>NC_141685.1:1604408264-1605008264 GCF_964263255.1 Lissotriton vulgaris
AGGCAGGTGCATTCCCGGGCCCCTGGGGGCCCCGGCGGGCTGGCCCGGGTGCGGCCTGGCCCCGTCTCAGCATGGCCAGACCTCGCGGAGGCCTGCCTGAGCAAACTCGGAGGAAAAGGCCCATCGGCAAGGGGGCTGAGCGGCAGGTACGTACCCGGGCCCCTGGGGGCCCCGGCGGGCATGCCCGGGTCCTGCCTTCCCCTGATTCAGAATCGCAAAACCACACGGAGGTCTGACTGACCCTCTCCCTAGTAATCCGGAGGAAAATTACCCCCCTTTCTTGTAATCCGTGCACTTGAGGTGACAGAGGGGACCTAAGGCGCGAAAGTACCCGACCTCCTGGAGCCCTCGCTGGGATCCGGGAGGCAAATGGCACCTCATCGGGACTTCCAGGGAAGTTCGGCCATCTGGTCGCCCTCATAGGAAAGCATTGCGGGAGACCAGATGGCCGAGGCGATCCTAGAGACCAGATGGCCGAGGGGATCCCGGAGACCAGATGGCCGAGGGGATCCCAGAGACCAGATGGCCGAGGGGATCCCAGAGACCAGATAGCCGGGCACGAAAGTCAAGCCAGCCGGTGTCACTCTATGCCCCAACGAAAAAGTGAGCTGGCGCCAGGGAACGGGGGCGTGGGGACCAAAGGCCCGGGGCCGTGGCACCCGACCTGGGGCCCGGCCGGGCCCCCGGACCCAGCCGGGGCTCCCAGGCCCGGAGGCACAGGGGAAGCCTCCCCGGGCCCTCCGGACCCCGTCCCGGGGCAGCCTGCCACGCAGCAGGACCAAGGACAGCGCCCGGGATGGGGAGGCCGCCCTCCCCGGGCCCTCGGGGGCCCCGGCCGGAGCTGCTGAACTCGGCCGAGCGAGGGGAGGCTTCCCGGGCACAACGGAGCCCTGTCCCGGAGCTTTGGCAGTGTGGCAGGCCGGGGGACCGGGCCCAGGGCCGTGGCACCCGACCCGGGGCCCGTCCGGGCCCCTGGACCCAGCCGAGGCTCCCAGGCCCGGAGGCGCAGGGGAAGCCTCCCCGGGCCCTCCGTACCCCGTCCCGGGGCAGCCTGCCACGCAGCAGGACCAAGGACAGCGCCCGGGATGGGGAGGCCGCCCTCCCCGGGCCCTCAGGGGCCCCGGCCGGAGCTGCTGAACTCGGCCGAGCGAGGGGAGGCTTCCCGGGCACAACGGAGCCCTGTCCCGGAGCTTTGGCAGTGTGGCAGGCCGGGGGACCGGGCCCAGGGCCGTGGCACCCGACCCGGGGCCCGTCCGGGCCCCTGGACCCAGCCGAGGCTCCCAGGCCCGGAGGCGCAGGGGAAGCCTCCCCGGGCCCTCCGTACCCCGTCCCGGGGCAGCCTGCCACGCAGCAGGACCAAGGACAGCGCCCGGGATGGGGAGGCCGCCCTCCCCGGGCCCTCAGGGGCCCCGGCCGGAGCTGCTGAACTCGGCCGAGCGAGGGGAGGCTTCCCGGGCACAACGGAGCCCTGTCCCGGAGCTTTGGCAGTGTGGCAGGCCGGGGGACCGGGCCCAGGGCCGTGGCACCCGACCCGGGGCCCGTCCGGGCCCCTGGACCCAGCCGGGGCTCCCAGGCCCGGAGGCGCAGGGGAAGCCTCCCAGGGCAATCCGGACCCCGTCCCGGGCACGCAGCAGGACCAAGGACAGCGCCCGGGATGGGGAGGCCGCCCTCCCCGGGCCCTCAGGGGCCCCCGGCCGGAGCTGCTGAACTCAGCCGAGCGAGGGGAGGCTTCCCGGGCACGACGGAACCCCGTCCTGGTCCTTTGGCTGTGCGGCAGGCCGGTGGACCGGGCCCAGGGCCGTGGCACCCGACCCGGGGCCCGGCCGGGCCCCTGGACCCAGCCTGGGCTCCCAAGCCCAGCGGCGCAGGGAAAGCCTCCCTGGGCCCTCCGGACCCCGTCCCGGGCACCCTGCCACGCAGCAGGACCAGGGACAGCGCCCGGGATGGGGAGGCCGCCCTCCCCTGGACCTCAGGCCTCAGGCCTTCCAGGTAAGCCCGGCAATCTGGTCGCCCCGTTGGAAAGCATTGCGCGCTACTATTGCAAACACATTATCTACCGGACTTGCTCTAGATGGCGCTCCAACATAAGGAATGAACCAACACCTTCCCTACTGGAATCGTGACGAGCTAAACTCGTCAGCAGCACCGAAGGGGTTAAATATTTCATAGTAAAATATACATGCACAAGCCTATGTGGGAAGTGCATTTGTGTAATTTAAACTAGAACAGTTGAATGTTGAGCGCTCCATTGAAAACAAATGGAGTTGCTCCGGGCGGTATTCAGACAAAATATCGGAAAAAAAATATTACCATGCCAAAATATCATGATATGGAAATCTCATCAGAAAGAATATCGTTGTCAAGAATTTCGATTTCTAAAATATCGAAGTCATTAAAATCATTTGCAAAAATATAGTTATTTAAAATATGTTTTTTAAATTATGTATTTTAATATATATTTAGAATGCATATGAGGTACATTCTTTGTATAATTATTGTTTGTTTTTTAATATATTTCTTTTGAATTTTTAGTGGCTAGTAAATTTAATGTAATACATTTTTGTGATTTAGTGCCGCAGTTAATGTGGGTGTCATCTAAAACTCTTTTTCTGTTAGCCATTGCATCTGCCCGTTGGTTAGGTGAATTGGGGGCTCTGATGATGTCATATCCCTATTTGCAGATCCTTTCTGACAAGGTGGACTTGTGGTTGGATCCAACCTTTGTTCCCAACGTGTCTTCTATGTTTCATTCTCAATAAGAGGTAATTCTTCAGGTCTTTCAGGATGAAGGCAATTGTTATACTTAGCGTGTGTGACTTCCCTGCTGCTCAGCTGGTGTGGGTATTGGAATGCCTGATCTCATCAGAGAAACTTCGGTGCCTGGCTGGTGTGTGGAGAGGCAGTTGATGGCAGGCAGGCTGAGTGGCAGGGAGGCCACTCCTGGTGGGGTTATTCTTATCTTATACTCAAATACTTGGAACTTAATCTGGAACTAAGCCTAATTAAATCCAGCTTATTAAATGTACCTGGCTCAAGGACTTCGTTATTTACAACAGCAATCTTCAGTTGCTTTCCTCCCTGGATGCTAAAAGGGCTCAGACAATCTACCTGCACTGTACAAAGGACTTGTGCCTTGTAAATATGCTGTTCATTTCATTGGGTAGTCTAAATATGGGTAAAAAAGTGGGCACCTTGATTACCCTGCAAATGGATTCAGCAGGCAATCTGTCATATTTACAAATCCCTGGGTGCAGTCCCTCCAGTGCAGGTTCACAGATGCTCCACTCAGTCAATTTCCACATCCTGGGCTGAAGCAGAAGGCGTGTCAATTCAGGAGATTTGCAGGGTGGCCACATGGCAGTCTAATCACACCTCTGTTAAGCACTATTGTCTTGATGTGTTGCATTCTTCTTCTGATACATTTGCTATTGGTATTGTGAACGCAGTAATGAAATAAGTAGAGTTTAATAAACTTCATTTGTTTGCAGACTATGGTGTCAAAAGGGTTCTATGTTGTTTGTGGAATCCTGATTTTGCAATGACTGGGGCAAGGAGGTCCTATGAGGGTGTCGTGAATCCACTACTTACTGGTAAACTTCATTACTCTGATTAAGGTCCTCATTATCATAGTCATTGACCCTCCCATCCTCACCGTCTGGTTTACATTTCTTGTCTGGGTTTGTTAGGCATGAAGGAGGGAAGCAGGAGGCCTTATTCTATTTTTTTGTAAGATAGGCCTGTATGGGGGCAGGATCTCCTCATATTGCAATGAATGGGATGAGGAGGACCTTAATTGGGCGGAGGAAGTTTACTGGTAAGTAATGGATACAATATCATGTGTGTGCCACTGAAAGGTTATGCTCAGGCAGCCGGAAAAATAAACACCATGATCACAGCTATGAGAAGGGCATGCACTTTTATTGTGGAGGTACATAACTTCTGCACCAATCAAAACATGTACTCATGGCTTCAAACATGCAGGCAGAGCCAAAGCCCTTCTCTAGTGATGTCACATAATTGTCTGGCAACAGCTGCACAGTCTAGCCAGACCATAACGAAAGACACTATGAAGGTGGGAGCATGCAAAGTGGTGAGGGGAGCACAAGATACAAGGGGGAGCTCTGGGTGCAGGAGTTTTGCATACACACTTCAGATATGCTTCTCTACATACAAAGAACAGGTATCTGATAAGTTTCAGCAATAATTCCTCAAAATACAGAGATTAGCACAAGTGGACTATACTTTCTTGCAATCTGGGTTTCCATGGAGAGAGCGAGGGGCTTCTGAGTAAAAGCATCTGACCTTGAGGGGAATGGCTTTGAGAACATTTTGAATGAGCTTTCTTTGTGTCTTCCAGAGCAGCCCAGAATTCTTAACTGCGAGTCCTATCCATGAATCTTGGGTACTTTTTGAATACCAAGCGTCATGGGGGACGTTGGCATGACAAAGTCACACCGGTGCAATTTTTCACACTCCTAATAGTAATGCAGGCCTACAACAAGTAATACCTTATTGAACAGTTTCATCTCTTCTCTCACCTTCCCACCCTGTTCTCTATCGCCATTCTTCTCTGGCCCCTAGTCCTCTCCCTCTAGCCCATTTAGCTCAGCAGCAAGCACAAGATTTTACAGTATGCATAGTATTCTGTTGGAAGTTCTCTTCATTGCTCTGAAGGGCTCTCTGTTCTGGCCTATGCATTTTTCTGTTTTTCTCAATATCCCTGTCACATGCCTCCCAAGAAGTTCTGAAGTAGTCAAAATAAACTATAGTCCCCATCCGCAATGAGAAAACTCCCTGAACATTAGTGTCATTTTTTTTTCCCAACTAATCCCCACTATGGTTGTTTGCTTGTAAAAAAAAATAAAAGAATACAGAGTGGACTGAAACAACATGCTTTGAGGAAAGTGTATCCGGCTAATTGGCAGCTGTACATATGTCAGGGGGAGTAGCTTCCATTGGTGCAGAAGGAGCAGTGGCACCATAGCCCAGAGACCCGAGGCACTGAGCCTTGAGTATTGCTGTATTTTATCATCCAAACTGCAACTCAAGGCACACTGGATGCGCTACTGAATAAGATCTCAGCCAGGCATATTGGTTGCCCTAAGAGCCAGACAGGTGAAAACACACAAAGGAGAAAGAGGGAGGAAGAGAAAGACTGAAAAACCACCAAGTAGGGAGAAAGCAGGGACATGCAAGAGTAAGTTAAGGCAGCAGAGAGTGTCTAGCAGAGGGTTAAATAGACCCGAGGTAGATTCAGGACAAGCAGCTTTGGTATTTGGCACGCTAACGTTTAATAACACAGCTCTCAACTTCTGATAAGATCTTTATGCCCCTCACTCATTATTTTACAAATTAAGCACTGGTGTGTCCTCTGCTAGTAGGCTGAAGGCCAGAGCCATTACTATGTCTACAGCTGGCACCTAAATATAGGTCCTAAATATATACATATATATGACACGATCCAGTGCTTATACTGTTTGGGCTCGACTGCATTGCAAAAACAACATTTGGCAGTCAGAGAAGATTAGTAAAAATAGTTTGAGTAGCCTCGGATTTCAGGTGAAGGTCTTTACACTTGGGACTCTTTTCACTGTGCATGTTTCCACCATAATAATCTCTATGATTTTTTTATGAACTGTGAAATAAAGGTTTTAGTTTCTGTAATTGATATTTGAGAATGAGGCAGCTATTGAATGATTGTGTACATAGATGGAAATTCCATTACACCGAACATGCAGAAATGCCTGTAAGACTCAGATTCCCTTTTTGGATGAAGGTAGAACAAGTACACAGTAATCCTGCCTTTCTTGGCAACATTAAAAGTTGGATGTTTATCCCAAAAATAGTCTCCCTAAGGGCATGACTTTTCGGAACAAGTATCAATGTGCTGCTAAATATTTCTGCAGCGTACTCACAAGGTAATCCTTTAGCATGATGCTCATTAAACCTATATCTTTAATGAGCACTTTTAATTGCAGAGTTCACACAGGTGCATTTCCATTCACAAAACAACTTTAATGTTATGTATATATATTTTCACTGAAAAAACCAATGGTTACAGAGACGTTATAGTTAGACTCACTTTCATTTGTACAAAACCAGGGAAATTCAGCAGTTATGGTTAGCTGAGCTAACAATAACTCCGGCCCCAGTAATGCACTACTCATGACATCACATCTTACATCACTAATGATATGGTTAGTGACATCACTGATGACATCTCAAATGACATCACTCATGACATCACTTATGACTTCATCTAGTGGCTTTGAGTGTTTTTAAAATGTTTATGAGTGTTAATTACACACACCAAGGTGTATTGATGAATCAGTGAGTGTATGAGTGCTTGTATGGATGAATTAGTGGGTGCCTGACTGATTGTATAAGTGAGAGATTAGGCATCTCAGTGAATGTAAAGGTGAGTGACTAGGTTGTCTGAATGTCTGCATCAGTCAGTTGGTATCTAAGTCACTGAATGGGTTGGTGAGTGGGCATGTCAATCTCTATATGGGTGATTCATTGGATGTCTGAGTACCTGTATGGGTGTATGAATATCTGTGTGGGTGGGTGAGGGGGTGTATGACTGCCTGTCAGTGGCTGTATGGGTTAGTGACTGCATATGTAAAAGGCAGTATAGGTGAGTGTCAGAGTATATGAGTGACTGGGTGAATACAAGATTGGCTGTATGAGTGAGCGTGTGCTTGTGTAAGTGATTCTATAGGTGAGTGAGAATGTGTGGGTGTGTGTATAACTTTATAGGTGAGTAAAGAACTGTGTGATTAACTATACAGAGGAGTGAGTAGTTGTGTGAGCAGCTCTATGAGTGACTGACTGTGTGTGAGTGGCTGTATTGGTCTATGCATGGCTTCATCAGTTGGTGAGTGAGTTGGTATAGGAGTGGCTGTATGGGTAACTGAGGGGATGTGTGTGTAGACCTATGAATCAGTGAGTGGCTGTGTAAGTACTAGTATGGGTGTATCAATGTTTTTGAGACTGTTAGTGTGGAAGTTGGAGTGGGTGTATGAAAGGTTATATTGGTGTGTGTGTGGTTACATCAGAGATTCTGTGGGTGATGTCATCAGTGATGTCATTTGAGATGTCATCCTTGAGGGCCAACTACCCCTCCTGTTACTTCCAGTAAGTCCCACATGGCAGGATTTCTAAGAGGCTGTTGGAGGCAATGCCCCCTTTCTTCTCCACTGTGCAAACATGCCTCCTGGCACACTGCTAGTAGGGGGATGAAGTCCCCTACACTCCAGAGGTTCCTTGGTGGCCAACTATCCCTCCTGTTAACTCCAGTAAGTCCCACACAGTGAGTTTGCTGAGAAGTGTTCAGTGTCCATGCCCCCTTTCTCCACCACTCTGCAAATGCACCTCCTGGTGCACTACTAGTTAAGGGATAAAGTCCCCTTTGCTCTTGAGGGTCGTTGGGGGGCAACTACTCCTCCCGTCACCTCCAGTAAGACCCACACAGCTGGACTGCTGTGAGGATGTCACAGACCATGCCCCCTTTCTCCACCACTCTGCAAACATGCCTCCTGGCACACTACTATTTGGGGTAAGTAGTCCACTTTAGTCCTGAGGTTGAAAAAAATGAGGCTAACTGGGACGTTATAGTTAGGCTCAGAGTTCACTCATACAAAACCATAGAAATTCAGCGATTTATTGTTACCTTAGCTTACTATACCATACACCCATGCACTGCACTGCTTGTGACCTCATATATTACATCACCCATGACATTGTCAGTGACATCACTAATAATACCTATTAAGGCACCTAAAATGACATCGCTGATGACATCATCAACATAACCACTCATACTCCCATATGGCTTCTCATACACCCACTTACTCACTCATACAACCACTCACATACCCATTCACAGACCCATGCAGGTACTCACACAATCACTCACTCATCCATGGAGCCACTCACACATCCACTCACTCACTCATACAGCTCCTAACATAACCACTCACTTGCCCACACCGCTACTCATACCAATAGTCACTCACCCATACAGCCACGCAGTCACCTATACAGCTACTACAAACCCACTTATTCACCTATCCAGCCTCTCACACACCTATACAACCACTCACACACTCACTTGCACACCCACACAACCACTTATATACCCATTCACACATCCATACAAACACTCACACATCCACTTTCTCACCCATACAGCCATTCACACATATAAAATACTCTTCAATACAACCACTCACAAACCAACTAACTTAGTCAAACACCCACTCAAAGTGCCCCTCACTCACCTATACAGTCACTGACAAACCCATTCACTCACCAATACAGCCACTCACACAGTCACTCACTCACCCACACAGCTACTCACACACTCACTTCCACCCATACAGCTACTCACACACCCACTCACACACCCATGCAGCTACTCAGACATCCACTCACACATGGATACACACAGCCAGTCACATAATGTATGTTAGATGTATTATCACTGATTATAGTACAAGTAGTATACTAATTAATCTTTTGTAGTAGCTTAATATATATGTTTAACACAAACAAACACTTAGAAAACACTTGCACTCACTGGATGATGTTATCAGTGATGTCATTTGGGATGTCATCAGTGATGTCACTCACCATGTCATGAGCAATGTAATATGTGAGGACATAAGCAGTGCATTGCAGGGGTTTAAGTTAGAATTAGCTCAGGTAACTAAATAGGGGCATTTATATAGCGCTGGGTTTTTACGCGCACCGGCGTGTCCCCGCGCTTCGACCGCTGCGAAACCCTTCCTGGCTTCCCTGAGAGATGGTCCCTTAATGGGTATCTCCAGGGTGAGACCAGGCATCCCCGGCGGTCTTATGGGGCCGTTAGTGAAGATGAGGCAAGCTAGTGCCCAGAGTTGCCGAGTGTGATCGCTGATCAGAGTGGGCACCGAGGCGAGAGAATTATCGAGTCCGCTGACCCTGGTCCAGAAACCTGCCGCGTCGGGAATCGAACCCTGGTCCCGGGCCGTCCTCTGCTCTCGGGTCTGCCGCCTCTAACCAGTGAGCCACACTACTTAACTATAGCTGATCAATTCCAAATGTGAGTTTTCCCTTTACCACTTCAAAAGGGTTCACGCTTGTCTTTCTCTTTTGGGTGCTTCTCATACACATAAGAGCAAGTGGCAAGCGACGCGGAATACATTTTTCAACAGATGGTTCACCATTGTCCTTGCATTTGCTTAGGAGCAAGGATACGTTTCCATCTAGCCGTGAGCAAACTGATAAAGACTAGTACATATTCATATCCTGCATTCAATGCTTGGACGGTGCTCTGTTGCCATTGTTGAAAACATGAGTGAAATCCAAGGTTTTTGAAAAGAGAGCGCCATCTCCCCATTGCTCATGTGGGTTGTTCCATGGTACACAAAAGAAAGATGAGCTAATATGGGGAACTGTGCCACCAACTGGTCTGTAGGAGCTATCCATAAGCCTTCTGAACCCTTGGTGCAGTTACTCTGTTCCACACATCATTTTCATCTGCATGACAATCATGCTGAAATGCTACCAGACCCAGCTTCCAATCATGCTAAAATGCTACCAGAATCAGTTTCCAAGAAGGAATGAAAGACGTTGCAGCTTGGATGATCAGCAGCAGTCTGAAACTCAAGTCGGAGAAGACAGAAGTCCTCGTCCTTGGACCCACCCCCACAGCTTGGGACAACTCCTGGTGGCCCTCTGCCCTCTGCCACACCCCACCCCCACGGATCACACCCGGAACTTCGGCATCTTACTCGACTCCTCCCTCACCATGACCCAACAGTTCAACACTGTCGCCTCTACCTGCTTCAACACCTCCGCAAGACCTTCAAGTGAATCCCCTTGAAGCCTGAAAGACTGTCACCCATGCACTCATAACAGGCAGACTGGACTAAAGAAATGCCTTCTATGCTGGAATCAAAAATTCCCTGCTAAGAAAACTCCAGACCATCCAAAACACTGTGGCCAGATTCATCCTCGGTATCCCACGACATGAACACATCACCCAACACTTGCGAGACCTCCACTGGCTCCCTTTGAGAAGAGAATAACCTTCAAGCTACTCACCCAAGCCTACAAATCCCTCCACAACACTGAACCCAAATACCTCAACAAAAGAGTCTCCTTCCACCCACCCACAAGGAACCTCCGCTCCACCGACCTCGCCCTAGCAGAAACCCCATGCATCAGCAGAACCAGAGCGGGTGGAAGAGCCTTCTCCTTCATCACAGCCAAAGCCTGTAACGAGCTCCCAGTCAACATCAGACACACCTTTAGGAAGAGCCTCAAGACCTGGCTCTTCGTCTGAACTGGAGATGCAGCCCCCAGTGCCTTGAGACACTCACGGGTGAGTAGTGCGCTTTAAACCCCTGATTGATTGATTGATTGATTGATTGCATTTTAGTGACTGAGACACAGGGAAAGAAAGAAGGAGCAGCTGATGATTTTTTGCTGCCTTTGGAGTTTAGGATACATAGGACAGTGCAACTGATTGTGCTGCCCCATCTGCTCAAATTATCTCTAGTGACATCATTCAAAACTTTTTGATGTGAAGCACTTGACCCCATATTTGGTTTACTGATTAACCCCATCTTGAGCACTGCCATTTTGGTGATGGTAGGGAAATGGGTATGAGTCAACTGATTAATTTGTTAGAACTCTTTTGTCTTTCTTTAAGTGACCCATTCAGGAAAGGCTGAGGATAGATGTGGTTCTAGTTCTAAGATGTTTCACTGACCAAGGACAGGGGACTCCACAGTACTCAAAGAGCTGCTGTGAGCCGAAATTGGTACTGATGATGACCAGTTTCCCAGAGATAAGGCGGTCATCATCTGAAACTGCACGCCTTGCTAGTAAAGCTGTGGACCTAGAAGCCTGCTGAGAAGGCTGAGAACTAGAAGCCTGCCTACCTACTAGGAGGGGAGGAGGAGTGTATCTTGTCCTTCTAGAAATGTCTTCCAGAGAATCCACTAATTCCAGGAAAAGAGCGACCCAGAATTGCCACTTTGTCAAGGGAGGGAGCCCACAGTGGACCTGTATCTTCCCTAGGGGCTCCTGAATTCACTGTTCAACCAAAGACCATGTTTATCAACAAAGATTCACCTTAGTGCCTGCTTTTGTAATTGACACATAGGAAGACAAGGAACATGTGCTGACTGCATTTCCCATAATATCTCATCACCAGGACTGGCGGGAATGATTTCACTATTGTTAAAAGCAAAACGACAATCATGAACATTATCTGCGCCATCTTGTCTGATGGAAGTTCCTACGTGCACATAAACTGCACTCATTCTGCCTGACCGCAGCCATTTTGTATTCCGTTGGTCACCTTTGTTTCACCCTGCCCTTACTAGCATCCCTCTGACCAACCTGGTATGTGAGCTGGGGGCTATAAACTATTGCCACGACAAACATCAACACCACTTGCTACCACAAATTCGTTTTTCCTCTCATCTCTGTTTACCGGCAAACCCATGGACACTCTTACACAAACAGGTTCCAAATACCAAACAGCCTCTTGCAACCATGGTTTATTGCACTGCACACAGCAAGACTTGTTTTTGCCAACAATGGGACCTGTTTTTATCAACAGAACGGACTCTTAGATGTGGACGGTCTCACATGTTTTAGACTTTGAAGCAAGGTCCAGCTGCAAGATTAGATTGTCTGTTTTGACCTGGGTGGGAGGAGAATTAATGTTGGGCTTGTGCAACCATGTTGATGAAACAATGTTGGGCTTGTGTGACAACCTTCCCGGGGCGGAGACTCCATGATTGTAACCATGATAAATTAAACAAATGCATTGTGTCAAACCTGTATAAAAGGAAGAGCCAAAGGAGTTGCCAGCAGAACACCTCCCTGAGACATCCCGGTGTCTGCAGTTGACGTGGTCTCCTCTTGAGAGTAATAAACCTTTTTCTTGTTTTCCAGTGTCCAGCGCTTGCGTCATTATTTTGGTAACAAACCCAAGGTGAATTAGAGGTGTGACCCTGCCACCGGGCAGCATTGGGGGTCTTTGAAGACTCGCTGCTCTTCACAAATGGGCGACCCAACGTTGGGGCCCATCAGAGACACGTGGGTCCGGTAGAGAGGTCCTAACGACAGAGTGAATGACTAAATGATTGGAGTGCACCTGCCTGAAAGAGACCCTCATCTGGCTGCCAATCGACTGAACTTCACCGGTTCCGAACGGACCTCTCTCGAGTGACCTGCGGTCCTGACTGGGACCTTACAGGAACGCCGCATTGATTGTTGGAGTAAAAGGACAACCAGGCACTGGAAGGGGAAGACGAAGAACTATCCATACGGTCCGGGTAAGGTCGTGAAAAAAACAACTTAAATTGATTGATTGATTGATTGATAGAAATACTAGTATTCCTTTTTTGAGTTATTTGAGACATTCCCTGCTTGCAAACAACGTAGAATAGGAATATTCTCTCTTTGCAGACAGCAAAGGACAGGTAGTGCAGACTTTTTGTCTAAAATTAATTGAGATATTCATTTTGACCGCTGCCTGTTTTCTCTAGATTGTTTGATTGTTTTGGACCGGACCGTTTGTTAGAGGTCAGTCATCCGGCACCGCCGGAAGGTACCCCTAACAAGGACATGTATGTAAAATATGGATTAGCCACCTGAGCTTATAGCAAACTATGGCATAAGTACAGTAGGAAGGACCGGGTAAATCAGTGGCCAGGAATTGGTACTAGCATACCGTGGAGGAGCATGTTGCATCATCGGTGCCAGTTGCTGCATATACATCCCTGATAATTCACCTTCTGTCTATGAAGCAATCGAACATCTCCACAGACTGTCTTCAGAAATTCATCAAGGATCAGAGACTTGGACAATTGGAAGTTGGCTTTGCGGCATCTTGAATGACTGGGGTTGGAAAACATCAATGTTTCTCTTGATCCCAGTATTGGCAATATCTGGTTGTTGTTTGGGTGTACACTGTATACCACCTTTGTGTTCTCTTTGCATATGTACCTTGCGCCCTAAGACTAGGGAAACTCAGCTAACAAAAATGAGAGTAATGTATGAACAAGAGATACAGGACATTATGGAGATCGAAATAGACTGACAAGATGGCTAGTTATGTTCATAGGGGCGACTGTTAAAAGCAAAACGACAATCATGAACATTATCTGAGCCATCTTGTTAATGGAAGTTCCCACGTGCACGTAAACTGCAGTCATTCTGACCGACCACAGCCATTTTGTATTCCGTTGGCCACCTTTGTTTCACCCTGCCCTTACTAGCATCCCTCTGACCAACCTGGTATGTGAGCTGGGGGTTATAAACTATTGCCACGACAAACATCAACACCACTTGCTGCCACAAACTCGTTTTTTCCTCTCATCTCTGTTTACAGGCAAACCCATGGACACTCTTACACAAACAGGTTCCAAATACCAAACAGACTCTTGCAAACATGGTTTATTGCACTGCACACAGCAAGACTTGTTTTGCCAACAATGGGACCTGTTTTTATCAACAGAACAGACTCTTAGATCTGGCCGGTCTCACATGTTTTAGACCCTGAAGCAAGGTCCAGCTGCAAGATTAGATTGTCTGTTTTGACCTGGGTGGGAGGAGAATTAATGTTGGACTTGTGTAACCATGTTGATGAAATAATGTTGGGCTTGTGTGACAACCTGCCCGGGGCGGAGACTCCAAGCTTGTAACCATGATAAATGAAACAAATGCATTGTGTCAAACCTGTATCAAAGGAAGAGCCAAAGGAGTTGCCAGCAGAACACCTCCCTGAGACATCCCAGTGTCTGCAGTTGATGTGGTCTCCGCTTGAGAGTAATAAACCTTTTTCTTGTCTTCCAGTTTCCAGCGCTTGCCTCATTATTTTGGTAACAAATTCAAGGTGAATTAGAGGTGGGACCCTACCACCAGGCAGCATTGGGGGTCTTAGAAGACTCGCTGCTTTTCACACTATGGCAAGTGCTGAATCCATGTGTCCTTTGCCAGTCTACTGCATCAGTCAATGGCTGGGGCAGAGAAGGTGAGGAGGAGGTGGGGCTAGCTACACATGCCCAGGCATGTATAACTGCCCACCCAATGGAAAGGACAACTGCACATTCGTCTTCTCGCTGTACGTGCGACAGGGCAGCTTATGTCAGGCCCCCAAGAGCTAAGGGGTGTCTGGGTGAGCAGGCAGTAATGTGTTTATGTGTTTGGTAGCATACACAACAGTTGTTGTTGCCCATATCTAAAGTAGTTAATTCAACCGTCAACGTGTGGCAATGACAATTGCGGGCTGGAGTCGAGAACCGGAAGTCAATTAAGTGTGGCTGGTGTGCAGCGGAAACCACCAGCATTTTCACTCCCCGAACGTCATGGCTTATTTTTCAGCTGTGCTATTTGTCAAAAAACGCTCTGAGTCCCTCAGTTGCGGGTCAGCCAGTCCTGAAATGAGCCAACATACTATTTGTAACGCCGAAAGAAATTACTAACAAAAACATGGAGATTAAAATTGCACCCGGCAAGATGGCTATTTTAATTCACTGGTGATAATGCTAACAAACTAAGGCTCCTATAAGTAGGAGGCCATGTCGTGGCCATATTGTCTGACTGATTTTAATAAGGGTATGTTTCCTGGTCAAAGACTAGGGATAACGTAGCAGTCAGAACATACACGGTACAAGTCGGCGCAGATCTTGGTGATCTGGCCTCAACTATGCAGTGGGACGCGACTGTGCTACGCCAAGTGCTCCCATTTGGAAACTCTGATTTCAATGATCTGCAGGTAATGCGACTAGTACTACGCTAAGAGCTCTCATTTGACGGTGCGATGACAATGTTCCTCATGTAATACATACTGGTACTATGATTAGCGCTCTCAAAGTCTCTCTAAAAATCTGATTTCAATGTTCTTCATTTAAAACAACGGGTTATGCTAGGCGCTCTTAATTGTCTGATGCCAGTGTTCCTCAGTATTGAGTTGGCCCTGGTGGCATAGGGGACTAATGTGTACACTATAGGGGCCTGTGTTTGACCTCATGGTCCCAGGGTCAAATCTCTGTGGGTGGCATTCAGCTTTTATCCTTCGGAGGTTGATAAATATGTACCATTGAGTTGG
Source organism: Lissotriton vulgaris (assembly GCF_964263255.1). NCBI lineage: Eukaryota > Metazoa > Chordata > Amphibia > Caudata > Salamandridae > Lissotriton > Lissotriton vulgaris. Next base: position 1,604,423,380 of record NC_141685.1, read on the forward strand.
GTAACAATAAACATTCTGTGATTCAGCGCCAAGATGCCCTCTGGTGTACGAGAGCTCTGCAAATGCATGTTTATTTACAAGGCGGCAAAGCTCCCAAAGATGGACATCAAGGTTTTTTTTAGTGGAGGGTAACATTGCTGCATCAGAGTTCCAACCCGTGGCAGACTTCCTAGGATCATCAACAATGCCAAACAACTTCCAGAAAGGGTCAACTGTAAACAGGAGGAGTCACAGGTCTCAATGCAGGCATACTTAAACTCTACAGAAAGCAACTGAATTAAAACAGATAATACCGAGCAGTGTAGATAGGGCATATGCCCTCTATCTGGTGACAGTTGTAACACAACTGAGGCCATGCTAAGCAGTCAGAATGAAGTCTGATGCCCTACGGTTCCTCACTTAATGGAACCGGTGCTATGCTAGGCGCTCTCATTGATAGCCCAATAGGCGCTCTCACTGAAAGTCACATGCACTGTTCCTTATGTATCGGAACTGAGGCTATGCTAAGCGGTCAGAATTGATAGTCCGCTTTCAATGATCGTCAGGTAAAAGCAACAGGTGCTATGCTTGGCGTATTTAATTCGTTATATGATTTTCTATGTTCCACACGTAATGGAAATGGCGCTAGGCACTCTCAGAAGAAAGCACATACAATGTTCCTTATGTAATGGAACTGAGGCGATGCTAAAGCGGGTGGAATTGAAAGTCTGTGTTCAGTGATCCTCAGGAGAATACAACTGTGCTAGGCGCTCTTAATTGGTTATGATTTTCAATGTTCCTCACCCAGTGCAAATGGCGCTATGTTAGGTGCTCTCATTGAAAGTTGCACCCATTGTTCCTTATGTAAGGAAACAAAGGCTATGCTAAAGCGGTCAGAAGTGAAAGTCTGATGTCGATGTAAAGTTTTAAAAGCCCAGTTTCGGGTCAGCCAGCAAGGTATATATGCGGTATTATTACCCGTTATTCTTGTAATTCCACAAACAATGCCTGGCGAGTGCGAACATATCCCTGCTTGCTACAACGTAGGCCTCGTTTTCACACCTTGAGGATGGCAATAGACAAGGGGGATGCTGTTACAAATATGAAGTAGGACTCTGTCATCAAAATAGCCATAGGCATGCGGGAGCTGTTACAAATAGGAATTAGGGGTCTGTTGCAAATAGAATCTATGCACCCATCACAGGTACACAGATACATTGGAAGGTGGTTATGTCACATAGTACCTATGCACCCTCGTGCGCATACACTTCTGATGAGTTATGTATTATTTCACAGCGTATTAGGCATTGGGATGTCCGTGTTGTATCACACGGTACCTTTGCACCTTTTTTGCTGGTACAATTAAGCTTTAAATGCCTGGGGTCCATCACCCCCTTTGTGCTCGTACACTTATACTATTAAAGTATTGTGCCACACAGCGCCACATGCCTGAGCATTTATACAGTGGATGTCCGTGTTTGTGTCACAGTGCATGTGCTTGGGCGCATTCTGGCATTAGATGCTCAGGTCGTAGCATTCAATACCTAAGCACCCTGGTTTTGTACACCTTTTTTCGCACCCGACTCGTATGTAGTGGCACACAGCACCATTCCTATGCAGACTGGGCTGAGGGTGTGGGTGGAAAAAGAAGGCTGCACTCTCATAAGGTAGGCAATAGGCCTGGCATACAAACCGCACCTCTGATCCGAAGGCTAGGAGCACTAACCGTCTGTGCTGTAACTGCTATGTGCGGCTGCACATGCTGTAGCCCAGTGGTTCTGTTTCACGTGAATTGCAAGCTTCTGTGACTGAGGGAGAAGTTTGCCGCAGTACACTGTTACATAGTATATAGTACAGTAGTGTTAGGTTTTTAGCGTGTCAGTAGGGCAATACACTGCCGGATGTGCTAGTTTCATGTTCACTTGCAGTTTCAGTTGCAGTTTCCCCGAGGCCATGGTGCGTAATTTGGAAACAAGAGCATAGTTTTGTAGACATACACCTAGGGGGTAACGACCCGGTTCGCCTGGGACGAAGGGTTGTGGTTGAGTCCAGGGGCAGGCGAATAACAGGGCATGACCTTCCTAGTGGGCTGAGGGGGAGGGCAGATAGTCGGGCAACTATGCTCTCCTGTGGCGGTAAGGTCATGATTGGTAAGCAGAGTCTTCGGTCCTTAGCGGTCAGAAACATATAACTCCAGGGGCAGTAACAGCCGGTAGGTAGGCTGCCGGGGTGCGGGGCCAGGGAAGTCATTCTTCCAAGTGGGCCTGTGGCCACCCCCGCACGCGCATGCACATCAGGGTGTAAGAATGCAGAATTTATGCAGCCTCCATTATGGAGTTTAGGGCCAGGGCGTAGGGGGGCCCCGGGGGAAAGTATCTGTCCGATTAGCTGTACCCTCTGCGAGAGCCGACTAATTTATCGTAGTTTGCTAGGACCAGGAGTCTGCCGGTCATTGACCTTGCCGTAGGCTCCAGAGGGTATACGCAGAAAGTGTATATTTGCATTGTTAGATTTACAGTAGGAGTGTTGTGTGTATTAGAGTTAAGGTTAGCCATGTGACATCATCAGTCGAACAATGTATCTGGCCTTTCTGCGTAATTGTACACAATGTTAATAAATAATGTTTTTAATTTGTAATAAATAAATATGGCCGGGGGTTACACCCCCTAATCCAAAATTGGTGTGGTCTCAATACTTGCCTTGAAGGAGGGAGGAAGACCCCATCCGGGCAAGGGCTGGCCGTGGGTAACAAACGTAAAAAAAAGGGGACTTGGCCATATGTACAGTTGTAAGATTTGAGGTAAGAATGTTAGAAATCACTCCTGCAGAAGGCAAAGTCTGTTCTAAGACTGTTGCCGTGCTCTGAACAACCATTATAAAAGACAAGACCTTATCCAAGGTAGGTCCTGAGAGGAAGGAAATGTGCACTCATTGAGGAGTATCTTGCGCTTTAAAATTTGGTGTTTAATTTATTTGTAAAAATCATCTTAAAAACTCTCTATCTAGTTTTCCTATTCATTTAGGTGCCCCAGTAGAAAGTGGTTTATTTTCTGTCTCCTTTTTGACGTTGTTATAAATTGCTTAAGCGACATTGTTGTGACAATGTAGCTGCTTACAATTTGGGTGCCTAGTTGGGTTCTTCTTGGAGCATTCACAAAAAAATAATAGTTAAATGCATACCACAACTGGAAAGATTATTTTTTTAACTAGTAAAACATTCTCATCACTGAAGCGTATAGTAGCCACATTTAAATGGTGGTCTATTTTCTTACGTTCTCTTTCTTTTTCATGGCGTAGGCTTGTAATACAAAATGTAAAGAATAAAAAGTAATCATTACAACTGCATGCCAAGGCCAGACCTATTGGCTTTGCCAATTGTTGTTTAAAAATGCATGAGCGATGTAGAACGTGCTGTAAAGCAGGTCACATATATACACATATATACACCAAAGGAATACAGGGGCATATTACCAAGCAATAGCAATAATTATCGCTATTGCTTGGTTAGAGAGAAAAATTTATCGCTGAGCTGCGGCGTAAATAATGCATGAATATCGCTGAAAAGTCAGCGATATTCAGGCATTACCGAGCTAATGCTGTTAGCCATGTTATCCACCTACCATTGGATAACATGGCTAAGAACTGCTCAAGGGCAGGTGTTAGCTTTTGGAGATATTCGCGCTTAGCGCGAATATCTCCAAAAGTTGGTAATAGGAGATAGCGATGTTAGCGACTGTTTCCAGTCGCTAACATCTTGGCACGCCCACTTTGCATGTCATTAGTGATAAATATCACTGACATGCAAAGCGGGGCCCAAGATGGTCGCTTTCTCCTACTAGCTGTCGCTAACTGGTGTTAGCGACAGCTAGGTAATAGGGAGATAATTTTATCTCCGCTTTCTTGGCTTTTAAAGCCAAAAAAGCGGAGATAATCCCCCTTGATAATATGCCCCACAATTCCTGCTTAAAAATAAGAAATGTGAAAAAAGGCAACGCAGCAGATGATTGTCAGAAGTGCTTCACGCGCCTGCGTGCAGACCCAAACTTCCTCAAACAGTTCAGGCATGCTAGTTCAAGGCCAGGACGTGACAAACAGAAAACCTCCCGTGTGAACTTACTGTCTTTAAAAAGACCTAAGTACTTGTCGTGCATGTGCGCTGTCCCTCCCCCAGCGTGCACAGACCTGTCTGGACTTCCATGCAAAACTGTTAGCAAAAACAGACGTGGATTCCCCAGAAATGTAATCAATGTTAGTCATGTATTGTGGTAACAGACAGGTTTCCATTAAGTGCGTGACTTTCCCTTTGAAATGGAGGAAAACATTGCATTCCTGTAGCTAAGAAAAGTAGGTGGTATGTTAAAAACACTGGAATGTGAATATTTCGCTGACACACGCTTTCCAGGCTTTTGATCTGAACATTATATACGATACCAATCTAGCAAGAGATTTTCTCAGCGTTCAAGTCAGATCCACCTTGGCAGTGAGCCAAATAACTTTAGGTGCAGGAGGTGGGTGGCTGTTTTCTGTTGGCATTTGTCAACAACACTACATTATACATGAAACTCCTCTATCCGGACTTGTGTGGAGAGAGTTTTGAAGGAGGTGGTGCCAGGAAAATAATTTTCACCTCCATAGGAAAATATAATTTTACCACCCAGGGCACCTTAGGTTGATGTTCAGCCAATTTCTGCTTTGACCGTGAACCTGGCATGACCTAGTCACGCAGTGGCCATTCAGTATTTTCTTGGAGGAACCCCAGAATTTGAACCTTGCAAGAGAGGTGATTTGTTGGTTCTTATGAGGAATACAAGTGGGTTTCACCAGAAGAGTGTTCCAGTGTCCCTCATGACCAAGGAAGGTGCTGTGCATCCGTATAGTTGAGAAGATCTGAATTCCAGGGGCAGAGTTTGCCCGACTGGTACCCTACTTCCAGACTAGGACTCAGTCTGAACCAGGAATCAATTTGGAAGCACTGTTGGAATGCCGCCCAAGAAGATAACTCTAGCCTCCTGTGAGAGCATACGCCAGAGCGTCACAGCTACGAGAGATTAGTTAGACAAGGAGCCCAACAGCCCAGGTGGGTGTGAGGACCAGTGGAAGCCATGCAGGGCACGAGGTCACCCAGTTGCTGTGCAGGAAGAGAAACTACTATGCATTACCCAGGCTAAGAGTTATCTTCTACGTTAAAGATGTGTTTGATTTATCACTGACTCACCTGTGCTGCAGGCTTACCTGTGTGCACTCTTCAGTTGCCTCCACCAGGCATTGAGAATCTCCTTGATCTTGGTTTATCTGGGTTAGCTGGAGCTGAGAACACTGATTAAAGAGCCGCAAATCACTGCATGTATTTGCAGATACATCAGTTTGAACCCTCAATCCATACTCCCAGGGGCGGCTCCACCATGTGAGCGGAGGTGCATCGCCCCACTGCTTTCTCGCAGTGCAAGAAGCAGAAACATAAAATGGTATTATAAATATCATGTTATGTTTACGTTTCTCGCACTGTAAGAAAGCAGAAGAAGCATTTGGTTGGGGCGTGCAGGTGGGCGGTCCTGCTCGAGGGCAGGGGAAGAGTGGCTAGCCCAGTGTTGCACTCACAAACCAGTCAAGCGCACTCTCCATTTTCTCCATGTAGGCTGCATGTAGCTTACGTGTAGAAAATGGCCTCCCCATAGACGCCTGTGAGGTTGGCGTCCCAGCCAATCACAACACTGCCATTGCAGCATTGTGATTGGCTTAGGGGAGTGGAGGGAGGCTGCCTGCTTCCTGTTCCTGTGGAGGCAGGAAAGCAGGAGCCGCAGCCGGAGCTTGGAAAACGCGGGACCCAGAAAAGGTAAGATTACTTATTACTATTTAACACCCTGTCCTGCGGGACCCCTCCCTCCCTGCACAACATCTCGCCCATGCCCGCACCCACCCCCTGCCCATGAGCCATGCCTGCCACCAAGAACTGTTCTGTCTTCAACTTTGCTTTTAGTCAGTCTTCATTCCAGTGACCACCGTTTCATTGTAAAAATTCCGCTGGGACTGATGGTTGCTGAGATACAATGGGGCAGATTTACAATAAACGAACGCATTGGGGTGCAGCAAGTCATTTTGCTGAGCCGGGCTACGTAAGTTTTGAAGCACAGGAATGCAACATATTTACAGCAATATGTCAAATCTCTGTGCTTCCCCCTGAGCTTGCGCACAAACTGCTGCCATGTGCTGACGCAGGCACCCTTGCACCATAGTGCAAGGATGCCTGAGTCACAGGGATTCCCTTCCTGCACATAAACAATCAGAAATGTAATTTTACAACTTCTATGTGGGCTGCATTAGCACACATAGAACTTGCAAACCTTCATTGTTTTAATGATTGTTTATGTGCAGGAAGGAAAGCCTTGCTCACATAAACTATCACCAGAGGTAATGTCATCTTACTATGTGAGCTGCATACTGCAGCAGGCATAGAAAGAGGAAAACAGCAAGTAGAAATGAATACAGTTCTCATCGTTGCACCTCCCTACGCCTCCCCTGGGTAGGTGTAGCATTCAAACGCATTTCCAGATTTACGATTTCTTGTAAATCTGGAAATGTGCCAGGTTCCATGGGTGTTGCGTGGGAACACCCACAGCAACACCCATTGAATGCCACTTTTACAGAAAGTGCTGCGTGTAAAGGGGCTCTATTTACAAGCACAGGAAAAGTCATTCAGGGGGGCTTTTCCTGTCCTGTAAATATAGGGCAGTAAAAGGCGCCGCCCCTGGATCACAAAAAGTGACGTACCAGTGGTGCAAGGGGCTAGTAAATCTGCCCCAAGGTGTTTAAATAAACTGTGTGCAAGTGCTGGGGTTTCCTATGTACAGGCACCAGAACCAACAGTAGTCTTCCACTATAGACATTGGACTTTTGGCTCCTGTGGAATGCAAGAGGCACAGAAAATGTTAGCCTTCAGTCTCTCCTCTGGTTCCCTGTCAGACTACATTGGCTTGATAGGCTTCTATCGATTGTGGGAGAGTTTATGGACATTGTACTGGGCTGGCGTGAGCAGATGCACCAAGCTCTTGTAAAAATAAAAATCCCTTTGAGCATGCTCATACATGCCAGCAAAGTAAATGAAAGCATGGCTGGTGGCACGCTTAAGGTGAGCCCATCAGCACCCATCCGCATATCGACCGTGGTCAGCAACAGCCACCATGCGGGGGCCAGCTCAGAGGTAAGACCTCTAATTACCGACTCTTTGGCTGAACTTCATCTCCTAAAGACCTGCACTAAGCAGTGTAATAATCCCATACCTATAGACTTCTAAGGTTCTATCTGCTGTCATTCTTACAAATTACCCCTGTGCTCGTTGAACCTAGGAGTTAATAATACTAGGGAACTGCTGGACACCCATGGAAAGCTAAAAGCTGCACTAATAAATGTTCACTCACTTTCTAAACATGCCTTAGATATTTATATCATCTAGACGTTCTCCTTATGAGCGAGACATGGTTAACTGAGGACTCCTGGCCAGACTTACAACTAACACTCCCGCCACAATATGCTTGCTTTTATTTAGACCATGAGGGGTAGAGGGCTGACCTTAGCCTTTAGGAAGATACTGAAATGCACCACCTTCAAGGTTGATGACCTAGTTGATGCGGAAGCTATGGTGTTTGTTATCTCACCCTCTGCTCAGTGCTCTTTTGCTGGAGGTTTGCTATATCGCCCACTTGGTTACTCAGGGGTGTTCCTCGACTCTTTTTCCCTAACAATGGGCCATAAAGTTTTCAGCTATGCAAAGGTTACTATCCTAGGGGGCTTCAATATTCAGATTGACAACCCCTCAGACAACCTAGAATCTAAACTGTTTGACTCACTTGTGGATGTTTCATTAACGCTAATGGGTTCCACACATAAAACAGGCCACTGTATAGATGCTTTTTTCTCTAACACTACACTAGAATTAGGCAAGCCAAAAGAAGTTCCCTAGTCAGATCATTTCATACTACCTTTCTCATGGACCTGGTACCCCCAAATAAAGGCAGGGACAGTGGCGCCTACCCATAAGAAACCATGCCGGGAACAAAATGGACATATCCCTTTTGAAGGATATTCTTGACAAGCTAAACCTACTCTTATGGGCAACATATTACTAGATGAGGTCAGGTTGTACGTTTGGCTCAACAAAGCTGGCCCTTTAGCAAATGAGAAAAGCATCAGACACCTACAGTTTGCTCGCTGCTTCACAAGTGAACTAGCGGAAGAAAGGAAGGGTTGCAAAACTTTGGAATGCCTATTGAGAAGACAATATGTTGAACTTGACGAGCTGGTAAAAAGTGGCTTTGAGAACATATTATAATATTTTGAAATCAGCTAGTCGCACCTTCTACTCACAATTGAAAAAGAAAAAAAGAATTCAAAGGAATTGTTTTTAATTGTATCTAATTTCACAGATCCTAAAAACTCTGCTCCCCCTCTTGAAGAAGTGGGTCCCTGTGTTACCAATTGAGCATGTTCTCTGAGAATAAAATGCAGAAAATCCAGGACAACATCACTATAACGAATGACACTGCTCCACTGAGCAGCAAGAGCCTAAGGCACGGGACAACATCTTGCAATGTATCCCTCAAACAATCAAATGAACTAGAAGACTTATTTTCCAAAAGTACATCTTGTTCCCCACTGGACCCCTTTCCTCCCCAAGTCATGAGTATGTTAGGGAATAGCATAGGTTTTATTTCCCAGGAGATCTTCTCCACCTCCTTGCACTCAGGGATAGTACCCCCACATGGAAAAAAGCTAATGTCATTCCCCTATTCAAAAAAAATACACCAACCCTATAATACACTCAAACTTCAGACCCATATACCTGCTTCCTGGGGTCTTCAAGATTATAGAAAAAGCAGGAAACACCCAGATAATGTAATTTCTGGTACACTTCAGTCTTCTCCACCCATCAGAATTTGGCTTTAGAGCCCTCCACTCTATGGAGACCGCACTCATGGAGATTACAGACTCCATTACATGTACTTTGGATACTGGTCATAATGCAGCAGCAGCATTTGATAGATCTCACATGAAATCCTGTTACATTGCCTTGCCTACATCGGGGTGGATGGAAAGCGTTGGCTTGGCTAGGTTCATTTCGAGAGTACATGGAACAAACAGCCTGCCATGGCAGGCACCAGGTGTTTTCCCCGTGGGTGCCAGGGTGAGGGGTGGTTTTGCGCCCCTAGGGGGTCGTTTTCGTTACTCGGGGCAGGCAATATTGGCCCCCTGTAACAAAATCAGGCCGGTTTCGATTCCCAGTCCGGCCCTGACAGCCTGGCTCAAATCATTGTTCTCTGAAGCCAAATCCATGTGTGGAGTGCCGCAGGGTTCCGCCCTGAACCCTACACTTTTAAATATATATGTATGACCCCACTGTCTTATATTATCGACTCCTTTGCCATCCAGATGGTCTCCTATGTAGATGACACCCAACTTCTGCTGACCTACAAGAATAACGATTGCGAAGCAAAAATCACCTACTCGAGTTTAACCTCTCATTTAGTGAATAATCATCTAATTGTGTTTGAACAAACTGCACATGCATACGTGAGATGAGGAGGACGTGTTCGGAGTAGGCCGCAAGCCTGTGCATAACTAATGCAGAAACTAATACCTCGGGCCTAGATGTAGGTAATAGCAATTTACCGAATGGTAAATACCGAATTTTACAGATTCGGTATTCACTATTCGGTAATTGCTATGCAGGTAAAATAATCAGTAAAAATACCGAATCTGTATGATTCGGTAATTACCGATTCTGTAATTACAGAATCGGTATTTGCCATTGATTCCTATGGGCCTTGAAGCCCATAGGTATCAATGGCAAATACCGATTCTGTAATTACAGAATCGGTAAAATTACTGATTTTGCAAGGGTGACAGGGTGTCACTTTGACACCCTGTTGCACCCCTGTTTCTGGCTTGTGTGCCATTTGACACACAGACATGCCCTTAGGGCATGTCTGTGTGCCACATGGCACAGGTGTACATGCACAGATGTGCATGTACACTGGAAATCATTATTTACCATGGAATAGTATTCCATGGTAAATAACGATTCGGTAAGGGCCTGTGGCACTGATTACAGTGCCACCTACATCTTGATTTACAGAATCGGTAAATTTACCGATTCGGTATTTTACCGATTCTGTATATTTACCGAATCGGTAAATATACCGATTCTGTAAATAAAATGCCCCCTACATCTCAAAAGCCAAATACCGGTCGGAAACGGCCGAAATCGGCCGTTTCCGACCGGTATTAAGGCTCCTACATCTGGCCCCTAAAGGCTGCAAATTATTATTATTTACAAAATGCTTTGATTTTATGCATAAGGTTAATAATGCTTTGCAAAAACCCATTTAGAAATGAAGACTTGTGTGAAAACTATATTTACATTACAGTTTGTCTTTCTTAGAAGGATGGAAAAGGGTTTAATTCTGAAATGAGAAAGGCCTCAGAAAGCAGTTCAAGCATTTAGAACTGTTGTGTGGGGAGAGGAATCTGACAGAGAAATGTAATCGCCGGTGATGGCAAAGGTTGTGCAGAGGACGACAAAGAATACTTTTACAGTCAAGTTCCTCTGGAAGTGGACAAGAACACAATTTGTTACATGGAACATGAGCGCACTGTAGAATAAGGAGATACTGAGGCCCGTGAATGACATAGCTTTATCGTTGGAAGTGGGGGGTCCTTATCGCTTACCGCCGCCACCAAATGCTGGAGGCGGGAGTCCCCGACCCCTCGCTTCAACGTTAGGCTGAGTAAGGACACCGTCTGAGATAGCCCTGCTCACTCCCTTAGTAGCTTGGCATTAGCAGCCAGGCTTATCTCCAAGGCATGTACAGTATGTGCAACCACGCTCACAGTAACCCAATGATGTCACCACAAATAGACTCCACGCAAGTTTTTATAAAACGAGTATAAACTTTATATAAGAGGTTATTCGATATAACCACTTGATACAAAATCAACACACAAGAATCGGTAGTATTCTTTCCGGTGGGTTGGTAGGTTATAATCCCAACCACCGCTTCTAACCAACAGTTAAGCTCACTTCTAACCATTTCCAAAAGGTTAGGCCAGTCGTATTGCTAGAATCACAAATGATGCAAAAGAAAACAAATACTGCAATGCGTAACAATATTCCCTTGTACTGTGCTACAGAGAAACAATGCCATATGTAGCGCCACAGTCTTGTACTTTGGAATAAAAGGAATAATGCAATGCGTATCACTACCAGCATGCCCTCTACCAGGAAGAAACAAAGCAATGAGTCACACTACAATCATGTACTGTGCAATGAAGAAATAATGCATGGCGCCACGTTATAATCAGATACTGTGCAATGAAGAAATAATGCAATGCACCACATTACAATCAGGTAATCTGCAAGGGAAAATAACGTAGTGCGTAGCGCACCAAGCATGTAATTCGTCAGGCACGAATGAGGTCAGGCGTCATACGACAGTTTGATAGTTCGTTAGCAGTAATAATGCAAAGTGTAATACAACAGTTTACGTGCTCAATTAACAGTGCCCCCAGTATGGATCAATGATGACACAAAAGTACTGCTTCCCACTCCGGCCCCAGTACTGCCATTCCTTAGGTCAGCACGGGCAGAGATCCGATCTGAAGCCACACGCTCGCGCAGCTGACAGAAGCAAGAGGCCAAGAGCGTGTCCCTCGGGGCCCGCACCCCACCCTAGGTGGTAATCCATGTTACCTGGGTGGCGTGACCCCACTCTCACCTCCAACTTCAGCGACTTGGGCCTTGATCCAGAACTCCGTTGCCGGGTGCGGTGAGCCTGGGCCGGCAGCTCAGCTCCTCTGGGGCTGCCGGTCTGGGCCGCTGCTGTTTTACTCCGATGGCCCAATGACTTGGCCCTCCTTCCGGCAGTCTCAGGGAACACTGAGACCCACCCTCAGCACTGTGGAGACTTTACTTCCAATTCGGTGCCCACCATACCCAGGAACTCCTCACCAGCGCCTGAGGTTGCACCTCGACACGCACACTGCATGTCCAAGACTCGCCTCTTCTCTGGTGCTCACGATGACCCTTCACTCTTCACCAACGCTCTATTTGCACCTTGACACACACTCTGCGTGTCCGAGTCTCTCCTCTTCTCCCGGTGCACACGATGTCCAGGCACTCATACCAAGGCCCTGGCTGCACCACAACACGCACTCTGTGCATCCAAGTCTCACCTCTCCTCCCGGTGCACACGATGATGAACAAGCCCTCCTTACCAACGCCCTGGCTGCACCACGACAAGCACGCTGCGCGTCTGAGACTCACTTCTTCTTTTGGTGCACACAAAGACCAGGAGCACCTCACCAATGCCCTGGTCTGCACCACAACATGCACCCAGAGCGTCTGAGTCTCACTTTGTCTCCCCGTGCACACAATGGCCAGGTGCTCCTCACCAACACCTTGGCCTGCACCACATCACACACCCAGCGCATCTGAGACTCAGCTTACTTCTGCGTGCCCACAATCACAAGGCACAACTTCTGAGGGTCTCAAGCTGCAAAAGCACGCGCACACCGCGTTGCTTGGGACTTCTCCGGAAAAGTTTATGATCCTGTATTTCCAAACAGGGAGCCAGGTCACCTCGGGCCCTTGGGGTTAAAGGACACAGCACAAAGCACAATCTTCTTCAAGCGGGGGGCCCAGCACCTCTAAGCACAGTCCCAACAGCCTGTCCCTTGGTTAGAACAGCGAATTGCAGACCAGCCCTAGATCACGAAGCAAGGATTGGTCTTTCCACAGCAGTCTCTTCAGTTGCTACTTCTTTAACAGAGGTTCCTCTTGACCACAGAATGAGTCCAAGCCTTTTCAGTCTCAATCCATATCTGTTTCAGTCCAACATTCAGGGGTTTCAGCTCCCATAGTTATACCCCTTAATGTCTTTGAAGTTTGTTTGTGCTCAGGGGTCCCTGACCCCTGTCTAAATCAGTTCTGGGTGTCTCCCTCTCAGAGACACCTCTCTCCCTTTGATACTGGGGGTCTGGATCCTTAATCACTCATCAGGTGATGGGTCCATTGGTTTACAGCACCAGCCCAGGCCTTTTCACCTCCTGGGCTTCTCCTCCCCCTACTCTCCAGATGCAGGGCAGCCTGGTGCCATCTTGACCCCTCCCTTTATTTATTTATTTATTTATGTATGCATTTTTATATAGCGTGGACTTTACCCGAAGGCGTCAGAGCGCTTCACAATAGGAACACAAATGATACATGATGAGAACATTACACAGGAACCGATTACAAAAGCAGACGTTACGTTACATAAGGTAAAAGTGACAATTGTGAGCAAACAAAACACATGAGGTAGTAAAAATTGTGAGCAACCAAAAATACATGAGGTAGTAAAAAGTGCACAAGAGGAAAAAGTGACAAGTGTGCAGGATATACGAGAAAACAAGGTATAATTTGAGGTATAATACTGCAATATGTGCTAGACACTCAGGCACAAGAACAAGAAGAAGCAAAGGTGGCACTTGTGCAAGTATCAAAGGCAAAAACATGTGAGAGGTAGCAAGCCATGTGTAACAAGGGCCAAGTGGTGTGTGCATGTTACAAAAGGGTACCAAACTCAAGTTCATGGAAAATACTGCATATAAAAAGGAAAGCATTCCAACCACAAGAACACACTGGGAAAGCACTTCCATGGTCATGGAGAGTAGAATTTTCAGTAGTGGGAGGTCTTCCTTCAAATAACAAAGAGGACGTGAATTACTTTTGGAGGTGTCTCTGGAGGAGGAGAACTTTGAGGTCCCTTTTGAAGGCCTGGGAGGAGGCGATGGTCCAGAGCTGAGTCGGAAAGGAGTTCCAGATTCTCACTGCATTGCCTTTGGGTCAAGACCTCTCCCAGCTCCGCTTACCTTTCAGATCCAGACAGACAATCCACATTTCAGCAGAGACACACAGAAATGCTTGGAGCATAAAACTCAGCCAGTTTCTAAAAGAGTGGTTTCTGAACACACAGTGACAAAACCACCTTCACAGAAAGATGTGTTATGACACTGTGAGGTCATATATACTAAACTTCACCTCTCCATTATAAACTGAGAGGAAACTAGGCTAACAAACACAACACCCAGCCTCCCCCATTCTGACCTATGGGCAGGATGGCCTTTCAGTAGTGAAAAACGAAATGGAGTGTTTTTCACTGTCAGGACATAACAAACACCTTAGTATATGTCCTGCCTTTTACCTACTCTGCACCCTGCCCAGGGATTACCCGGGAACCGACCACAGTGGTGCCCAATATGTATGTAAAAGGGAAAGTCAGGACTGACAAGTGGTTACACTTGTCAGGATAACATGCTAATTTAGCACTCTGCTCGCAGGCCATACACTGCAGGCCTGAGTTTCCTTCTCTGCACGCCTTTGCATTACCTGCCCTGGCACACACAGTGCACATTACTAGGGACTTTACTAGTAAGGCAAACATACCAATCATGGCCAACCAATCACCATGACATTTTACATAGGTAACACTTGTACTTTGACACTGATCAGCTGTACCTCAAGCATCCAAATTGGCATCCCTATGTCAGAAAAAGGGTCTAGGGGTAAAACAAAAAGTTTAGGAAACTTTAGCCAAAAAGGCCAAGTTCTACATTCATGAACAATGGTGTTCTTCAAATGTTTTTTTTTGCCTGAGTGGTGTGACAGAGATACCCCTTGTTTTAGCCAATTAGAAACGTTAGTTAGGTGGGATGAATAGAGTAGTGGGTTGGACTTGTGAGAAAATAGAGTATTACTAAACCTAGAAAGTAGGAGGAGTTGTGGGCATTTACCTAACTTTGTGAGGGGAGAGAGCTGTGATGCTGTTTCCAATTCTTGTGGCCTGGCTGATGAACCGCTGATCCTGATCTTTGTACTTTAAATCTACTTGAAGTGCCTTGCTTACTCTCACGGCTAGAGGGTAGCATTTCCATTTCCTAGAATCTTGGGTGATAGGTAATATTCATGATTTCTGATTTGCATAATATTTTGCAAATGTTTTCTCTTCATTTGTCTCTCTACCTATCAACTCCTTTAATGTGCTGATCTTGATATTTATTTATATTATGTATGTTTCTTCCTGTGAATGACATGCATTTGGGCTATATTGTATTTTCATGAGCATTTACATAAATAGATACAAATCATTAACTTTATCAAAGGTGTCTGTTGTTATGGTATTGTATTAATTCATGGAATATTATTAATAACCAATCCCTGCCTTCTAATACAAAGAGCCATAGACAGTAGATATGAACCAAACTATTGGTATGTGGTATTAACTCATGCAGTGTGGAGGGAACTTATTATGAATTTGGTTCAATTTAGAAAAATTATATTTAGATTTTGAAACGCTGTATCAGTTTTTGGTAGCAGAATTTGATTGTTTTTCAGGGTTACATTTGTTAATTAATAAGTTTGAATTAATGATTTTGGTGAATAACGGAATATACCATAAGTTATATGTAGTGGCCCGTTGCTGACTTAAACTCAGGCAGGGAGTGGCCTATGATCCTGGGATAATATTGTTAGGCTGAAAGGCAGAGGAATTGGTGTGGCATACACTACAGAAGTGTTTTGTCTACTGATGTAATATTAGACAACAAGAGAGGTTGTTAATATTGCATAAGGGAACTTTGAAGTTAGATTAGAGGAGATTTATTTGGGTACCTGTAGAAAGCGCAGCTGAAGAAGTCCCAAGAATTTCCACTTGATTGCTGGTGGAATACCGCTGGTCAATATTCTATTGGTAATGAAAGGATTCTTTGTGTGTTTGATAAATCTTTTTTTCGATTTAGTAGAGCAGACAAAGCAGCATTGTTATGAGTTGTTTCTAACATTATTTTTGTTTTTAGGAGAAGTTTAGAAAACATTCCTGTAAGATTTTGTGAAGGGAGGGTCAGTCGTAGGAGTCATACTGACATCACTGTGTGCCACGCTAGCATTGGTCAGCTAGTGTGAGGTGTCATCAAAAACTGCGCTGGCATTGGTCAGCTAGGGTGAAACGTCACAGTGAGTGCTGTGTAACACTTGGTTGGTGGGAGTCGCGCTGGTATTGGTTGAGAGTTTGATAATACTCGGAGTGTACGAAGAGGATTTTATTTGATTCATCAAAAGTTAGCGTTGTGTACTGAGGGAAATCAAACCTTTAAAGATGATGAGAACATTGTTTAGAAAGGATGAACCAATTGAGATCTGAGGAGGAGTTCCAGAACCAAAGGATGTTATACCAGGTGCTTTTATGCCTTTGCAATGTGGTTATCGTACGTGTACTTCGTTAGAGAATTGGGTGAAGTATACTGAAGAAGATGGGGAATTAAGTTTTAGAGAATTTGAGGTATCAAATGAATAGCTTGAGACCTATTCCTAGGCCAATGCAATACGAAGAACTTGAAGCATGGGATCATGAAACTTATCAGAGAGAAAAGAACAGGAAAGAAAATAGATACAGAAATACAGTGTATAAGTATTCTGAAGGGAAATGGGATGCACAAATGATAGAGGAGAGACGTGAGAGAAAGAGAGGGTTTATGTCTGGTAATGGTAGCTAAAGAACAGTCAGGGGGAAAATGCAAAGAGAAAAAGGAAAATGTCGAGAGCGAAGAACAGCACTTAAATGAAATTGATGATGAATTATTGGATGAGTCATTGATGAATAGACCTCCACTATATCAAGAACAACAAGGGAGGGTAACTCCTAGTGCTCCAACTCCCAGTACCCCATTGATTTAAATGGAGAGTTTACAGCCTCGGCCTACTCAAATAGGAAATGGTAATGACCAAAGGCGAGTCAAAGATGATTTGGCACAAAAGATTACTCAATTAAATCTAAATGCAAAAGCTTTGTCAGTGCCAGTAACAATTGGTCCAGTATTCCCATTGTACACTGAGGGTCATAATATTTCTCAGGTGCATCCTTTAACAGTAACTGTTAAGTATAATAGAGTTTGCAAGAACACTGGAGTAAGTAATGTGGAACCTTTGATTGATATTTCAGAGAGATCTGCAGAGACACCAAAACATAGTACGCAGATAGAGCCAGGAAGATTTTTACACAATTTAAGTGAAGTGACTTCAATGTTAGGGTGTTCGGTAGGACCATCCCTGGAAGAATTGGAGGAATGGATCAGAGGAATGGTGACAAATAAAGTGTATGCTAATATGGATCTAGGCAGATTGAAAGCAGATTTCTAAGAGATGATCATAGGTACAATAAGTCCAGAAAGGTTAAGTAAATATCAGGAAGAGGAGTTGTTTTGTATAAAAATATTACGATGAGAGCAGAAGCCCTTCATGAGAAATTTGCTGAGGTAGCACAAACATATGGAATGGACCATGGGTACTCACAAACTTTCTCTCAGGGGTCAAATTTACAGTATGGTTTTGGTCAGAGTGCCGCACTGGTGGGGCTGGGGTCAGTGGGGGGAGAGGGCACGGCTAGAGCAACAAAAAAAACTGTGACCATGAGGTTGAACATACCTGCAGCAGACGCCTTCGTCCACTGAGCCACCATACCCGGCATACACACATCTCTCTCTTTCTCTTTCTCTCGCTCTCTCTTTCTCTCTTTATCTCGTTCTCTCGCTATCTCTCTCTCTGTCTCCCTCCCTCTCTCTTTTTCTCTCTCTCCATCTCTTCCTCCCTTTTTCCCTGTTTCCCTCTGTCTCCCTCTGTGACCCTCTGTCACCCTCTGTTTCACTCACTCTGACAGTCTCACTCCCTTTCACTCCCTCTCACTCATTCTCTCTCCCTATCTCCCTCGTCTCACTCACACTGTCTCACTCCCCGTATCTCTCTGTCTCCCTCTCACTCTCTCTCTATCTTCCTCTCTCTCTCTCTCTCTCTCTCTCTTTCCTTCCCTCTCCCTCACTCTGTCTCCCTCTCTCTCCTTCCTTCTCCCTCTTTCTGTCTTCCTCACCCTGTCTCCCTCACTCTGTCTCCCTCTGTCTTTCTGTTTCCCTCTGTCTGTCTGTCTCCCTCTGTACGTCTGTCTCCCTCCCTCTGTCTCCCTCTGTCTCCCTCCCTCTGTCTCCCTCGATCTGTCTCCTACCCTCTGTTGCCCTCTTCCCTCTGTCGACCTCCTCCCTCTGTCTCCCTCCCTCTGTCTGTCTTCCTATGTCTGTCTCCCTCCTCCCTCTGTCTGGCTCCCTCTCTCTCAGTCTCCCTCTCTCTGTCTCCCTCCTCCCTCTGTCTGTCTCCCTCCCTCCCGCTGTCTCCCTCTCCCTCCCTCTCCATCTGTCTCCCTCCCTCTGTCTCCATCTGTCTGTCTCTTTCACTCGGTCTCCCTCTGTCACCCTCTCCCTCCCTCTGTCTCCCTCCTCCCTCTGTCTCCATCCTCCCTCTGTCTGTCTCCCTCTGTCTGTCTCCCTCTGTCTGTATCCCTCACTCTGTCAGTGTCCCTCTCTCACCCTCTGCCTTTCTTCTATCTCCGTCCCTCTGTCTCCCTCCCTCTGCCTTTCTTTCTCCCTTTCTCAGTCTCACTCTCTCAGTCTCCCTCGCCCTACATTTCCCTCCCTCTCCCTCCTTCCCTCTCCCTCTGTCTCCCTCCCTTTCCCTCCCTCCCTCTACCTCTGTCTCCTTCTGTCTCCCTCCCTTTTCTTCCCTCCCTCTCCCTCTGTCTCCCTCCTTCTACCTCCCTCTGTCACCCTCTGTCATTTTACCCTGCCTGAGTATGCCCGGGGTCAGACAGCTTCCCGGGCACACACACACACACACACAGCCGCACCTGAACACTTCACAGGTCTTTAAAAGACCATTTGCATGTTAATGAGGCTTTGTTGTATTTCACCTCTTCTTGGCGCCCCTGCAGCTCCACTCTGACTATCACTTGAATCGCCCGGCCCCCACGGAGCAGCAGAGTATCTCAGAGTCGCACTGCTGCAACCGGCAGTGTTTGAAGACACTTTTTAATAAAATCTTTTTCAAAACGTGGGTACGATGTCTTCAAGGTCCGTGGGCCACCAAGGAAAGGCTTGCCAGGCCACTGGCGGCCCATGGGCCATACTGTGAGTACCCGTGGAGTGGACATTAAGAACTCAAAAACTTTACAAAAGACGTACCGATTGGATTTTAGTGATAAGGATTTAGAGAGTTTGAATGCTTCTGGAAAATGATTGCAGATTAAATAGTTGATTAATACCTTGAATCATTGGAGTGAATTAGAGTGGTGGAAAGGCAGATGGGCTAAAAAGAAAGAAGAGATGCTTGGTAATACAGGAGCAAATCATCAATGGATCCAGTGAAGGTAACAAATACAGAGACAGTGACAACTAAGATGATATAGCCAATGAGAGAAGTACTAGGTGGTGGATATGCTCATGTGGGATGTAATAGACAGGATATTTTTTGTCATTTACAAATGATTTCCGAAACTGAGAGAGAAACTGGTTGAATGGTATAGGCCAGTAGAAATTTTTGTAAAGTTGTCAAAAGTGTTGTTAAAAGATTTGGATGGCCTTTTTGACATTGTGGTTCCAGCAGATTTGCGGGTTGAGTCCAAGACTGCAGTAGACTGGCTTAAAGAAGAATACCCGTGAGATCCAAAAACAGGAGCACCGTCAGATGAAGTAATGAAGAAATATAATCAGGTTATTACCTATTTGAAGGGAAAAACTTCACCAAAAGAAACCGACTGGGGTAAAATAGACAGGACAATACAAGAGTCAAAAGACACAGTATACGCATATTATGAGAGACTTTTGCAAGTCTTTAAGCAGTATAGTGGAATGGAAAACATCACTGATAAGGAAATGGAACATTTTGTATATGGGTTTGTGTTTGGAATGAAACCAGAAATTAGCAATATGATTCCTCAGTATTTAATATGTTGGCAAAGTAAAAACCATTGATGAAATATTACGTTATGCAAAATATTGCAGTGATGACAGTCTAGGCACAAGAAATTAAAAGAGAAGATGATGTGGGCACAAATGAAAGCAGCACAGAAATTTGGGAATTCACATAATAGCTTTCAGTCAGGTTATCAGGGAAAAACTAAAAATCTGAATAATCAAAATGGACAGTTTTCTAACATGGGAGGTGTTGTGGTGAATAGTGGTGTTCAGACATGTTAAAGGCAGAGGTAGAGGCAATAAGGAAGATATGAAAAAGAAATACCCTTGTCATGCATGTTGAAAGTTTGGGCATTGGAAGTGCGAGTGTAGATTGGGTTTAAAAATAGTGAAGTGAATCCAAACTTTAATCAGCAAATGCAAGGTGTAAAGCACAACAACAGCAACAGGTAGTGAGACTACACACAAGCTCAGGTACCACAAGCTCCGATGCCAGTTAATGTGAATACTCAAGTACAGAAATACAGCACAAATGTGGGTTTTCCTACTGGAGGACAAAATGGAAATAATCAAAATGTGCAAATGTCTCTGCAATATTGGTTTCAGTCTCAAGGAAGTGATTCGGATACATCTCAATGACGGTGCCTGTGGGGGGAGGAAGAGTGCGTTCTTGGCACATCTCTTGAGGTAGATTAGTGTGGTCCTTTTGTGGATGGAGAAGTCCAAGATAATAAAGTACCATTCCTTGTGGACACTGGTGCTACCCGTTTCACAGTGAGAACTGCGTAAATTCCAAACCTACCCCTCTCGGTAGAAATTATCCAAGTTGTTGGTGTTCCAAATAAATTGATTAGAACTCCAGTAACAAAACCAATGAAAGTTCACATTGAAGATTTTTGAGACTTGCATCGTTTTGTGGTGTGTGATACGAGTCCAGTGAATTTGTTAGGAAGGGACTTATTGTGTAAGATTAATAGCACCATCTATTGTACACCAGATGGGACTGTATTTCAAATGCCAGACAAAGATTTTGCGTTTAAACTGATGATAGTAAGACAAGAGTCAGAAGTGAATGAATTTCCTTTGTTTACCATGGATGACTTACCGGTTGAATTAAGAGACAACGTGAATGTGGATGTGTGGGATTTTTCAGGACAGGACATTAGGCTTACGTAAGGAGTTGACCCAATTCAAATTTCAGTAAAACCAGGAGCTGAATTTCCATAAATGCCTCAATATAAAATGAGTCCTCAGACGATTGCAGGAGTAACACCTGTAATGGATCAAATGATTGAACAAGGCATTTTGAAAGAAATATTGGGAAGTCCTTGTAATTCACCTATTATGGGTATCAAAAAACCAAGTGGAAATTATAGAATTGTCCAAGATTTTAGCCAATTGAACAAAATAGTAACACCTTGTTGTGTAATTGTACCAAACCCAGCAGTGATTCTATATAAAATCCCATGTGATGCAGAATGGTTCACTGTTATTTATTTGTGTCAAACATTTTTTACGATACCCTTACATCCAGATAGCCAATATTTATGTGCTTTCCGGTTTGGAGATTGTGTCTTGGCATGGTGCCTAGTTCCTCAAGGGTATACAGAGAGTCCATCTATTTTTTTTTAGATGTTGAAAAAGTGTTTGGAGTCATTAAAATTGCCAGAGAATTTGGTATTGCTGCAATACATAGACAATTTACTCATTGCATCAAAGACAATGGAAGCCTGTGTGACAGATAATATTGCTCTACTGAACCACTTGGCAGCTGGAGGGAGTAAAGTGTCACCAGCTAAATTACAGTTCTGTAAAAAGTAAGTTTTGCATTTGGGAGACAAAATTGAAAAAGGAGTCAGGAAATTATCGCCAGATCGAATAAATGCGACTTTGCAACTGAATCCTCCAAAAACACAGAGAGAAATACAAATGTTTCTGGGAATAGTTGGATACTGCCAACAATGGATCAGTGGATTTTCACTGATTGCCAAGCCCTTACAAAGACTGACGGATATGATCGATCCAATTTAATTGAATGTATGAAAGAATTCATGGAATTGCGAAACAGTCTTTGTCGAGCATCTGCTTTAGGAATGCCTGGCTACAACAAGAATTTTGGATTATTCTGCTGTGAAAGAGATGGCTGCGCACTCTCAGTCTTGACACCAACACATGGAACTATGGGGACTCCCCGTGGCATATTTTTCTGCTACATTGGATGCAGTGGCAGCAGCATTGACAGGATGATTGAAAGCAGTAGCTTTTTTATATGTATGAGTTTGGAACAAGGTGAGTCCATTGTTATGGGCTATTCTTTGAAAGTGTATGTCCCTCATTCTGTGGAGATTCTGTTGACCAGAACTCGGACTTAACACCTTACTAGTAGTCGTTTGACTAAATATGAGAGGGTGATTCTGGGTGCAGAAAACATCACTGTAACAAGGTGTACCAATTTAAACCCAGCCACCTTGTTACCAAGTCCAAGTTGTGAAGAAGTGTTGGATGAAGCAGAACATGATTATCTGAATGTGACTGAATTGTATCCAAAACCATTGCCAGATATCAAAGATGAACCATTGGCTGAATCAGATTGTGTGATATTCGTGGATGGATCATGCATAAGTGATGAAAAGGGTTCTTTGCGTGGTGAATACGCTGTTTATACAGTATCTATTGGTTCTTGAAGCCTCATGTTTGCAGAGTAGTTTCAGCACAACTTTCAGAGCTGGTGGCTCTAACGAGAGCTTGCATAGTTGGGAAAAGTCTGAGAATAACCTTATTCACGGATAGTCAATATGATTTTTGTGCTGTGCATGATTTTCGACAACTGTGAATGCAACGTGGGTACCTGACTTCCTCAGGTTCCCCAATAAGAAACAGTCATTTTGTTAAAGATTTATTGAATGCACTACAGTTGCCCACCAAAATTGGGTGGTGATATGCTCCGCACATAAATCTGGAAATGATTACATTACAGTTGGCAATAAATATGCTGATCAAGTTGAAAGATTTTGTGTACAAAATTCAATTACAATAAAAGAAAGTTCCCAGAAATATGATTCACAATGTCATTTAATGTTTTCTTCTATTGAGACATGGGATGAAATTAGACAATTGCAGGGAGAGGCTAGTGACGAAGAAAGATAATTATAGATCAAAACAGGTTGCACAAGCACAGAGGAAGATGAAGTATGGGTGTGTAATGATGGGAGACCAATCATGCCCAACAGTTTTCTGTCGCTGATGGCAAGAATATACCATGGAGTAACACACATAGGTAGAGATGCCATGATCAGGCTTTTTAAGCAGACAAGGTGTATTCCTAAATTCAGGGTCATTGCAGAAAGTCTTTGCCAGAAGTGTGTCTACAAAAAGAAGAAAGAAAGACAGTTGTCAGTTGGGGGCGAATTGGTAAAGCAGCAGGTCCATTTACAAGATTACAGGCTGACTTCATAGAACTACTCCCATGTAATGGGCTAAAATATGTGTTAGTGGTGGTTTGTCTGTTTACTCGTTTCGTGGAAGCATATCCAACAAGACAAAATGACAGTCTAATAGGAGCTAAACTACTTTTGAGAGAAATAATACTCAGATTTGGATTTCCAGTCTCTTTAGAAACAGATAGGGGAACTCAGTTTAATAATGAAATAATTCGGATGATTTGTGCAGCTTTGCAAATTGAGCTAAAGTTACATCGTGCCTATCGATCAGAAGCTTCAGGTGTGGTTGAGCAAATAAATGGCACTACCAAATCCAGATGGGCAAAAGTATGTGCATCCACAGCACTCAAATGGCCAGATGCTTTGCCCCTAGTTTTAATGAGTCTAGGACGTATTCCTGATAAAAAGACTGGATTGTCCCCTTATGAAGTGCTAATGGGGAGAGCAATGTGACAGCCAATAGGTCTAGGGAATCAATTGATAACAATAACTGATGACCTGGCACTCGATTATTGCAAAGGACTGGCTGATGTGGTAAGTTCTGTGTTTCATCGGGTTGGAGAAGTTGCAAACACAACACAGCAAGATCAAGCACATAACATAAGTCCAGGTGATTGATTCCTGGTGAAGAAGCATGTGAGAAAATCGTGTTTGGAACCACGTTGGCATGGGCCATATTAAGTGATATTGGTGAAAACAACAGCAGTCAAGTCAGGTGGCTTGCCAAATTGGATTCATGCAAGTCATACAAGAAGAGTCCCAAGTCCACTAGAAGCAGAAGAAAAAGATCAAGAACAGGCTGTGAATAACAGAGAGTCTGAAAATGATCAGGTAGAGTGGGCAGCAGCTACTGGGTCTCAAAAGGAAACTGCTGAAATTATTAAAAACTGAAGAATAACAAAACACAATTCAAGAACAGAGTAAAACAATGACACCAACAAAGGAAGTTTTGAAGACTGGCTTGAATCTGGTGACTCAGTTCAACGAAAGAAATCAAGAAAAAGAGATATATGGCCTAAAGGAGTGAAAAGACTGAAATACACTGTGAAAGATAGGATACCAAATCCTATAATAGAAGTGTTGAGTCAAACAGAACAAAGTGATTCAGAAGACGAGACAGTTTGAAAGTCAAAAAGAGCAAGAGTACTGAACAGAAAGTACACAGCACCGGAACGGACATATGTTGTGTCTGAAAAAGAAGAACACAATCAAAGAGAAACTGCCATAAATGAACTGTCAGACAAAAAAAAAGGTGCAAAAAAAGAACAGTGAAGAAAAGTGCTGGAGCTGAAGTGAAGAGCTGTGTAAAAAACAAAAGAAAAAAAAGAGGGGTAGAAGCAGGCTGGAGTAGTCTGGATTACACTTACATTTCATTCCTTCATTCAAGTCTAAATTTTTCTTTTTTGTTATTTTTAACCCCTTCCCTGTGCAGTGAATTCCGCCATGGCCCATAGGGCTAGGGGGTGAGCACGGCGCTTCGGTGCTCATGACGGTTCCACGTCATGACCACGCCTGCTCATTAATTCGCCCGCACAGGCTGGGAATTAGTGCCGCGTGGGAGGAGCGGCGGTGGCATGATGGATCCCCGCCGTCATGAGCACACGCCACCCGTGGCTCATGACGGAGTGGAGCCATCATGAGCACGCAAGGGGTTAATTTTACATTTGATAGAAATGGCAGACACAAGGCATCAAGAGACTGGACATCAAAATCAGGGTTGTAAACTTAGATGTATAAGAGCTTGCTTCATAAGTATTTTACTATTATGCTTGTTTGGTTAACATTAATTGTTATAGGCCTAGATTTAGGTAATTTTATTTTACTACTTCTTAAATACCGAATTTTACCGATTCAGTATTTCAGAAGTGGTAAAATAGAGGCGGGGGTGTAGGTATTACAGAATCGGTAAATACCGAATCGCTAAGATTCGGTATTTACTGATTCTGTAAATACCGATTCGGTAATGCCCATTGATTCCTATGGACATTGAAACTCATAGGAATCAATGGGCATTACCGAATCGGTATTTACCGATTCGATAAATACCGAATCCAGCAAGGGTGCAGGGGGTGTCACTTTGACACCCTCTAGCACCCCAAATACAGGCATGTGTGCCATGTGGCACACAGACATGCCCTAAGGGGATCTATGATGTTACAACGCGTTATTTTACAACGCAGGCTGTAACATCGCAACTTTTACAACGCAGGTTCCATTACATCGGATGCCATTACAACGCAGGACATTACATAGCAGATGCTATTACAACGGATACCATTACATCGTAAGTATAGGTAAGTATATCTTTTTAAAAAAAAGTAAATTAAGTTAATTTAAATAATTTTATTTAACCAATATAATTAAATTAATTTTAAAATTGTAAATAATTTAATTTATTTAATTAAATTTAAAAATTGAATTAATGTAATTTAATTAATTTAATATAATTTTATTAATTTAATTTAATACACTTTATAATTGTAATTATTTTAATTTAATTAATTTAATTTAATTAATATAATTGAATTAATCTTAAAATTGTAATTAATATAATTAAATAAATGTAACTAAATGTAATTAATTTAATTTAATCGTACTTTAAAAAAAATAAACCCTAAAAATACCCCTGTACCCCAAAACCCAAACCCAGCCCTAAAACCTAAAAATACCCCTGTACCCCAAAACGCAAACTCAGCCCTAAACCCTAAAAATACCCCTGTACCCCAAACCCCAAACCCAGCCCTAAAACCTAAAAATTCCCCTGTACCCCAAAACCCAAACCCAGCCCTAAAACCTAAAAATACCCCTATACCCCAAAACACAAACTCAGCCCTAAAACCTAAAAATACCCCTGTACCCCAAAACCCAAACCCAGCCCTAAAACCTAAAAATACCCCTGTACCCCAAAACCCAAACCCAGCCCTAAAACCTAAAAATACCCCTGTACCCCAAAACCCAAACCCAGCCCTAAAACCTAAAAATACCCCTGTACCCCAAAACCCAAACCCAGCCCTAAAACCAAAAATACCCCTGTACCCCAAAACCCAAACCCAGCCCTAAAACCTAAAATACCCCTGTACCCCAAAACCCAAACCCAGCCCTAAAACCTAAAAATACCCCTGTACCCCAAAACCCAAACCCAGCCCAAAAACCTAAAAATACCCCTGTACCCCAAAACACAAACCCAGCCCTAAAACCTAAAAATACCCCTGTACCCCAAAACACAAACCCAGCCCTAAAACCTAAAAATACCCAAACACCCCAAAACATATACCTCAGTACCCCAAAACATATACTCCTATACTCATACTTATTTTAAAAATTACTTAAATTAATATATTTAATTTATAATATTAAAAAACATAAATAAATATATTTATTTATAAATAAAATTAACTAAATTAATTAAATAATATTAAATAAAAAAAAAAAATTATATACTTACCAATACTTACGATGTAATGGCATGCGTTGTAATAGCATCTGCTATGTAATGTACTGCGTTGTAATGGCATACGATGTAATGGAACTAGCGTTGTAAAAGTTGCGTTGTAACAGCATTCCGATGTAAAAGTTGCGATGTAACAGTAACATACCGCCCTAAGGGCATGTCTGTCTGTCACATGGCATAGGTGTGCATGCACACATATGCATGCACACCTGGATACCGAATCTGAAAGGCCTTTGGGACTCAGAAGAGTCCCACCTACATCTAGAAGTTACCGAATCGGTAAAAATACCGATTCGGTATTTTACCGATTTGTTAAATTTACCGATTCGGTAAAATTGGCCCCCTACATACTAAAAACCCATTTACTGGTCGGAAAACGGCCGAAATCGGCCGTTACTGGCCGGTAAATGGCCACCTACATCTGGCCCATAGTGTCTTATTAGAGTTTGCCTTTAGAACAGGTAGTCCGCCATTGAAGGAAAACCTGGATGAAGCCTGGATGGACTATGAGAACTGGTTAACTGGAGCGCTGGATGTAGCTGCACCGTGGACAACTAAGGCGCCAGCTAGGTGCTCTAAGTCGGCACAATGGTTTGACGCTGACCTAAGAGCGGCCAAAGCGAGATGCAAGGGGCTAGAGCGTATCTGGTGAAAGAAATATGAGGAAACAGCCAAACTTGAATATAAAAATAACATAAAAGATTATCATAGGATGATCAGAAAGGCCAAAATAAACTTTCTAAATAAAAGAATTGAATCCGCCGAGAATTCCTCCAAAGAACTCTTTGTTATCTATAAGGAACTCATCTCACTTGAGAGGACCATAGCCCCAGACACTCACTCTATAGCAACCTGTGAAGCACTTGCAGACTTCTTTGTCCAAAAAGTTGAGACCATTTACAAAACCTTTCCCAGGGAAACTGAAGGTCCGCTCATAGACCACACTACTCCTACTGAACTGACAATTACTCACCGCCTTAATCAGTTCACAGTGCCGGATAACACTGAGTTACTGAAAATCATCTGTAGCATTCAATCAGGCTCCCCCAAAGATGCAGCTCGACCTACGATCTTTAGGAATCAGGCCGAACTCCTGGTTAATCATATAAGTCACATGGCTAAACTATCCTTTCAGACGAGCCATATCCCGCAAGATTGGAAAACAGCACAGGTCATTCCCATAAAAAAAGCCAATCTTAGTGTAGCCCAGTTAGGCAACTTTCGTCCCATCTCACTTCTGCCTTTCTGTGCTAAGGTAGTGGAGAAGATAGTTAATGCTCAGCTAATAAAACACATGGAGGAGGGCTACTATCTTCACCCCTCACAGTCTGGTTTTAGAGCACATCATTCCACAGAATCAGCACTCCGCTTCTCCACAGAACTACTACGAGGAAGAGTGGATGAGGGGAAGACAGCCGCGCTACTGCTGTTAGATCTTAGCGCGGCATTCAATACTGTCTCGCATCCCCTACTGCTCTCTCGCCTCAGTGAAGCAGGGATTGAGGGTCTGGCTCATGAATGGATGCGCTAATTTCTTGCAGACAGACAGTTTCAAGTACACTGTCCCCCAATAAGTTGGAAGTACGATCACTCAGGCATGGGGTTCCGCAGGGCTCGATCTTGAGCCCTATGTTATTCAATCTATATATGGAGCCCCTTGCCAAGATAGTAGAGACTTATGGGGTGGATATAGTGTCCTACGCGGACAACACCCAATTGGTGGTGACACTGTCCCAGCCCTCTGAAAAAGCCTCAGCAAATTTCTCAGCCTGTCTAGGCAAACTAGCTGGCTGGATGAATAATAACTGCTTACGCCTTAACGCGAATAAAACGGAGCTTCTTGTGCTGGGGAAAGCACCATCTATCTGGTCCTCCGCGTGATGGCCTCCGGAACTAGGTCCCATCCCGATACCCTCAGAACAAGTGAAAAACTTAGGGGTCAAACTGGACACTAATCTGTCCTTTGAACACCACATTAGAGGGATAGCAGGCAAATGCTACAGCATCCTGAAAACCCTGCGGAAAACCCTAGACTCCCTCCCTACAACCAGTTGGAGAACCCTGATTCATACCCTTGTGACTCCCCACCTAGACTACAGCAACTCACTGTATATGGGATTGAGTAAAAAAGGACTCCATCGTTTACAGTGTGTGCAGAACGCCGCTGCCAGACTGGCACAGAACTTATCTAGAAAGTCCTCAGGGAAACGGGCCTTGGCAACCCTTCACTGGCTGCCGATTTGTGAGCGCATTGTATTTAAAACAATGTGTATGGCTCATCGTATTGCGCAAGGGAAGGGGCCAATCTATCTTAAAAAACTACTGACCAAGTATCAACCCAAGCGCCAGTTGAGATCTCTGGGTGGTATGCTTTTCCAAGTACCCAGAATCTACCGGGTGCGTATGGGGGAAGATCTTTTAAATATCTGGCCAGCAAACAATGGAATGCTTTACCCATAGAACTACGAATGGAACCATCGGAGACAAGGTTGCATCAAAAACTAAAAACACATCTCTTTCCGAAACTATGAGACTCTCTGACCGACCCCAGGCATTTATAATTTCTCTGATACGGCTCATTCTACTGTCTACACAGCGCGGGGACACACTGTTTCCTAGTGTAGCCAGGCTCTATACAAGCTGTTTTTCTTATTATTATTATTATTATTATTTTATGTTCACTACTAATAATAATGTTACTAATGTTGACGTGAAAGAGAAAATAGGTGTGGGAAATCTTAAGGAAGAACAACAAACTAACAAGGAGAAATTAACTGAGGATGTATCATCAGGATAACTCAATTAATGACTTTTCATTAAATGTATTTTCTAAATTACTTTATGACTATGCAGATACTATGTGTGTGAAGTCCGGCTCACCTAATAATTGCTGCCCCCCTTACGTCCTAAGGGACGTTTTCTCAGCACTCCCGCAAGGCATCCTCCCCCTCTTGAATGAGTTCCTAGCACAGGGCAGGGTCCCCATCTCGATTAAAAATGCAACACTGGTCCCTTTAATTAAGAAGTCAGGTGCCGACCCGGATAATCTTTCTAACTACCGGCCCATATCCCTTCTACCTTTTGGAGCAAAGATCCTGGAAGCCCACGTGGCTAGCTGCATCTCCAACTTCATCGAATCATCGGATTACCTGGAGCCCAACCAAGCAGGCTTCCGCCAGTCGCACTCAACCGAAGCCGTGATCCTCGCAGTTCTGGACACTATGAGGTCCAACGCTGACAGGGGTATACATCAGGCCTTGGTGCTTCTGGACCTGTCGGCAGCGTTCGACACGGTGGATCATACCATCTTATTATACTGTGTCGAACAGGCTGGTCTGCGAGGCTCGGCTCTCAGCTGGGTGAAATCATTCCTGAGTAATCGGGCCCAGGCAGTTAAACTTGGGAACTTTACCACGCCCAAATTATCTACCACCTGTGGTGTCCCGCAAGGATCGTCATTGTCCCCCCTCCTGTTTAATCTATATCTCAAACCCCTTTTACTTTCTTTAAAGAACAGGAGGGTAACAATCTACAACTACTCTGACGACCTGCAGTTAATTTTCCCACTGGACTCAACTGACTCCGCCGTGAAATTCCAGGCGACCATGCTGCACATTCAGCGGTGGATGGAGTTGAATCACCTAAAACTCAATCCAGGGAAGACCGAGTTGGTACTCCCAGGCAAAAGCTTGATCAGCTGGGGTCCCCATTTCTGGCCATCAACAATGGGAACCCCTCCCTCCCCCTTTCTCTCGGTGAAAAGCCTCGGGATCACCATAAACTCTGACCTCTCTCTGAAAGGCCAAGTGGGAGCTGTGATTTCTCCCAGCTTCCATCAACTGCACAAAATCAGAAAAAATGCTCATCTACTCTCTCACTATGTGCTCATTCAAGTGATACTCGCCCTGGTCCTGTCCCGATTGGACTTTTCTAATTCTATTTTTTTGGGCCTCCCCCTGTTCTTGTCCAAACGCCTGAAAATTGTGCAAAACCAAGCGGCCAGATTGATCTTCAAGAACCGCAGTGAGAGCTCGGCGAAACCACTGCTGGCCATTCTCCACTGGTTACCCATAGCCCAACGGGTAATATTTAAAGTAGGATGCCTGGCCTTTAAGGCTCTTCACAGGAAAAGTCCCATGTTTATCAAAAACCTTATCGTCAAGCATGAGCCTACTCGCAATCTCCGCTCTGCCCATCTCTCCCTTCTTACTCAACCCTCCTTCAAACGGAAGCGTCAAGGCGGATGCCGTTTTGCTTTTCTTGCCCCAAAGTGTGAAACTCTTTCCCCCTGTCGCTCAGGAAATGCACTATGAATGAATGAATGAATGAATGAATGAATGAATGAATGAATAACTTTTATTGTGTGGTTACTTAAAACCATTACATTAAGATCAAGTATAAAATTTGCAAAAATTAAAAGACCAGAGAATTCCAGTAGTCAAGCATATCTTAAAAAGTTCCCAAAGTTCGTGGGGGCAAAAAAAACCACAGAGTTTCTGGTGACAAGCATTTATAAGAAGTTCCCAAAGTTCATACTGGCGCACGCGGTCGGGGGCCAGTGAGACCACCGGGGGTTCATACAGCAAGGTCTCTATTCCTGCGTGGCCCTTGCTGCTGTCAACTCAAGCCGAGTCTGTTGAATGAATTTTCCGAATGAGGCCATCTGTTTTACTACGCTCAAGGTGTAAAGATGATGGATTGCTTCCTTGACTGTGCGTGTCCCAGCGTCCCTCAGAATGGGCCTAAGGTAGAGTGTGCGGGGTGCACGTAGAGCAGGGCAGCAAAACAGTAAGTGGGCCAGTGACTCTCGTTTATAGTTGCAGAGTCTGCAATCCCGAACTCCTGTGCCTGCATTTTCCGGATGGTATAGTTCATTGAGCGGCAGGGGGTGCAATCTGTAGGCAAGGATCTTGTGGAGAGCTGGGAGGCCCACGGCCTGCGTAAGATGCTTTCGTGGATTGAGCACAATATGTGGCAAGCATAAGGACTCATGGAAGGCTCTTTTCCTGAGGGACTCCAAGTCCAGCTCCCGGGAGCGTGCGCGCACTTGTCTCTTTATCACGTGTTTGATGGTCGTGTAGTTGACAAGATCCGGGTTCCATGACTCGATCGCCAGGTTCAATTGCGTCATGGCAGCTTCGATGGTAGCTGACCAGGGGTTCCCTTGTTCAGTGAAGATGTGTTTCAGAACGGCCTTTAGTGTGTTATCGCGTGCCGCTATTGCGAGGTAATAATATTTACTTAGAGCTGCCATTTCTTCCAAGGTTTGTTGGTTAAGGGCGAATTCCAGGCGGATTAGAGTGTTTCTTATACATTTTGGCAGATGATACAATTTCTTGTATGCCCCGCAATGGATTTTTTCCAACTCCTTATTTAATTTGCCTGGATACGCCTGTTGTGCGTAGTTAAGGGCCGGCATTAACTTGGCCTTAAGGACTCTTTGAATGGCCGTAGCTGATGGGCTATGTATAAGGGCTTGTAGTTTGCATAGAGCAAAGGTGATGGACTTGCCTTTACCCTGAATTTTCTTTAGATGGGTGCCGCACGTCCCTGATTCGTGAAAGGAGGCCCCTAAATATATGTATTTCTGGGTACTATCCAAGCTTAAATGGCCGAGGCTCCATTTTGCTCTTTTTTTTTTTTTTTTTAGGGGGTAGTGCCCAAAATGACTATTTTTGATTTAGTCGGGTTTGCTACCAGCCTGTTTTTGTTGTTGTATATTGCCAGGGCGGTGAGTGCCTTTTGGAGTCCTGTTTTTGTGTGATCCAGAATTACGAGATCGTCCGCATACTGCATGAAATGTATTTTGGTTGCCCCGATCTTTGGTGTTACTAAGGTGGCCCCCAGCAAGGCTGTCTCCATGTCTGCTGTGTATAAGTTGAACAGTAGGGGCGCCAACACGCACCCTTGTTTTAAGCCGCGGTTCGTGACTATCTTATCAGTTGCGGAATCGTTTGAAAGTTTGATTCTTACCCAGGTGTTTTGATACAGGGATTGTAGCGCTCTTAACAGGGAAGGATCGATGTTCCAGTGGACCAGCTTTCTCCAAAGGATGGTACGGTCTACCCCATCGAACGCAGTAGAATAGTCGATGAAGCAGGCAAATAAGGGGAGGCTTTTACGCAGCCGGGCTCGATTGATTAGATAAGAGAGTGCTGTAATGTTGTCCGCGGTCGAGGACCCTGGTCTGAAACCAGTTTGACAGAATGGCAGGAGATTTTCTTCACTTGCCCAGTCTGTGAGGTCTTTCAGAATGGCACTTGCATAAGCTTTACCCTCAATGTCCAACAGGGCGATCATACGGTAGTTAGTTGGGTCTGATTTGGTCCCTT
Source organism: Lissotriton vulgaris (assembly GCF_964263255.1). Taxonomy (NCBI): domain Eukaryota; kingdom Metazoa; phylum Chordata; class Amphibia; order Caudata; family Salamandridae; genus Lissotriton; species Lissotriton vulgaris. Next base: position 1,604,456,403 of record NC_141685.1, read on the forward strand.
TTTTATGAATTTGGTGCAGGAGCGAGCCTCGCCATGAGTCAGGCACAGCCCCTGACAGCCAACAGTCAGAAAATAGGTGGGTCAGGTTTTCAGACCAGAATTCAATGTTTGATTTGAATAGATGGCCTGGTAGGCCGTTAGGGCCCGGTGCGCCATTTGCTCGAATTTTTTTTAGTATTTTGGACACTAGAGTTTTTCCAGGAGGGGATGTTGTGTTAGTGGATTGAGCCGGGTCCAATTTTTGTGGGGTCGTGTTGTGAGGCTTGATAGTAAGTCCTTCTTCCTGGTAAAGTGCTTTTACATGGCGAACCCAGACAGAAGCCTCGAGGGCATTTTCTCTATGATTTGTGCCTCGACCAAGATGACTGATGTAACTCCAAAACTCTTGTGATTTTCCGGGGCTCAGTAGATCGAAAATTTTCAGCCACTGAGCCTTGCAATGATTGCGCTTTGCGGCCCACACTTTTATGGAGTGGCTCTTTGCAACCTCTTGCAGTTGGATTTTGTTTTTAGTTGTGCGGTTTTTACTGTAGGCTTTACGTTTTTTGTTTAAGTCCTTTGCACTGGTTTTAATTTCTGCATTGAATCCAAGTGTGGTCGGAGGATGCCAGCGGTTTGCCCTGGGGTTGTCTCCACCTCCCCTAAGTTCTGCCGCTAGGGTCAAGGTGATTCCTTCCCATGTGGCTATCATCTCCTGGTTGTGTTTGCACGGGGGCCAGCCTGCCCACATATTTGCCCAGTTGTTAAAGGTTGCTGTGGCTACCTGCCCCCATTTTATTCTTCTGGGGAGTTTTGTTAATTCTTGGCCGTCCGAAGCTCCCACACATATCGGCTGATATCGTGATTGCACCGATAAGTTCATGGTTATTGTTAGTGCTGCGTGATCGCTATCATTGCGTTGGTGAACCATGAAATTTGTCATTTTGTTTTGCAGGTTGTCACTTAAGATGATGTAATCGATCGTCGTTTGGTTGTTATACGTGTGACCGATCAAGGCTTCCGGGGTGTTATTTAAGAGCAATGTGTGGGCCGTCGCCAGTTTGTGAGAGTTTAAGAGTTCATTCAGTGCTTCGGTCCCCCCGCGGTGTAGTTTTTGCTTGGTTGAAACCCCTATGTTATGAATGTTAAAATCACCGAGGATAATGCAGTCTAATGATGGATAGCCCAGCAGTAAAGTTTCTAATTGATTTGCGAGTGTGAGCGAGTTCAATGTATTCTCCTGCAAGTTGTGATAGGTATTGATTAGTAGTATTGGTGGGATTCCGTTGGTCGAATTGGGGAATTTCAGAATGACCGCCTGTAGGGTGTCTGGTAGATTGTGTATTTCCAAGAATTCTATGTTCAAGGCATGTTTTATATAGACACACTTGCCTCCTGATGGTCTTCCAAATATGTTGTTTTTTTTAGCCGCTTTCCTATATTCTGCATATCCTCTTAGCGAGAGTGGGTGAGTCAGCCAAGTTTCCTGTGTGAAAATAATGTCTGCTTCCTCCAAGAATTTCACCGCAGCTGAGCTTAGTAGCAGCTTTTTGAGTCCTGAGACATTCCACGTTAGTATTTTTAGACTCTCGATGAATTTCTCTTTTTTCTTTAGGCTTTTTTCTCGCTCGCTAGCAGCATGTTGAGATGTTCGAGCTGAATTTGCGAGGCGGGCTGTGTTAGGAGCTGGGGTTTAGTGCAGATGACAGCCAGGACCAGTCGTTGCATGAGGGGCCCCTGGTTGTGCACGATCGTTTTCCTTGTGTAAGGTTTGTTATGTTCTTAATTGGGGTGCCGTCGATTGGGCTGTTGTTTATGCTACCTATGCACCCCTGGAGAACGGACTCAGAAATGCACTAACCTCATGGAATTTCGGGGAGCCTTGAAGACCTGGCTATTCAAGCAAGCTTCAGGATAGGTTAACTGTTTCCATCTTTCCTCACTGCCAGCGCCATGAAACCCCTGGGTGCCCGTGCGCTTAACATGTACAGAATAACATAACATAACATGGATGCGAGAGATTGTTTTGTGTGCATGCAATTACCATTGTCTGTGTCTGAGGGAGTAACCTACCATCATTAACCAGTTTACTTTACGAAAGGGGTAGTTTGCAATATTATTATTATTCAAATTTTGATTTAGTATTTTCAGAAGTACCTATTAGAAGGACTATGGATGGGATAAGTAGTGCAAAATATGCTGAATACTTTTGGGATTTTTTTCATACCACAAAAACAATAGACATAGTATATGCACACAGGAACAATCTAACATGTAGATGGCATCAGGAGGAGATCGAATGTATAGATTTAGTAGAGGATAGAAGACAAAGTTTTAAAGAAAAGCCTGCTAAGTAGAATTCTCATAAACCTCCATAGGCTTACAGGGAAGGAAATTATAAGAAAGGAGAGACATATGCTGCAATGTCCCTGGATTGGCATCACAAAGGAAAACTTTGTTACTTAGACAGAAAACAGATTACAATAATTATTTTATTGGCTCCAGTGAATGTCATTGTGTCTTTTTGATAATAGGTGGATGTGGATTGAAAGGTGGAACAGATCCAGTCCTTCCAGGAATTTATTATGTGTGTTTTGCAAGAATGCCTATTATAGGTTGCCTGCACATTAGTATGGGTGTGGCTATATGGGGATTGTCTTTCCCAAAATGTATCATGCAGATAAAAATCATGGAATCAATGAAAAGAAAGCTGGGCTAACTATGGATAAAAGGGGAACTAGTTTTGCCGAAACTGTATGTGATTTTTTAGGTGCACTGATACATTTGGTTGGTGTAATCCTAAATTTGCATAAAATTTGAAATTATCAACAGTAGTTGGTCATTTATCAACGGATACTGCTGGAGTGTTTCTAATGATCGATACAGAAATGGTTGCTATAAGGTCCAGGGTTTTACAGAATAGACTTGCTCTTGATGTAATATTGGCAAAGGAGGGTGGAGTCTGTACAATGCTGAAAATTCAACAGTGTTGTACCTATATCCCTGACAAAAGTAAAAGTCTAGATGGATATATAAAGAATATTACACATTTACACAAGGATATGGCCTCATTGAAGGTTGATGGTGCTTGGGAGAAACATGGTAAGGGTTTCTCCTCTTTTAGTGGTTGGCTTCATAGTTTTAGTAATAGTGTTTTGGGAAAAATACAGACACCAATAATTGCAGTTGCCACAGGAATGCTTGTATTAATAATGATTTATAAATGTTGTAAATGTAAAGGGAGACAAATATTTATTAGACGTAGAGCTAAGAAAAGGAAAGTAGGATATTGAGATGGACGATAGAAAGAGAAATAATTATGAAATAGTAAGAGATTAGCTGAGATAAGAATGAAACAAAAGAAAACAACCACGTTTAAAATTGCTCAAATCGCCATCAAAGGGGGGATTGATGGAGCAGGGTTTTTGCAAAATAAAACCTGCTTGGATTGAATTGTCTCATTTAGTGAATAATCTTCTAAAATCGTTAACTGTATGACACTAATAGTGTTTGAACAAATTGCGCATGCATACGCGAGACGAGGAGGACGTGTTAGGAGTAGGCCACAAGCCTGTGCATATCTAATGCAGAAATTAATGACTAAAAGGCTGCAAATTATTATTTATATAATGCTTTGATGTTATGGTGTACCTTAATAATGCTTGCAAAAAAACCATTTAGAAATGAAGACTTGTGTGGCAAGGATATTTACATTACATTTTGTCTTTCTTAGAAAGATGGAAAAGGGTTACGTTTTGAAATGAGAAAGGCCTCGGAAAGCAGTTCAGAACTGTGGTGTTCGGAGTGGAATCTGACAGAGAAATGTAATCTGCGGTGATGGCCAAGGTTATGCAGAGGAAGACAAAGAATACTTTTACAGTCAAGTTCCTCTGGAAGCGGACAAGAACACAATTTGTTACATGGAACATGAGCATGCTGCGGAAGAAGGAGATACTGAGGCCTGTGAATGATGTAGCTTTATGAACAATGGTGTTCTTCAATAGTTTTGTTTTTGCCTGAGCGGTGTGACTGAGACACCCCTTGTTTTAGCCAATTAGAATAGTTAGTTAGGTGGAATGGATGGAATACTGGGATGGACTTGGGAAAAAAGAGTATAACTAAACCTAGAAAGTAGTAGGAATTGAGAGAGCTGTGGCGCTGTTTCCAATTCTTGAGTGTTGTTTGACCAACCGCAGATCCTGTCCTTTATATCTTTGCACTTTTAATCTTGTTGAAGTGCCTTGCTTACTCTCATGGCCAGAGGGGATGCATTTCCATTTCCTAGAATTTTGGGTGACAGGTAATATTCATGATTTCTGATTTGCATAATATTTTGCAAATGTTTTCTCTTCTTTTGTGTCTCAACCTATCCACTCCTTCAATGTGCTGATCTTGAGATGTATTTGTATTATGTATGTTTCTTTCTGTGAATGACATGCATTTGAGCTGTATTGTGTTTTTATGAGCATTTACATTATTAGATACAAATCATTAACTTTATCAAAGGTGTCTGTTGTTATGATGGTATTGTATTAACTCATGGAATATTGTTAATAACCAATACCTGCCCTCTAATACAAAGATCCATAGATAGTAGAGATGAACCAAACTATTTGTAAGTGGTATTAACTCATGCAGTGTGGAGGGAACTTATTATTAATTGGGTCCAGTTTATAAAAGAATATATTTAGGTTCGAAAACGCTGTATCAGCAGCAATGATGGGTTGACACAAATCAAATTATTTACAATGCAATTCAGATAAAATGGAGGCCCTGCTATTTGGAAATTACCCCCTCTCTGACTGGCCAGGGGCCTGGTCATCTAGCTGTACTGTGACCTGTCCCCCCTACTGCATTGGTCATAAACCTAGGGGTCCTAGTTGACTCACACCTATCCTCCTAGTTGACTCACACCTATCCTCCAAATTTACTCCACCTAACCATCCAGATCATGGATGTGGTCAAAACCACATTCTGTTCATAAAGGATGCTGAGGAAATTTCTTACATGTTTACATTGGGAAGCCCAGAAGATGGTGGTACATGCATTGATCTTTTCTAGGCGCGACTATGCCAATGTTTTGTATATAGAACTCCCTGATTCTCTTATTTATAGATTGCAAAAGGTGCAGAACATAGCTGTCCACCTGTTATTTAATCTTCCTAAACACACATCGATCACTCAATACTGTGACCAGCTGCACTGGCTACCAGTAAGTAAAGGGTAATTTTTGAAGCTCTATTAATAGCACACTCAGCCTTTTACAAAACCGGCCCTTCATACTTGAAAAGAATGACCAGCTACTGCCGGCACAGATACCTACATTCTCATCTGCCCTTCTATTTTTCATCCCCTTCACCAAAAAGAAGAGGTTGGGTGCTTCAGCCTGCCCAGTTCTGGCTGACAAATACAGGAATGATTTTCCATTCCCCTTTAGATGCATGTTGGACAAAAAACTGTTCCGTAAACAACTAAAAACCCATGTGTTTAAAGACTACAATGACAGTGACTCTCTATAATGGTTTCTACCTCAGCGCTGGAACACTTTATCAGTAGCTGTGCACTTTACAAACCTTTTCATGCATGCATTCATTCATACTTGAAATAGCACATTTCACTCTAGAGAGTACATGAATTGGTCGTTGCTGAACTATTTTGAGTGCTGCACTGAGATTTTGCATTGCCTAGCTATGCCGCTTCTCAAATAGACACTGTCACTTGCTATCATTCTGTTGATCTGTGTTCCATGCTAGAAAAGTCAGACACAAAACTTGAGGACTTAGTAACTTACAGCAAAAACCACAATAGGTATAGACTTGTTAATCGAAAATCTCACTTTATAATAACTTTTGAACTATCTCTGGCTAAAATGGAGCTCTAGGATACTGGTACACGTAGTTCACTGAGAGTACAATTGGGGCTTGTGACCATTTTCTGTGTCCCCTGCACATTATAGTGTTACACAATGTCCTGAAGATGCCTGTGAGGTTCATTCTATAGTATATTTATTTATTTGAAAAGTTTTATAAAGTGCAAACAAGACCCTTAGGTGTATCAGAGTGCTGTACAGATGTGGCTAATGCACGCCAAAACGAGAAAAAGGATCACCGAAATATTTGAAATTAAATAGCACTGAGGGTGTGCTTCTGATGACTTTTCATAGTGTTGCCACAAATACCGTTTCACCTTCCGGCAGCACCCAGTCAAGAAATGATAAAATTGAACTTGAAAACATTTACAACCATGGAGCACGTCAAAAGCAGCCGTTTCTACTTGTTGTAGAGATATATGCAAATAAGGATAGTTCGCTTGTATTTCACGGAGGATGCACGTATTTATGTTTTAGATTTTGAATTGTTGTGGACTTTATGTTAACAATAATGCACCATTTGCCAGGGGAGATTGATTTGGACGTTCATACACGATTAAGGCAGGATTGTGGGTAACTGAGTTTGGTGAAGGCAAAGGAACCACAGAGTGAGAATGGGAGGTGGAATAGGACACATGGGCAGTTTTGCACCTATGACAGCAGAGGTGGGGAGGATTACAACTATTTCCGCTGACCTGGGATGAAGCAGGTCTCCTCTTTTGACAGTATAATGCACAAATAAAACACAATTGTACAAATGGTGCAGAAAAATTCACGCACTGCCAAAAAGAGGGGGGGAAAACAATCAAGGTCAGGAGTTGGGGAGTTGGCCCGACCCGTACCTAATCATAATTGACCTAGAGCAAGATACCAATTAACAGACAAGAATACAATAAATAGAAACAACGGTGTTAAATAGGAATCAAATTTGTAGACGGGGCAAGTTGATGCTGTTAGTGTTTACTCAAGAATAGCCGTTTGACAAGTTTCTTGTAAGATGCAGTGGAAGAATTGGATCTGATCTCAGAAGGCAGAGCATTCCAAATTCTTGGAGCAAGCCCGGTGAAAGCACGATTGAAAGATCTTTTCTTTTTGAATTTGGGAGTTTTCAAAAGTAGTGTAGATGTACTTCTTAAGTTCCGACATGAGCACGATAATTCAAGCTTTTTGCCAAATAAGCCAGGGTGTTGTAGTGTAAGACTTTATGCGTGCAGCAAGCTATCTTGAAGCGTATCCGTGCTTCGATAGACAGCCAATTTAGTTGCAAAAGGTCGGGGGAGATGTGGTCATGTTTTCTTTAGCCATTGAGGAGCCTGACCGATGCATTTAGAGTAGCTCTGAGAGGGGCCAAGCTAGCTTTGGGCAGCCCAGCAAGGGTCACCAAGCCATATTGTATAGTTGAGAGATAACCAAGGATTGCACAGCAGGCCTGATGTCTTCGGGGGAAGGAAAGACTTATTTTTTTTATGGGTGTTGAGTTGAAAGTTGGCTCGCCTAGTAGTTGCACTGATGTGCGCTTGCATATTTAGGTATTTGTCCTTGGTGATGCCTAACGATTTAGCAGAGTCAACCACATGAGGGGTGTAAATAAGAGCAGCAAGTTGTTTAAGCCAGTCCAGGATAGGTGCAGGGTGGTTGGGGGAGTAATCAGAAGGAATTCAGTTTTGAGAGTATTTAACAAAAGATGGTTCTGGGCTAACCATTGTTAAGTTTGTGAGATAGCATCTTTTAGCGTTTTATGTCCTCTTGAGAGAAGATCTTCAAGTACAGTTGCGTGTCATCCGCATAAATGTGGTACTGAATTTTAGAATGGTTCAGAATAATGGTCAGTGGTTCTATAAAAGGGTTGAAAAGAGTGGGTGAAATTGCGAATCCTTGCGGAACTCCAATGGTAACAGGCGTACTGGTTGCAAGGGAGTGGTTTACTTTGATTCTTTGTATGCAGTTATGTAAAAAGGATGCAAACCGATCTAGGACCGGGCCGTGAGACCCATCCTATGTTGCAGAAGAGCAATCAAGTTTTCATGTTTGATGGTATCAAATGCTGAGGGGAGGTCCAGAAGGATCAGGAGACAAGGGACATTTTGATCATGGGATCTCAGGGTGTCATCAACAATGTGTGTTGGTACTGTTTCAGTACTATGTCCTGCTCTGAAACCCGACTGGTAGGGGTGAAGGAGTTGAAATTTCTCTATGTGGTTGCATAATTGCGAATGGATGCATTTTTTTAGCAATATAGCTAGAGTCATGATGCTGGTGATAGGACAGAAATTGTTAGGATTAGATAAATCTGAGTTGGGCTTCTTAGGGATAGGAGTGACTTGCCCCCTCTTGAGGCAATCAGGTATCTTACCCTGTAAGAGAGATTGATGAATGATCCAGGACCAAAGGGGGAGAGTGGCCGAATTGAGATCTTTGAAAACTTAGCTGGAAGTGGGTGGCAGAAATGGTTGGAAGGCTTAAGGGATGCCATGTTGTGGAGCAGCTCCGTGACATCTGGAAGAAGGGAAGAATTCCAAGAGGCATCGTTTTTGAGGGAACAACCCATGGGTAATGACAACGCCAAAGGTTCCGCTAACTCAGATGATGAGGCGGCAAAGTTAAGAGGCTGAAAAATGGGAGATTCAGGTATCAGCTCCAATTCGATTTTCCTTGATTTTTCAGATAATTGCTCTGAGAAGTCCTACCCACTAGGAAGCAAGGATAAGGGAGTCGCAATAGTGTTGCAGGAGTCGCTTGATGATTTCAAAGAGCTTCTTGGGTCTATCCATACTCCAGCTGAGTCCTGGAGTGGTCTGTTATAGCAATGGGGATGTGTTTGTTGTAAATACTTCTCACCTTCCTTAGCTGATATCGGCTGGTGGGAGAAGATGTGTTTCTCCAAATTCTCTCTGAGAGTCTACGATTGAGTCTCTCATCATTTAGGGCACTGTTGGATTTGGTCCTTTTTGAAGGGTCATCCCTAAACTTTTTGCCTTCCTCCTATATTTGTTATGACTTGTTGTTGGCTCTTTTATGACTCTGTACACTTTACCACTGTCAGGGTCCGTGGTGTGCCTACCCAATATTGAACTCATGAATCCTGCGGACGCAAGGAGTGGGAGAGGCCATAAAACCAGGAAATGCGCTGGGTGCGGTGCACGTGATTTTGTCTAAACTGGAACTTTGATTACACGGACGTCTTGGTTCTCCGTGTTTGTCTTGATTTAGTGAGTGAGGAACTACCACTTGTAGAGGTAACCCCGCGGCTGCGGGATTACGTTTGTTGGAGTTTGCCGTTGAACTGAGAAAAGGCATAACTCTGCGTTAGTGGAGTGGAGGAAGTCTTGGGAGATTGTTTTTCCTTCCATATCGGATTCCTGGAGTGGTGGCCGCTTCGAAGAGAGAGACGCAGGATTGCCCCCTCTCTCGTCGGAACGTGAGTTACCAAATTCGAGAGACGCCAGATTGCACCCTCTCGCTGTGAAGGGTGCGGAACCCGGCATTGAGAGACGCCGGATTGCACCCTCTCGGCTGGTTGTTTCGTTCGGCGAATTCTGGGGCTTTGAGCTGATACGGGAGACGCAGGATTGCACCCTCTCGTGATCGGAGCCCTTGTATTTCGTCTCCTGGGAGTACTAGACCTTAGGTTAGTTACTGGTACCGAAGACGCAGGATTGCACCCTTCGGGAACCAGAGTTGCGAGAGAGGGAACTTCTGTCTCTGGTAAGAGAACCTCGTTCCTCATGCTTTCTTTTGTACTAAATAACTGTCTCCAGTTATAGACGTGGTGAAGATACTGTATTAATACAGAACTCTGCTGGAGTTTTTTGCACTTGAACCATTCGTTTTGTTTTTCCTATTCTTGTTTCTTAGTCGGAATTTAACATATCCTGTTGGTTAGACTTGCAGAAAATCAGGGGCGAGACAGCATGGTATGTAGAGATGATCTAGGGGTTTATCTAGGAACCAATAAGGGGGAATAGATCTAATCAGTGTTTTTGTATCTTTAGGAATTTTTACAAGCACGAGAGAGGACATCTCATCATATGATTTCAGTCAAAAGAAGGGGTTAAAGTCTGAGACGCATCAGGTAGGGGATAAGTCTATAGAGCTATAAGATAGAGTAGGGTGAGGGCCTGTACTAATATATGCCACTTTGTTCTTACAGACATCCCTTCTTCAGCAGTTCCAGCCCCGGCATTTTTTCCCTCACCTCCTTACCGCCGTGCTCTGTAAGTGATAAGATTCAGAGTGCGGGGCAAGCTGGAGGTGGACCCCTATTAGCACCACCCTGATTCCGAGGAGCTGTTGGACCGTGACAGAATCACGTGCCCACGAAATAACTCCTCCTGATCAGGGCATAGGTATGGCTACCATGGATGATGTATTGGCGGCCCTAGTGCTAGTGCAGCAGGAACTGGCCACTTCCAGAGCGGAGACCGCAGCGTTAAAGGAACAGGTTGATAGGCAGGCTAGAAACCCTTTCAATGCTTCAGCAGGTGCTCAACAGATTCAGGTTACGGTTCCACCACCTATTCTGTTAGCCAGCCCAGAAAGATACTCTGGAGACCCTCTCACCATACAAGCGTTTTTAACGCAGGTCTCCTTGCATTTTTCTTGCCGTCCCGCATCGTTTCCATCTAATCTGCCTAGGGTAGCGTTTGCCATTTCCTATTTGATGGGTGATGCGGCTAATTGGGCCGGCCCATTGGTCAGGAACGACGATCCTCTTCTGTCGGACTGGACTGCCTTTAAGAGATGGTTCAAACGTGTATTCAATAGAAGGGCCACGACGCTTAGTGCGGATCGTGACCTACTTGAGTTGCGACAGGGTAGGAAAGACTTGGTATCGTACATGACCTCTTTTAACAGGTTGGTGGCAGAGACGGCCTGGCCAGAAGAAAAGAGGATGGCGCTGTACTATCGGGGCCTTTCCGAGGAATTGAAAGATGTGTTAGCGCAAATCGACCCACAGCCCACCACCTGTACGGCTTTGATAAACTTAACTTTAAGACTAGATCATCGGCTCTCTGACTGTACAGGAGATAGGAGAAGAGGTAATCGTTCTCCTGGGGGGTTGGGTAGGGTCGAGCCTGTTACCCCTATGGAGAAGAGTGTTTCAGTGGAACCTATGGAAGTAGGGGCCGTAATGGCATCTTTGTCGAGGGCTGAGCGGGAAATCCGTCGCTCCCAAGGCCTTTGTATGTATTGCGGCAAAAAGGGGCATTATGTAAAGGACTGAACCACGAAACCTAAGAGATCACATCCTTTTGTGGCCGGAAATAATTATTCTCTTCCGGCGGTACAAAATAGTACAGAGGTGGAGGCCGTTGCGTCCCTTCTGGATCCTGAAGGAGCGGGATGGCAGTTGCCGTCTCTAGCAGGGGTGTGTTCGTCGCACACTGAGTCACACATAGTCCTTTCTATGATCTTGCAAGTGAGGGGTGAACAACACTCGGTTCATAGTATGCTTGATTCCGGGGCCACCGGCAACTTCATTGATGAAGGGTTGGTGCGCCGTCTGGGTCTGGAGAGGGTTTCTATTCTGAAGCCAGAAAGGGTATTGGCAGTAGATGGCACCCCACTGAAGTCTGGTCCGATTACAGAACAGACGGAAATGGTTGAGCTGCAACTTTCGGGAGAGCCATTGAATCATGTGGAAAACATTGTCTTAAACATCATAGAAGCTCCTCAGTATGAGGTCATTTTGGGGATGCCCTGGCTAGGGTTCCACAATCCTACCATGGACTGGAAACTTAAGACTATTTGGTTCCTTTCGGATGAGTGTCAGAGGTCTTGTCTGAGGGAGGCGGACAAACATCTATTGGCCTTGGCGCGAGTGTTCCAAGTGGCCACGGCCGCCGAAAAGGATGTGACATTGCCAGCAGCTTTTGAGAAATATAGCGAGGTGTTCAGTGAGATCAAGGCGGCAACGTTACCACCCCACCGAGAATACGACTGCCGCATTGATCTCATCGACGGGGCAGTGATACCCTCGTGCAGGGTGTATGCACTATCGGAGCCAGAGACGAAGCACCTGCAGGAGTATTTGAAACAGTTATGTGCCATGGGGTTCATCCGTCCATCCAGGTCCCCTGCGGCTTCGCCTCTATTTTTTACAGCGAAAGCTAATGGTGAATTGCGCACCTGCATAGACTATCGCCTACTGAACAAACAGACTGTGAGAAATCGTTACCCTCTTCCACTCATCCCCGTTTTATTGGATCAAGTACGAGAGGCCAACATCTACACCCGGTTGGATCCCCGCGGGGCATACCATCTGGTGAGGATTCGTAGCGGCGATGAGTGGAAAACGGCATTTAAAACAAGGTATGGCCTTTATGTGTACTTGGTTATGCCGTTTGGGCTGTGTAACGCCCCGGCGGCGTTCCAGTACTTCTTAAATGATGTTTTGAAGGACTATATAGACCAGTTTGTCATAGTGTATATCGATGACATTCTGGTCTACTCAGCATCAATTCCACAACATGCCAGTCACGTCATCTTAGTCCTGAAGAGGTTGTTGGAAAACTGCCTTTACTTTAAACTCAGCAAGTGCGAGTTTGGGGTGTCAGAGGTGGAGTTCTTGGGGGTCATCTTGAGTCCCCGGGGGTTTCGAATGGCAGAAAGGAACGTGGAGGCGGCACAGCAGTGGCCAGTTCCCAAAAGCGTGAAGGAAGTACAGGGCTTTCTAGGCTTTGCCAACTATTACAGGAGGTTTATAGGTCAGTTCTCCTTGGTAGCCTCTCCGATCACTCGGTTGTTGAGAAAAGGAGTCCCTTTCGAGTGGACTCCGGAAGCAACAGAGGCTTTTGAACTATTGAAAACATCGTTCAGTACCGCTCCTATACTACGACATCCACAGATGGATGTGCCGTTTGTGGTTGAGGCGGACGCCTCAGACACAGCGGTAGGGGCTATTTTGTCGCAGAGAGACGCAGGAACCGGGCAATTACATCCAGTGGCGTTTTTGTCAAAAAAATTGTCCTCTGCGGAACTGAACTACACAGTAGCAGAAAAAGAGCTGTTTGCTATAAAACGGGCGTTTATGGAGCGGAGACACTATTTGTGGGAGCAAGACATAGTATTACGGTGTATTCCGACCACCGGAATTTGGTCTTCATGAAAACTGCCCGTCATCTTTCTCAACGACAAATGAGATGGATGCTATTTTTTGCCGGGTATGACTTCGTCATCACGTTCCGACCAGGGTCGGACAACCGGAAAGCGGACTCCCTGTCTAGACAGGAAGAAGGAGCGGCATCCCCTCAGGTGAAACCACAAGCCATTATTCCCCCCGAGAAAGTGCTTTGTGCGGTCTCAGCAGACCAAATCTTGAAGCAGGTGGTTGGGCTACGTAGTCCGATCCAGTGGCAAAACTGGATCGATCAAGACTCACAATGTACATTGAAGCATGGGATACCATTGTGCAAAGGGAGACTGTATTTACCTTCACATTCCCTTAGGTTGCGGGCATTTAATTGGTGTCATAACGCCGTGATGGCGGGCCATCCTGGGAATAAGAAAACGTTACTCCTGGTACAGCGTCAGTTCTGGTGGGAGGGAATGCCTAAGGATGTGGAAGGGTGGGTGCAACAATGTGACACTTGTGCACGAGCTAAAGGTGAACAGAGTAAATCGAAGGGGAAGCTTATGACATTGCCGACTCCTGCACATCCATGGCATATCATCAGCATAGACTTCATTGTAGGGTTACCAACTGATCAGGGTTGCAATGCTATACTGGTGGTGGTGGATAGCCTCGCAAATATGGGGCATTTCATTCCCTCCCGTAACCTACCCACAGCTAGCCAAACCGCCCAGTTATTTCTGACCCATGTAGTGAAATTGCATGGGATTCCTCGAGTTATCATCTCGGACAGAGGGCCTCAGTTTGTGGCTCGTTTTTGGCACATGTGGTGTAGGGCCATGCATATTGAGGATGCTTTATCCACGAGTTTTCATCCGCAGACGGATGGACAAACAGAGCGGATGAACCAGACTCTGAAGAAATATTTGCGGTGCTACGCAAAGGAGGCAGAACAGTCGTGGGTTTCTATGTTGTGGCTGGCAGAATTGTCCTACAATAATGCGTGGCATTGCTCAATCAAAGAAACACCTTTTCGGGCCAATACCGGATATCATGCCAATACTTTGCCGGTGGTGATTCCGGGGGAGGTTCGGAATCATCCGATTGTGGCTGCGCATATGAAGGCCTTTCATCGCATCCATGGCACCATTCGGAAATCGCTGGATCAGGCCAAAGTCTTCTATAAAAAATGGGCCGACAAGCATCGTCAGGAGGGACCGGAGTATAAGGTGGGAGACAGGGTCTGGCTCTCTACTCGGAACATACGTTTTTGTTTCCACAGTATTTTCCACCCTCGCTTCATTGGTCCTTATGCCATTGTTCGTAGGGTCAATCCTGTGGCGTACAAGCTCAAGTTGTCGGCTTCGTTACGGATCCATCCCGTGTTCCACTGTAGCCTGTTGAAACCTGCGGGGAGAGCCAGGGTCGTAGCAGCTCCTCCGGTGCTGCGAGATGGTCAGTTGGAATACGAAGTCCGCAGGGTCCTGGATTCTAGGTACCGCCAGGGGAAGTTGTGGTTCTTGATCTCCTGGAAAGGGTACCAAGCGGAGGACGATTCGTGGGAACCTAGTGCTGCGGTTCATGCTCCTGTGGAGGTCCGGAGGTTTTATCAGCGGCATCCGGGGAAGCCTGGCGCTAGGAGGCACATGGGAGGGGGGCATACTGTCAGGGTCCGTGGTGTGCCTAACCAATATTGAACTCATGAACTACATCTCCCAGAATCCCTGCGGATGCAAGAAGTGGGAGAGGCCATAAAACCAGGAAATGCGCTGGGTGCGGTGCACATGATTTTGTCTAAACTGTAACTTTGATTACACGGACGTCTTGGTTCTCCGTGTTTGTCTTGATTTAGTGAGTGAGGAACTACCACTTGTAGAGGTAACCCCGCGGCTGCGGGATTACGTTTGTTGGAGTTTGCCGTTGTACTGAGAAAAGGCAGAACTCTGCGTTAGTGGAGTGGAGGAAGTCTTGGGAGATTGTTTTTCCTTCCGTATCGGATTCCTGGAGTGGTGGCCGCTTCGAAGAGAGAGATGCAGGATTGCCCCCTCTCTCATCGGAACGTGGGTTACCAAATTCGAGAGACGCCGGATTGCACCCTCTCGCTGTGAAGGGTGCGGAACCCGGCATCGAGAGACGCCGGATTGCACCCTCTCGGCTGGTTGTTTCGTTCGGCGAATTCTGGGGCTTTGAGCTGATACGGGAGACGCAGGATTGCACCCTCTCGTGATAGGAGCCCTTGTATTTCGTCTCCTGGGAGTACTAGACCTTGGGTTAGTTACTGGTACCGAAGACGCAGGATTGCACCCTTCGGGAACCAGAGTTGCGAGAGAGGGAACTTCTGTCTCTGGTAAGAGAACCTTGTTCCTCATGCTTTCTTTTGTACTAAATAACTGTCTCCAGTTATAGACGTGGTGAAGATACTGTATTAATACAGAACTCTGCTGGAGTTTTTTGCACTTGAACCATTCGTTTTGTTTTTCCTATTCTTGGTTCTTAGTCGGAATTTAACATATCCTGTTGGTTAGACTTGCAGAAAATCAGGGGCGAGACAGCATGGTATGTAGAGATGATCTAGGGGTTTATCTAGGAACCAATAAGGGGGAATAGAACTAATCAGTGTTTTTGTATCTTTAGGAATTTTTACAAGCACGTTAGTCAAAAGAAGGGGGTTAAAGTCTGAGACGCATGAGGTAGGGGATAAGTCTATAGAGCTATAAGATAGAGTAGGGTGAGGGCCTGTACTAATATAAGCCACTTTGTTCTTACAGACATCCCTTCTTCAGCAGTTCCAGCCCCGGTGTTTTTTCCCTCACCTGCTTACCACCGTGCTCTGTTAGTGATAAGATTCAGAGTACGGGAAAGCTGGAGGTGGACCCCTATTTGCATCACCCTGATCCCAAGGAGCTGTTGGACCGTGACAACCACTGCGGATCAGTGCTAAAGTGCATATGCTCTCCCTATTGTAAATTGATATATTAATTTGTGATTCCATGATTGATTGGATTTGTTTACCTGTCAGACCCTAGTACAGTGCACCAGGAGTGCCCAGGGCTTGTAAATCCAAAATGGTGCTAGTGGGCTTGCAGCGCTGGTTGTGTCACCCAGAGAAGCAGCCTGTAAAAGTCTGTCTAAGGTCTGCCATTGCAGAGCCTGCGTGCAGTCTGGTACTGTCATGTTGACTGGCAACGCGCACCCTCTTACCAGTCCCTAAACCTTCCCTTTTCTTCATATCAGACACCCCTATGGTAGGCCCAAGGGCAGGGTGCATTGTAAGTATAAGATAGGGCAAGCCCTGATGTGTGTGGCATGTCCTAATAGTGAATTACAGCCATTTTAGTTTTTCACTATTACAAGGCTATCTTTTCTCCATAGGCCAGAATGGGCAGTTAGATTATTACATTTTATAATCCTAACTGACTCAGGGAACACGGTAGAAATTCGAGTTGAGTATGCTTGCACTCAGAATGATAAAATGCATCTTTTAGTGAAGTTGCTTTAACATTCTGTGTTTGAAAATACCACTTTTAGAAAGTAGGTATTTTCTTGTCTAACTATCCAAAGCCTGCCTCTGCTAGGTTGTGTATTCCTTGTCTGGAGTTTGAGTGACAGGACTGGGGGATTCCAGGAGACAAAATGAGTCAGCCCAGTGGTGAATAGAGAGATTTGCATCTAGATGGGATGGAGGAGTTGCACCTGCGACATGGATAAGACTGTGCCCGCCCCCCACAGTGCTGGATCCACCCCCTGTGGTGCGTCTGATGTCTCTGCCCTGCACTGTGAAAGAAGAGCAGGAATCATGTCAACAAAGTGCTCCAGGGCTGTGCTTTCCCTCAACGAGAAGAAGCATCTCGCCGTCGCAACTCCGAAGGAGGGTGTCGTCGCTGGAACTGTCGCACTGCACCGCATCGAAGAGAAGCGTGCCACAACGAAGAGGAAGCGTGTTGCCATCGCTGCTGCTGTCGCAACTCCAAAGGAGGGTGTCGCTGCTGTAGCTGCAGCTGTCGCATTGCACCGTATCAAGAGAAAAATCTCACAACGAGGCTGAAGCGTGTCGCCGTCGCTGTGCCTGCCATCGCAACTCCGAATGAGGGTGTCGCCGCTGGAACTGTCGCACTGCACCGCATCAAAGAAGAGCACCTCGCATCCCTGAGAAACACGCCGCCGCCGTCGGAGCTGCTGCCGTCGCATTGTGGATGTCGCCACTGTAGTTGTCGCATCGAGCGGAAGCTTCATGCATTGTGGGAGAAGAGTGTTGCCGCTGGAGCTGTTGCCGTCGCATCATTAGGGTGTCGCCGCTGCAGTCCACGATTCGAACGGAGAACTTCTCACATCCGGAGATGCGTGCCTCATCTGGAAGATCTTGACATCTTTATTTCTTTGCACCTGAACTTTGCCGCATTTGCCTCGCTGCGACATTGCTTGTCGTGGAAGCGCAACGCAACCTAAGGTACATTGACGCAAAGTGTTGCATCTAAAAACTGAACTGAACTAAGCGAAATCTACCATCTTAAAGTAACAGTATTGTGTATTTTTGTTGTTTATGGTCTTGCAGTAACTTTATATAAAGTATACTTATTTTTTATATAAAACCTGTGTGGTGTCCATTTGTAGTGTTGTCACTGGGTTACTGTATGTGGTCACAAGTGCTTAACACAACGCCTCAGAGGTAAGCCTGTCTGCTTGTGCCAAGCTACCAAGGGAGTGAGCAGGGGTTATTTTAGGAGTGTAATCCCCTTATCCTGACTGGAGGTGAGGGTCCCTATTTGTCAAAAGTACCTACCTGTGCCAACCAGAGACCCCCAAATCTAACAGGCACCATTAAACCACGATTTGGATTCTTTGACTGGAATCCTTTTGAGTTGCTTTGGTGCCATGGTATCAACAATTTTAGCCAGAGGGTTAATGTAGTGATCAGACAGGTTGGCCCTGTTAGAAGGGGGTGAAGCCTATCTTTAGTGATGGATGTTAGAAAACTGGTGTTGATGTCTCTCAACTTGCTAGTCAGTTATTTAGCTTCTAAGATGTTGGCCCTGTCTGCAAGTGACCTTTTACAATATGTTGAAGGACATTTTATGAGGATCCGATCAGTCACAGGGTAGGATTTCACCCAGTTGTATGCTATTATCTTTGGCAATGATAAGTTCGAGAGTGGCGTCCTTATTGTGGGTAGGTCCGTTACAGAACTGTGGGAAGTTAAGATCGGAGAGGAAAGCCTTAAAGGAGCAGACTAAGGGATCATTAGTGTCAGTCCAGTGGAGGTTAAAGTCTCTGAGGAATACATGGCAAAGTTGGATCCAACAGGAGTTAATGACTCCATGATTTGCTCTATGAAGATCAGATTATCACCTGGAGGATGATAAATTGATGGAAGCACAAAGGCAATCTTGCCCTTATTCGAAATTTCGATGAGTAGATGCTGCTTACAAGGAGACAGTAAAGCACATTGCGATTGCTTTAAAGTGAGGCTAGAGAGATGAATGCAAGAAATGCCCCCCCCCCGCTTTAACAAGTTGATCACGTCTTATAATGGCATAATCAGGATGGGATTAATATATTGAGGAGAGGGGAGGAGGTATCATTGAGCCAAGTTTCAGTGAGAGTCAGAAGGTACAAGTTTTGCGAAATGATGAGTTCTGAAATATCCGTTGCATGTTTCACTGCCGATCTGCAGTTGCGTACCATCGATTCGATGTTATAGTTGGTAGTGATCCCTTCATGATGAGCTGTAGTTATTTGAAATAGGTTTCCCTTGTTAACTGATCTATGATTGTCATTAGGTTCCCTGTCGGAGTCCGAAGTAATAGTAGGGATGCTGGTAGTCAAGTTAGAGGAGGATGAGAGAATCCTCGAGCCACTGTACGAGAGTAAAAGAGCAAAAGTGTCCTCCTCCAAAAGCTGCGACTGGAGCCTGTGGGGCCTGGAATAGTGGTTAGGGAGAGGCCTAGAACTCCTGCTGACTCTAAGGGGGGAGTGGATAGAGGACTGATTGTCACCACCGTAGCCCACTTTCCGTGGATTTTGTTAATCGATCCACTGGGATTGGATTGGACTGTTTGAGCTGTTGTAGTGCCCAGACCTCCTGTTGTTGGGGATCAAAGAGGGTACAGTGGGAGACAAGGGTGACGTGCGATTTGACGGGAGGAGATGGAAAAGAGGAGAAGTACTGGGAACAACAACTTGGTGGAAGGCACTCAAGTAGGAAATATCATAGCCCAAGTGAGGAATAATAGGGTTGTCCAGGATAGAGGTGTGGTTTCTATACACATCCTCCGCAATGTTGAAAGGAACAGATGGGTGAATAGATAAAGATGGGGACGCATAATTGGGGTAAGGCATAAGGAACAGATGGTGCAGATTTATTAGGAATGTTCTTAATCCTCATAAAGATAGAGTCAAAGCGCTTGAGGTTCAATTCCGAAGCTTGAATAAGTATGTTCAGTTATTGTATAAGGAAATGGTGAGATCTGCCTTAACGGCAGGGGATGAAGTGTGTTTAAACGGAAACCGTGAGGTATTTTGGTCAGTTGTTTGAAACAGAGCTCAGAAGTTAGAGACTTTCTCCACTGTGCTCTTCTAATAGTGAAGAAGATGAGGTATGTCACCGCAGTGCCCTTAGTGGAAATATAAGTGTCCGAGATAAGCGTTTCAGGACAGCTTTTGAGAAAATTGAGTTTGAAGGTCTATTTCACATTCTTCGACAGGTTGGGGGTAGATAATCTGAAGAGAGTTCGAACCTACTTGAGTATGGTTGTCAGAGGAGCGATATGTGTGTTGGGCCATGGTGAGGGGAGCGAACAGAAAGAGGAGGTGAAAAAACCCAGAATAGAGGAGAACACTTAGATAGAAGAGGGTAAGCTAGTCTAAATAGAGGGGGCACTTAGACGTCGAGGCACCTATAATTTAGAGGGAGAGAGGAAAAAAAACAGGCAATATGTCCCAAATCCCCAACTGCGTGTTAGGAAGAAATTCTAGACACTAGTTGCAAGACTGCATAGAGAATGAAGTGACAGTTTTGATTCTAGGTAGCTCTAAACCCTACCTCAGAGATGAGGCAAGAGTTAAGGTGAACAGGAAGGCAAAAGTTTACAGATGAGGCAAAGGGGTGCAGCTCAAGGAGGCTCAAGGATTACGAAGAGAGACCTTGCCCCTTTTCAAGATGTCTGCCTCCTTCGACTATTTGGTAGCCTTAGTCCTATTACTATTATCACAGGGATCCTAGTATACCAGAGGAAGATTTAGTCCTACTTCTATTTCCACCAAAAACGTAACTAGTGATAGAGCGACATGTTATTCTGAAAAATTGTAGGGGTGCACCATAATCCCAAGGGATGTATGTCATCACAACGCATGCTTTTACTCCGCATGCCATTACAACGCAGTTTTTACAACGCAAGCCGTTACAACGACTTGCGTTGGGGGGCGCTGGATAGTGGAATAGTTTAATTTTCTATTCCAACTCCAGTCCCCGTGGATAGTAGGGAAGGTGTTGGATAGAAAATTAAACTATTCCCTATCCTACAGCGCCCTCCAGCTTAAGTCGTTGTAACGACTTGCGTTGTAATAGCTGCGTCATAATGGTAGTGTGGAGTAAAAGTTGCGTTGTAAAGGATGTTTCCCAATCCCAAGTAGTCAGCACCCACATATTTAAAGAACCATGTTATTGTGTGACTTTAAAATGTAGTACTATGCCGGGATCAGTGCACTATGTAGTTGTGTGCTTATATTATTTGAAGAGTAATGTAGTACCATGTACAAGAATACGGCTTAACCCCTTCGCTGCTAGGCATTCCGCCCCCGTGCTGAGCCTTTTTTTGGCCATTTGGGGTAGAGCGCGCTTAGGTCCCTGTAACTTTTTGACCACATAAGGTATACACGCTAAATTTGCGACCTTTTCTTCCAACATCATGGGGATTCTAAAGGTACCCAGAGTTTCTGGATTCCCTTGGAGGGGTCCCAGAAATTAACCAAAATACAGCAACATTTTGGTTTTTTGGGGAAAAATTGGAAAACCGGGCTGCAAATGAAAGCATCTGGGTTTTTCCATGCAAATGTTATCAAAAAAGGGTTTGTTGGGCTGAAATCACAATTTCCACAGATTTTAGGGAATGACAGACTTTTGTTAGAAAACCAAATTTCTTTACTCAGTTTGGCATTTTTCTGGGACATAGCCTATTTTTGCTATTTTTTGTGCTTTCAACCTCCTTCCAGTTAATGGTAGAAGTGGGTGCAAAAGCAATAATAGATCCTAGAAAGCTATACATTTTGGAAAAGTAGACAAAATTCTGAATTTAGCAAGGGGTCATTTGTGTATATCTATCAAGGTTTCTTTATAGACGCTACCAGTTAAATATATGAAAAATTGAAAATTAGTTTAAAAAACTGCCTTTTCTGTCAACGTTTTCTCCTGTAACTTCTTGTAATTATGATAGCCCTTTGAATGCAATATACCGTTACTTCTGCTGGACCTTTCCCTGGTTGTGGGGATACATAGGACTTGTAGGTTCACCAAGAACCCGACGAACCCAGAGTCAAAAAATGAGAAGCAATTTGCAATGGCTTTTTATGGTACTGGGTATATAGAATTATTGTGAGAAAATGTATACATGGAAAAATTGGTATGAAATACATCTAAGTATTTATGAAATGGGAACAAATTATAGAGTTTAGAAACAGTACATATTTGCACTATTTCGAAATTGGGAATACTCATACTAGCATGATAATTATCATTCATTTTTCAAAATACCTTCTTTTTTACACAATGTCTTTCATTTCGAAGGCAGTAATACATCAAAAATCAACAAGTAATAACAGGTGCTTTACAAATCTAAATTACCCTAAGTCTCCCGATGAAAATGGTATCTCACTTGTGTGGGTAGGCTTAGTGCCCATGACAGGAAATGGCTTAAACCCCAACGGGAACACACCACATTTTCACAATGAAATTTTACCGATTTTTTGCGAAGTGTCTAGCTGTAGTTTTTTAACACTAGCTCTGCCGGCACCTAGGTAAACCTACCAACCTGTAGATTTTTAAAAACTAGACACGCAGGGTAATCCAGTATGGGGTAACTTGACTGCCTCCCACCAGGTTCTGTTACCCAGAATCCCTTGGAAACCTAAACAAATTATCAAAAAAACAGATTTTCCCCACAGTTCTGTGGTGGAAAGTTCAGGAATCTGTGTGGATCCACAATTCTCCACTCAACCCACGTTCCCCAACGTCTTAAAAGAAAAATGGTACCTCACTTGTGTGGGTCGGCCTAGTGCCTGCAACAGGAAATGGCCAAAATGCAAAGTTGTCACACCTGACCCTTTCTTGGCAAAGTTCCTAGCTGTAGTTGTTTAACCCTAGCTCTGCCGGCACCCAGGGAAACCTAGCAAACCCATACATTTATTAAAACTAGACACCTAGGGGAATCCAGAATGGGGTGACTTGACTACCTCCCACCAGGTTCTGTTACCCAGAATCCCTTGCAAACCTAAAAAAATTGTCAAAAAAACAAATTTTTCCAACATTTCTGTGGTGGAACGATCTGGAATCTGCGTGAATACAGAAATTTCTACCCACCCTGCTTTCCCCAAAGTCTTCAAAGAAAAATGGTACCTCACTTGTGTGGGTCAGCTTAGTGCCTGCGACAGGATATGGCGCAAAACACAACGTGGTCACACCTCAATTTTGCAGTGAAAAATTATCCTGTTTTGGCAAAGTTCCTAGCTGTAGTTTATGAACCCTAGCTCTGCCGGCGCCTAAGAAAACCTAACAAACCTATTCATTTTTGAAAACTAGACACCCAGGGGAATCCAGGATGGGTTGACTTTACTGCCTCCCACCAGGTTTAGTTACCCAGAATCCCTTGCAAACCAAACAAATTGTAAATAAAAAACCCCGTTTTTCTCAAATGTCTGTGGTGGAAAGTTCTAGAATTTGCATAGATCCACAAATTTCCACCCACCCCGTGTTCCCAAAAGTCCTATGAGAAAAATGGTACCTCACTTGTGTGGGTCAGCTTAGTGCCTGTGACAGGAAACGGCGCAAAACACAACGTGGTCACACCTCAATTTCGCAGTGAAAAATGACCCTGTATTGGCAAAGTGCCTAGTTGTAGCTTTTAAACCCTAGCTCTGCCGGCACCTAAGAAAACATAGCAAACCTATTAATTTTTTAAAACTAGACACCCAGAGGAATCCATAATAGGGTGACTTGACTGCCTTCCACCAGGTTCCGTTACCCAGAATCCCTTGCAAACCTAAAAATGTATATAAAAAACAAATTTTCCCCACATTTCTGTGGTGGAAAGTTCTGGAATCTGCGTGGATCCACAATTTTCCACTCAACCCGCGTTCCCCAGAGTCTTATGAGAAAAATGGTACCTCACTTGTGTGGGTCGGCCTAGTCCCTGCACCAGGAAATGGCGCAAAACTCAACATGGTCACACCTCAATTTCGCAGTGAAAAATTACCCTTTTTTGGCAAAATGCCTAGCTGTAGTTTTTTAATCCTAGCTCTGCCGGCACCTAGTGAAACCTTGCAAACCTATACATTTTTGAAAACTATACACACAGGGTAATCCAGGATGGGGTGAGTTGAGTGCCTCCCACCAGGTTCTGGTACCCAGAATCCCTTGGAAACCTAAAAAATTGTCAAAAAGCACATTTTCCCCACATCTCTGTTGTGGAAAGTTCTGGAATCTGTGTGGATCCAGAAATTTCGACCTACCCCCCCTTCCCCAATGTCTTATGAGAAAAATGGTATCTCACTTGTGTGGGTCGGCCTAGTCCCTGCAACAGGAAATGGCGCAAAACGCAACGTGCTCACACCTCAATTTTACAGTGAAAAATTACCTTTTTTTGCAAAGTGTCTAGCTATAGTTTTTGAACCCTACCTCTGCTGGCGCCTAGGGAAACCTATCAAACCTATACATTTTTGAAAACTAGACACCCAGGGGAATCTAGGATGGGGTGACTTGACTGCCTCCCACCAAGGTCTGTTACCTAGAATCCCTTGCGATCCTAAAGAATTGTTAAAAAACTCAGATTCTCCCCACATTTCTGTGGTGGAAAGTAGTGAATCTGTGTGGATCCACAAATTTCTACCTACCACGCGTTCCCCAAAGTCTTCTAAAAAAAATAGTACCTCACTTGTGTGGGTCAGCCTAGTGCCCGCGAAAGGAAGCGGAGCACAACACAAGTTTGTAGTGAAAAATGACCCTTTTTTGCAAAGTGCCTAGCTGTCGTTTTTGAACCCTAGCTCTCGTGGCACCTAGGGAAACTTAGAAAACCTATACATTTCCGAAAAGTAGACACCCAGAGAAATCCGGGATGGGTTGACGTGACTGCCTTCCACCAGGTTCTGATACTCAGAATCCCTTGCAAAACTAAACAATTATTTAAAAAAACACATTTTCCCCACATTTCTGTGGTGGAAAGTTCTGGAATCTGCATGGATCCACAGATTTGCACCCACTTCGCGTTTCCCAAAGTCGTCCGAGAAAATTGGTACCTCACTTGTGTGGCTCGGCCTAGTCCCTGCGACAGGAAACGGTGCAAAACGCAACGTGGTCATATCTCAATTTCGCAGTGAAAAATGACTTTTTTTGGCAAAGTGCCAAGCTGTAGTTTGTGAACCCTAGCTCTGCCGACACCTAGGGAAACCTACCAAACCCACACATTTCTGAAAAGTAGACACCCGTGGGCTTCCAGGGAGGTATGGCTTACATGGAACCCCCAAAGTTACCTTACTCAGAATCCCTTGCAAACATTAATTGTAGCTGAAAAAAATCACTTTTTTCAGACATTTTTGTGTGGGAAAGTGTGGCATCAGTTAGCTAGGTAAGGAAACGTTGGGGGATACCTCCTTGAAAACCGCCGGGTGTCTAGTTTTCAGAAATGTGTGGGTTTGGTAGATTTCCTCAGATGGCCGCTGAGCACTGGGCCAAAAACCCAGGTGGCCCCCCTTGTAAAACCAGGTGGTTGTCAGATTTTGATGTCGCCTCACTACGTTTTGGGCCCTTGCCTGTCGCAGGTACTTGGGCCTCCCACACAAGTGAGGCTCCATTTTTATCGGGAGACCTGGGGGAACACTGGGTTGTAGGACATTTGTGTGAGCTATGTGATGGCACACTTTCCCACATAGAAATGTGTGGAAAAAGGGATTTCTTCAGCTAAAATTGATGTTTGCAGGGGATTCTGGGTAAGGAAACATTGGGGGATCCACGCAAGCCATACCTTGTTTAAAGCCCCCAGGGTGTCTAGTTTTCAGAAATGTGTAAGTTTGGTAGGTTTCCTTAGATGGCCACCGAGCACGGGGCCAAAAACCCAGGTGACCCCACATGCAAAACCAGGTGGTTGTGAGATAGGCAATTTTGATGTCGCCTCACTACGTTTTGGGCCCTTGCCTGTTGCGGGTACTTGGGCCTACCACACAAGTGAGGCACCATTTTTATTGGGAGACCAGGGGGAACCCTGGGTGAGCCCGGTGATGCCACACTTTCAAAACATGATTTTCTCATCTAAAATTGAGGTTTGCAAGGGATTCTGGGTAAGGAAACATTGGGGGATCTACGCAATCCATACCTCCCTGTAATCCCCCGGGTATCCAGTTTTCAGTAATGTGTGGGTTTGGTAAGTTTCCCTAGGTGGCCGCCGAGCACGGGGCCAAAAACCCAGGTGACCCCCCCTTGCAAAACCAGGTTGTTTGGTAATAGGCAATTTTGATGTCGCCTCAATACGTTTTGGGCCCCTGCTTATTGCGGGTACTTGGGCCTCCCACATGAGTGAGGCAGTGTTTTTATCAGAAGGCTTTGGGGAACGTGGGGTGGGTGGAATTTTGTGGATCCATGCAGATTCTAGAACTTTCCACGACAGACATGGGAGGAGAATTTGTTTTTTGGGACACATTTTTAGGTTTGCAAGGGATTCTGGGTAACAGAACCTGATGAGAGCCACTCAAGTTACCCCATCCTGGATTCCCCCGGGTGTCTCGTTTGGGAAAATGTACAGGTTTGCTAGGTTTCCCTATGTGCCGGCTGCCCCCTACTTGACAACAGGGTTTTTTTATAGCAAATTTTAATTTGGGTGAGGGTTGCTAAAAACAGGCATGCCAATGCCCCCACCCTAATAAAAAGGTGCCCCAAAAAATCTCTGGCATCTAGTGGGCTTTTTGCCCCCCAGGCATGGCAGATTGGGGGCTAATTCCCCCATCTGCCCCTCAGGGGGTCTGAAAGTCCACTAGATAGCAGGGAAAGTTTTGGGCAGATTTTAATTAGGGTGAGGCTTACCCAAAACAGGCATGCTACTGCCCCACCCTAATTAAAATTTGGCCAAAATATCCCTTGCGTCTCCTGGTGTTTTTGCCTCCGGGGGGCAGATTGGGGCTAATGCCCCCAATCTGCCCCCCAGGGTGGGCAGGAAGGCTGTAATTTTAGCGGGGAAGGGGGTGGGGCCATGGGCATGTCTGTTTTAGGCAGCCCACACCCTAATTCAAATTTGCCTTAAAAAATCCCTGATGACTTGTGGGCTTTTTGCCCCCCCCCCCCCGGGTTCAGATTTGGGGTTCAGATTTGGGGCTAATGCCCTCATCGGCCCTCATCGGCCCCCCAGGGGGAGCAGAAAGCCTACTAGATGGCAGGGTTTTTTTTAGCAAATTATAATTAGGGTGGGTGTTGCCAAAAACAGGCATGCCAATGCCCCCACCCTAATCAAAATTTGCACAAAAAAATCCCTGCCGTCTAGTGGGCTTTTTGCCCCCCCCCCGGGGGGCAGATTGGGGGCTCCTGCCCCATCTGCCCCCTAGGGGGTGCAGGAAGTGTCATTTTTGTGGGGGAGGAGGTACTGCCCCATCTGCCCCCTAGGGGGGACAGAAAGACTGTCATTTTGGGGCCAGTGGGGTGGGGGCATCGGCATGCCCATTTTGGGCAGCCCCCACCCCTAATAAATATACTATAATAAAATCCCTGGTGTCTAGTGGGCTTTCTACCACCCCAGGGCAGATTGGGGGCTACTCCCCATCTAACTCCCAAGGGGGGGGGGGGGCAGAAAGACTAATTATCCCAAACTTATCATGGGGGAGCAAAGGCCCTTGCCCAAGGGGCCACTCCCCTCTCCCTGGTGCCTAGTGGGTGGATCCCTGCTTGGGGATCGCCCTCCTGGGGCGATCCCCAAGCCGGGATCCACTAGTGTGTTTAAACGGAAACCGTGAGGTATTTTTGTCAGTTGTTTGAAACAGAGCTCAGAAGTTAGAGACTTTCTCCACTGTGCTCTTCTGTTAGTGAAGAAGATGAGGTATGTCACCACAGTGTCCTTAGTGGAAATATAAGTGTCCGAGATAAGCGTTTCAGGACAGCGTTTGAGAAAATTGAGTTTGAAGGTCTATTTCACATTCTTCGACAGGTTGGGGGTAGATAATCTGAAGAGAGTTCGAACCTACTTGAGTATGGTTGTCAGAGGAGCGATATGTGTGTTGGGCCATGCTGAGGGGAGCGAACAGAAAGAGGAGGTGAAAAAACCCAGAATAGAGGAGAACACTTAGATAGAAGAGGGTAAGCTAGTCTAAATAGAGGGGGCACTTAGACGTCGAGGCACCTATAATTTAGAGGGAGAGAGAAAAAAAACAGGCAATATGTCCCAAATCCCCAACTGCGTGTTAGGAAGAAATTCTAGACACTAGTTGCAAGGCTGCATAGAGAATGAAGTGACAGTTTTGATTCTAGGTAGCTCTAAACCCTACCTCAGAGATGAGGTAAGAGTTAAAGTGAACAGGAAGGCAAAAGTTTACAGATGAGGCAAAGGGGTGCAGCTCAAGGAGGCTCAAGGATTACGAAGAGAGACCTTGCCCCTTTTCAAGATGTCTGCCTCCTTCGACTATTTGGTAGCCTTAGTCCTATTACTATTATCACAGGGATCCTAGTATACCAGAGGAAGATTTAGTCCTACTTCTATTTCCACAAAAAACGTAACTAGTGATAGAGCGACATGTTATTCTGAAAAATTGTAGGGGTGCACCATAATCCCAAGGGATGTATGTCATCACAACGCATGCTTTTACTCCGCATGCCATTACAACGCAGTTTTTACAACGCAAGCCGTTACAACGACTTGCGTTGGGGGGCGCTGGATAGTGGAATAGTTTAATTTTCCATTCCAACTCCAGTCCTCGTGGATAGTAGGGAAGGTGTTGGATAGAAAATTAAACTATTCCCTATCCTACAGCGCCCTCCAGCTTAAGTCGTTGTAACGACTTGCGTTGTAATAGCTGCGTCATAATGGTAGTGTGGAGTAAAAGTTGTGTTGTAAAGGATGTTTCCCAATCCCAAGTAGTCAGCACCCACATATTTAGAGAACCATGTTATTGTGTGACTTTAAAATGTAGTACTATGCCGGGATCAGTGCACTATGTAGTTGTGTGCTTATATTATTTGAAGATTAATGTAGTCCCATGTTCAAGAATACGGCTTAACCCCTTCGCTGCTAGCCATTCCGCCCCCCGTGCTGAGCCTTTTTTTGGCCATTTGGGGTAGAGCGCGCTTAGGTCCCTGTAACTTTTTGACCACATAAGGTATACACGCTAAATTTGCGACCTTTTCTTCCAACATCATTGGGATTCTAAAGGTACCCAGGGTTTCTGGATTCCCCTGGAGGGGTCCCAGAAATTAGCCAAAATACAGCAACATTTTGTTTTTTTTGGGAAAAATTGGAAAAACGGGCTGCAAATGAAAGCATCTGGGTTTTTCCATGCAAATGTTATCAAAAAAGGGTTTGTTGGGCTGAAATCACCATTTCCACAGATTTTAGGGAATGACAGACTTTGTTAGAAAACCAAATATTTTTAGTCAGTTTGGCATTTTTCTGGGACATAGCCTATTTTTGCTATTTTTTGTGCTTTCAACCTCCTTCCAGTTAATGGTAGAAGTGGGTGTAAAAGCAATAATAGATCCTAGAAAGCTATACATTTTAGAAAAGTAGACAAAATTCTGAATTTAGCAAGGGGTCATTTGTGTATATTTATCAAGGTTTCTTTATAGACGCTACCAGTTAAATATATGAAAAATTGAAAATTAGTTTAAAAAACTGCCTTTTCTGTCAACGTTTTCTCCTGTAACTTCTTGTAATTATGATAGCCCTTTGAAAGCAATATACTGTTACTTCCGCTGGACGTTTCCCTGGTTGTGGGGATATATAGGACTTGTAGGTTCACAAAGAACCCGACGAACCCAGAGTCAAAAAATGAGAAGCAATTTTCAATGGCTTTTTATGGTACTGGGTATATAGAATTATTGTGAGAAAATGTATACGTGGAAAAATTGGTATGAAATACATCTAAGTATTTATGAAATGGGAACAAATTATAGAGTTTAGAAACAGTACATATTTGCACTATTTCGAAATTGGGAATACTCATACTAGCATGATAATTATCATTCATTTTTCAAAATACCTTCTTTTTTACACAATGTCTTTCATTTCGAAGGCAGTAATACATCAAAAATCAATAAGTAATAACAGGTGCTTTACAAATCTAAATTACCCTAAGTCTCCCGATAAAAATGGTATCTCACTTGTGTGGGTAGGCTTAGTGCCCATGACAGGAAATGGCTCAAACCCCAACGGGAACACACCACATTTTCACAATGAAATTTTACCGATTTTTTGCGAAGTGTCTAGCTGTAGTTTTTTAACACTAGCTCTGCCGGCACCTAGGTAAACCTACAAACCTGTACATTTTTAAAAAACTAGACACGCAGGGGAATCCAGTATGGGGTAACTTGACTGCCTCCCACCAGGTTCTGTTACCCAGAATCCCTTGCAAACCTAAACAGATTATCAAAAAAACAGATTTTCCCCACAGTTCTGTGGTGGAAAGTTCAGGAATCTGTGTGGATCCACAATTCTCCACTCAACCCACGTTCCCCAACGTCTTAAAAGAAAAATGGTACCTCACTTGTGTGGGTCGGCCTAGTGCCTGCAACAGGAAATGGCCAAAATGCAAAGTTGTCACACCTGACCCTTTCTTGGCAAAGTTCCTAGCTGTAGTTGTTTAACCCTAGCTCTGCCAGCACCTAGGGAAACCTAGCAAACCCATACATTTATGAAAACTAGACACCTAGGGGAATCCAGAATGGGGTGACTTGACTACCTCCCAACAGGTTCTGTTACCCAGAATCCCTTGCAAACCTAAAAATTGTCAAAAAAACACATTTTTCCAAAATTTCTGTGGTGGAACGATCTGGAATCTGCGTGAATACAGAAATTTCTACCCACCCTGCTTTCCCCAAAGTCTTCAAAGAAAAATGGTACCTCACTTGTGTGGGTCTGCTTAGTGCCTGCGACAGGATATGGCGCAAAACACAACGTGGTCACACCTCAATTTTGCAGTGAAAAATTATCCTGTTTTGGCAAAGTTCCTAGCTGTAGTTTATGAACCCTAGCTCTGCCGGCACCTAAGAAAACCTAACAAACCTATCCATTTTTAAAAACTAGACACCCAGGGGAATCCAGGATGGGTTGACTTTACTGCCTCTCACCAGGTTTAGTTACCCAGAATCCCTTGCAAACCTAAAAAATTGTAAAACAAACCCACCTTTTTCCCAAATGTCTGTGGTGGAAAGTTCTGGAATTTGCATAGATCCACAAATTTCCACCCACCCCGTGTTCCCAAAAGTCCTATGAGAAAAATGATACCTCACTTGTGTGGGTCAGCTTAGTGCCTGTGACAGGAAACGGCGCAAAACACAACGTGGCCACACCTCAATTTCACAGTGAAAAATGACCCAGTTTTCGCAAAGTGCCTAGTTGTAGCTTTTAAACCCTAGCTCTGCCGGCACCTAAGAAAACATAGCAAACCTATTAATTTTTTTAAACTAGACACCCAGAGGAATCCATAAAAGGGTGACTTGACTGCCTTCCACCAGGTTCCGTTACCCAGAATCCCTTGCAAACCTAAACAATTATATAAAAAAAAAAATTCCCCACATTTCTGTGGTGGAAAGTTCTGGAATCTGCGTGGATCCACAATTTTCCACTCAACCCGCGTTCCCCAGAGTCTTATGAGAAAAATTGTACCTCACTTGTGTGGGTCGGCCTAGTCCCTGCACCAGGAAATGGCGCAAAACTCAACATGGTCACACCTCAATTTCGCAGTGAAAAATGACCCTTTTTGGCAAAATGCCTAGCTGTAGTTTTTTAATCCTAGCTCTGCCGGCACCTAGTGAAACCTAGCAAACCTATACATTTTTTAAAACTATACACACAGGGTAATCCAGGATGGGGTGAGTTGAGTGCCTCCCACCAGGTTCTGTTACCCAGAATCCCTTGGAAACCTAAAAAATTGTCAAAAAGCACATTTTCCCCACATCTCTGTTGTGGAAAGCTCTGGAATCTGTGTGGATCCACAAATTTTGACGTACCCCCCCTTCCCCAAAGTCTTATGAGAAAAATGGTACCTCACTTGTGTGGGTCGGCCTAGTCCCTGCAACAGGAAATGGCGCAAAACGCAACGTGCTCACACCTCAATTTCGCAGTGAAAAATGACCTTTTTTTGCGAAGTGTCTAGCTGTAGTTTTTTAACCCTACCTTTGCTGGCGCCTAGGGAAACCTATCAAACCTATACATTTTTGAAAACTAGACACCCAGGGGAATCTAGGATGGGGTGACCTGACTGCCTCCCATCAGGTTCTGTTACCCGAAATCCCTTGCAAACCTAAATAATTGTCAAAAAACAAATGTTCCTCACATTTCTGTGGTGTAAGGTTCTGGAATTTGCGTGGATCCACAAATTTCCACCCACCCCGCCTCCCCCGAGGTCTTATGAGAAAAATGGTACCTCACTTGTGTGGGTCGGCCTTGTGCCTGCGGCAGGAAATGGCACAAAATGCAACGTGCTCACACCTCAATTTCGCAATTAAAAATGACCCTTTTTTTGCAAAGTACCTAGCAGTCGTTTTTGAACCCTAGCTCTGCCGGCACCTAGGGAAACCTAGCAAACCTATATATTTTTGACAGCTAGACACCCAGGGAAATCTAGGATGGGGTGACTTGACTGCCTCCCACCAAGGTCTGTTACCTAGAATCCCTTGCGATCCTAAAGAATTGTTAAAAAACTCAGATTGTCTCCACATTTCTGTGGTGGAAAGTAGTGAATCTGTGTGGATCCACAAATTTCTACCTACCACGCGTTCCCCAAAGTCTTCTAAAAAAATAGTACCTCACTTGTGTGGGTCGGCCTAGTGCCCGTGAAAGGAAACGGAGCACAACGCAAGTTTGTAGTGAAAAATGACCCTTTTTTTGCAAAGTGCCTAGCTGTCGTTTTTGAACCCTAGCTCTCGTGGCGCCTAGGGAAACTTAGAAAACCTATACATTTCCGAAAAGTAGACACCCAGGGAAATCCGGGATGGGTTGACGTGACTGCCTTCCACCAGGTTCTGATACTACAGATTTCCACCCACTTCGCGTTTCCCAAAGTCTTCCGAGAAAATTGGTACCTCACTTGTGTGGCTCGGCCTAGTGCCTGGGACAGGAAACGGTGCAAAACGCAACGTGGTCATATCTCAATTTCGCAGTGAAAAATGACTTTTTTTGGCAAAGTGCCAAGCTGTAGTTTGTGAACCCTAGCTCTGCAAATACCTAGGGAAACCTACCAAACCCACACATTTCTGAAAAGTAGACACCCGGGGGCTTCCAGGGAGGTATGGCTTACATGGAACCCCCAAAGTTACCTTACTCAGAATCCCTTGCAAACATTAATTGTAGCTGAAAAAAATCACTTTTTTCAGACATTTTTGTGTGGCAAAGTGTGGCATCAGTTAGCTGGGGAAGGAAACGTTGGGGGTTACCTCCTTGGAAACCCCCTGGTGTCTAGTTTTCAGAAATGTGTGGGTTTGGTAGATTTCCCCAGATGGCCGCTGAGCACTGGGCCAAAAACCCAGGTGGCCCCCCTTGTAAAACCAGGTGGTTATCAGATTTTGATGTCGCTTCACTACGTTTTGGGCCCTTGCCTGTCGCAGGTACTTGGGCCTCCCACACAAGTGAGGCTCCATTTTTATCGGGAGACCTGGGGGAACACTGGGTTGTAGGACATTTGTGTGAGCTATGTGATGGCACACTTTCCCACACAGAAATGTGTGGAAAAAGGGATTTCTTCAGCTAAAATTGATGTTTGCAGGGGATTCTGGGTAAGGAAACATTGGGGGATCCACGCAAGCCATACCTTGTTTGAAGCCCCCAGGGTGTCTAGTTTTCAGAAATGTGTAGGTTTGGTAGGTTTCCTTAGATGGCCACCGAGCACGGGGCCAAAAGCCCAGGTGACCCCACATGCAAAACCAGGTGGTTGTGAGATAGGCAATTTTGATGTCGCCTCACTACGTTTTGGGCCCTTGCCTGTTGCGGGTACTTGGGCCTACCACACAAGTGAGGCACCATTTTTATTGGGAGACCAGGGGGAACCCTGGGTGAGCCCGGTGATGCCACACTTTCAAAACATGATTTTCTCATCTAAAATTGAGGTTTGCAAGGGATTCTGGGTAAGGAAACGTTGGGGGATCTACGCAATCCATACCTCCCTGTAATCCCCCGGGTATCCAGTTTTCAGTAATGTGTGGGTTTGGTAAGTTTCCCTAGGTGGCTGCTGAGCACGGGACCAAAAACCCAGGTGACCCCCCCTTGCAAAACCAGTTTGTTTGGTAATAGGCAATTTTGATGTTGCCTCAATACGTTTTGGGCCCCTGCTTATTGCGGGTACTTGGGCCTCCCACACGAGTGAGGCACTATCTTTATCTGGAGGCTTTGGGGAACGTGGGGTGGGTGGAATTTTGTGGATCCATGCAGATTCTAGAACTTTCCACGACAGACATGGGAGGAGAATTTGTTTTTTGGGACACATTTTTAGGTTTGCAAGGGATTCTGGGTAACAGAACCTGATGAGAGCCACTCAAATTACCCCATCCTGGATTCCCCGGGTGTCTCATTTGGGAAAATGTACAGGTTTGCTAGGTTTCCCTATGTGCCGGCTGCCCCCTACTTGACAACAGTGTTTTTTTTAGCACATTTGAATTTGGGTGAGGGTTGCTAAAAACAGGCATGCCAATGACCCCACCCTAACAAAAATGTGCCCCAAAAAATCTCTGGCATCTAGTGGGCTTTTTGCCCCCCCCAGGCATGGCAGATTGGGGCTAATTCCCCCATCTGCCCCCCAGGGGGTCTGAAAGTCCACTAGATAGCAGGGAAATTTTTGGGCAGATTTTAATTAGGGTGAGGGCTACCCAAAACAGGCATGCTACTGCCCCACCCTAATCAAAATTTGGCCAAAATATCCCTTGCGTCTCCTGGTGTTTTTGCCTCCTGGGGGCAGATTGGGGCTAATGCCTCCAATCTGCCCCCCAGGGTGGGCAGGAAGGCTGTAATTTTAGCGGGGAAGGGGGTGGGGCCATGGGCATGTCTGTTTTAGGCAGCCCACACCCTAGTTCAAATTTGCCTTAAAAAATCCCTGATAACTTGTGGGCTTTTTGCCCCCCCCCCCGGGGTTCAGATTTGGGGCTAATGCCCTCATCGGCCCCCCAGGGGGAGCAGAAAGCCTACTAGATGGCAGGGTTTTTTTTAGCAAATTATAATTAGGGTGGGTGTTGCCAAAAACAGGCATGCCAATACCCCCACCCTAATCAAAATTTGCACAAAAAAATCCCTGCCGTCTAGTGGGCTTTTTGCCCCCCCACCCCGGGGGGCAGATTGGGGGCTCCTGCCCCATCTGCTCCCTAGGGGGTACAGGAAGTTTCATTTTTGCGGGGGAGGAGGTACTGCCCCATCTGCCCCCCTGGGGGGCCAGAAAGACTGTCATTTTAGGGCCAGTGGGGTGGGGGCATCGGCATGCCCGTTTTGGGCAGCCCCCACCCCTAATAAATATACTATAATAAAATCCCTGGTGTCTAGTGGTCTTTCTACCACCCCAGGGAAGATTGGGGGCTACTCCCCATCTAACTCCCAAGGGGGGGGGGGCAGAAAGACTAATTATCCCAAACTTATCATGGGGGAGCAAAGGCCCTTGCTCAAGGGGCCACTCCCCCCTCCCTGGTGCCTAGTGGGTGCATCCCTGCTTGGGGATCGCCCTCTTGGGGCGATCCCCAAGCCGGGATCCACTAGCGAGGGGTACAATTGGAAAGGGGAGATTCTCCCCTTTCCAACAATACCTCTCCTGAGTTTCTATGTGCTCAGGGGGCTGAGATAGCCCCCTGAGCAGGTAGAAACTGAAACTGAAATGAGCCTCTTGGCTCATTTCAGTTTCGGTTTCACTGAAATGACGTCAGCGCGACATGCGCTCTGATTGTCATTTCAGGTAAACTTGGGGGGGGGGGGGGGCCTCGGCAGCTGGGGAAGCTATTCCCCTGCTCCCGAGGCTCTTTTGGCAAAAAGGAAATCCCTCTGGTGCCTACACCAGAGGGATTTGAAGTGCAATGTTTCATGACGAGCTGGACTCATCATAAGCACACGAGCACTGAGTGCCCTTATGAGTCCAGCTCGTCATGAGCATGCAAGGGGTTAAATAATGTAGAATTTATTGCTTTGTATTTCAAATGTTGCATTAGATTGAACGTGCGATATTAAAGTTGCACGTGTAGGTTGCTTATTATTAAAGAAATGCTTGATGCTCTAACATGATAAGGAATAATGTTTAGAAATGTAATGAAATATTGCTTTAGGATGGTTTAAATGTAATGCTTATGTTGTAGTAGAAATGCATTTAAAAGTGTAAAGGCCTGAGTCATGAAATTGCCAGCAGAGGCCTAACTGTAGTTTTCTTGGCGTAACTAGAAAGGCGGGGTTGGATGTTTCCTTGGGAAAAGGCTCCTCTTTGCATTTGAATTTTGAAATGTAACTTGGAGCGTGTACAGGATTGTTTCTCGTGCATTTCTGTTGCAGGTGCAAGGCCATGTTGCTCGTTAGGTAGAATAATCCATTCTTTTAGGAGTTAGGTTGGTAGGAGTGAGAACGAAGGGAGTCTTCTGCTATGCAAAGCTGCAACATTTCGCGGAAAAGTTGCCTGGGACCCAAGGACAGAGCAACGGTTTTTGGAAGCAGATGGACCTGTACTGGAAAAGTACGAGGGGCTGCACCTGCCAAGAGGGGGTGTGACCAAGGCATGTCTACTGTTTTGGGATTTTGTATTAGGGAAAGTGCCCCGAAGGAGGGGAGTCAGTCGCAGTTGGAGTTAGGGTTAGAGTCAGTTGGAGTCAGACTGGGTCCTGTCTAAGGCAGTCCATTTGTAAATGCCGTTAGACAGGGGTCTCAGTGGGAACTAGGCAGGAGAAATTAAGGAGCATCTTAGAACAAGCTTGGTAGTTTGGGCTACTTACCTGGAAGAAGTGAATGTGCTTCTTAGGGAGCCTTCACAGCTGACACCTTTTTCTCTTGCCTGGGAGATATGCTAGGTAGGGATGTCACCTTAGAGTGGGTGTAGGGATAGACTAATCTTTTCTTCCCCTTTGGAGCAGATGCAGTGAGAACTGTTATTGCTTGCCTAATGCTTCTTGAACTTACATTGCTCTTTATTCAGAGTCGTCTGAGACTCCTGCGTAGGATTTTTTATTCTTTTTAATAAACGTAGTTTATTGATTTTCGTACAAAACAGACAGAAACACAGGTGGCTGGGTGGCCTCAAATTATCCTCCCTGTAATTGGAAATCCCCTTTCTAAATCTTGCTGCGTATCATACCCATGTGTCGATTGTTTTAACAGGATCCTCATTATAGTCCAATAAACCCCGTCATTTACACCCTCAACTCCCTTTTCTAACAGCAGTTGTTCCCTCCCTCCTCCCAGTTCTCGTCACTGATGCATAGAGCTGTCATAATCCTTTATATTATTTGTGTTCAGGAAAATACTACGTTCTAATCCTGTTGATGTTCCTGCTGTGTTTCGGGACTTCTCCTGCATGATGCAATAATCCAGCTAGCCCTCTTGCGTCTCGTAGTCTTGTGACACCTGTACTAGCGCCTCCCATGCCGTCGCTGTTTCCAGTTCTCTGTCATTGCCTCGCCTTCGCGCCTGTTGAAATCGCAGCGCACTCTCACTATTTGCCCATTTTACAAACTCATTTCTCCACCTCTTGCCACTAGATCCTACTGTCGCTTTCCAATGTCTTGTGATTTCCCGGTTCGCTAATATGAGCCCCATATCAATGAATTTACTTGTTATTTTGTTTTTGGAT
Organism: Lissotriton vulgaris; assembly: GCF_964263255.1. Taxonomy (NCBI): domain Eukaryota; kingdom Metazoa; phylum Chordata; class Amphibia; order Caudata; family Salamandridae; genus Lissotriton; species Lissotriton vulgaris. The sequence continues at coordinate 1,604,493,515 of NC_141685.1, forward strand.
GTGTGGGGGAACCAGTGAAGGATCCTAGGGGCCATATCGAATGGCAGTTGTCTCTCTGTTATCTCATTCAGGGTGTCTCCCACTTCCACCCAGTAGTACCCCATCATTGGGCAAGACCATAGCATGTGTTCTAATTCTACTCCTGTCCGCGCTCACCTGGGACAAGCTGCTTCAGGTACCTTCAAATATTTACTGATCCTTCCAGGCGTCAAGTACGCTCTGTGGAGGATGTAGAAGTGCACTAGCTGGAATCTCTCATTTCTTGTGCTCTTCCATGCTCTCCGTATTATTTGTGTCCAGGCGGTTTCAGGGATTTCTTTCCCTATATTGATCTCCCATTTCCCTTTCAGTGTCTCCAGAGGAGTTAATCCCTCATTAAGCATTCTAGAGTAGAGACACGTGACCTCCCTGAAGGTCCCAGCTGCCATCATGGTATATTGGCAAGCTATCGTCGTCTTAGGTTCTGTGAGCCCTCCCCAACAGTGTGCCTGTATTGCCCTCGTCAAGGCTGCATGCAACAAAAATCCACCTCTCGGTAGATCAAATCTGTCTTGTAGCGTCCGGTAGGGCAGCATGGCCCCGTCTTCGTATAGGTCTCCCAGAACTTGGAGACCTGCTTCCTCCCAGGCTTGCAATTGTGACCAGTCCCCACCGTGTGGCAACGCCGTTATCATTCCCAGTGGGATTTCAGGCACATATGGGTGCAGGACTCCCGCTCTACGCTGAGAGCGGTTCCAGCAGAGCCTAAGCATTCTCTCTTCCAGTAAAATATCTTTAATGTTCAGCCTCTGGTGCAATGCTATAAACGATAGTATATGGCGTGGTATTCCTCTGCCTCTTTGTTGTTCCGGTCCTCTAAATTCCCTCGCTATCACTTGAGTGAAAAACTGTAGTTGGGCTGCCAGTTAGTACAGTTCGAAGTCTGGGATCGCCAATCCTGCCTCAGCCTTAGGGCGGACGAGAGTTGCCTGGGCAACTCTTCGCCTGCCCGTACCCCAGAGGAAGGCCACCACAAGCGATTTCAGTAACTTAAAAGTCAAACCCGGGATCCACACTGGCAGAGTCCTGAAATAATAGAGGAAGCGCGGGAGCGCTATCATCTTTAGTAGAGCTATCCGGCCTGTCACTGACAATGGAAGGGTGGCCCAAAAGGCCATGCTGCCCTTTAGCGCTCTTATGGCACGTCCCACGTTCCCTTCCAAAATGTCTGCCGCTGTGTGGTATATATGTGTGCCTAAGTATTTCAAACAGGTGGGTTCCCATCTCACCTCCCTATCTGTTATAGGCCGCACCGCTCCCTGTTGTACTGGGAACAGGCACGTTTTTGGCCAGTTCACTTGCAGGCCTGATATGGAGCCGAATTCTGAAAGTAGGGAGCCAGCACCCACCAACGCTCTCCCAGCATCTTCCAGGAAGAGCAACATATCATCTGCATATAGTGATATCTATTGCTGACCCTCTCTACTTCCCAAGCCCCCATAGTGGTGTCCCTTTCGGGCTTTCGCAGCAAGAGGCTCGACAGCCAAGGCGAACAGCAGAGGGGGACATCGAACATCCCTGTCTTGTTCCCCGACTAGCCAGGTTTTGAGTCAATATCAGCGTTCCCACTCTAACTCTGGCTACAACCGACGAATACAGCACCTTTGTCCATTGTAGGTAGTCTGTTTCCAGGCCAAAGCGCTCCATCGCTTTGTACAAGTACCTCCATTCTAAGCCATCGAACACTTTTTCTATGTCTACTGACAATATCATGGGTTGTTGTGCCTCGGGGTGGTCCTCCTCCAGTAGGCGTATCAACCTCCTAACATTTGTGGTTGTGTTTCTTGTCAGTATGAAGCCAGCTTGATCTGCATGAACCAATGTGTTCATGTGTTGCAAGAGCCGGGTTGCCAATATACTGCTAAGTATTTTGTAGTCGGTGGTTAACATTGACAGTGGGCGATAGGAGGCCGTTTCCCCGTCTCGACCCGGTTTCAGCAGCGGGATCACCAGCGCCTCCCGCATGGACTGGGGTAACTGTCCCCGTTCTTTGCTCTCTTTACACTTCCTGGAGTTTTGGTGCTAGTTCATCGATATATTTCACGTAGAATTCAATAGGCAAGCCGTCCACACCTGGGGTTTTGTTGCGAGCCATATGCTTAATAGCGCCCCTGATTTCTCCTAGTTCTATGTCTTTACCCAAGCTTTCTGCCTGTTCCCATTCTAGTGCTGGCAGTTGTAGTGCCTCCAGGAAGGCATCTACAGCAGGGTTCCTGGCTAGTGCTGTGCTCTGATACAGTTTCTCGTAGTAGCGCAAGAAGCATTGTAGGATTTCGTTCTAAGTGTTGACTACATTTCCCTCGCATGTCTCTATCGCCAATATAGATGACCCTCGTTTAGTGGGGTTTGCCAGCCAGGCCAATAGCGTCCCTGCTTTGTCGCTCTCTGCATGTGCCTGTGTCATGTAAGCTTTATGGTCATAGCTACGTAATCTTTCCATTTCCGCTGCCATTGCTTCCTTTGCCGTGCTAACCTCTCCCTGCAATTCGAGGTGGACGGGCCTTGCCAATTCTACCTCGCACAGTTTGGCTTCGGCCATGGCCAAATCTGTTAGGAGTACCTTTCGCACCCCAGCGTGCTTACCTATACAAATTCCTCTGACAACCACCTTAAATGCATCCCACTCCGTTGCTCTCGTGGCCGTTGAATGTGCATTTTCTACAAAATAGTGGGTGATCCCCTCCCTCAGCGCCTCCTGGAAAAGTGGGTCGTCCATCGTCTCGGGGCGCAACCTCCAAGTGGGGATGCAAGATATACCGGTCATCCAGTGCATCGTAATGAGCAGAGGGTTATGATCTGATATCGTCCTAGCTAGATATTCCGAGTGTGTTATGGCGTGCAGTACCATCGTGGAGAATAGTATCGCGTCTAGCCTGACGTGTAGCTCGTGCGAAGTAGGAGTAGTCCCGTTCTAGCGGGTGCTGCGCACGCCAAATGTCTATTAGGACCCATCTTGTCTGCCAGTCTAGCCTACCCTTAGTCAACTTGTGGATTGGGGACTCGGTCAGTGGGGGATGCAATCTGTCGAGAGAGACATCCATAATAGAGTGGAAGTCTCCACTCATCACTAGTGGGCTAGCAAGATAGTGTGCTAAAGATCCTGAGAGCTTCGCCAGGAATTCCAGTTGATCGACATTAGGTGCATATACACTACAGAATGCGATGTCCTTACCTCTAAGTTTCCCTTGTATTGCTACAAACCTACAGTCTGGATCTATCGACTGATTAACTACCTGAAAAGGGACTCCCGCTCTAACTCAGATCAGTGCACCCCTAGCAAACGCAGAATATGTGATGTTATATACTTGGCCCCTCCATATGCACTGCAGTTCAATGCCCTCGGCCTTGGTCAAGTGTGTTTCCTGGAGCAGTGCTATATGTACTCCCCTGCGGACCAGATATGCATGGATTTTACGTTGTCGTGTCATAGTATGAAGTCCCCTCACATTCCAGGTTATACATCTTAAGTCTGCCGTATCACCCATTTTCCATTGGTGTCCTGTACATTATATATCTTGATTTCTCAATTGCATCAGTGACTGTCCCTCCCAAACTTTCCCCCGAACTACCCCTGTCATTTCTCCCTCGCAGAACAGGACCTAGTAAAAACAACCTAGTTCCCATCCAAGCTAATATAACTCCTGGCACATATCGAAGCCCGCCAGTAGAAACTGTGGGCATGCCTTAAGGGCAATGAGGGGGGACTGTGCGTCAACCGGTGGCCACCGACTCCGACTGTCCTCCTTGTCCCATGAAGCCCAGATAACTAGTTCCCCCCAAAACTTCCCACCTTTCGCCTCCCCCGCATTTACCATTCGACCAACCTCCCTTGTCATGTTTCATTAGGAAGTCCAACGCAGCTTCGATTTCTTCATCTTGTCGGCCTTACTTGACCCACTACCCTTCATCCAGTTTCTCCTCTGCCAACTTTGGAGTGACCTTCGGCAAGCTTACGCTGTCCGTTTCCGAATGTTCAGTGTCAGATTAGGTATTGTCTTTCTCCGAGTCCGTGCCATCCCTCGATGTAGGTTGTTGTGTAGTCGATAATGTGGACACCGCCACCAGCACATCCCGTCGTTCCGCTTCTGTTTGGGTCAAGGAGGGCCTCCTTAGGCCCCGCTGTCTATTCTGAAGTCATCGCGATTTCTGTGGAGGCAAGTTCACTGTGGTGGCCCGTATTCCTTGTTTGTCGTTAGCCTTTCCAGCTCTGTATAGTTCCAGCCAGGCACAGGCGTCATCCGGGGTTTCGAAAAAGCACATTTTGCCATCCACAATAACTCGAAGTCTGGCAGGAAATAGGAGAGAGTATTGGAGTCCTTCTGTGCATAACTCCCTTTCAACGGCCAAGAATGAGGTACGGCGGTGTTGCGTTTCGTATGTATAGTCGGGGAAGATATTGACTTTGCTATTTTCCACCTGGAAGGGGCCATCCGCCTGCACCTTCTGAAGAATCAAGTCCCGGTCTCGGAAGTGCAGTAACCGGGCCACCACTGGTCGTAGAGGTCGGCCCTGCGGAGGTGGTCTGGCCAGCACTCGGTGCGCCCGTTCTAGTGTGTAGAAGGTGAACAGACCCTCCGGAACTACCACCGTTTTGAGCCAGGTCTCCAGATATTGTACCATGTCCGACCCTTCAATTTTCTCCGGCAATCCAACTACGCGGATGTTGTTCCGGCGATTGCAAACTTCGGCATCCTCCGCTCTTCGTTCTAAGGCATCCACACGTTCCATTACAGTGGTCAGAGTAGCTTTGAGGTCCTTCTGTAGTGGTTCAATGCTTTGGAGCGTGCCTTCCACTGCCGTGACTCTGTCGACCAGTTTCCCATGATCAGCTCGCAACAGGCCCAAGCTAATGGCTACCTGTGCTATGTCCTCCTGGAGCGCCGCACGAGTGTCCGTTATTGCTAGAAGGATTCTGTCGAGCTGTTGCTGCAGTTGGGGGTCCCACACTTGTTCAGGTTCCACTAGTTCTTGTCGCGTAGGTGCGTCTTCCTCCGCAGGTGGTTGGGTGCCGCTCTTACTCCCCTTTTGTTTCCCCATCATTGGTTACCGTCGGAGCCGATTGGGTTGGTCCAACCGTTACAATCAATTCTGTAGAAGTATGCTCCGGGGCTTGACACCCAAGTTCACACCCACAGAGCGCTGGTCCCCGTCTCGCTTCACCAGCGAGCTAGCAGTGCCCAGCGCCAGTCACTCGGTGTTACGTGGAGATGGTGTATTGTTTCTAGTCATGTCCACCCTGAATATTACCAGCGGGCCCCTAATATTATCAGCCACTAGGGATTTAGTTACCTGCTACTGTGTACGCTCTCCGCGGGTTCCCAGGGGCCCATCAGGCGTAGATCACAGCGTTCGTCACCTCGTGGCGCGGTCCGCATTGAGGGGTCTGTTCTAGGCCCAGGGGGGGACGTTTCCACCTCCGGTCGCATTTGGAAATGCTTGCCTGTTATGGTGACCAGCCTTCTGCTGCGCTCTCTTCTATGCGCCTGATTGGCCCCCCGCCGGGCCTGGTCTTCAGGAGTTCCAGCGGTCGTGCTTGCATCCGCTTTGGCCTTCGGTGTTGTTCGTAGTCCGCTAAGGTGTAGCTCCCTCCATGTGCTGACGCGGCTATACCCTGCGTTAACCACTGCGTTAACCACTGCACTCTCTTGCTCCCGGTCCGACTCATCTGCTTCCCTTTTAATTGTTCCGACCACCTGCCCTCCTATAGCTGAATGAAACACTGGTCTGGGGCAGCGTTACTCTGCAGAGTCCTCCATCACCCTTGGTACATGATAGGGCCAGGGCAGCCCCACCACAGCCGTTCCTACTCCGTGGAGCAACAGCAGAGATCCCGGCCTGGGCCTCCTCCGGGTCCAAGTGCGTTCGCTGTGTGATATGGGCCCAGCTGCGCCTCAGCCCTCCTACAACAGTCTGGTGCGGGATTACCCCGGGTGTGAATGCCAGATTCCACTCTGCAGGGCTTATATTAAGAGTTCCCCAGAACACGAGGGCCGCACCTCAATGATCGACTCCTCTGCAGCGGTTCTCAGGGTCCTGTCGTCATCTCGAGCTCGTCACGCCGATCCTCAGCCAGTCCGGGTGCAGGCATCAGCAGTACAGCCGGTCCCTTCGTCCTCAGATCGGCACAGCCACGATTTACTCCGGCCGCCGCATCTGGGGTCGCAGGCTTCTCCAGGCACTTCCTCCGGTTCCAGTCATTCCGATCAGAGCACCGCTCCTCCGCTGTCGTAATCTCTGCCTCTGTATCAGAGGGCTTGGCCGCCCGTCGCAGCCGCCATCTTGGGCTTCTCTTCGTGGCTCACCGGCCAGTCATTAATCTCTCCCCAGCAGGTTTCTTCGGCCGCAGTTGCGCTCGGTTTGTGGGCACACGGGGGGGGGGGGACTCCCCTCCCTGTCGTCGTGTGAGAGGTGGGGGTTCCGGGCACTGTTTAAGCAGGATTAAAGGGGCTTTGGCTCGGAGCTCCTCGTTCAAGCAGCCACCATCGTCGGCTGCAAGCCACGCCCCCCTCCTGCATAGGATTATGTTTGTATTAGTGCCAGTTTATTTCTTGAACCTCTTGCTGAGGTGCTTGTATGTTCAGTTATTTTTGGCTTTGTAACACATTTTTAAACTTTACTTCGTAGTCAGTGGTCCTTTTGATTGAGATGTATTTGGTCTTTGGAAAACTGTCATAAGTATGAAAATAGAGAACTTCCCTTTACACTTCTTTGCAGACTAAAGAGATTCAGTCGGTCAGGGATTCTAAGGATTGAAAAGAAAAAATCTGTATGTGAATCCCATCGTCATCAGTTGGTAGCCAGTTTTTCTCTGGAAGTAAGGGAGTTCTAGATTAGGATAAGAGTTTCCCCAAGGCCCATTGAATTTAGGTGATGACCGTCCAGTGGATTACCGGCGGAAGACGGCGTTTAATGGAAACTGATGGAGAGTGGCGGTGCAGCGAAAGCAGCAGTTTGTGGGAGAGAGAGTATGAATAGGGTTGTATGTTGTTAGATTGCGGTGTTGTGTTGTGATGTCTTGTGGAGTGTGAATGCCTGTTGTATTAAAGGAGATCAGGCTGTGAGGGTGCGCAGCCGAGGAAAGTCTTAGGCTCACGGAGTAGCTTAAGCAGTTGGGTGTGGCAGACACTTGGAGTAATTGTCGACCATTGTTAAGGGAATCGTGAGGTACCATTGATTGCCCGCTGGACCGTAAATAGGGGGAACAAATGGATGGGTGTGTGAGTAACTGATGCTGGTCGTGGGTTGCAGAGTGTTTGTAACCTATCAGTTAAGGTGATTGTCCGGTTGTTTTGTGGACAGACAGTTGCCAGTTTTCAGTAGACAATTACACGACTGAGGGCGTACAGTGTGACTGTGGAAGTACAGTCAGCAAAGTAATTGCTTGGATGTACAGGCGATTATTTCAGTGTTTGTATGGGATGTATGCATGAGTGAGAAGCAAATTGTAAAGGAGGGAAACTGCTGCGAGTTGGGGAAAAGTGTCGTCAGAAGGTGCCGCACTGTGATAGGGCGGTTAGTGTGAAGCCGTGCTGGGATTGGTGGATTGTCATCACGAAGTAAACAAGCGCTGTGAAAAGATAAACGCTGGTTTCATCATGAAATGTTTCAAAGTTTTGCGAGAGTTGTTCAAAAGAGAAAAGAATGTAGAGCCCGGGGGGGGAGGGGGGTGCGGGAGGCTCCGCCCGATGACACTCCAGCTTATTACATGGCTACGAATGTGGGCTTGCATACTATACTGTGGCTTGAGAATTAGTGCAAAATGACTGAAGGAAATGAGGAGTTGACCTTTCCCAGATTTGGAAGTGTTATACCAGTTGAAATTGATAATGACTTCTTTGCGACCTTTGCCTAGACCAACACAGTTCGAGGCATTGCATGCATGGATAAGGGCGGCACACGAAAGAAACAGGGACAGGAGACAGGAACAAGTGAATAGGTCAGTCAGGGCATTTCAAGATGCAAGATGGGATGCATTGGAAAAGAGATGGAGAGTACAGACGATTGAGGGGGATAAATTGTATCCATTGTTGGTCAAGTCAGGGGATACGCAGAAAAAGAAGGCTGAGGATGAAGACAGTGACACTGACGATAGCTTAATAGAAAGACTGTTATCTGAGAGACCACCTCCATACAATCCGGAGTCAGAGGGGGAGAGATCAGCCCCGACAGAGGGAGCTAGAGAACCTCAAGCTCCACCATGTTCTGAAGTAGTGGGAAAGCTCTCAATGTGGGAAATGCAGAATGCCAAAAGTGTCAGTTCTCAGAGGTTACCGGATGCTCTTAGGGTGCTGGTTACCATTGGTCCCCTAGTGTCAGTGTACAATCCAGAGCAGGTGAGGAATGGAGCCCCATCACAGACAGGAATGGAAGGAAGTGCTGACTTTGGAATGAACAGTGTAGTGAATGGGTTGGTTCTCTCACCGAGGCCAGTAGAGTTGAGCACCCGTTGCCAGCTACAACAGATTCGTCAAGAGGACCGATGGATCTGAGGGGACCAAGACCGAAATCCCTGGGAGAATTGAGGTCAGATTTGAGAACATGGGACGGTTGAAGGGACTCCGAGTGATAGGCAAAGGGAGGACTGGGATCATGGGAGTGCAGAGAATAGAGTGGCTTTAAGGGACACATTTGAAGTAAATAGGTGCAGAGAACAGGACGGGGACTGCAGAGAGTCGAGTGGAACATCGAGTCGAGGCACTCTTAAGACAGCAATAAGGGCAAAGAGGTTAGATGTGATGCGATTGAAAGCAGAAGTGGATGAGATTGTTGAAGGGAACTTGCCTCTAGAGAGAGTGGAACTCTATGAGCCAGACGAGTTGTTGTTTTTGGCAAAGGATGTGACCCATAAGGCAAGGTCGGCACATGAGAAACTAACTGAATTGGCAAACAGGTATGAAGTGGATTTGTCTAAAATAAAATGTTGCAGGGTGGTCACCGGTTACAGTATACTGACCAAGATTTGGATGAAAAGAGGGTAATTGGACTAAAGACCAACATCAGAGAGCTGATTATAGAGATACGATCTTGGAGTGGGAAGAAAGATGGTCCAAGAAAAAAAGTGTTAAGAGAAATGCAGCAGAACCACCTCCTCCGGGAGGGGGAGTACAAGGAATTGGGAACTACCCTTTAAGGGATGTAGCTAGCGGAGGGTATGTGCATGTGGAGGAGAGGAGATTTGGCGGCATTCACAAATGACTTCCCAAACTGAGAGAGAGCCCAGTTGAGTGGTACAAAAAGGTTGAGAGGTTTTTCAAGATTTCGAAGGTGTTGTGGATTGATTTAAACACACTGTTTGACATTGTGGTTCCGAGTGACTTGTGGGTAGCATGTAAGGTTGCCGTTGAATGGCCCACCTCTGAACCGGACAGGGATGTTGTCACTAATGGACCATCACTGCTTGTTATGAAAAAGTACAAGCAGGTGATCACGTGGTTGAAATCCAAGGTACCACAGCAGGATATTGACTGGGTGAAAATAGGTCGGACAGTTCAGGAACCAAAGGAGACGGTGCATGAGTATTACGAAAGGTTGTTATAAGTCTTTAAGCAGTACAGTGGGTTGGATGTAATGGATCCTAAGGATATGGGACAGTTTGTGTCGAAGTTTGTTCTAGGATTGAGACCTGAGATTTGTCTTATGATTAAGCAGCATTTGATTTGTTGGCAGAACAAACCGCTGGATGAGATATTGAGGTACGCTAGATATTGCAGTGATGAGGTAGATTCGAAGCATAAGAAGCTCAAGGACAAGTTGATTTTGGTTCAGATGCAAGCTGCCGATAAGGGAGGCCAAGTACAGTCAGGTGGAAGTACGCTGGGAAGGAAACAGATTGGTCAGAATACGGGAAAGGGAAGTACAGAGGATCCTAGACCAAGAGTGGATTTGGCAACTCTGAAAAGGAATACTGAGTGTCATCAGATTGGACACTGGAGACGCAAGTGTCCTTTGAATCCTGCAAATCAGATGCAGCAGGAGGAAGAGGTAGTGCAGGTACAAGCGACCAAGGTGACAAAGACAGTAGTAAAGCCAAAGTCGATGAAAAGCGGGGCTTCGGCTCCACGAGTTCAGGTTCCCCTGCCTCCGAGGGTCCCGACAGGGACTGTGACCTACCAGCAGATGCCTCTTTTTGATGACAGCGATGATTATTAGCTAGACCCGTTGGCATGACAGTGCCTGAGGGGTGAGAAAGACTGCATTCTTGGGGCAGTCTTGGAGGTACACCACAGTGGACCATTTGTGGAAGCTGATGTCGATGGTGACCCTACCAAGTTTCTGAGTGATACTGGTGCTAATCGTTCTACTGTGAGATATGCAGTAGTCCTCAACCTACCCTTCTCGGAACAATGTATCCAAGTTGTAGGTGTTGCAAATAGGAAAATAACCAGCCATTTGACTGAACCGAATCCTGTAAAGATAGGAACGTTTTGAGACAGACATCAGTTTGTGGTGTGCGATTCGAGCCCTGTTTGTTTACTAGGGAGGGATCTCCTGTGTAAACTCAATTGCACCATTTCTTGCAACCCTAAAGGAGTGGAACTGCAAACCAATGACGTTGATGCTGCCTTTAAGGTCACAAATCAACATTTGTGCATTGAAATGTACCCTGTTGTGACAGTGGAGGAGCTTCCACTTGATTTGAGAAATTCAGTCTCGCAGGAAGTGTGGGACTTCACTGGTGAGGACATAGGCTTGATCAAAGAAGTTGAGCCAGTTAAGAGCCAGTTAAGATTCAGGTCGAGCACAATGTTGAGTTCCCCGGAACACCTCAGTATAATTTGACGCCAGAGACAGTTGCAGGAATAATGCCTATGATTGAGTCCATGATTAAGCAGGGAATTCTGAAGGAAGTAATGGGCAGTCCATGTAACTCGACTATTATTATCGATTGCAGAAACCGAGCGGGAAATTCAGAATTGTGCAGGATTTGCGCCAGGTTAACAACATAGTTGTTCCCTGTTGTGCAGTGGTACTGAATCCATCTGTAATACACTTTCAGATTCCATGTCAAGCAGGGTGGTTCACTGTGATTGACCTTTCTCAGGCTTTCATCTCGATTACATTGCACGAGGAGAGCAATTTCTTTTTTGTGTTTAAACTGGAAAATTGTGTTTTACCATGGTGTTGTATCCCACAGGGGTATACAGAGAGTGCATCGATCTTTAATAAGATCTTGAAAAAGAACCTGGGGAGTCTTGTACTGCCGCATAACTCCATTCTCGTCCAGTATATAGATGACCTAAGTCCCAAGTCACTAGCTATTTACCATGCTAATTCCACTAACCACACAGACAAACTTAGAATGGTAAGTAACTCCTCTAAAGAACTCTTCAGAGTTTTTAAAGAATTGTTTCACCTGCCCATTCCCAACCTTACTGATCCTTCACAAGATTTTGGTAATAGAGTGGCCACCTACTTCAGAGACAACATTCTTAAGATGTGCTCTGAATTCCCCCATCTGTTGAGCCCACTTTTTATGGAATCATTGGTCATCTCCACTGACCCCTCCAAGCTCTCTGCCTTCCCTCCTATATTTGAGCAAAACACCAAGCAGCGTTTCATGAGCCTTAGAATCGGGTCCCCGGTGAACCCCTTTCCACCTACCTAAAATTCGGAAACTGGCACCTGACTGTGTTGCCAAAACCTTAATGCATGTACTCAATCATGCCCTTCATTCAGGATTTTTCCCTCACACTTGTAAGCAGGTTACTGTAAACACCCTTCAAAAAAAACTAATGTGGAACCTGATGATATGAAGAACTATCGTCTTAACTCACTTCTGCCTACACCTGCCAAAGTCCTGGAGAACTACCTTATCAAGGAATTAGCGAAACTCATTGAGACATGTGGCATTCTGGACCCTTCACAAAATGGCTTCAGAAGAAGTCACAGTAGAAAAACTGTACTGGTGACCTCAGCGGAGTGTATCAGGTGCCAGGTGGATCAGGTGGGGTGGCTTTCATGGTGCTACTAGATTTGTTGGCAGCATTTGATGCCGTCTCACATGTGTGCCTGGTTCAGTGCCTTCATCAAGCAGGTGTGAGAGTGAAAGCCCTAAATCTCTGCCATTCCTTTCTCACCAACAGTGTGCACATTGTCAGTTTTGCGGGCTTTGAAGCTAAGGCGTTTAGCCTTCCCTGCGGGCCCCACTCTTTTTAACCTGTACGTTGCTCCTCTCGCTGAACATTATAAGTTCATGCGGTTTTTAAGCACCCTCATATGACGATGACACACAGATTATTGTATCCATCTCTGACAACTTTCCCTCAGTAGCTAAAAAGTTTAATCTCTGCATGAACAAGAATAACATCTGGATGAAAAAAAACCTTCTTAAACTGAACAAAAAAAAAACTGAGGTGCTAATGTTTTCTTGCATAATAATCCATCTGGTCCTGCTTTGGTGGCCTAAGGAATGTGGGCCCTTTACCTACGTCTGTTAAAATGTCCCAAAAACTTGGAGTAATCTTCGACTTTTCCCCGAGCTTCGACTAGTCGGTCAATCTTATCATGAGTACCTGCTTTCACATAATCACATAATCAGTACTCTTAGGAAGGTGTTTCTTTTTAATCCAGTTGAATGCATCACTCGGTGGCCATTGCTTTAGTCTCCAGACTTGATTACTGTAATGTGCTCTATCTGAATATTACTGCCTCTTCACTCAAGAAGTGGTGCAAAATGCAGCTGTACACCTTATTCTTAACACTTCCAAACGAGGTTCTGTCAGAGATGGCATTAGAGCACTGCATTGGCTACATTTTCTTCCTGTGACGAAGCACATTGTTTTCAAGGCTATTTGCCTTTCCTTCCTCTCTCAGCATCTTAAAGGATCCAAACATCTCTCCTCGCTCTACAGCTGGTACACTCTAGGCAGGTCACTCAGACCCTCCTAAGCAATGTCTCTTGCTCACTTTGCCACTGGATTCAAGCTAGCCTGGCTGATGAGGGCTGTTAGCCCGAAACTGGTTCCAGGATGCTTTTTTCTGGTACAAGGAAGATATGGCTTGCGGGTCGGGCTGGAAGGTTCCCATGAGGCACAGGGTCAAGACTGATTTGCTTATCGCCGTGCCTGAACTGGGGTGGCCAAGTGAGCTAAAGAACGATGATGGATTAAACCCAGATCTGTGACTGGGGGTTAGTGTCTGAAAAGTTTCAGCACTCCATCCAGCATCTCCTTGTGTTTGCTAGGAAAGTCACCATGCCCAGGTTCCGTAAAGTCTCTGGGGCTGCTGCTAAGTTATGGAAATCCCTGCCCGTCCACATCGCTAGACTTGACTCCGTTGCCTCATTCAAGAAATCATTAAAAATATGGCTTTTCTCATCATAGGCTCTCTGTATTTTCTGTGCTTTGGAGCTCTGTATTTTTGGCGAAGCGCTTAGATACTTTCGAGCATAAGGCACTTTATAAATTCATTTTTCATTTAATTCCAAAATGAGCAGCAAATTAGGAGAGAAATTGACAGCACAGGAAAGATCTCAGAAAGTTTTTGCTCGCCCCCTAAATTGGGGATTTTTATACATCATCGCATATGAAATTAGCAAAACTGCATAATCATTGTGGTATGATCAACTATGTTACATTGACAGCAAATCTAAGTACAGTCTTATTAAGCATTATAATGCCTTAAGACCTAAGCACTATCCCCTATACTATACTTTTTCTGCCCACTCTGAGCAAATATCATCCGGGGATGGTGGAACAAACTAAGTACATGAGCAACAACAAACTGTTATGAATAATTCGTGTACAGTGGGCTAGCGGAAGAACCTTGAAGCAACAGGAGTTTTATGACTGAGCCGGAAAGATTCATCCATAACAGCATGAACCATGGCAATGGAATAAACACATCTGATTCTGCTTGACTGGGTGCTGCAGAAATTGACAGTGAAACATGCAGGGCGTAGAGAAGGGTTAAATCCATTTCGACAAATATGGCTGCTGAGCCCAGATTGAGGCCAAGTTAACAAAAGTCAGGAAAACACACTTCTGCACGTCATAGGACACAATATAACCGTATTATATCTGCATGTACTCGTACAATAGAGTGTGAAACTGCATTTTGCACGTTGTTAAGGATGCATAAAAACATAAATTAACAGAAATCATCAACAACTCTTCTCACTGAAAATAAGACCTACTTAATATAACTATAATTTTTAATAATCTTAGATGTCATTAATTTATCTTTTATTGTTTTTTCATTGCTTTTCAATGTTTTGTTTACAAGGCTGTAGTTAAGGTAATTGAATGAAACGCGCATGGTTTTACTTTACCCTTATGCACAAAATTCTATAGATTTTGAATTCTAATTTCAAACTTCGTGACCTGTCCCTAGAAAATAATGTATTTTATATTAATCTGTGCTACTTGGCATAAACTGTATCATTGATCGTTACAATAATTCGACTTCATAAAAACATTATTTACACAATTGCTGCAATTATCTCATATTGAACGTGTCCTTTTGTCATTTGAAAACCAGTAGCAAGAACTGTAGACTTCAGGCTTCTTTTGTTGTTAAAGGCGTTTGGTTTAGATGCTAAATCTCTCTAAATGAGCTCATTAAGTCAACCGAGTGCCAGATTTTCAGTTAATCCATTGCACAATCACTTTGTGGTGAGCCAGATTGAGGCGCTAAACACCTGGTGGTGAGTCAAAAGCAGGTGAGTGTTCTCGTTGTTCTGAGAATCCTTGCAAATCGCCATTGCCAGCTATAATTTGTATCTCACACATACGTCAACTGCCGCTCACTGTGAGTGTTCACCCTGCAACATATTTAGATTAGCGAAAAATAAGCACACAATGTTTATTTGTTTTTTGTATTTGTATTTTAAAGTATTTGTAGAGCACGACATAAATCCCGAGGGACATCAGGGCGCTAGGACCAAAAGGTAATGTAGTGAGGAGAGAAGCAGGTTATTCTAAATTGAATCAGTTATGGGGTCAGTATCTGGGGAATAGGAAGGTTTTTAGCTTCTTTCTTAAAAGCAGATAGTCATCTGTCAGGCGTAGGTCAGATGGGAGGGTGTTCCAAAGGATAGCAGCTGATTTAGAAAAGGATCGGCCGCCCATCCTGACTTTGATCGTTCGTTTGACCCTTGGATACATTTTAATTGAATGAGATTTCCTCCACTTTTAAAGTGGACTGTACTAAAGGTTATTTTTTATTTGAATAGTGATCAGCACCCCTTCCATCCTCCAACCTTTCCTAACTGAGTGGTCGATTAGGACTTGTGTCCGTCCGCCACCCCGAGGTGGAGGTACCGACCGCAGGGGCAGCGGTGGTTCCTCCGTAGCAATTAGGATGTTACCGCCACCCTGGCGGTCACCTCCCGTATATTTTACATTGCGGCGGGAGCTGCTTTGAGCAGCACCTGCCGAATGTAAAATATGCATGTTTAACTTTGCCATGCACAACTTGGCAGGCACCCTTTTCCACGGTGGAAAAGCCGCCGTGGAAAAGCATTTTTCCACCTGCATCATGGCTGGCGGTGTCTTGCAGACATTGCCACCATATTTGGGTACACACACACCGCAGATCAGCGGTGGACGGACTTGCCGTCCGCCGCTGATCCCACCGCCATCCTAATGTGGCTGGTGATGTTGTCGCTTCCGCCGGTCCGGAGGATGCGGATTCACCGGCATCCTAATCGGCCCCTAGGTGCATCTTACATGATGTTAATTTTAAAGAAAACAAGTTTTTGAAATTTATGTTTATACAAATGAGCTCCACACTTATGCAGAGAATTCCTATGTATAGATGTGGTTATGGTGTACTCGTTATTTACGTGTGCTGCAGAGGGTAAGGATTTTGTAGTGCCAACTCTTGTTGATGGTCACTGGAATGACCTTTTGCCCTCGGAACCTTATTTATTCTTACCTGGAGAGCAAAGGCTTTAGCAGGAGGCAGCCATCTCTCTCTCCCAAGCGGCTGATAATGTCTGAAGTTGAATCTCTAGGCCCAATCAGTCAACGCCCTGTGCCCCGCTTGTGTTTCCATTCTATGCGAATAAACATGAGCATTAAGGCTCATACCTCCAGGCTTAGGTGTTCTTTGACTGGTGCACGGGTGTTGATTTGAACCAGTGATTGATGCAATGACGTCATGTTTATGTGGATTTAGAATATTAATATAGGTAGGCGCCAGCACATTCTGTGTAGACTGGTAGAGCAGTAAGAAGAACAAAAGAATGTTTGAGTTTTTGGCATCGACTGGCCTGATCTGGTTCTGGGAATTGTTACAGTCTGTAGAGGTAGTTCCACTCCCAGGAGGTCAGTCTTAACTGAAATGAATCGAGAACTGTGATGATTATAATATTTACAGTGGATATGAGGCTGATTTGAATGTCCAAGAATGGAGGTCTGACAAGCAGAGTCGACTTACTCCTGCTGCGCACGTGAAGAAACAGGGAGCTGAATAAAAAACTGCCCCAACAACAGGCATTCATTTTGCACAGGTTCTGTACAGTTTGGCAGGGGGCACAGTACTTTTGCAGCCACAATCGTAATCATACCCAGTGGGAAACATGCACCACTGTTTTAGCGCAAATCTCTTTTCAATGCTGGTGAAAAGAATGCAACATTTCCTTTCACTTTCGTGATTTCATGATTTATTTCACGATCTCCCATTAATAAAGCAGCTGTGCCCGGTTAAAGAAAATCTGAATTTTCAAGGAGCCTTTAACAATGTGGAGCGAATTGTGAATGTAGTACACAGGGTTAGTTATATTCTTGGCTCATCGCAAATTCTGCTGCCACCTTCATGAGATCGGGCTTCTGGTGCATATTTCTTGAGTGAGAAGTGGCAATATAGCACATGTTTTCAGTTTAATGATAACATCGGTGGTTAGGTGGAGGGGAAATGCTGGTTAGTACAACCAGCACAAGAATGACAGTATGAGAACGCTGTGCTCTGGATGGTTGCATACAAAACACGCATTGGCAAAGTCAATGAGTCTGGCTTTAATGTGCCAACGCAGGTAAACACAGACATGTAGCAATACTGTTTACACTAGTAAGCAAAAAATGCTGTTCATTAATCACATGCAAGTAGTGGCGGTAACCGTTAAAAAAAATATGGGGGGGTGCTATGGCGCCAAACTTCCTTCGTGCTCAGTGGAACCCAGATCCAACCTATCCTGGTGCTGCTCTCATCAATGTGAGGGCAGCTCCAGGATTGGTGCGAGGAGGTTAACTCAGCACTCATTTTGGCGCTGGGGGCCTGTGCACTGGCGTAAAGAAAATTGAGGGGGCCTTCCTGCACGGTACTTAGAGGGACCCCCTCCGGGCTCTATCAGGAGCTCTCGGGCCAGAGTGCAGTGCCGAGTGGGCCCCCTGGACCTTGGGCCCCCCCGCACCACGGGGGCCGCGGGGGGCCTGTGTTACGCCCCTGGGCCTTTGGCAGCAATTCCCCCGGTTTCTCAACAGCCAAGGGATTGCTGGGTCTACAGTGCGCATATTGGGCTGCCCGTAGGTAACCAGCTGGTCAACCCGACATGCGGACTCCAAGGGGCAGCAGTAATCCTGCAATAACCCCACCTGCCTCACGCTGTACACAGGTGAGCCGGTGGCAAAATAAAATGACATTAATATGCCTTTTTATTTATGTGTGTGTGCCTGCTGCGTTGGTATGCACCGTTGGCTTTCCAATGCTGAAGAAAAGAAAATAGGAAAACATTCTTTCATTCTGCAAGGAATAAAAACAATAGAATTGAATGGAACAAACAGTGTGATGGTTAAGTGCACTCTTCCAATAAAAGAAAGAAAGCACTTCGTTCAAGGTGAAATAATACACCAAATAGCCAATAGCATGAGGTGAGAGAATAAAAACATCCCCAGGTGAAACCAAAGCACACACTGTAGATATATATATATATATATATATATATATATATATATATATATATATATATATATATACATATATATATATATATATATATATATGTATATACATATACATATATACATATATACATATATATATATATATATATATATATATATATATATATATATATATATATATATATATATATATATATATATATATATATATATATATATATATATATATATATATATATATATATATGCTTCCAGTTTGGCTCCGGTTTGGCAGACCCCTGGCGCTGCTTCTCTTCGGTGCGTGCTCCTCGGCTGAGCCCAGCCTTAATTAATTTTAACACAACTCTCCTTCGAGAAAGGAGAAATGAACACGCACTCACGGTGTCAGCATAGTTTCCTTCCGATTTTATTTACCAAATGGCATTTCAGTCTTTCAGCAAAAGCACCGACGCGTTTCGCTGTGTACACACAGCTTTCTCACGGTCAAATGTATATAACCCTGTATATACATATATATATATATATATATATATATATATATATATATATATATATATATATATATATATATATATATATATATATATATATATATATATATATATATATATATATATATATATTTAAAAAACATTTTTTTAATTATAATCCACCTTTTTCAATAATATGATTAACTGTTTGGATACTATTCATGTGACATTATTCATGTCAACAGCGCTGAAAGTCGAATGCTATGGAGGTGGTGGACACATCAAAGCACCCAGGGCAAGGATTCCTCTGGTGCTGGCACCAGAGGGATTCACTTTCTTTCATTTCAGGCCGTGTCGTTGGGAAAGAGTTTCCTAATGAGCCAGAAGCTGTTTCTTTTCTTTCTTAATGATGATCAGTTTTCATGCTGCGCTAACGTCATTACTGTAAAAGGGAAAAATGAACCAAGAGGTCAAACGTGCCTCTGCTACACACCTCCATCATGGGCACAGTCATTCTTTGTTGCCCCTGTCTTTGGTGGACACATGTAGGTGTTTACCTCTAACCTGCTACCAAGGGGGCAGAAATCCCATGGGCAACCAGAAAATTGAAAGCGATGGGAGCAGTCCACTCTGGCATAGACTATAGCCCTACCCGAAAGGGAGAAATAGTATTTTTTGCTCCTACAAGAGGCAGATTGGGGGTTTGCCCTCATTCTTTCAATGGAGGAGTGGAATAGAAAACTCACCAGATACCAGTGATTTTATATTGATCCCAAAAAAAGAACTGGGGGTGACTCAACAGACATTAGGCTCTACCCCCCAACCCTGAAGGGGTAATACAGCCTTTCTGCCTCACTGAAAGTCTGATTGTGGATTTTGATCCTAAACTGCCTCCTTGGGGTAAAACACCATCTAGATACCAGGGATTTCACAATGGTGCAAAAAAAGGATAAGTGTGACCAACCTTGGGGCAAGAGAGTCTTTCTGCTTTCTCAGGGGGCAGATAGGGGCTTTGCCCATATCCTACCCATGGGGAAGTTGTGATAGAAAGCAGACCAGACATCCAGGACTTTACATTTAGGGCAAAAAAGGAATGAGGTTGACCTATTCTGGCATTAGGCCCATCCCAAGAAGTGCAATAATGTTTTTCTGCCCCCCTGAAGGGGCAAATAAGGCATTTGCCTAAATTTGCCCCTTGGAGCAGAAAGCCCAAATAACAGAAAAATAGGCCCAAATAAAAGTGTGGGGTGACCCACCGAGGCATTGGGCACTGCCCCTACCCCACAAAGGCAGAAAGCCCAGAAGACGCCAGTGACAAAAATGTCGGAAGAAACAGTGGTGGGACTGCCCAACCAGGCATGAGGCCATATTCCCCTCCCCAAAAATGTGTAACAAATGTTTTAACCCCTTCCAGGGAAAAATCTGGGAGTATACCCTCAAGCAGCCTTCCGTATCCCACAGAGATTGAAAACTCACTAGACATCAGGGGAAAAAGATCCAAATAACAGAGTTGGGTAGCCCAGCAAGACATCAGGCTGTGCCTCCAACTCAAAACAGCCACAACAGTTGCTCTGCCCCCCTGGGTCCGAAAGCATCCTCATCTGAATGGCAAGAGAGAGGAAATTTAGATTTAAATTTGAGCCAGAAGAAAGAGTAAATCCCCATTTTGTCTCACAGCCCATTCAGAATTGCTTCACTGTTTGGGCACTGGTTCACTTGGCAACAAGGAAATCCTACCAGACTCAGACATTTGTGAAAATTAGACATTCAGGGGAGTCCAGGTTGGTGTGCTTGTGTGGATCTCACACTTTTTCTTACCAACAATGCCCTGTAAACCTCAAATTTTTCCTCATATATCCGTGATAGAATATTCTGGACTATACGCAGATTCACAAAATTCCTATTTCACAGCATTCTCACATGTCTCTCAATAAAACCGCTATCCCACTTGTGTGGCTGAACTTAGTGCATGTGACCTGAAATAAATCAAACCAATGGATAATGCCAAGATATTATGGTCTTCTCATGGTGCATGGTTTTATATGTTACTATGCAGCCGCTAAGCCCAGACACACAAGTAGTGTACAATTTTTATCAGTAGATGTGTGAAAACTCTGGGTGTTTGGATATTTGTGACTCCCTACAGATTCTGTTACTTTCTCTACCAAGAATGTAATAAAAGTGCACTTTTTGACAAAATCTGAAGTAGAAGGGGGTTGTGGCTAAAAAAGGGGCATCAACACAAGCCAGACCACCCTGGGCTCCCCTGGGGTTCTAATTTTCAGAAATGTCTGTTTTGTTATGTTATGTTATGTTATGTTAGGGTTTTTTTGTAAAGCGCACGTACGCCCGTGGGCTTCATGGCGCTGTTGAAGTAGGAACCTAACACAACAACTTACTGAAAATAAGCCTGTCTGAACAGCCAAGTTTTATAAGAACGTCTAAAAGTTAGAAAGTCTGGGCTGAGCCTAAGGGAAAGTGGTAGGGAGTTCCATAGGACAGCGAATAAGGAATGGAAACAGCTGCCGCCCTGACGCTTTCTCTTGTAAGAGGGAACAACCAGCAAGTCTTTATTGATGGATCTAAGATTGCGAGTGGGCTTATATTTGGAGACCAACTGATTGATGAACTGAGGCCCTGTGTTTTGTAGACTCTTGTATATGATACAACCAGACTTAAACATGATTCTTTGAGATACAGGCAGCCAGTGTAATTGTTCTAGACCAGGCCTGATGGAACACCGCCTAGGTTGTTTAAGAACAAGTCTGGCTGCCTGGTTCTGCACTAGTTGGAGTCTATTTAAAAGGCCAGATGGAAGGCCCAGGTACAGACTGTTAGAAAAGTCCAGCCTGGAAAGTACCAGTGCGATGGTAACCTGGATAAGGGCTGAGTATGTCAGAAATTGTGCAATCTTTTTTATTTTTCTAATCTGATAAAAACTAGCAGAAACAACTGCTCCAACTTGAGCTTTTAATGGAAGATCCGATGCAAGTGTAACACCCAAACTCTTCACTGAAGAAGCAGGGACTGGGGCAGGACCAAGGCTCAAAGGCCAGTAATGAGGGCCCCAGCTGATACTGCTGTCCCCGGGAAGAATTAAATCGGTTTTACCCGGGTTGAGCTTAAGGTGGTTTAAGCTCATCCAGCGTTGTATCATAAGCATAGTTTGGTGGAAGTGGGCGACTGAGTCAGGAGTATTCAGAGGGAAAATTAGCTGTAAATCGTCAGCATAATTAAAGATTGTGACATTGAATTGTTTTAGAAGGTGAAGAAGGGGGCGCAGATACAAATTGAAAAGCAAAGGGGAAAGTGAGGATCCCTGTGGGACCCCACAAGTGGAGATGGTTCTTGAAGCAGTGAAAGGCCCTAAGCGAACCGCTTGAGTGCGGTTCGAGATAAAGGAAGTGATCCACTCAAGGGCGGCGCCCCTGAGGCCGGCCTGCTCGACACGGCTAATTAGAATAGAAAAATCAACCGTGTCGAACGTGGCCGACAAATCAAGGAGAACCAGTGCCTGGTGGATGCCTTTATCCGCATTTGATCTTAATGTGTTTTGAACTGCCAAAATGACAGATTCCGTCGAGTGACAGGGATGGAAACCTGCTTGGTTAGTTTCAAGATAGTCACTATCCTCTATAAATTTGGAAAAAGATGTGGAGATGTGCGCTTCCAATATCTTCGACAAATATGGAAGTAGAGAGATTGGTCTATAGTTGACCAAGGCTTGAGGATCAGCCCCAGGTTTTTTCAATAGAGGAATAAGGAGGGCCTGTTTGAATCGTGGGGGGACCATGCCACTCACCAGTGAGGAATTGAGTACAGATAGACTAGTTTGAGGCAGGGTTTGTCCTATTTCTCTATATATATGTGGAGGACAAACATCCTCAGGGGAGCCTGATTTAACTCGGGTAAGCAGTTGGGACAGCAATTTGTTGTCAATTGTTGGGAAGACTTCAAGTGTGTGAGGATTGAAAAAAGCGTCCTCCAGTAAAGGAGGGACCGGGGAGTTGATAATGCCTTGTTTTATATCCAGAATTTTATTGATAAAGAATGTGTTTAAAGAGTCGCACATATCTTGAGTGGGGACAACAGGAGGAACAGTTCTATCGCTGTCACACAACTCGTTCACCATCTTAAAGATATCTTTGCTTTTGTTTTGCGAATTTGCAATAAGCTCAGAGAAATAAATGGTTTTCTGTGACGAGATGGATTTTTGATACTCTTTGCGAGCAGCGCGGTAGTTCTCCCTATCCTGCTTAGAATAGTTAGATCTCCAGATCCGTTCTTTTTTACGGACTGCAAGTTTTTCCGCCTGCAATTGTGGGGTAAACCATCTGTGTGTGTTATTCGGGCGGGAGCGGGGAGGGAGAGTGCATGGGGCGTGCAAATCTGCAGCACCTCCAATCCAATGGGAGATAGATTCCTTCATCTCGTCTGGACTACCTACAATAGATGGTAGGGTTGTAGTTAGCGAGTGTAGAAAATCAGGAGTACTGATACTCTTCCATTTCCTAATTTTCCCCAGTTTCCGGGGTCTCAAGGCCTTGTCGCAGCTCACCAAAACGGTGAATTGGATGAGGTAGTGGTCTGACCAGATGCGTGGTTCGGCGACCAACGTGGATATGTTAAGGTCATAGGACCATACCTGGTCAAGGCTGTGACCCTTCCGGTGAGTGGAAGACTCAATGTGTTGGCATAGGTTAAGGTCGAGCAGGAGGTCTTTTAGTTCTCCTGCTTGAGCATCTGCTTCTACTGCGTCGAACCAAAGGTTAAAATCCCCTAAGAGAAGGGTTTTAGAATAAGTTGTAACCAATGGGGCAAGTTGCTCTGCTAGGGCTGAGGGGAAAGCAGGCATGGAAATGGGGGGAAGGTAAATTAAAACAGTTAAAATAGCGCCACAGTCCGTGTCAATTTTGAAGACAAGGTTTTCAATGCCTGGCAATTCAAGTGAGGGTAACAGTAGGGGTTTAAGGGAGTTCTTCAAAATGGCGGCAACTCCGCCACCTCTCTTGCCTGAGGGGCGGTTCACAGCAAAAATGTAGTAGTCGCCAGGGAGAGTGGCCAGAATATCAGGTAGGGAGTCCTGGGTTAGCCAGGTTTCTGTCAGGTATAATACATCCGGTTTTTCCTCCGTGAGTAATAGAAACAAATCTGTTTGATGTTGTACCATAGAGCGCGTACTAAGGTACATACAATTAAGGGTCTTAGTGAGGGGCGTAGGTGAAATTTTGCCGACGTGCCGGGGGATGTCGGGGAGTAGCTCAGGCACTGCAAATGTGTGCGAGGCAATACCGTAAGTGCTAATGCGTTTACGTACATAAGGGACAACGATAGGGCATAGATGGTCGGGTGGTCTGAGAGCCTGAAGTTGCAAGCTCGAATAAGCATATTTTTGGGCATAGTGCCTGGCCCCTGGCTCCGGACGCGCGCGGACGGGCGCAGACGGGCTTGGCTTAGGCGCGACTTCGGCGCGCGACCGGCGCGCCCGCTGCGCCGTCTGGTCCCTAGGCACATTATATAGGTGCGAGGAGGGTGGGAGGAAGGCGCGACTAGAGCGCTCCTCCTGCCTGACCCAAGATGGCGCCCACCGCCGCCGATTATCGGTCCAAGGCGGCTGGGCAAAGTACAGAAGAGGTGGATAGCATGTTAGTGTGCCTGGCAATTATTATTTCCCCTGATCTTCAGAAAAGCCCCCCAGAGTTCAGAGAACACAGAAATGCTCCGCAAGTTAAAAAGTTAAAAATAATACACAGCAATAATTCGGAACAGGTAAAAGCAGTTTAAGTTGTTCGAAAGGCTCGCAGCCCTAGGTACTCCCTCTAGGGAGAGCTCATTAGGCCTCGCGCATCAAAGAAATGAAGCCTAAATACCCTGGGAGGGCGGGAGGAAGGCGCGACTAGAGCGCTCCTCCTGCCTGACCCAAGATGGCGCCCACCGCCGCCGATTATCGGTCCAAGGCGGCTGGGCAAAGTACAGAAGAGGTGGATAGCGTGTTAGTGTGCCTGGCAATTATTATTTCCCCTAATCTTCAGAAAAGCCCCCCAGAGTTCAGAGAACACAGAAATGCTCCGCAAGTTAAAAAGTTAAAAATAATACACAGCAATAATTCGGAACAGGTAAAAGCAGTTTAAGTTGTTCGAAAGGCTCGCAGCCCTAGGTACTCCCTCTAGGGAGAGCTCATTAGGCGTCGCGCATCAAAGAAATGAAGCCTAAATACCCTGGGAGGGCGGGAGGAAGGCGCGACTAGAGCGCTCCTCCTGCCTGACCCAAGATGGTGCCCACCGCCGCCGATTATCGGTCCAAGGCGGCTGGGCAAAGTACAGAAGATGTGGATAGCGTGTTAGTGTGCCTGGCAATTATTATTTCCCCTAATCTTCAGAAAAGCCCCCCAGAGTTCAGAGAACACAGAAATGCTCCGCAAGTTAAAAAGTTAAAAATAATACACAGCAATAATTCGGAACAGGTAAAAGCAGTTTAAGTTGTTCGAAAGGCTCGCAGCCCTGGGTACTCCCTCTAGGGAGAGCTCATTAGGCGTCGCGCATCAAAGAAATGAAGCCTAAATACCCTGGGAGGGCGGGAGGAAGGCGCGACTAGAGCGCTCCTCCTGCCTGACCCAAGATGGCGCCCACCGCCGCCGATTATCGGTCCAAGGCGGCTGGGCAAAGTACAGAAGAGGTGGATAGCGTGTTAGTGTGCCTGGCAATTATTATTTCCCCTAATCTTCAGAAAAGCCCCCCAGAGTTCAGAGAACACAGAAATGCTCCGCAAGTTAAAAAGTTAAAAATAATACACAGCAATAATTCGGAACAGGTAAAAGCAGTTTAAGTTGTTCGAAAGGCTCGCAGCCCTAGGTACTCCCTCTAGGGAGAGCTCATTAGGCGTCGCACATCAAAGAAATGAAGCCTAAATACCCTGGGAGGGCGGGAGGAAGGCGCGACTAGAGCGCTCCTCCTGCCTGACCCAAGATGGTGCCCACCGCCGCCGATTATCGGTCCAAGGCGGCTGGGCAAAGTACAGAAGATGTGGATAGCGTGTTAGTGTGCCTGGCAATTATTATTTCCCCTAATCTTCAGAAAAGCCCCCCAGAGTTCAGAGAACATAGAAATGCTCCGCAAGTTAAAAAGTTAAAAATAATACACAGCAATAATTCGGAACAGGTAAAAGCAGTTTAAGTTGTTCGAAAGGCTCGCAGCCCTGGGTACTCCCTCTAGGGAGAGCTCATTAGGCGTCGCGCATCAAAGAAATGAAGCCTAAATACCCTGGGAGGGCGGGAGGAAGGCGCGACTAGAGCGCTCCTCCTGCCTGACCCAAGATGGCGCCCACCGCCGCCGATTATCGGTCCAAGGCGGCTGGGCAAAGTACAGAAGAGGTGGATAGCGTGTTAGGGTGCCTGGCAATTATTATTTCCCCTAATCTTCAGAAAAGCTCCCCAGAGTTCAGAGAACACAGAAATGCTCCGCAAGTTAAAAAGTTAAAAATAATACACAGCAATAATTCGGAACAGGTAAAAGCAGTTTAAGTTGTTCGAAAGGCTCGCAGCCCTAGGTACTCCCTCTAGGGAGAGCTCATTTCTTCTTTTTCCTGGTTGATGGCAGAGCAAGGACTCAATTTTCACAACTAGCCACAGTGCAAAAGCGTTGGTTTTGACTGGCAAAATAGGATGTTCCTATGTCCCGTTTTGGGGTGTGTTGTGTCACAGGCACTAGGCCCAACCTCACATGTGTGTCACCAGTTTTATCAGGAGATGTGTGGAAAGGCTGGGTGGTAGGATTTTTGTGGATCCTCACAGGTTCCAGGACTTTCTTTCTCAGAAATGTGTCTTTTAGCTAAAAATTGAGGTTTGCAGTGCCTGCTCAGTAAAAAGAAAACCTCATGGGATCCATACGGGTGACACCACCCTGGTCTCCACTCGCTGTCTAGTCATCTCAAAATTTCTACGTTTCATAAGTTTCCCGAGATGGCGACTGAGCTAGTGCCCAAATTCCACATCTATCCACATTGTAAAAAAGAGTTGCTTTTAAGCAGTGAAATGCAATATCTCCAAGTTACATTTTGTGGCATTTTGTGTAGTAGGTGCTAGACCCAGTCACACAAGTAGGGTACCATTTTTATTGGAAGTTGTGTGGGAAAACAGAATAGCAGCACAATTATTATGATCAATTGGATTTTTCTGCATTTTTCACTTTCACATGTAAGCCGATGTGGAATAAAGAAGACGTTTTACGAAATGCGTTCTGACTCACAATAGCATGTAATACTTCTAATTCAGAGGTGTGCAAATAACCATAGTTTACTAAATGTAGTATCTTGGTTACATTTCAGATATATATAGGTTTCTTTTATTGCCATTTTTCATGCTATATATTTTACCAAATCAATTGCAGTATAGTCAGTACACAATGAAAAATCACTAAAGCTGCAGCTCAGTTGTTGGATCTGTGTATCGCCTGCTTTTGGAGGACCTATAAATCCTATAGTTTTATGTGAACAAAAGTATCTCTTGAATATAACAGTATATTGCTTTCTTATATCAGCCAAAAATAGCAGATAAAAATTTCACCAATGGCCATGTTTTTTATTCATTTCCATTACTTTTAATTTCAACAATGAGGGTCATATTTACAGTAACTGGCACATCCCTGCATATCAGCAGGGATGCGCCAGTTATTGTGCGCCACAGCTCCGCTATCATGGATGCGCCGCATTTACAATACAGCGCACCATGGGGCAAAAACGGCACAGATGTGTGACGCATCTGTGCCGTAAAAGTGGTGCATTGCAGGAGTTGCAATACACAACTTTTTTGATACACCTCAGCTTATTCCTGAATGCTGGGAAGATGGCTATCTTAGAACAGGGAGAGTGAAATCTTCGAATTCACTCCTGACTGACATAAAAAAACTGCTAAACATTGCTTTTCTTCAGAAAAGCACTAAAAACTGGGCTCTTTGCTAACTAAAATTTTTCACTCACACTTTTTTCCGGCACTTTTTTGTGCAGCGTCTAGACAACCTTAGGTAATCGTGTGCTATACAAATTCCCAAATCAAATCAAATCACAGCAAACACACACCAGAAATCTGAGACTTCCTCGATGTTTCCTCTCCCGACATGGCCTTTTTCACTGATACCTGGACAAACCCAGTTATGGACAGGACATCACCATTGCCATCCCTGACAGCTACAAAATCACCCGCAAGGACTGCACGGACAGACAAAATGTGGCATAGCTATCGTCCACAAAAACAAGCTCAGATAGACCACACTCTCAAATGACCCAGTGACTTTGATGGAATACCTCCACTTCCAGATCCAGACCAACCCAAATACCACCCTCTGTGGCACCCTCATCTACAGGCCTCCTGGCCCCCGCCTGCCCTTCACCGACACCGTCATAGACCTCATTGCACCTCATTGCACCTCAGGCTCTCCCATCCACGGATTACATCCTACTCGGAGATATCAACTAACCTCAGTGACCTGAACACTGCCTCCCTACTGACGGACCTTGCCAACATCGGACTCAAGCCGCTAGTCACTGCACCCACTCACACTAACGCACACACGCTTGACCCTGTTTTCTACCATTTGGAACATCACCTACAGCCACAACACCTAACTCTCTGGACCGACCACCACTGCGTGCATCTGGCATTTACCATGCTCACTGTACACCACTGCCCTCACCACCTCCATGTTGCAGTGTAGTGTAGTTCCTATATTCCCAATAGGCTCTACGCATTGGACTAACATAAACGATACTTTAGACGTAGGACTTAGGTCGACTAGGTCTCTATTGAATATGTTAGACTTAATTATGAAATGCCAGCTAGCTCAGAGGTCACTAGAAACTTTCTCGAGTAAACAAGAAGGTATTAACTTTCCTGAATAGACAAGAAGCGATTAGTTTCTGACAACCGCATAAACATGACAACTTTGCTTCCCCAGAATAAGGAGTATATCTCCAGAGTCGCGGAAACAATAGATAGCTATTACACTCAGTCAATCGTGCATGCTTCGTTTTACCAGAAGTGCAGAGAAATAGAGAGACAGGCGTTTTCAATAAAAAGGTTATTTATTGAGCAGTCTTTTTTCTCATCCAAGAGAAGTGAATTGCCACAATTGCAATACTTGTTATAAAGTAAAGTGCGTACAGTAAAATGAGTGTTATGAAATAATACTGAAAAAGCATTTATATGGTTTCTAAGCCATAAGATACTTAGAATGGATAAAATACCTACAATGATAAAATAATGACTAAACGTACTCAACTGGCGTTTCTAAGATACGCCTACCCCGGTGTACCTAACCTAAGCCTAGTACAGGGAAAGAGTAGATGAATTATTGTTTTTGCCAAGAATCTGAATCAAGAATTCTCTATTGGTCTAATCAGCTCCGTACCTTGGTTATAGAATGAAGGAGGTCTTGTATCTCTTTCTCAGGACTCGATCTCCCAGCAACCCGCAAGGGTGACAGGGAAACACTGGAGCTGGATTTCTCGGCAGGAGAAAAGACAGCGTCTCTCTCAGTGCGTCAGCAGGGAGGGTCGGCTTCCTTCGGCACTCGGATCAGCAGGGCGTCGGGCAAGTAGATAGCCAATCTGCTCCAAACCACCGTGTGTTGCTTAAGGCAGATGCTGGTATATTTATACCTGGAAGGTGCTGAGTTTGACGTAAGGTTGGACATAAGACATCACTAAGAACTCGCAGTTCTTTCAGGACTCCAGGAGTTCTAGGACAAATCAATACAGAAGCAGGGGGAATTCCCGGGCTGCTGGAGGCTTGGTTTGCTTAAGAACGCGTTGTGCTTTCTCTGAGTCTATGGGAGTAGCCTTGCCGTATTTGGACTGCATTGGCTATGTCTTAATATGGGTATGATTCTTATGCCTATATACGGGTATGATTTGATATAACCACATAAGGGCATGAAATCGGGAATATTTACTAGAGTCCTAGAATCATCTACTGTCCATCATTACTAAATACTAAGCAATGTTTAAGCATAACTATGCATGTGTTTTCCATCCCACCCCGAAATACATAAAATGCATTTGAAATGGTATATACACGAAAATGAGTATCATACTGAACATTTCTTTGTAAGCAGTGGCGTCATTCAGATAATGCATATATTGTACATTTAAAATGTTGCCTGAATGGCTCACGAAATTTACATTTATGAAATGGCTCTTAATACAGAAGAGAAGGCCGAGACCATTTCATCACATAGTTATACAAGACTGTACATGTGCTAGAAACTAAGTAAAAATATTGTCTCTAGAGTTTCTAAAAATAGAAATCTTATTCTCTAAGAATAGTTCTACTTTAAGCAGAGTATCATGTGCCAAAAAAAAGTAAATATTTTGGGAACTGGAAAAAATCAATTTCGCTCTCTGGGGGAAAAAAATAGTTCCAAAGTTTTTTAGGTTCTGTTTACTAAAACTGAAGGCTGAATTCAGATTTCAGGGAACGCCATGTGCTTGCTTTTTCAACAATTATTCTTGTTGTTAGAAGAGAACATTAATTCAGATAGGCTGGCAAAAAAATTGTCTACAACAGTAGGTGAAAGTTGGGCCATTTCCGAAAAAGTGGAAATAGGGCATATGTGAGATGCATTACCGTCAGCGTTATCTGGATCAGCAATTTTCACAAAAGGTTGTACCTGTGTGCCACTTTCATCTTGTACCTCACCACCACCTAATGGTAATAGTGAGGTCTCAATGAATGCCGTCATCAGAATGGGTAGCCGCTGGGGACAACACGTTGCATGAGCCGTTACCGAACCAAACAAAGTATCGATATCCATAGGTACTGCTGATGGAAGTGTGAAACAGATGTCTAACACGCATTCTTCTCCGCATAGCAGGCTTCGTAGAACACGTAGGATGCAATCCTGCCGGATGGGT
Source organism: Lissotriton vulgaris (assembly GCF_964263255.1). NCBI lineage: Eukaryota > Metazoa > Chordata > Amphibia > Caudata > Salamandridae > Lissotriton > Lissotriton vulgaris. The sequence goes on from NC_141685.1 coordinate 1,604,523,771, forward strand.
CTGAATGAAAGAAACCAGGTAGTATTCAGATCTCTTAGCCGAGCCAAGCCGAGGACTTTAGTAATCCGCTCTCGGTATTGCATTGCTAGGATCGTGTCTTCCATTGTAGCCTGAGTTCTGTCTGTGACTTGACTTGCCATATCGGAGCAGAAGGAACAAAAATAGGATTCCTGCTACGAGTCCCAAGATGAGAGGCAGGCCGCCGAACACAGAGTGCACGAAATTCGAGAAGATGCTCAGAACTGCTTCAAAGGGTGCTAACAGTCCCGAAAAAATTGTCTTAAATACATGTGCGATGCCACTGGTATCAGACATGTTTAAGATTTGGCTTAACATTTCTACGAAATGTACTGGGCAATTTGTCGATAATAATGTATGTATCTCTGCTGCTGTCCTTGCAACTTGCAGATCATACGTTTCTCTGGACGAGGTTAAAGGCACAGTTGTTCGTAAAAGAATAGACTTCATTCTACTTAAAGTATCAATTCGAATAGAAGAGATAGATTTAAAGAAGGCCATATTGCCGCCTCCATGTCTGGCTTGTTGTTTGGATACAATACTTGCAAACAACAAGTGACCCTGGAAGTAACGCTCACGAGATAGGCCGTTCATGGCACCATGCCACAACAGCTGTGGTCACTTATTAGAACGTAGTTGCCATTGGAAAGCTGTCTGAAAAAAGGCTCTATCTGTGTAGCAGGGGTGCCATGCAGGTGGCATGAAAAGTTATTTGATGAACCTTCGCAGGCTCCGTGTAAGTTAATTCCTTGACACAGAAGTGTACCGCTTAGTGAATTTTTACAGTTGTTACCACTAAGGAATACCTCTTTCTTGCCCCCACTCCAACATCTATGTGTGTAAGGTAAATTCCAGGTTGACTTGATGTATCCTTTACCCAACCTTTCATACAAGCCTGCTGGTATATTTTTTTGGCAACATTGAAACTGAAAAGTCGGTATTTGAATTGTAATGGTTCCAAGTATTATCCATTCAATGACAGGTCTTTCGGAGACTGTCATTGGTAATCTTTTTAGTTTTTCAATGCTCAGCACTGTATAGTCTGCCCCTCTTGGTGCCAAAGAGATTTGTTTATCAGTAAGGTTAAAGATAGAAAATAATGACGTTGTGTTTATCAGACGCCATGGCACGGAGCCTGAACGCAGGTTTTGTAACGTCCAGCATAACTGTACAATAGAACGTAATTGGGACTGGCCATGTTGTAACATTAGCATATCCTGTTCTATTATATCAATAGCAGATGATACAATGCTGTCCAGTGAATAAATTCTGGAGGACAGAGTCATTAACTCATTGCTCACTACAGACAGTCATTTTTCAAATGAATACGATCAGTTTCTCGTATTTTTTCTGCAGTTTCAATTTGCGTTACTTTCCAAGCTTCATTGTAAGCTGCGTACATACCGCCGTATATGAAACTTTTTTGACGCTGTTTGCGAGGTCCCAGTAAGAAATCTCGCAAGTCAGCACCTTCTTTAAGTAAAGTCAAGTGTTGCTTAATTTCAGGCAGTGTGGATTTCTATAGCCATTCGAGGCATAGTTTTCCTACACTATAGGTTGTTATTATCCCTGGAATATCTTGGGTCTGGCCTATTCTGTTTGAACTCCTGTATTTTGTTCAGGAATCTATCTTGACAGTTATTAGTGTCTGTGGGCCAGATCAACCATTTGTTCCAGTTAGGAAGTGTTCTGATATGTTTTAAAATATGGGATACGTCTATCTCCACCTCTGTAGTGCTATTACTATCAGGTATGGGTTTTGGTATAGACGGCTTGTCTAAGTCCTTTATCCTGGCTATGCCAAGACAGGTCGTTTGTTGAATGGTGTCATTCAGGAACATTATTTGTTCTGGGATCATGCAGGCTCTGAATAGTGATTCTAAACCCTGTACCAGCCAGTCTTTTGTACCCCAGACAGTTTTTGTCTCAATGTTGTTTTTCCAAAATTCAAAACCAAATATTGAAATTTTTTCATAACATTTTTCAGAATAAATCAGTTTAGTATATGTCAACATGTTTTTCATTCCTGTCTTATTCATAATTTTAAAATAAAACGTTTCTGGATCAGTGATATGAAACCCTGAAAAGTATGGGAATTTCTCATAAAATGTTTTTGAGCTGCCTTTTGGTGGATTTGGACAATGTTCCCATTGATTATACTTAAAAACATTTCTAGGATTTGCCTATTTATCCAAATAGTGATGCCCATAATGATTATAACAATACATTTCTTCATAATTTGATGAACCCTGTAAATAATCATGTTCTGTATATTTAGCTGACATTTCTAAATCTGACATCATATTGTTAATATTTTCAAAGTCCCAATCATCAGAGAAACTACTAGGTGATACAAAGTCACTTAAAGAAATCTTGAATTGATGTGGATACTTCAAGAGTTCAACCGGGCCATAGATGTTGTAATCAGTAGCGTCCCATGCTACACCACCAGGTATAGGAATGGCTGTGATGTTCACTGCTGATAGTTCTCTTTTTTCATTGTGTGAGGATCTGTGAGGTTTTAGAACCAAGTTGATCATTCTTCCCAAACTTAGAATTAGAATGAGCCAGAGCAGGAGGAAAAGTACACCTAACACAATCCATAATTCAATCCACGGTGAAATCAGATATGTTTCCCCAAATTGATGAAAGAGTTCTATAATTTTTTCTTTGAAAGTTTTGTTTGCTGGCTTGTCTTCATGTTCACTTGGATCATCAGAAAAGTAATAGAAATTGATGAAGTAGCCAGATGCAGCTCTGTCAATTGTGTGGATGACATCAGGATTGTTATTAATCTTTGTAGTTGCTTCTTCCTTTGTTATGTTAGTATAGTCAGTGGCTACATCATTGTAGACAGGTGTTTCTTGACGAACTGTTGCAATTTGGGTTTCAAGGGGCACAAGTTCCATGGCTTTGTTGCATAGTTCTTTTTTATTCACTGCAGGTTTATCGAATGTGATTAGTCTCTCAGTTTGAACCTCTTGGATTGTAGCAAGGTTTGGTCTTCTGCTACTTCTTGGGAGTCCACCGGGCCTACTACTTATTATTGGCCACATGGTTGGGGTTTTACCAGGTCGATTGATACAACTCTGTTTCCCTTTTTACCAGCAAGTGGCGGTAGTACGACTGATCTTGTTCCGCTGATAGCTAAGACAGGTACTGCTTTTCTGTAAGAAGGCCCAAATTCCTTCTTTACCGTGATTTTTTCTCTGACCAGATCCCCAATCTTTGGAATCCAGACAGGTCTTGCTGGGACAGGTGGTTTCTCTTCAGTGGCCATTGGCTTTAGCTTTGTGTTACTTAGACTTCTTCTTGTTTCATTCAAGTCCTGTAAAACAGCCAAACGAATTTTGATATCAAACCCTTTTTGTTTCACCACTGAAGTCTGACAATCGAGATCTTCGATTAACATTCTCGTACCAAACAAAAGTTCATACGGAGTGATTCCACCCAGAGAGTTTCTTGGCAGATTATTAAGACTACGTTGGACACTTATTAGATGTTTGACCCACCCATCACCCGAACCTAATTCCCTCGCTGTTGTAGATTGCTTTATGTCACGGTTTTTTCTCTCCACTACCGCATTTCCCTCAGGATGGAATGGGCTAGAGTACCACAATGCAATGCCCAAGCTGGTCATGGCCTCCTTGTAAGCTCGAGAGCTTAACTCAGGACCCTGGTCAGAATGTAGCATGCCAATTGCGTATGTGCCGATAAAGACTCTCAAATCTTTTAGAACAGTTCTGGCGTCCGGCGAGCGCTGGGGCCAGATCCAAATGAATCTCGTGCAGGAATGCACTGCGACCATGATATATTTATAGTTGCCATCCCTTTGCAAGGGACCACAGTGGTCCAGGTAAACACACGCTAATGGTTTATCTGAGATCAGAAGGGGCGTCTATGCTGGTGGTTTTACTGTTGATACCTTCATTCTTTGGCATATTTCACATTCTAGAACATAATTTCTAGTCTGTTTTCCCATACGTGGCCACCAATATCTCTGTTTTAATAATGATATTGTGGCGGAAATACCAGAATGTGCAGAAGTGAGCCCTTCATGTGCCGCTAAAATTAGTCCTAATCTGTGTTCCATGTTTGGAATTGCCCTATCCCCCACTCCAGGGATTACAGCAAAAGGAACAATATTCGCATCAGTTTTGTTTGAGTACTTTACTGGAAAGCCTTTCGGGAGTGTCTGTTTTTTACTGAATCACTGACAGCTTGTATTATTTCGCTGTCTATTTTTGTTTTTGACCGGGTGATTGCAGCTTTGGAAGCCATTTGCACAGCCGCCTTCGCGGCCTCATCAGCCAATGAATTCCCTACAACGTGAACGCCATCACGCTGATGACTCAGTGTATGTATCACGTGAGACTTTTGTAGTTCTTTCTGTAAAAGAACTACTTGTTCCCAGAGAATTTTATGCTTTATTGTGCCACCTTTTGCATCTTTGAAACCATTTCGAACCCAGTTCTGTAGGTATTCATTGTAAGACTGCACGCAGTAATATGAATCACACACTATTAGTGTGGGGAATTCGCGATCAGCATTTTCAAGCGCCATCTTAAAAGCCTGTAGTTCAGCTCGCGATTGAGTGATTGAGTTTTAGTGACCAATGGTCTAAATTTTCCTTCGTGCCATCGACCTTTAACAATCGAGCACGCAGCAGTCTATACTTGTTTACCCCCTACTACGGGTTGTGCTGAACCGTCTGTATATATTACAGCCGTAATGTTCTAGAGGTAGAATTTCAGCTGGCAGAGGTCATTCGTATTCGTATTGGAGAAATTCTTGCGTTTTTTTAAATTAGGATCAAATTTGTATACTACGTCTGATGCAGCAAGAGAATTAACCCAGTGTATCCATCTCTGATGTAAGGCTTTTGCATTCGGAATGCTTGCTCTTGTTACTGCTTCTAGGGCACGTATTGGTGTAACGATCATTATGCTTTTACCTTGCTACAGCAGTTTGTACCGCAGTTAGAATCTTTTCAGTGGAACTGAATTTCATTTCAGCTTGTGTGTACAAGTGTGATTTGTAAGCTATTGGTACCGTTTCTCCCTCATTAGAGGTTAGGTATGTAAATCCGCATCTTCCTGGGATGACTCGGATTACAAGGTTGCATTTGTTTACGCGTGTTTGCAGTTTTGTTTTAGTTAACATGTGTGTTTGTAATGATCGTAAAATTTTCTGTGTTTCTGAGTCCAATTAATTGCTTTGAAATCAGGTTTTATTAGTTCGTTTTAACCCTCTCTGCATAATTTAGAATGTAAGTTCTTCCGAAATTCAGGAAACCTAAAATTGATTGTAAGTTTTTCAGCGTTTTTGGAGCTTGTAGTACTGCACACTTCTCTAAGAAGTTGTCTGCTAGGCTTTTGCCTTCACTTGATAACTCATATCCTAAAAATAGGACAGTGAGGTGGGCAATTTGTGACTTTTTAAAGGTAAATTTGTACCCTTCAGATGCGAACCCAAGTATTAAAAGTGTTCACTCTTTTCAAGTGTGTCTCCAGGTCATCGTCTGTTAGATAGATATCGTCGACATAGGATAATGCCTCATCATCATACATTCGTAGTAACTCTGTTACTCTGGCTGAAAATAATCCTGGGCTATTTTTGAATCCCTGTGGGAGACGACAAAATTGCTTTTGGGCCCCCATACTAGAGAAAGCGGTCAAATATCTGCTTTCTGGTGCAATGTTTTGACAGAAGAAACCATTTGAAATATCTAATGTTGTTTTATATTTTTTGCACACAATGTTATTCATCAGTGCTGCACTGTGTGAATTTTGTACTGCAAATGTTTTGCAACAGGAGTTTAAGTGTATGTAATCCAATACTAGACGATATGAATTGTCTGGTTTGGAGAGAGGAAACAAAGGATTGTTCATTTTTGAGGAGCATGTTTCAATCACCCCCTGGTACTCAAGTTGATCTAAGATCTCCCTGACTTGTTTTTTAGCTTCTTGCTTAACAGGATACTGCCTTTGTGCAGTAGGTTGATTCTTTAACTGGATTTTATGCTGAGGAGAATCCTCATCCCATCCTACATTATTTTTATATAATGCAGGAGCTTGGGCCACTGCCCGTTTTCTAGCATATGTGTATTTTTTATGAATTGGAATGTGATTTGAGAAGGCAGGCATAATCATTTCTTCGCCATGTGGTCATTCCCTGCCAAACTCTGGTGACCAGTCCTTTTCTGCTAGAAGGATATCATAACCTTTAGATAGGTTCTCCCAGAAGAGACCTCTTATTTTCCTAGTTTTGTCCCCCTCTATACGTAATGTTATTTCATATAATTTATGAGGCACACTGACTCTGGTGCCTGCAGTTTGCACTTGAATGTATTCATTCGTGTCCACTGTCTCCAGAAGATTCATCAGGATCTTGCGAGCTATGGTCACTTCTGCTGCGCTGTCTAGCATTGTCTGGGCCCATTCTCCGTTCTTGAGTTGTGTCCTCAGGATCCTCGGCATGTTTTACTTTAATACTGGCTACCTTCTTTTTGGGAAACTGTAATTTTTTACTTTGATGAGCAGGTTCTTTGTCTTTGGACTTGCCGCGCTCTTTTTTATGTTCTGACCGTCCCCTTCTTTTCGATTTCTGGGAGGAAGTCTGAAAAGATTGAGAGGGACTTGTATCAATATTTTGATATCTGTCAGGTTTTCTCAAATTTTCCCTATTTCTAAGGTTATATCTTTTCTCAGAGGGCTCCCGTTGTGGAGACCTACCCTCCCAGTCTGGAGATATTTCTGTCTATTGGGGAGACCTTCCTCTGGTCTGAAACTGTTTTACTCTGGGAGTGGTTTGCTTATTACCCTCCCATTTCTTTTTAGGAGTTATTAAGTTATTTTTAATGAAAGTCTATTCAGGATTTTCTGTTAGTTGTGTTTTTAGTGGTTTCCCACCCAAACTATCTCTACCTAATTCTTCATAGGATTTTTCACTTATTCTGGCAAGTTCAAACGGTTGTTCTGCTATATCTGTTTCTTTTAATTTCTGGTGGATCGCCACGGATGCTGCTTCTCCTTTTATGTTGGCTAGTAGTATAGCCGAGACTTGCTTAAAGTCTTTCAGTAATGTCATACCTAGATTTAAAGCAGGCTCTGGACTGTATTCATTTTGAATCTGTCTTAGTACGTCTGGTATAACCGCCATAGACGGAACACCATGTGTTTTTGTGTAGATTGAAGCAAAGACTGTTCCCCAAGTGTCACAGTCCTCCACATGTGGTGGAATCCCCAATGGTAGGCATATTGTCAGAATTCTCTGTTTTTCATGACGGGTAGTATCAGGAAATACTGCCTCTATTTGAGTAATTTTTTGAGCGAACCAGAACGGAATTTGTTCCCGTTTTGCGGGTAATTTACCAATGACTGATCGTATAGTCTGTGGTGTAATTTTATTAGTGTTCCCCTGGTGAGGGGTGTGCTGTGTAATTTTTACAGCAGGTTGGACTGTTAAAGTCCACATGACATATTGTACCAATTGTCTATGTATTTTAAATAATTGTTTTAGTTAAAATAAAAGTTCTCTGTCTGACATTTCTTCAATGTCAGGATGTGGTGTATAGCTGTCTAGAACCGGCCATGTGGCTCCTGGTCTACCTAGTGGACCGAGCCTGGTAATGTGATTTTGATGTTTTAGGGTGCCATTAAACCAGAGCTGATGCTCCTGGTAAGTTAGTGGAATTTCAATGTCCTCTAAAGGAACGTATTCCGCTGGAGATTCCCCTGCTTTGTATTAGTGGAACTCGTGTGTTACAGCATTTGCTGCTGGAAAATGTATCCAAGAATAGAATACCTCTGTCTGCCGACATTCATGTGCCTTTACCACAAATATGACTGTACCACCTCTCAATGATACACCATTTTCTATAGGTTTTATAGTTACACTCTTCCTTACATTTACCGGGATGTTTTTCGCATCCAGGTCATTTTCATTAAACCCTGTAACGTCAAAACCTGGTTGAGTCGCATCTACTGCAACTCCATCGGTTTCGTTGTTGTTGCTGTTAGTTGACATTGTTTAATGAAAGATTGCAGTGCAAGTTTCAAGGAAACAAAGATTAGGTGCACAATATTTTGGAACACTGTATCCTTCAACGTTGAATAAACCAAAAAACTATTATATAGGAATCTCTTCCTACTAAGTTCTGGTGGATATTAACCTTTTACCCACTCCAGACGTCTATTGGAGTTTTTACGGAAAAAAGGGTCTGTGTGAAAAAGCAAGACTGAGTTACTCTAGTATCTAGCGTTAAATTATCGCCTTACCAAACTTTGGGCGCCATGTAGTGTAGTTTCTATATTCCCAATAGGCTCTGTGTATTGGAATAACATAAACGATAGTTTAGACGTAGGACTTAGGTCGACTAGGTCTCTATTGAATATGTTAGACTTAATTATGAAATGCCAGCTAGCACAGAGGTCACTAGAAACTTTCTCGAGTAAACAAGAAGGTGTTAACTTTCCTGAATAGACAAGAAGGGATTACTGCCTGACAACAGCATAAACATGACAACTTTGCTCCCCAGAATAAGGAGTATATCTCCAGAGTCGCAGACACAATAGATAGCTATTTCACTCAGTCAATCGTGCATGCTTCGTTTCACCAGAAGTGCAGACAAATAGAGAGACGGGCGTTTTCAATAAAAAGGTTATTATTGAGCAGTCTTCTTTCTTATGCAAGAGAAGTGAATTGCCACAATTGCAATACTTGTCATAAAGTAAAGTGGGTACAGTAAAATAAGTATTATGAAATAATACTGTAAAAGCATTTATATGGTTTCTAAGCCATAAGATATTTAAAATGGATAAAATACATACAATAATAAAATAATGACTAATCGTACTCAACTGGTGTTTCTAAGATACGCCTACCCCGGTGTACCTAACCTAAGCCTAGTACAGGGAAGGAGTAGATGAGTTCTTGTTTTTGCCAAGAATCTGAATCGAGAATTCTCTATGGGTCTAATCAGCTCCATACCTTGGGTATAGAATGAAGGAGGTCTTGTATCTCTTTCTCAGGACTCGATCCCACAGCAACCCGCAAGGGTGACAGGGAAACACTGGAGCTGGATTTCTCGGCAGGAGAAAAGACAGCGTCTCTCTCAGTGCGTCAGCAGGGAGGGTCGGCTTCCTTCCGCACTCGCATTAGCAGGGCGTCGGGCAAGTAGATTGCCAATCTGCTCCAAACCACTGTTTGTTGCTTAAGGCAGATGCTTGTATATATATACCTGGAAGGTGACGAGTTTGACGTAAGGTTGTACATAAGACGTCACTAAGAACTCGCAGTTCTTTCAGGACTCCAGGAGTTCTAGGACAAATCAATACAGAAGCAGGGGGAATTCCCAGGCTGCTGGAGGCTTGGTTTGTTTAAGAACGCGTTGTGCTTTCTAGGAGTCTATGGAGTAGCCTTGCCGTATTTGGACAGCATTGGCTATGTCTTAATATGGGTATGATTCTTATGCCTATATACGGGTATGATTTGATATAACCACTTAAGGGCATGAAATCGGGAATATTTACTAGAGTCCTAGAATCATCTACAACAGCAGCTGAGGCCCACTGAAGAACTTCTCGCCGACTTTCTCAGAACGATCCCTCCACCAACACCAACAGATGCCAACACTGCAGCGCACAACTTTCACCAATGGATCTCCAACTGCGCCGACAGTCTGGCACCTCTGATGAAGACACCAGGCAAGCAACACTCCAAGATAGCAAGATTGTTCACTCCCGCCCTCCACGAATCCAAATGCAGCTGTAGATGACGCGACAAGAGATGGAGGAACAAAAAAAACCTCGGAACCCACACAAGCTTCAAATTCGCCATCAACGCGCACCACCCTCTCCTCAAAACAATAAAGAAAACGGCCTTCCAAGACAGAATCAACGCACGCAACAGCAAAGAACTCTTTTCCATCATCAAGGAATTCGCCAGGCCCAGGAATGACACCACAGACGTCCCACCCTCCCAAGACCTCTGCAACAAACTCAGCACCTTCTTCCACCACAAGATCAGGCAGATCTATGACAGCTAAAACACCCTAGACCCTGCCACTACGCCCACCACCACCGCATGCAATCACATTGTACCCCAACAGATCGTGCTCAACTGGACTCACCACAGATGGCACACTAAAGACCATGAAGAGCATCCATTCAGGAGCCCCATTGGATCCTTGCCCATACCACAACTTAGCCATCTCCATTGCCCCCAAACTTGATAGCACCATGAACTATTCCATCAAAACTGCCACCTTCCCCGATGACTGGAAGCACGCTGAGATCAACCCCCTGCCGAAGAAGCCAACATCTGATCTGACAGACGGCAAGAACTTTAGACCCATATGTCTCCTCCGATTCCCAGCCAAGGTCATGGAAAAGGCCATAAATGCCTAACTCTCCATGTTCATCAAAATGAACAGCATTCTGGACACCTCCCAATCCGGCTTCCAAAGCAACAACAGCACCAAGACCGCACTCCTCGCCGCCACTGAAGACATCTGCTCCCTCCTCGACTGAGGCGAAAGCAGAGTCCTCATCTATTGGACCTTTTGGCTGCTTTCGACACCGTATCCCACTTCTCCCTAATCAAGAGACTCACAATGCCAGCATCTGCAAAAAGACACTGGACTTGATCCACTCCTTCCTTCCCAGCCGAACACAGTGAGCCAGACTACTCCCGTTCCTTTCAGAACCTACAGAGATCAGTTGTGGAGTGCCCCAGGGCTCCTCCCTGAGCCCCACCCACTTCAACATGGTCCCCTTGCAGTCATCGTCAGAAGACTCAACCTTGCTCCTATGCCAATGACACCCAGCCGATCCTTTCCCTCACCAACGAACCTAAAGCTGCCTCAATCAACTTTCACCGTAGAATGAAGGCTGTTGCTACCTGGATGAAAGTCAGCTACCTCAAGATCAACTCAGACAATACCAAACAACTCCTCCTGGGATCCTCTCCCTCACCCACAGATGACTGCAGATGACCCGCGCACTTGGAACCCCTCACACCCCTAAGGATCACAAATGCAACCTCTGCATCATACTGGACTCCTCGCTCTCAAAGAACCACTAAATCAATACAGTATCCTCACCCTTCTTCCACACGTTCTGCCTTCTTCGAAAGACATTCAGATGGATCCCCACAGAATCTATAAAGATGGTCACCCACGCACTCTTCCCCAGCAGACTCAACTACGGCTACTCACTCTACACCGGCATCATCCACAAATAGTTTAGGAAACCCTGCAGCCAGACTGGTCCTCTACATCCCCTGCCACAGCTACGTAACAAAACACCTCCGACAAATCCACTGACGCAGGATCAGAATATGTGAACCACCACCTCGGATTCCACACACCCACCAGACAACTCTGCTCCACCCAACTCCCACTGGCCTCCATCCCATGCAGCTGCCAAGACCTGGAACACCCTGCCCCTCCTCCTCAGGCAATCCGTGTCGCTGACCCTATTCTGGAAGGACCTCAAAATCTTGCTCTTCCACTGAACCTCCATATCCAGGAGGATCAGTAGTCCCCTCCCGCGCACCTTGAGACCCTCATGGGTGAGTAGCAGAACTATACAAAAACCTAATTGATTGATTGAAATTAAAAAACATGCTTCTGCTAGAGATATAGGCTGCACTGCCAAATGTAAGGAAAACAGCATTCACGCTTGTACTTGAGTCAAAAATGTGTGTGCTCCAACTACTACTTGTGTGAAGTTTGAGCTATCTAATTCTCTCACAGTAGATCAGAGGGGAAGGCCATAACTGTTAAATTCCGACATAAAATCACTCTTTCTACTCGATCAGATGTGGTCCTAAAATCCACAATCCAAGTATCTCACTTGGTGGATTGTTTTACGTGCTATTAGCCACAACTTAAAACTGTAATGAAGGATAGAATGACCTTCCCTTAAGCGACCCTGTTCAACAAGTATTAGATTCTGATGATCAATTTATTATTTTTGATTATACCCTTCTCCCCACATCAATCAAACTGATTAGACAGTTTTTTTGATAAGATTTCTCTTTTTAAAAAAAAAAAAAAATAGATTTAATTATGATCCGTTCCAGCTACCCTTTTTCGTCAATCAATTCAATGGACGAAAAGGGACAAAAATGTTACACACCAGTCTTTGCTAGCTCTAATTAAACTAAAGGGAGAGTATCCGGTCTGGCGGCTTTTGTACGGCTTAAAGAGAGGAATATATTTCTTATTGTATCTAGCGGACTATATTAGGCAAATAATCGTGGTTGACCTGGAGAAGAGGAAGCAGTATTTGCAATGCAATATAGTTCACCGAAGAAAAGCAATCTGGGATTGCTCTTAAATTATGTTTATGTTTATGTTTATGTTTATTAAAACTTTTATAGCGCGCTCTATTACCACGGGGTATCCTGGCGCGGTATTACATAAGAGTGACAGTTCTAAGTGCCTTAACAGACAAGTTGCCAGCTTTTGCCAGCTTTTCCTTATGTCTTTTGAGACATTTGGGCCCATCTTTTGGAGTGGACATTTCTTTTCTGCAATTAAATGTTTGTACTGTATTTTGGCTCATTCATATTTGTATAGGTTTTTATGTTCTTCTTTTTAGTGGTACTCTAATCTTCCATGGTTTCTTTTGAGCTTCCTGATAGTTCTATTAAGCCAGTTTGTCTTACAAATGTGATATTCTGAAAAGAATAGGAATGATGGTTGTACTTTCTTTCAGGTTGACTGTAGCCACTCCCTTAACTACACTATTATACCAACACATTATCTATGAAAGAAAAAGCAATTCCATTTACATAATTTGGAACTTAAATAAATGTACAAGCTGCTTTTCTTCCATCTTGGTTGTGAGACTTCGAGGGTATTCAAAGTTTAATAGAATAACTTTATCTTGCTTCAAGAGTTTTAAATACAATTTTGGCATGCAAGAGCTAGTGGTCCCTGCCATCATACACTTGAACTCTAAAGCTGTTTACCAATTTGAAAATCCAGCCAGGGATAAATATATAAGGAATTGGACACATATTATTCCCACAATCAATTGTATGGTACTAAGCAGATAGAGCTGACAAGGGTGAATAAGAGCTTAACTCCCATTCCCGGTCCAAAGTATTAGAAAAAGCCATCAACCAACAACTATCCTCACATCTGAGAAGCAAGGCTGGCAGTAAAATAGGTGCAGTTACTTCCAGCCTTGCTTCTCCAACAGCCATAATTATAAAGTGTGTGTTTACACACCAATTGTGGGTTTTTAAAACACATAAATAAAAGGCATCATCATTTACAATACCAATAGCTCAATCTCTCACAAATTCGAGACCTATTGCATTGCAGATGCTTGTTTAATGTGTTTTCTTGGGACCGGCTGCGTCCCAAGATGGCTGGCAACACTTTCTGATTGGAGTGTGTGCTGGCAGCCAATCGTATCTCCTTTTGAAATCTATCAGATCCATGGACGATTGAAATTGAATTGAAAGAGTATTTATATAGCGCCAAAACTACCCGGAGGCCTCGTAGCGCTTCAGAACAAAAAAGTGACAATTCAATGAAGACATTAGTTGAAGAGATGTGTCTTCAGGTGTTTGCGGAAGACAGTCAGGCTGCGTATCTCTCTTAAAGACTGGGGGAGGGCGTTCCACAATTTAGCCGCTAGATGTGAGAAGGAGCGGCCCCCCATCTTGCTTTCTTTATCTTTCTAGTGGAGGCTTAAAATTGGTTGCTAGATCGGAGCGACCTAGATGTCCAAAAATATATATAAATATTTTGCCTTTAGTAACTCCAAAACTGCTGAATGGAATTATACCATATTACAAAAAGAGATATTTCTGAACCAAGATCTAGCTTTCTGCCAAATTTGGTGAATTCCATTCAGCGGTTCAGCTTGTAGTCGTATCTAAAATCTCCATGTGGAAATTGCATGGGGAAAAAGCTATAGAAGTACTCCATCAATGAATGCAAATGTACTACTTTTTGAATTCTCAAACACTGGCAGTAGAAGGCTTGGAAAGCTTGCAATCACTCGGGTAGCATTCCAACCCATCATTTTTCACCCACTGTGCCACTCTAGGCAGAGACTCACCTAATGCAAATCAGTACTGACCAATTTCAATATTTCAGTCAAATATCTGTGAGTACACTGCATTTAGATAACATTGCATGAGCCAGAGATTCACATAGATTAGGGGGAAACATTGTGTTGAGACATGGGGTAAAACTGGTATCAAATGCTGATGATACACAGCTGATTGTTTACCTTGAGCAAAAGGAGGCAGGAATGGCTGCCAAGTTTAAGGCCTTTAAGGCCTGTTTTGGGGAGCTTGCCAACTGGATGAAGCTCAGCTGTTTGCAGCTGAATGTGGGTAAGACGGAGGTGATGGTAGTCAGTAAGCAGCCCTCCCTTTGGTCACACCTGTGGTGGCTGGAGGAGCTCGGACCAACCCCGACCTCTAAGGCCAGGGTTAAGAATCTAGGAGTGTGGTTTAACGACTCCCTTTCATTCTCTGAGTAGATATCAGCGATGGCTGGTGCCTGTTTTGGCATTCTTAGGATGCTGCGAAAAATTCTGGATCTTCTCCCAGTAGAGGCTAGACGGACTATTATACAGGCCCTTGTTACTTTGCATCTAGACTACTGTAACATCTTGTACCTAGGGTGACCCAAAAAAATTTACACATCCTGAAGAAGGTTCAGAATGCTGCAGCTCGCCTAATTTTGAATATTGCTAGACGTGCCTCGGTTGGAGAGGCTCTGAGGAAATGACACTGGCTCCCCATACAGGCAAGAGTCACCTTTAAGGCCTTGTGTTTCACTCACAGGATCATCAATAAGAAAGTTCCTGGCTTCTTGCACCCCTTCTTACCGCCTTTATACCTGCACGCTGCCTAAGGTCCTTGGGTCCGGCAAAGCTTATTGTGTCTAAGGTTCGGAAGGTACGGGCTGGTGGGAGTTCCTTTGGCTTTCTTGCCGCAAAAGCCTGGAACAACCTCTCTGCTGACGTAAGGATGTGCCCATCAGAGATTTTGTTTAGAAAAAAACGTAAGACGTGGCTATTCTGCTGTCCCCCTGATGGCCGGAAATAGGTCCTATGTAACTGTACTATTGGGGGGTCCAGGCTGCAGGGTGGGTGGGTGACCTCTGGCCCAGCTGTTGGGTACTAATTTGGTGTTTAGCACGGGGACACTTTGTTGGAGTAACCAGGCGCTCTATAAGCTGTATAATAATAATATCTCCACCTTAATGCATTTTTTATATCAATGTGCTGTAGAGCATAACAAATGATTTATACTGAATTTACAAACTTCAACCGCTAATGCATCACCTGAACTAATGAGCTGCAAGGGTAAATAAATAACTCAACCAGCTTCTAGAAAGATTAGCATGCTTTAAGACAGAGTTGGCTGTGCACTCAATGAGTGTTCCCTTTGGTCTTTTGTATTTGTTCATGAAAGCCAAACAATTCAGGAGCCAGAAAATAAACCTAACATACTTATACTAAATCCATTCAATGTTTGCAGAACATTGCTTAGGTAAACACTAAATTATCTAATGAACTAAGGCATCATTTAGTGTGAATTAAATTTTGGGAAAGGATGGGCTATTTAATATGCCTACTGAGCATTCACAGAAGTTAAATCAGTTTTGTGAGAGTGTAGCTTATTAGATTTTGCGCACACTTAGAGAGAATGCCATACTTTAAATACTGCTTCAATTCCATTGTAGGATTGATGTATGCAAAGATAAAAAAGCATCCGTTAGCTGGTTAATGACCACATTAAAGGACTCTGATAGCGTATGCCCAGTTCCTGTTAGGAAGCTAGATTAAAGTGAAAGTGAAAAGTTAGTTGCACTAAGTTTTAATATTTGATTCCGTCAAATGGAAGTGTGGTTGCAAAACCAAATCCTGTACGGTGCTACAAATTTTATAGTGAAACAAGCTCCGTAGGCAGCCATTAGAGGCTGTTGGAACTACAGTAGATTTCAGAAGAAAAGGCGATAGGTAGGAGAAACACAAAGAGTTGTAACTGATATGGTTAAGTAACAGAATTAGGGAAGCTCCTAATTCCCAGAGAGAGGGGGTAACCACACTCAGGAACCAAGTCTAGTACAGTTTGAGAGACGAGGTGCATCGCTAATTTACTTTGGTTCAAGTCTGGACAGTATTGAGTGGAGCATAACAGTTTCTCAGGAGACAGTCTGAGCTAATGTTCCCCACCCTGAACTACTTCATCCTCTGCCCTGGCTAGAGGGATCAGCATGTGCACCCAATTAGGGAGGGGCTTAAGCGGGCTCTGTGGGTATATGAGTTGAAGAAAAAACAGTGGGCCTCATTTATGAGAAATGACGCATCGCTGCGTATTAGCAGAGATGAGTCACTTCTCAGTGCGCACTCCTTGCGACATTCCTGATGTGTCATATTTAATGTATGACGCATCGTGTCTCAAGGAGTTACAGATACGTCAGTATTACGGACGTATCTGTAAGCGCAAAAGTGACGTATTGCTGGAGTGTGTCACAAAAGTAACGCAACTCCAGCAATGTGTCCTTTCATATGGGGCAAGCCCCATGTGAAAGGCCCTGCATCAGTCTTACGCCTGCTGTGAGGCAGGCGCAAGATTTTGACGCAACGGCGTCCTAAAAGTGACGCAGTGAAATCTTATAGATTTCACTGCGTCACTTCTACCACCCTTCCTTGCGTCAATATGCCCCCTTGCATACATTATACCTGGCGCAGGTATAATGTGGCGCAGGGGTTTACAAAGTGACGCATCAACCTAGATGCGTCACTTTGTAAATATGGCGCAGCAAGGCACATTTTTTACGCCACTGGTGCATCACAAAAAGTGACGCAGCGGCAGCGTAAAAGTGACGCACAGCCTCATAAATTAGGCCCAGTGAGTTTTGTTGTTTGGAAAGGAGATGGGAATGGAACGGTTTTAAAAGTCGTGCAGGTACGAGAAAGAGTGTTGTTTATTGTTTGTGAATGGAAGGTAGTGCAATGTAATAGGGAAAAAGTGGGGGAGATGAATAAATGGGTGTGTGCATGTGAGTATGTATGGGTGATACACGGACTTTGGGGAGGCGAAAAAATGTGAATTGTGAGTGAATGCGGGAGAGTGCAGGGAAAGAGAATGGTGTTTAGAGAATGTGAATTATATAATTTTGGGGAGGCTGAACTGCGAACTGCGGGTGTATGCGGGAGAATATTAGGTACGTGAAGGGTGTTGAGAGAGAGTGAATGAAATGAGGGGCGAGATGACGTTTAATTTATATTGAAAGGAAGAGATGAGTGGGAGGGACCTGAGAAAACCGGGGTAGCATGGAAGAGTAGGATAAAAGAGGGGCTAATGAACTGTACACCCTGTGAAGGAATTTGTTAACATGTTGGAATTTGTATAACATGGGGTTCACTTGACATGACATAGCGATCTAAAGTGTACAAATATGATGTTCATAGTCTTATGGTAATTTATTGTTGTTTACAGTTACCCCTGACAAAGGGATTTTTTTAACCTGAAATGCATTGGGACTTGTTAATAAACACTGCAACGACAAACCTCACGCATCATCTTCCACACCACACGCAGAGCACAATGGAGAAACGCGTTCTTCACCCTACTCACAGTATCCTCCACCAGAAAATCCGCTCACAGTCTAACTCTCTCCATCACACCATCCCAAGTCTTTCCAGGCAGAGCCACCATCACTATTTACAATAACGGGATTGTCCTATCACAATCGACAGACAGGAACCTGGAACTACTAGACAACATGTTCCCCACTTTCAAAGAACACCTCTCCAACTCACGGACAAACACTCACATCTCCCTTAGTCACGCCAGTCATGACCTCACAGCTACATACGCTTCAATCAGGGACATACCTACCACCCCTGACCTCCCATCCCCTACTCACAACCCCACTATCGCAATTCAGCACTCACTCACAGACACGGATCGCTCCCCCTCTTACACCGCTCTCTCCCCCGCCCCTTCTACCAACTCGCGGACCTCCACACACACCTTCAACTCTCCCATCACACATACAGCGGGCACTCTCACCCCGCTCGCCGCTGACAGCACAGCTCCCACCTATAACACACCTAACGTTGTCCAGCACCAGAATAACACGCATTCCACACATACCTTTAACTCTCCTATCACACATACAGCGGGCATTAACACCCCGCTCGCCGCTGACAGCACAGCTCCCACCCATAACACACCTAACGTAGTTCACCACCAGAATAACACGCACTCTGACAATTCCTCCCATTTATCCCCCCCCATTCTCAGTCCTCATTACCCTCCAACCAACTTCGCAGAACATACCCACTCTCTTAATTTAACTCCCCTCCCCCTCAACAGGACCATCTCCAACCCCACTTCCCCTCCTACTCTCAGCCCCCATTACCCTCCCTACACCCCCACCACGGCTATCAGTCTCCCTGCCTACACCCTGACCCCCCCGCCTACCACCAATGCCCTCACCCATAACACCATCCTCCTCCCTACCTCATCCACACCCCTACCGCCCAAAACCTCTTGCCCACCTAACTCCATCCCTCACACCAACACAACGCAGACCTGCTCTAACACCAGCCCTCTCTCCCACATTCACACGAATTCCCTGGTCAGCCATTCACCCTTGACGATCACCCCCACCCCCATCACCTGCCCTTCGATGGAATACATCACGGCCACCCTCACTCAGATCAAAGAAGAGATACACGCCATCAAAGAACTACTCTCCACACACCCCATACACCCCCCACCCACCTCCATCTCCCCTCCCAACTTGTCACCTACTCCGCCGGCTGACTCCCACCCGAATCACGCCCCACGCCAGGCGGCAATCCCGGATCATAGGCACAGCAACTGCCCTCGTCCCCCGCATCGCCCCCGCAACCCCTCACACATCATCACATCCCCGCCCAACTTGTCCCCCACCCCTCCGACTAACTCTCGCGCTCAGCTACCCCACCCCAATCCGACCTCAATCCCAGTTTTTAATCGCAACAACCGCCCTCGCCGCACCCACAATTCTTCTGACCTCGACACACCCACCCCCGCGACCAACTCTCGCGATCAGCTATCCCACCCCAATCCGACCTCAATCCCAGTTCTTAATCGCAACAACCGCCCTCGCCGCACCCACAATTCCTCTTCTGACCTCGACACACTCACCCTTCTCCGCTCCTATGACCCAGCCCCCGAACTTCACTCAACCACACCACACCGCAACATTCCCACGATACACCCAAATCCCCTTAGACCACCCACACTAAACAGCAGATCCTCTATCCCCAATAACCTTAGAAAAATCCCTCTCTCCCTAGAACCATCTAACACCCTCTACACACCCCGTCTCAAATGCACTCTTCTCAACTGCAGATCGGCCACGAAACATTCCGCCTCCATTGCTGAACTACTCTTATCGCAGGACCTTGACCTAATCATCCTGACTGAAACGTGGCTAACTGAATCTTCAACACCCATAATGGACATTCTGGTTCCTCCCAACTATCACATTATCAGGCTCGACAGAAAAGGCCAAATAGGTGGTGGAATCGCATGCATCTACAGGGACAACCTCTCTGTTCAGAAAGTCAATTCCACATCCCTACCATCCCCAACATCCTGGGAATACATCTGCCTCGACATCATTAGTGAGGGCAAACCGATATGCTCTCTTCACAGCATTTACCACCCACCCAGGGACAATCTCACCTTTTCCCAACAAATCATGGATATGATCTCAACCAATTCCGGACGGCAGCTCACCCAAATATACCTTGGTGACTTCAACCTTCACTGGAATGACCGCAACGACGCAGTGGTAAATAGTCTTAAAAATTTCCTTGTTGCCCTTAACCTCACCCAAATATGCAACAGCCCAACCCACAAGAAAGGCTCTACCCTCGACCTGATCATCTCCAAAGAGGATTCTATCCAACTCGAATCCATCCAACCCTGTGACTGGTCAGATCATTATATTATCACATTCTTTATCAATGAAAAAGTCAAAATCATCCCGGCTCAACTCTCCAAGCCCAAAGTCTGGAAAAGAGACTTGAAAAAACTCAAACCAGGCTCTTTGCCCCCTAACAGTTGCAATCTCCTACTCCCACCTACAGGCGCCACGGACGTCCAAATTCTGACTGACCACTATATCAACGCTATGACCTCTATAATTAATGAGGTCGCACCTATGCAGCTAAAAAGGAGCTCTACTAAAATCTCCAAACCATGGTACGACGGGAGTCTCAACGAGGACAGACGAGACTTGCGAATGGCAGAACGGACCTGGAGATCAGCCCCCTCCGCAATGCACCTAAAAGATCTGACGAAAAAGAGAAACGCCTACTTCAGGAAAATAAAACGCTCAAAATCGGACTTCTTCAGCCTCCAACTCGACCAAGCAAAAAACCGCCCGAGAAAACTGTTTGAGCTAATCAAGTCACAATCAAAGGAGCAACCACAACCACTAAACACTGGGCGTGAGGCACCCTCCTGTGAAGACTTCGCTGCTTTCTTCATCCAAAAAACCGACAAAATAAAAAGCGATCTCCTTATTGACGCAAGCCTCTACTCCAAACCCCAATGCCTAGCACCCACTGAACCAAAAAACAATGCTACATGGTCAACCTTCGGCATATACTCGGAAAAAGAAATTGGCAAACTGCTCAGCACCCTGAAACCATCCAATCACCTCACGGACCCCCTCCCTGCCTCCGCAGTAAAAGACTTTACCCCTTTTCTTCTCCCTCTCTGGACTAAAATTATCAACAGCTCTCTCCAACAAGGCATCATACCCGACTCCCTCAAAGTTGGCCAGGTCACACCTCTGCTAAAGAAACCTACAGCCGACCCCTCGGATCTCAACAATTACCGTCCCATCACCAATATCCCCACTCTCGCCAAACTGCTGGAAAAATGCGCACAACTACAACTGTCTAAACACATTGAGCAATTCGATCTCCTCAACCCTCACCAGTCAGGCTTCCGAGCAGGACACAGCACAGAAACTGCTATGACTCACATAATTGACGACGCACTTCAAATGCTAGACCAAAACGACACCTGCCTCCTCATCCTTCTTGATCTCTCCTCAGCATTCGACACCGTTAAACATGAGAATCTACTAGAACTACTAAACACAAGAATGGGCTTATCTGGAACTGTCCTCAAGTGGTTCACTTCCTTTCTTCACAACAGGTCACAAAAATTTAAGAGCAACAACCTGATGTCCTCGCCAATACCTGTAACGCTAGGCGTCCCCCAAGGATCTTCTCTATCCCCAACTTTGTTCAACCTAGTCATGGAACCTCTCACCACCTTGCTACAAGCATCCAATGTACACTTTCACATGTACGCTGATGACACCCAACTTTACCTCAAGCTACAATCACCCAATGACATCCTGCTCCTGAACTCAACGATCAGTTGCACCCAATCCTGGCTTGCCGATAATCACCTCAAACTCAATGCCCTGAAAACAGAGTTCCTTCTGATCTCACCTCCAGCGAAGATATCCACCACTCAACATTGGCTTAAACTCCTAACCGCACTTAATGTCCAACCCACCATCGTGGATTCAGCAAAATCTTTAGGCATAACACTCGACACTAATCTGAACATGCAGCAACATATCAGCAAGGCAACAAAGGGAGCGAACTTCCAGATCAATACTCTGAGGAAACTTAAACCCTACCTCCCAGCCAAAGACTTCCAAACTGCAGTACAAGCACTAGTCATCCCACGAATTGAATACGGCAGCACCGCCCTCTGCGGACTCCCCCTAACTACAACCGCACCACTAAAAGCTTCTCTAAATGCTGCAGCGAGACTCATCACTGGGTCAAAAAAGTACTCCCACATTACCCCTGACTTGAAATCCCTGAACTGGCTGCCTTTTGAAGCCAGAATACATCTGAAAATCGCCTGCATGACACACAAGGCGGTACACCTAAACTCACCCGGCTACCTCGCTCAGAAGTTGACAATCTCTGGGGGAAGTAGAAACACGAGAGGCACAAACAATCTCCAGCTGAAACCTCGAAGATTCCGGAAGGAAAAAACATGCAAGCGCTCCTTCTCAGGAATGGCGCCTAGGATCTGGAACTCTCTCCCTCCCGAAACCAGGCTTATCTCCTCCACTGCACTCTTTAAAAAAGAAGTAAAAGCTATCCTCATGGCTAAATACACTTGAGCTACTATCTCGAACCCTGTTAACACCCTGCACCGATCTGTATTACATGTTTGACCCTTGACCTATTTGTAAGAGTTGTTTTTATCATTCACATGATTGGCTTTGTCACTTAGTTGTACTATTTATACTGTGATTTATTGATTTACTTGTTTGAATATGCTCCCCCATGCACCCTTCTATGTAAAGCCTGTTTACCTGTTTGACTTTGCTCCCTGATGTACCCGTCTATGTAAAGCGCTCTGATATCTGTAAAGATCTTGTTTGCGCTATATAAAACTTTTTAAATAAAAGTCATGAATAGTGAAGTTAGAAGACATGAATATAAGGTTTAAACTACGTCAAAATGAAAGAATCATTTTCAAATAATGTGGCAAAGTTGCCTCTGCAGTGCGATTGGCTTGGGGCTTACATTTGACCCACACGACTACAGTTGTTTTCACTGGTGACTTGTCGGCATGTCACCCAGCCAATGATGCACGCACATGTTGATGAAATAAATGAGGACTAATATGGATAATGTTTTAAGAATGGTGCGGATCCCAACATAACTTTTGACTTTTTAGAAGTTGACATTTTCTTGTCCCAACAATTTGGTGCCTGCAGCCTATTTCCTAGGTCACATGGCTCAGTGTAGCTGGCAGTTGATCTTTGTATATCGCTCCCAGACGGTGCGATAAACGAACATAGGCGTTGACAGGGTGAGCTATCTCTGCCTTGATGAGGGGGAGAAGCTGTCACCTACCACATCTGCACAAAGCAAAGGTTCTGCCTGAGCACTCTCACAAAAGGTTTGACACCAGTCTATTGTGACTCCAGACCAGCTAGGGCCAGGGCAGGGAGGGATAAACCTCCAAAACACCTCTGGGGTGGAAATCTTCAGAACATTCTCCTACTGCAAAGTGGGCACCACCTCCAACTCTTCAGTGCACCGCTGGAGCTGTGGAGGACTCAGAAGGACTGGCTGGGTTCAAGGGTAGGTCGGTTCAAGATGGTTAGAGTATTTCCTATCCCTGAGGCTCTGATACGGAGGCCAGCCAACTAGTCCTGGAGTCACTCTGGTAGTCCTTGGTTCAGAAATGGAACAGGGCTCAAGCAGCAGGACAGGCCTCTAATTGTTCAAGGCAGGCATCAGCCAGCAGAGCAGTCCTTCCAAGTACAGCAAAGCAGTCTTCTGAAGTATGCAGCAGGTCACAGGAACAGACAGTCATCTGCAAGTCATTCCACAGGCCCAGAAAGTGAACTGAAGAGTGGGTCAGAGGGTCTTATTGCTATACCAGGTGCCTTCTTAGAAGTTGACGTTTCTAGAGAATCCTTTTGAAGTGCTTGGAGTTTCCTGCATTCCCTGACCTGGCACCAACCTGACTGCATGAACAGTGAGGTAATGTGAAGTTCTTTGTGTGAAGGTAGGGCACAGCCTATTGACTTGTAAGTAGGGCTGTGCCTACCTCCTCCTCCCTTTCCTGCCAGTGATAGCCCGTCCAGGCACACCTAATGCTTTAATTAAGCGGCTAACCTGGGGCAAATAAACAAAGTTCAACTGCTAACTACAACCAGTCATGTGACCCAGGAACAGGCTACAGGCAGAAAAAAATTAAGGCAGGAAAGTGTCAAATTTTCTAAAAGTGGGATTTTCAAATTGTAACTTAAAATCTGACAACTATAAAAGAGGGTTTTAAATGACAGTGCCAAATATGCATTTTCTGCCTCCTCCTATTCAAAAGTTAGCACTTATTAAGTGCAATATGGCAGCATATGGGAGAGGTAGGCCTCATAATAGTAACTAATTAAGGGTTTTTTTACTACCAAGACATGTAAAACGTAAAAGTATATGCCTGACCTTTTATTTACAATGCACCCAACCCTGTGGGCTACCTAGGAACACCTTAAGTGTGAAATATATACAACAATAGGGTAGTTTAAGACTTGGCAAGGGGGTTATTTTGCCAAGGCCACCTATTTAGCCTGATGCCGGAGCGAACGTTGGCAGCAGGTGCGCCGCCGGCACACTAAAGGTGTGTCTGTGCCCGTCTGCACCCGTCCATGCCCGTCCATGCCTGTACCACGCCCAGCACTAGAACCCATCCCTGTTTCCACCTTGATGCAAGATCCATTATCAAATACTCCCAGGAGGAACTACTTATCCTAAATAAGGCTGATATACACTCCTCTTGCCCTCTAATAGATCTGCAAAGTGAGCCTAAGCAATGCCTTCATTGCACCTTAGCTTCACTAAAGTCAGGGTTACAGTCCCGCAGCACACAGGAGAGGATGTATCCTTACGGCTAGAGTGGTTGACCTCGAAGCTGGGGAACCGGGTTCGAGTCTCGGCAACGACACTCAACAGCCTGTGATTCTGGGCAAATCACTTAATCGCCTGTGCCTAACCCTAACTAAAAAAATGAATGTGTTCTTCTGTAATGAAACTGGTGCTCATGTAAAGCGCTCTGATGCCCGATGTCTCGGGTCAAGTTCGCACTATATAACACACAATAAAACAATCACAACAAGGAACCACAAAGGTATTCCAGGGTATGCTGATCAACGCACGGTTCCTACCAAACATAACACTGATTTTGCAGAAATGGTGGGCTCATATAAACTTGACCTGGCATTTGTTACAGAAACATGGGCGGATGAATCCTCCGACCCTGGCCTTACCTTAGCAATTTCAGCAGGATATTCTAGCATTAGAGGTGACAGAGCAAACTAGTAAGGGGGGGACTAGCATTTATCATTAGAGACAATTTACAAGTTGCAGGAACCTCTGCTGGAAGTTCCCCAGAATGTGAAATACTAACCTTTCAGATCACGTTAAGTAAAAATTATACACTAAAGCGCCTTCTTTTATATGGGCCTCCATTTGGCAAGAACCTCCTTTGTGAATGCCATTAGCCCTTTTTTAGAATCCAGTACCGATTCCACTGATTTTACAATATTAGGAGACTTCAATTATCACTTAGAAAAACAGTTGAATCATGATACAGCGTCACTAGTCGATACTATAGCTAGTTTGTCCCTGACACAAGCATGATACCCATGTCGCACGACACATCGTAGATGGTATCTTTATGTCAAATCCATCCTTTAAAGTCTCAGAAGTGATCTGACCACAAAGGCATAATGTTTACACTAAGCACGGATCAGCACAATCCAAGCTCTTCAAACCCACCAGTCTCAGTCAATTGCTGGGACTAGGTTAATATCAACCCTCTCACTCTACAAGCACCTCTACTTTGCACAAAGCCAGACCTCACCACAGACGCTAACACCGCTGTTCATAGGCTTTCCACTTGGATCAAAACAGTAGTAGATCAATTAGCTCCAATGAAGAGCTTTCTCTCCAGGCAGAAAAATCCATCAGAACCATGGTTCTCTTACAAACTAAGAATACAAAAACAAACCTGTATAAGGCCTGAAAAAGAGTGGAGGACAAACTACGACCCCACAGAGAGAACTAAGTATGCACAATCACTGACAGACTGTAAGAAACTGATATTGAAATAAAAAAGTAAATACTTTTCATCAAAAATCCTTAAGGCAAGGAATTCTAGCAGGGAGCACTTTTCAACGGTTAAAAGATTTGCTAAATTACCAGACCTACCTAGGATGGAAAGCAATGTTGAGGGACAAAGTTGAGACTGTGGATAAATCCTTTACAGACAGCATTGCTTAAATTCCTGCGAACACTACAGCATTCATGTATTCCATTTCTTCGAATTCGCAACTCTCCTTTTCCCACCTAAACTAGAACAGATCATTAAGTTGGTTACAACCTCTAAATCAGGGCCCCCTGTGGATCCCTGTCCTACCAAAGTACTGCACCTGATTCCTGAAATATTAAGTGAATGTAGTATTCAATGGTATAATTCACTTAGACATTTTCCCAGATGCCTGGAACATAGCATCAATTCTTCCACTCTTTAAAACAACGATTCTCAACCCTGCTGAACCTAGCAGCTATCGACCCATCTCCAGACTACCATTTCCAGCTGAGGTGCTGGAGAAAATACTAAATGTACAGCTCACTGCATTTATTTCCTCCAGGGACCTCCTAGATCCTTCACAACATGGGTGCCGGGAGCGGCATGGAACTGAGACAGCTCTGGTCATGGCTGCAGAAGAACTAAGAGCAAAGCTGGACACGAGGGCAAGACCACCTTGATTTTGTTGGATTTATCGGCAGCCTTCAACACTGTGAACCACCAAATATTAGCCAGCAGGCTATTTGAGTTGGGGATCAGAGACACCACACTTATGCTGCTGACATCGTTTCTAGCCAATAGGACCTTTTCAGTAGAATTCAGAGCCTTTTTCTCTGAGCCTTTTAAACTTCCTTGTGGTGTGCCACAGGACTCGTCCCTGAGCCCCACACTCTTTAATGTATATGTGAGCCAACTGGCCTCAATCATCAGGCAGTTTGGTTTCTCAGTGGTCTCTTATGCTGACGACACCCAGAGACAGCTCACCGTTTCGACAGCTGCCAGACCCAGGTAAACCTGTGGATGCCATCCAACTGCCGAAAACTGAACGGTGGAAAGACGGGGTTTTTCTGTAGGGCTCTGATTCATCCTTTAGGTCACCTAGATGGTGGCCCTCCAGTCTAGATGACTGCCCATCCACAGTGAATAAGATCAAAAATCTGAAATTCATCTTTGACGATAAGCTGACATTCAACAATCAGATCAATATCCTCACCTCAACCATTTGGTTCATCCTAAAATTGATCATGAAAATTCACCTTTTTATCTCACCGGACTCCCTAAAAATATTGGTTACACCATTAGCCTTGTCCAGGTTGGAATACGGCAACACCCTGTATATGGAGATCCAATCTCAACAAATACAAAGACTGCAACGTCTTCAAAACGCGGCAGCCAGATTATTATTTGATATCCCTAGGTTCCAGCCTGTCTACCACTGTTTAAGAGCCCTCACTGGCTCCCATTGGACACAAGGATTAAGTTTAAATCCCAATGTCTAGCCTTCAAGGCACTACATGGCACTGGGCCTCAATTCCTGAGGAGTCATTTGAAATGGTATGTGCCATCTAGAAGTCCAAGATCCGGCAACAGCAAACTTCTGCAAACACCCAGGTTCAAGAAAGTATGCTGGGGAGGAAGAAGCTGTCTGTTAGGGACAGTCGACATGGAACCTACTCCAGGTAGCCATAAAGAGCAGCCCTACACTGCTATCCTTCAGAAAAGCGCTAAAAACTTGGCTCTTACATACATACAACCATGTTGGCAACCTTCCTCTGCCCCACCTGTCTGTAGAGCCAGCACGCCCCTGGGCATTCGTGCACTTTATTATCTACTTGCGATCGTCAGTAGATGGTTATAGTTAGGACCTATTTTCCATAGGAAATCTGCAACATTCTATTTGGAATAACTTTGGCGCCGGTTGACGAATCTTCGCGAAATTTTCAAAACTAATGGCCAGCTCCGGCCTGCTCCTATCCTGAATGTGCAATCAAAGAAGAGTGCCCCACCACTTACATTTGCAACCACATTTATGGAAAGTTGAACACGCTGCTTGTCGTTATCAACTGGGTATTTTTATTTATACCAAATAATTTTTTGAATAAACTCTGTTTGTCAAAAACAACATATTCTGAACAGACAAAAACATATGTACAATGAGAATATAAACCCAAAGTTAAACTTTTTTACACAACAAAGTGTCACAACTAAATGTGATCATTAAACACGAAAATGAAAAAACAATGTAAACCAGACAGTGACATTAAATATGCATAGCAATGAATGATAAACACACTTTCAAATGAATATAGCTATGATTGAAGCAAAGAGAAGTAGAAAAAAAGGGGGGAAAATTAGGAAAGGAGCGCGAAAGTAAATTCGGGATTCTTTATCAGCCAGCGAATGCTGGTATACAAGTTATCCTTTTCTAATTGGCCGACGCGTTTCGAATCCAGGGGCTTGTTTTCCGGATTCTCATCAGGGCACAATTACTCTGTCTGTGAAATTTGAAAGGAAGAAAGCTTTTTTAAGTATTTTGGGTGGAAAGGCAGATCTCCCTATGTTATGACACTCAGCCGAGGGACCTACCAGTTTTTTGGCGAAACAAATTCAGAGGACAATTGTCAGTGCAGGCTGGATGAGCTCCATGAGGAGTCCAGTTGGCGGAGCTTCCTAAAACAAGGTGAGTTTACATTAGCACAGCTTGAATGTGTTGCTGCCAGAAAGTGCAGTAATGCCAAAGTGATTGGAGACAAACGTACCGTCAACTTTTTCTTAACTTGACGGTGAAGGCTGTCTTTAAAGTGGAACGTGAATTCTTCTGCGGGCTCTCGCTGAGAATGGGGCCAATGGCGCTGTGTGCAGAAAAGTAAGCATTGTTGTTGGGAGCTGGGGTCTGAGTTGTAACTAAATACTGTAATGGGAAGCAAGGGACATACCTTTAAAGTTTAGTCAAAGTCGGTGCGACGGCGTCTTGCTGTCCGATCAGACTTTTTATGGGTGTACGGCGTGTACAATTTTCACCGTGATCCGTATCCGCTGATGGAAAACGGAAGAAATTTTAGTTAGTTTTAGCGTTGACCGTGAGTAAAACAAAGACCAGTGGCGGGGTTCCACGGGAGCTCGCTTACCTCCGTGTTGCTCGGTCAAGGCCTCCAGCGTTCTGCGTGATTCCAAAGATGGACGCTACTGTTGTTGCCATGGAGAAAAGCACTTGGATGTGTGCTAGGGCTTATGGGATATGTAGTTCACGCTGTTCTGTGCTAATGTCAGGAATGATCACATGGATTGTGTCATGTTTTGATTGGAACTGAGGAGAAACTGAGACGCGACCCGTTCGGTCATCAGTCATCAGTCTCGCAACTTCAGACAAACTATTAAGGCCCTTCTGTACACTATTAAATTTCAGAATTAGGTATGCTTCCTTTTTAAGGAGCATTCTGTCCAAGTCTGTGTTGTTCTGTGATGGACGTAGTGTATGCAATACCGTCCATCTAAGGTCATTGACATCATGGTTGGCATTCAAGAAATGTTCAACCATGGGGGCAGTCATGATTTTGTTTTTGATTCGGGACCGGTGTTGGCAAATTCGCGTGTTGACTTGTTGTCTAGTTTTGCCAATATAGATTTGGTCGCAGGGGCACTGAACCAGGTAAACAACATTCTTGGTTTCGCAGTTGGAAAATTCTGAGTGTTTCCATCTGGTGGCCTCATGTTGGAACTCATCGGCCTCGATTGTATTTGGGCACACGACACAGGTACCACACTTGTGATGTCCTGTGATCGGTTTGAGGTTCCACTGGGTCAGTAGATTGCTTTTTTTTTTTGGTAACGATACATCTGCCCTCATGATGTGCTGTCCCACGTTTTGGTTTCTCTTGTAGGCGAACAAGGGTCGTGGGAGTGGGCATTCTAGATTCGCCATTAAGTGCCAGTTGTTCAGCACAGTTTTTCTTAATTTGTGTGTGTCTGGTCTGAAGGTGGTAACACAGACCAGTCTTTCGAGTGTCGGTTTGGGCCGTA
This sequence comes from Lissotriton vulgaris, assembly GCF_964263255.1. Lineage (NCBI taxonomy): Eukaryota > Metazoa > Chordata > Amphibia > Caudata > Salamandridae > Lissotriton > Lissotriton vulgaris. Next base: position 1,604,553,504 of record NC_141685.1, read on the forward strand.
CTTGTAAAAGAGTTTCGCGGGGGGTGAAGCGCGCTCTTTTGAAAGAGTGCTTCAGCAGTTTCTTTGGGTACCCCCTATCTTGCATTTCTTGACAAAACGTCGCCGCGTGGGACGTAAAGTCTTCCAAGTGGGAGCAGTTTCTCCTGATACGCAACAGTTGCCCATATGGAAGGTTGGATTTCAGATTCCTAGGGTGGGCACTGTTGTGGTGCAGAATGGTATTTCTGTCCGTATCTTTTTTGAAAAGGGATGATTTGAGAACCCCATTGATGTTTGCTATTTCAACATCAAGGAAGGTCATCCTTTCATTGCTCTGAGATATCGAGAATTTGATGTCATCATGCCTGTTGTTAAGCCAGTCATGGAACGCTACCAGGTCGGTCTGGCTCCCCTGCCACAGGAGCCAGACATCATCTATGTAGCGGAACCACTGTAGGATGTGCTGTTTAAAAGGGTTGTTGTTGTCAACAAATTTTTGCTCGTACTGAGCCATATACAGTACGGCCATTTCAGGGGCATAAGGGCACCCCATCGCGGTGCCCTTTACCTGCATGAAGAAATCCCCATTGAATGAAAAATAATTCTTTTTTAAGGCAATTTCAGCCAGTCTCAGGATAAAGGAAGTGGGTACTTGGTGTGGCCTCTCCCTGAAATTCAGATAGATTTCCATCACCTCTAACGCTTCTTCCTGGGGAATTTGCGTGTAGAGGGAGGTAACATCCATTGTTACCATCAATTGGGTCTCTGGGTCGAACTCAGTGTCTTCTACCTTAAGAAGAAAGTCAGTCGTGTCTCGTAGGTACGATTTGACCGTTTGTAAGAATGGTTTCAAAAAGAAATCCACATACTGGGAAAGGGGTTCAAGGCACGAGTCACATCCAGAAACTATTGGACGTCCTGGGGGGTCATGAAGGCTCTTGTGAATTTTTGGCAAAAGGTAGAGCACTGGGGTTCTGGGATATTTTTTCAGAAGATATTCGTGTTCTTTTTTGCCCAAAAAGCCACCATCCAATCCTACCTGTAGTGTGTCAGCAATGAGTCGTTGGATCTCTTTGACAGGGTCTTCAGAAAGACGTCTGTACCAGGTTACATTATTCACTTGTTTGTTGCCTTCTGCTAGATATTTATCACGAGACCACACCACCACTGCCCCGCCTTTATCGGCCTGTTTAATGATGATGGAATTGTCTTCCTTGAGAGCTTTGATTGCTGCACATTGTTTTTGGCCTATGTTTTGTTGAACAAAATGTCTACCCTTTTCGAGTTTCTTGATCGATGAGAGCAGAACCTGTTCGAATGCGAGAACCTCTTTTGGAATGTTTTGGTTGGGGACAAAGGTGGACTTGTTCCGTAACCCAGTGACTTCTGTGGTGGGCGAAAAACTCAATTGCTTCTAACTTGAGTCTTGTGTAGTCAGTTTTTCTGCCAGGCACAAATTTGAGTCCCAGCGCTAAGACCGAGTGTTCTTCTGGTGTTAATGGTCTGTTGGACAAATTGACTACAGCACTGGAACCCTCTACGACTTGTATGAGCGGTTCCTGGTTCGCATCTCCCATGGAGGTTTGAAGCGAGCTTTTGGCTGTTGGCCCTGGTCTAAAAAAGCCACCTGTTTCTTGTTAGGGTTACGGTTGTCCGAACCCGATGAATCAGAGGAAGAGGTTTCCGAGAATGTTGTAAACCTATTCCTTGACCGACCTTGGAAGGTAGATAACGCTCTGCGAGATTCTTGCTGGGTATAATAATCCTCCTTTAGAAAAGGATATACCTGCTCGATTTTGAATGACTTGACGTCTCTCTCATATTTAAAAGTTTTGTCATTAATAGTATTGTCTTTGAAGGTCCTGATTTCTTTTTCAATTTTCTCCAATAGTGCCTTAGCGTCCGTCACGGCCGGACTAGTCTTAATTGTCTCAATTAGTTCCTCAATTTCTTTTTCTTCTTGTAAGCACAACCTCTGTGCGGTTTCTATGGTGTGGACCATGAGGTCCCGGCTGCACTTTGTGTTGATAAAGCTGAAGCCTTTTTTGTATTCTGCATCATCGACAAATATCACAGGGACATTCTTGACCTGTAGGCCCCAGGGAATTGTTCCCCCTTTAAGGTGCCTAAGGAGAAAATGTCCATGTAGTTCTGTACGTGAATGTATCAGGGGGATTCATCAAGAAGAGGCTGAGAAAAAAGGGGGGTCCCAAAACGTGTTTTCTCATGCAATTTTCCATAGGAACCGTTCATCGCGGCTACAGCCCAAACAGCTGAACGGAATTACACCACATTTTGCAAAGAGGTAGTCCTCAGTTCAGACTTTTGCTGAAATGGTGTAAATCCATTCAGTAGTTCCTGAGAAAATCGCAATTAAAAGTACATATATATATATGGCCGATCAGGATCCGCACATCCTGCCGAGCACGAGCTGTATGCTAATTGGCTGTCAACAATCCAAACCAGGAAGTGTTAGCAGCCATCTTGTGCCTCGGTAGAACCGAGGCACAAGAAACCTTAATAAAAAACACGCAAAATGCAAAAAAGGGGCAGGGTAGAAACACCCTGACCCCCTAGGCCTGCTCTGGGTTCCCACAAGGACCCCCAGGGCCCCAAAAAAATTATGATTTTTGTTTAAAATCTGCAAAATCCACGCAGAGTGCGCAGATATTTCCGATAAAAAAAAAAGAAAGCACAGGCCCCCGCGCTTGGATGATAATTAGCCCCTGGGGGCCGAATCCCGGGGGCATGTTGATAAAAAAAAGGGTCAGGGGCCCAATCCCCCCACACTGCCCCGGGGACCACCGCCCCCAGGGCAAAAGCATGCATAATTGCGGGGGGAACACGACCCCCCGCAGCCACAGGGACCACCACCCTGGGGCTTAAAAGTATAATTTTACGGAACCTCCTAGGGCCCTCGAGCCCCGGGGACTGCCACCCCCAGGGGCTCGATTTGAATGACATTGAGGGAGGGCACACGGCCCCCCCGCAGCCCCGGGGACCACCACCCCCTGGGGCTTAAAAGTTTAATGATGGGGGCCTCTAAGGCCCGCCCAAGCCCCAGGGACCGCAACACCCCGGGGCTCGACTACATTGAGATTGTGGGGGGCAGACTGCCCCCTGCAGCCTCGGGGACTGCCACTCCCCAGGGCTTATTTTTAATTTAACTTTTAAAAAAACCCGGTGGGGGGGCTTGAACCCCCCCCCACACGCCTTGGGAACACCATCTCCCCGGGGATCTAAACATGTCCGTGATGGACCCCCCAGCCCTGTGGATCACCACCCCCCGGGGCTTTGAAGAAGGAGGAAGGGGGGCCGTGCAACCCCCCTCCTGGAGCCCTCGAGGGCCCTTGGGACCAACCCCCCAGGTCCAGCTCCTGAAGTGTCCCAGGGAGCCCACCCCCAGGACACTGTAGTTTGCTATGGCAGGGCGGGAGCCTCATGGCTCTCACCCTGCCATAGCAAAGTGCTTTGCTATTTGGGAGAGAGAGCAGCAAACCTGCTCTCTCTTCCGAATAGCAAAGCAAATTGCTTTTCCACATGAGGAGTAGCATGTTAGCTGCTCCCTGTGTGGAAAAGCAACGCGGGCTCCTGCAGGAGGTGGGGAGCCTGGGAGCCGGCGGGACCGTGGGGGGATTGGGGATGCCCCACGGTCCCCAACGGAGAGGGCCAGTCTCGGGGGCTGGGGTCCCCGGGGCTACAAGTGGCCCGGGATGGGGGTCACACGGCCCCCCTCCCCAAAAGTAATAAATAAAAAAATATAGAAAGGCCGGCCCCCGCTGATGGGGTCTCCGGGGCCATAAGTGACCCGGGAGGGGGGCCACGAGGCCCCCCTCCCCAATAGTTTTCAAAAAATAAATTAAAAAGGCCATGCCCCTGGGGATGGGGTCCCCGGGGCGCTTAAGGCCTCGGAAGGGGTGCCACGTGGCCCCCATCCACCATAATAAAAAAAAGACCCGGCCGGCAACTAGCCCACCAGGAACCTCCAGGATGCACCAGGGGGCTACGTTGCAGAGAGGTGTTCTTAGGCCACGCCCCTTTTTACACCTCCCTGCAACGCAGCTCTGTGGTGCTTACTGGAGGTAGCTGGTGGGCTAGTTGGCCCCAAGGGACCCCCAGTATTCAAGGAGAATTTTTTCCCCCTCTGCAAACGCGCCAGGGGGCGCGTTTGCAGAGTGATGAAAGGAGGGGGCGTGGCCTCTGGCGCAATGCCGGTCTTTAAACCTATGGCATGGTTTAAGTTTGGGAATTAATACCTTGTCAATCCTGAGGGTCCCTGGGGGCCAACTAGCCCACTGGGTACCTCCAGTAAGCACCACGGAGTTGCGTTGCAGAGTGTTGTAAAAAGGGTCATGGCCTCTGAACACTTCTCTGCAACACAGCCCCCTGGCTCATACTGGAGGTACCTGGTGGGCAAGTTGGCGCCCAGGGATCCACAGGATTGAGGAGGAATTAATTCTCTAACTTAAAATGCACCACAGGCCCTGTTTGCGTGGAGAAGTGTTTTAGTGGAGAAGTGTGGCTCACTGGTTAGAGCGGCAGACTCTGAAGCAGATATCAGGCCCGGGACCAGGGTTCAAGTCCCGACGCGGCAGGGTCTTGGGCTCAATATCCGCGGACTCGATAATTCTCGCCTCAGCGCCTACTCTAATCATGGGTCCCACGCTGCAACTCTGGGCAATAGCTTGCTTAATCTCCACAACGGCCCCAACAACACTGGGATGCCTTGCTTCACCTTGGGGGTGCCAAAGAGGAGCATCTCACAGGGAGAGCCAGGAAGGGTTCCACAGCGTTATACAGCGCCGGGACGCCCCGTTGGGGCAGCTGTGCGCTTTACAAAATACACTACATTTACATTTGCAGACATGTCACCTCAGGCCACGCCCCTTTCCTTCACCACTGTGCAAACATGCCCCGTGGTGTATTTTAAGTTGGGAAATTAATTATCTTTCAATAATTAGCCCAACAGGTGTCTCCAGTATGCGCCAGGGAGCTGTTTTGCAGACAGGTGTTCAGAGGCCACGCCCCTTTTTACACCTCTCTGCAACACAGCTCTGTGGCGCCTATTGGAGGTACCTAGTGGGCTAGTTTGATCCTAGGGACCCTTAGGTTTGAAGGGGACTTAGAACGGCCACAGGGGGTGTGTACAGAGTAGTGAGGGGACGGGGCCTGAGGTGATGTATACAAACACGCCCTGTGGCGTGTTTTAATGTTGGGGAAAAAATTCCCCTTCAATCCTGAGGGACCCTGGGGGCCAAGTAGCCCACCACACCAGGTGCTTCCTGGAAGTGCCACTGCGCTGTGTTGCAAAAAGGTGGTGCAGGCCGTCCCCCTTTTTACATCTTTCTGCTACGCAGCTCTGTGGCGCTTACTGGATGTACCTAGTGGGCTAGTTTGACTCTAGAGACCCTCAGGATTGAAGGGGAATTATTTCCCCTACATAAAACGCGCCACAGGGTGTGCTTGCACAGTGGAGAAGGGAGGGGATGGTGTAGGAAAGTGGCTCTATGTATACTGGACCAAAGTAAAATCAGCCGAACTACGAATTCCTATTTACTCACCTGTTATCAGGAGATACTTCAGTGCTGCATCTTTGAGCCCAGTACTGATCCTGAAAAGTAATTCTAGTTACTTATAAAGATACTATTGAGACAGTCATTCACTCACTAACACACCCATACACACACTCATCCACCCATACAGTACTGCACACATACTGTCTTCAAAACATACAAACAGTGACTCCCTCATTTATGCATCTATGCACTAAGTAATACCACCCACTGAACCATACAATAACTCAGACACTCATACTCGAAAAACCAAATAGTCAAGTCAAATGTACCTTTATTACGGCCAACATGGCCCAGAAAGTGCAAAATTTTACAGCAAACATTTGTAAAAGTCATTTAAAAAAAGAAAAGCTTTGTTTAAAAATCCCATAGCATATTAAAAAATGAATAAAAACATGTTATATAAATAGATAAAATCAGAGTTTGGGTCTTTCTCCCCTATTTTTTTTCTCTAGCAGCAAAGATTTCATTTCAAAGTGCATGATGCATTATTCTGTTTTTTTTTCCCCTTACTTATCTTTTCCTTTCCACCCAGAACCAAATTGATCAAGCTATAACACAACCGAAAATGGAGAACAGGAGTGCTTCAATCAATTAGGATATATGTTGCATTGTGATGAGATGGAACAATTCGATAGCTAGTTCTTATCTGATAGCGCATTTGGAGTTTTGAGAAAGACCCTTCTTGTGCACCACATGGAGAACAGAAACCCCGCCTCAGAGTAGACAATTGGGATACTAAGATCACATTTCAGTATCCTGAATGTTTCAACACAAGGTCTACTACCTAGATTTCTGCAGATCTGAGCTAACCATCTCCTTCTCGTTTTGCTGTACCCCAGACATCCAAAAAAGACATGAAGTTCAGATTCCTCAGAATGGTTACAAGCGGGGCACCTGACCTCGTTTTGGTGTTTCCATTTAGAGGTCACACAACGCAAAGGCAAAACTCCAAATCTAAAATGCAGATAAAAGTTTTCTGGCTGTTGGAGGTTTGATTAGGTCGAAAACCCTTTCAAAGACGGGACTGTCCCTAATTTCCAGAAAGGCTAGGGTTGATTTGCATATGTTGGGATTAAAGTGTAGCAGGGTCATTCTATAATTCTTATAGGTGATCTTTAATAGTATTTTTGAGAATTGGGGGCAAGCTACCTCCGGGTCAGACCAACATTCCCCCCAAACCCAGGTTAGTTAATAAATGTTTAACATGGGAAAACCAGGGAAGCCTAACGGCACCCCTAATTTCTAAAACTTCAGAAAGTTCCGGGGTCGACCATAGACGACGCCAGTATAAAAGGGGTCTAAGGCATAGGACTGCCTCTAGTTCCATCAAACCCAGATCTAAACGGAGAGGGACTAGAGGAGTGCTACGTAGCAATCTAAAGAGATTCCTGATATATTGGTTCTCAATCTGCAGTAAGGACTTGGGCCTGCAGAGACCCCCGAGTTCTGCTCCATACAATGCAAACCCGCAGGCCTGGACCTTGTAGATTTCCGGTGCCGGGCTAACGGCACTCCTGTTTGAATTATTGAAAACCTTCAAAATTCCCCCTATTGGCTGTACTAGTTTTAATGTTGATTTCCCTATATGTGCCCCCCAATCCATGATCTCAGTGATTGTGATGCCTAAATACATAAACGATGTTACTCTTTCTAGGGGTACATTTTTTAGTAAAGTGTTTGGACGAGTGCTCTTGGGTTTATTGAAAACCATAAATCTCGGTTTCTGGAGGTTGAGCTCTTTATGTAAAGGCTAAACAATGTCGGAGCAAGTACGAACCAAATAATAACCCCTATAGACACTGATGTAGCTACTCACAAACCTATGCAGTCACTTATACACTAAGTGAGAGACTGATACAGATAATTACATATTTAAACATCACTCACTAACCTATGTATTCACTAAGATACACTTAATCAGTGCATTATACAATCAATTTTACAGGAAAAAAATCAATTTAGACACTTATATACCCATTTATTCTTCCATCGACCTTGAGATATACATATATGAAACATAGTTAAACTGTACAGAAACACACATTCACTGGATGATGTCATCAGTGATGTCATTTGAGATGTCATCAGTGATGTCATTTGAGATGTCATCAGTGATGTAGTGAGTGATGTCACTGACCATGTCATGAGTGATGTAATATGTGACTGTCATGATCCCCTCATCTCCTCATCCGAGGTTCTTAAAAAACCCACCCCTTTCATGTGCACCAGCACTCCAGTATGTATTAGGTAAAATGTGATGTAAGTGAAACGTGTTAGGAATGTGGTTCTATGTATCATGCAGACTCGTAATGGAGATTTCCTGTTTAAGTCTGAATTTGAGATTGTTGTAATTCGTGTATGCTTTCATCTATTACGTTTACTTTTGGGAAAAAGATTCGGAAAGTCAGAGCCAAGCACAGCATTTGGTAAGATCAGTTCAAGCGTTCTGCACATTTAAGCTGTGTTGAGCCTTTTCGCTCGCAGCGGCTTAAACGTGACGTGCGCACGTTATCTTCTGGGTGCGGTCGGATATTAAAACCGCACCCAGGCTTCCAAAATTTCCTTTGCCTTTCACACCAGCAAGGAGAAAGGTAGGGTCTGGAGTCTTCTCGGCTGACTCACCTGATAGAAGATATCCGGCTCCTGGAATCTTCATTTGGGCTCATCCTGCGATTCGGAACCCTGTTAAAGACAAAATGAAAGAACAGAGATAAGTACATTTAATCTTTGAAAAGACAGGCGCCCTACGCAAGAAAGCCTAGGTTAATTTTTGGAACATTTTGTTTTCTACAGTAAAGGAAAACGGTTTTGGAGAACAGGAGTGCTTCAATCAATTAGGATATATATTGCATTGTGATGAGATGGAGCAATTCGATAGCTAGTTCTTATCTGATAGCGCATTTGGAGTTTTGAGAAAGACCCTTCTTGTGCACCACATGGAGAACAGAAACCCCGCCACAGAGTAGACAAATGGGATACTAAAATCACATTTCAGTATCCTGAATGTTTCAACACAAGGTCTATTACCTAGATTTCTGCAGATCTGAGCTAACCATCTCCTTCTCGTTTTGCTGTACCCCTGACATCCAAAAAAGACATGAAGTTCAGATTCCTCAGAATGGTTACAAGCGGGGCACCTGACCTCGTTTTGGTGTTTCCATTTAGAGGTCACACAACGCAAAGGCAAAACTCCAAATCTAAATTGCAGATAAAGTTTACTGGCTGTTGGAGGTTTGATTAGGTCGAAAACCCTTTCAAAGACGGGACTGTCCCTAATTTCCTGAAAGGTTAGGGTTGATTTGCATATGTTGGGATTAGAGTGTAGCAGGGCCATTCTATAATTCTTATAGGTGATCTTTAATAGTTTTTTTGAGAATTGGGGTCAAGCTACCTCCGGGTCAGACCAACATTCCCCCCAAACCCAGGTTAGTTAATAAATGTTTAACATGGGAAAACCAGGGAAGCCTAACGGCACCCCTAATTTCTAAAACTTCGGACAGTTCTTCTCTATGTGTAGAAAGTTCCGGGGTCGACCATAGACGACGCCAGTATAAAAGGGGTCTAAGGCATAGGACTGCCTCTAGTTCCATCAAACCCAGATCTAAACGGAGAGGGACTAGAGGAGTGCTACGCAGCAATCTAAAGAGATTCCTGATATATTGGTTCTCAATCTGCAGTAAGGACTTGGGCCTGCAGAGACCCCAGAGTTCTGCTCCATACAATGCAAACCCGCAGGCCAGGACCTTGTAGATTTCCGGTGCCGGGCTAACGGCACTCCTGTTTGAATTATTGAAAACCTTCAAAATTCCCCCTATTGACAGTACTAGTTTTAATGTTGATTTCCCTATATGTGCCCCCCAATCCATGATCTCAGTGATTGTGATGCCTAAATGCATAAACGATGTTACTCTTTCTAGGGGTACATTTTTTAGTAAAGGGTTTGGACGAGTGCTCTTGGGTTTATTGAAAACCATAAATCTCGGTTTCTGGAGGTTGATCTCAAGCCCTCTGTCCTCACAGAACAACTGGAATCTGTCCAGCACCCTTTGAATCCCCATGGGGGATTTAGATACCAGGAGCGTATCGTCAGCAAACATCATAGCCGAGATTCTTCTTGAAGCTAATTTGGGGGCATCTAGATCTTTTTCTTGTGACAGCACATTATTCAGATCATTTATGTAAAGGCTAAACAATGTCGGAGCAAGTACGAACCAAATAATAACCCCTATAGACACTGATGTAGCTACTCACGAACCTATGCAGTCACTTATACACAAAGTGAGAGACTGATACAGATATTTACATATTTAAACATCACTCACTAACCTATGTATTCACTAAGATACACTTAATCAGTGCATTATACAATCAATTTTACAGGAAAAAAATCAATTTAGATACTTATATACCCATTTATTCTTCCATCGACCTTGAGATATACATATATAAAACATAGTTAAACTGTACAGAAACACACATTCACTGGATGATGTCATCAGTGATGTCATTTGAGATGTCATCAGTGATGTCATTTGAGATGTCATCAGTGATGTAGTGAGTGATGTCACTGACCATGTCATGAGTGATGTAATATGTGACTGTCATGATCCCCTCATCGCCTCATCCGAGGTTCTTAAAAAACCCACCCCTTTCCCGTGCACCAGCACTCCTGTATGTATTAGGTAAAATGTGATGTAAGTGAAACGTGTTAGGAATGTGGTTCTATGTATAATGCAGACTCGTAATGGAGATTTCCTGTTTAAGTCTGAATTTGAGATTGTTGTAATTTGTGTATGCTTTCATCTATTACGTTTACTTTTGGGAAAAAGATTCAGAAAGTCAGAGCCAAGCACAGCATTTGGTAAGATCAGTTCAAGCGTTCTGCACATTTAAGCCGTGTTGAGCCTTTTCGCTCGCAGTGGCTTAAACGTGACGTGCGCACGTTATCTTCTGGGTGCGGTCGGCTATTAAAACCGCACACAGGCTTCCAGAAGTTGCTTTGCCTTTCACACCAGCAAGGAGAAAGGTAGGGTCTGGAGTCTTCTCGGCTGACTCACCTGATAGAAGATATCCGGCTCCTGGAATCTTCATTTGGGCTCATCCTGCGATTCGGAACCCTGTTAAAGACAAAATGAAAGAACAGAGATAAGTACATTTAATCTTTGAAAAGACAGGGGCCCTACGCAAGAAAGCCTAGGTTAATTTTTGGAACATTTTGTTTTCTACAGTAAAGGAAAACGGTTTTGAACTTGAGAAAGCTTTGGTAAAACGAACCTTTTGGACATTTAAAAGAAAGAAAAGAACATTGTGCAAGAATAATAGTGTTGTATTTCAAGGATAAATCATTGCAAGAATACATTGTAGTGAAAATTTTATTTTAAGTTTATTTCTTCAATCAGTCAAGAGTCAATGGTCTCAGAATTGGTGTTTGTGTGGGAAGTGCCTTTTGTTTTTCTCTTCGTGTTTTACAAAAGGTTTTGGGACACAAGAGAATTCATAGAATCCATAAAAATCATCTTTTGAAAACATTTGCAAGTAAGTTTAGGTTTTCCAAAGCAGAATAAAACTATTCTTTTAAGAATATTTGCTAAAGGAATATTTCTTGTTTTTTAGATAATTATGCAAAGAACATAAATCCTAATTTCATCCAAGAACACCAGACCAGAACATCAGATGACTTCACCACAGCACAAGACAAAGAAATACTGGACTTAGGACAGAACAGCTCTGATCGCAGGTTGGAGTCATTTTAGTGGTAAAACAGCTCTTGTCATTTAGAAGGAGAAAAGCACTAGATTTTAGAGTAGAAAAGTAAGAAGTACTTAAGGTGCAGGTTGACTAAATCATTCCCACTTGTTGTTTCGCAGGTCGACAGCAAGTTAAATCCTACACATCAATGTCCAGTACCGGCTCTCCTCCCAAATTTCTAGTTTTAATCTTAGCTGTAAAATTAGATTCAGCCAGGTTTATAGTTAGTTACTTGGGAAGTTGGTCAATTGCGTCTCTGCGAAATCTACTACGTCATCCTCAAGATTCTGTGATAAGGTAAGGGACGACGTAGTGTGAACTTGACAGTGACGTCATCAGCAGTGGATTGCGGGCGCGCGAGTTATTGTTAGTACAACTAACTATAACAGAGGAATTGCAATGGTTTTGTACGACTAAAATGTCCCGTTAACTATAACACCACTAAAACCTATGGTTTTTTCAGTGAATATATATATAAATCAAATCAAATCAATCAAAATCAAATCAAATCAAGTCAAGTCGAATTGGCAGTTTAAGACTCCATCCAGGCTGCAAAGGCAGACCTGGAACATGTTTTAAGGGGGTAATTAACTGGGGGGGATTGGGAAAGGTGAGAAAAAGTGCTACAGGCCAATAGTAGAATTTAATTACTGTTAAATTACTATTTAATTACTTTTAGTGCCAATTACTCTCATAGTTTGAGGAGTTACTTTCACTTTTACTGCAAAGTTGTAATATAACTTCCTGACACACATCTTTAATTTCAGTTCTGCATACTGGAACGACAGCATCTTATGTAATGACCCTTTTTATCACATTGCTTTCTACATATCACTTTTTGAGCCGTGCAATATTTGTAATTTGCCATGTAACTCTAATGCCTACAACAGTAACAAAAGTCTTTAAAAGTCGTGTCATTATCTTTGACGACAGAACAAGCTTTGTCCTTCAACATATGCACTTGTGTTTTCAAATCATCATCTTTATGCATCTGCTTAACACATAACAACATGTGCTCCACCAGTTTAGTAATAACCAAAACCACGCTCAGTGGTGATGTATCCTTCAACCACCGCTCTTCACGTAATCTCTCATTTTTACAATTGAGTATAAACTGGTTCCAAATACGTTTAAATTCACCAAATTTGCGAATGGCTGCCAGTTTTCTCAAACTGATAATATAGTCTTCTACTCTCTTGCTCTCACCCTATTCCAGCCTTCCAAAATGATAGTGTTTCATTATCATACTTACTTTAGATCAGTGATGTAAGTCAATATTTTTTAGGTACATTACCAACACATTCAACCCTTGTGCCTCATTTATATCTTAAATCTGGTAAGCTCTCAGGGACTTTCCACACCTAATAATGCACTAAAAGGGAGAACTTCCTCTTCATGGACATATTTAGTGCACAGGCAGAGACATAATGTTAGACCTTCTTCCATTTGCCCTTTTAAACATAGGATCCCACCCGGTGTGCAATAAAAAAGGAGGGGAAGTTGCAATTTGTATATTTCTTTTAGTCTTTTCTTTGTACCCTTACTGAAAAGCATAAGTGCATAAGTTTCAACCTCACTTTGCTAACAATTGAAATTTAATTCAATCCCCTCCATTAGAGATCAGTCTCTCTTCAAGATGAATATACACACTAACAGACTTTATTTATGATTAAGGCTCCCTGTTTCCCGTTTTTACGGATTTTTACAGCTAAATACAGACAGAAAACTATGTCTTTTCTGTCTGCATTTACTTTTTAAAGTGGATAAATACAGAAAAAGTGCTTCTTTGAAATGGCTCTACGTGCTCTTACATGAATTATAGCCCCACAGCCGAGCAGATGAACAGCATGGGAAATTAAAAAACAAGAGGACATTTCTTTAAATAACTGCATGTGTCAACATACATTTGTGGTATAATACAAATATTTGCCAATGGATGTACTATTATGTAATAATTGGCAACTTAAATAGCTAAAACTCGACAGACATCAAAGTATGAGTGCGCTTATATCATTTAAATAAATATGGAAATGTACAGTTTTACAACTACATTTATACGAAAAACACAAAATAAATATGGTTAAATACGGATAAAATGGGCAAAAAATAAATATGGATAAACACAGACAGAAATGGTAATAAAATAAATACCATAAAACCGGGAGCCCTATTTATGATTCAATAGGTGTGCCTGTCTCTGTCAACAAACCAGGCCAAAATGATAATACAAATGGTGTAACCTCCAACTCAAATGATGTACTACTTCACAGTTACTAAATATGTTGAAGTATGTTTATTAAGAGTGTGTGCCACTCACCGTTTAGTCAACAGGTCAAAAGGACTTTGCCAAAGATGTAACAGACTCAGTTAAGTGATGACTTGTGTGTGACTGTCAATAATTCCTTGAAAGTCAGCACAACTTCCTTCCTCAGGAGTGAATCTACAACTTTAGTCGTGCTTCACAATCCAAACCACTCACACAATGGACAATGGAGTATGCTCCACAACAGATGTATGGTTGCACTTGTTTTCCCCAGCGATCCCTTCGCCACTGTTGCGGTGCACTTTGACCTCTTTTCCCAAGGGGTGCTGCGTGTTGCTGTATTACGTGCATCGCCCTCTTTTTTCTGACTGGTTGGACTTGGGCTGTCTGCTGAAATGACACACTCTGACCTTTTTATTCAAGAAGCAGAGCCTTTCTTATTTAGTGTGCCACCCTCACAATTAGGTTAGATTTACATTTACATTATTTCTGCTTGCCATTGACTCCCCCACCTCGTCTGGATCGCATAAATCATGCGTTCTACTGCTTGGAAATCCTCTGTGTATACACATTTTCCCTAACTGTGGCTCCATAGAAAATCACTGATACACCACTGCTGCTGGTTGTCAATAATTTCAAGTGGTGCTGGAACAATTTTCAGACTGGGGCAACTATAGTGTGGTAGCACGCTGTAATTTACAGATTGCACATTTTCCATTAAACAGACCACTAAATTAGCACAGATGTACAGTTTAGCTGTCAAAAAACTATATAGCAAATGATAATGAGTGGACATTGGATTACAGTGAATATTTGTCATTTACACATCACCAAGTAAATTGTCTAGATCTGGTTTTGATCCAAGGAAAACTTTTGTTTTCATTGCACTCCAGAATTTAAAAAAAGTAGTTTCCTGCCTAGTTATTTAGAAATATTTGCGCAGTACATTTCATTTATAGCTATTTAAATTTTGCTGTGTGTTAGAAAAAAACGCCACCCTACAGTCTTTCCGTCCAAACCAGCCAGATTGTCACATTGTTCACTTTATAAAATATCACACTTTGCAGTAAGAGTAAGAAAAGTAAACAGCAATTTCCATATTAAAAGAATAATCAACAATTTGTCAGAGGACTGGACTGACATTTGACCTCTGTCTTTGAACGCAACACAAATGTGTCACGATCAAAACAAAATGTAAAGTGATCTTTAATGCTTTTTGGCCTTCGGAAATCCAGCATGGTTATATTGGGGGTGCTGCAGCACCACCCACCCCCGCACTCCTACTTCCCACATTTATGATAACTCCATCGACCACCAGTTCCTGTGTCGACCAAAATTCAGATAAGCCCTGCTTGCTACACCAGCTATCGCCATTTTTGCCTATCGTTCACACCGGCTGAAGGTCTTTCTTCAGTTCATCGACAAAAATCAAAATCAAGATTTAACAAATAGGAAAGCAACTACTGGAAGCTTTATTCATCCAAGATCTCATTCACAGCTTAAGTCCAACCCTCCACCATCCAACCACCATTCCCAAAACCTCCAGTACCCAAGGTTCAATACCAAGGATTCCAAATCAAGACACCAAACACAATTAATGAGTTATAGAAATCTTATTTTACATATACACAGGAATGCCCATTACAGCACAGTGACGGGGGGATTTGGGGAAATGATGTCAGATAAGCAGCGTATGTGCTGTTCCAGTAACATAATTAAACAACAGGGGGTGGTGATGGACAGAGTTTCTGAATTAAGCAGAATACTCTCACCCAGTCAAGAGATCAGGGCTTAATCCAACACCGTTTTTTAGCTCACTGCACCATCCCAGCTCAGAACCTGGCTATATGCAAATTAGTCTGTCCCTGGCCCAGTGTATCATGGGAACAGGGCAAACCAAACTACCAAGCCAATTCTTTCACTGGGAAGGAAACAAGCTACCGGGGACCGGTTTCTGGCATTTCAGCCGTCTTCGGCCCGGCTTGCTTGAATCCTGATGGGGCAATGAGCTAGGGACTCACGTCTGAGTATACCCTTCCACGCTTATGGTGGACAAAATAATTAAACAACAGGGGGTGGTGATGGACAGAGTTTCTGAATTAAGCAGAATACTCTCACCCAGTCAAGAGATCAGGGCTTAATCCAACACCGTTTTTTAGCTCACTGCACCATCCCAGCTCAGAACCTGGCTATATGCAAATTAGTCTGTCCCTGGCCCAGTGTATCATGGGAAAAGGGCAAACCAAACTACCAAGCCAATTCTTTCACTGGGAAGGAAACAAGCTACCGGGGACCGGTTTCTGGCATTTCAGCCGTCTTCGGCCCGGCTTGCTTGAATCCTGATGGTGCAATGAGCTAGGGACTCACGTCTGAGTATACCCTTCCACGCTTATGGTGGACAAAATGATTAAACAACAGGGGGTGGTGATGGACAGAGTTTCTGAATTAAGCAGAATACTCTCACCCAGTCAAGAGATCAGGGCTTAATCCAACACCGTTTTTTAGCTCACTGCACCATCCCAGCTCAGAACCTGGCTATATGCAAATTAGTCTGTCCCTAGCCCAGTGTATCATGGGAACAGGGCAAACCAAACTACCAAGCCAATTCTTTCACTGGGAAGGAAACAAGCTACCGGGGAACAGTTTTTGGCATTTCAGCCTTCTTCGGCCCGGCTTGCTTGAATCCTGATGGTGCAATGAGCTAGGGACTCACGTCTGAGTATACCCTTCCACGCTTATGATGGACAAAATAATTAAACAATAGGGGGTGGTGATGGACAGAGTTTCTGAATTAAGCAGAATACTCTCACCCGGTCAAGAGATCAGGGCTTAATCCAACACCGTTTTTTAGCTCACTGCACCATCCCAGCTCAGAACCTGGCTATATGCAAATTAGTCTGTCCCTGGCCCAGTGTATCATGGGAACAGGGCAAACCAAACTACCAAGCCAATTCTTTCACAGGGAAGGAAACAAGCTACCGGGGACCGGTTTCTGGCATTTCAGCCGTCTTCGGCCCGGCTTGCTTGAATCCTGATGGTGCAATGAGCTAGGGACTCACGTCTGAGTATACCCTTCCACGCTTATGGTGGACAAAATAATTAAACAACAGGGGGTGGTGATGGACAGAGTTTCTGAATTAAGCAGAATACTCTCACCCAGTCAAGAGATCAGGGCTTAATCCAACACCGTTTTTTAGCTCACTGCACCATCCCAGCTCAGAACCTGGCTATATGCAAATTAGTCTGTCCCTGGCCCAGTGTCTCATGGGAACAGGGCAAACCAAACTACCAAGCCAATTCTTTCACTGGGAAGGAAACAAGCTACCGGGGACCGGTTTCTGGCATTTCAGCCGTCTTCGGCCCGGCTTGCTTGAATCCTGATGGGGCAATGAGCTAGGGACTCACGTCTGAGTATACCCTTCCACGCTTATGGTGGACAAAATAATTAAACAACAGGAGGTGGTGATGGACAGAGTTTCTGAATTAAGCAGAATACTCTCACCCAGTCAAGAGATCAGGGCTTAATCCAACACCGTTTTATGCTCACTGCACCATCCCAGTTCAGAACCTGGCTATATGCAAAATAGTCTGTCCCTGGCCCAGTGTATCATGGGAACAGGGCAAACCAAACTACCAAGCCAATTCTTTCACTGGGAAGGAAACAAGCTACCGGGGACCGGTTTCTGGCATTTCAGCCGTCTTCGGCCCGGCTTGCTTGAATCCTGATGGTGCAATGAGCTAGGGACTCACGTCTGAGTATACCCTTCCACGCTTTCCAGTAACATGTCAGGCAGAGTGCAGAACAATAGCTACTAGAGAGATTTGGCAGGTCTGCCAAGTGGATGCTGCATGAATTGAGACAAATGGTGGATGTCTTGCCTGATGCTGCTGATGTAGTGTTTCTATCTGCATCTTGATGTACGAAGGTTTTCACCTGATGTAAACCCTCTGAAGGAGTGTGTTTGGATATCCCTTTCTAATAGCGTTTCAGACCTCAGCTACTGACTCCCAAGTTTGCGTAGTAACTGATTTGCAATGAGGAAAGGTTTCCTCTTTGGACCTCTTCTCCTTTGTGAATTGGGGTGTCCACTTCGGGGGGAAATAAAGAGAGGTTCAGAGGACCACTGCCTGCTTTCACTGAAGTTAACTAAAATGGATTTTTTTGAGCAACCTCTGCTCGTTTTTTAAACACTCTGGCAGCTTTAAAAATAGGTTTTGTATGTTTTGGAAAGCAATTACAATGGTAGTGGTTTTTTCTCCCTTTCAGGCCACAATTCTGTTATTGTAACCAATCACAAGGAGTCGAAAATTGTGATTTACTCAATGAATATTAATTGCGCTGATTGTTCTATAACCCCTTCCCCTGTGATTAATGATTGTGTGAATCGATCTATTAGTACATAGATACGGTATCAACATTAGATCAGATTCACAAAAACTCTGCACAATTCAAAGTTGGCAGGTCTGGCTCTTATTTATTGGGTAGTTTCATAGAACACTGCATGACACCTTCAAGACGATTTGGAGCATTAGCAGGTCAATTTTAGTAGACTTACGGTTGGTCAATGTAGAGGCAACAACAATGCCCTAATAACGTCATTCGTAATTGGTGCAAGGAAGCATACTTACTATATTATTAAAACTCATGTTGCTTTCAAAGTATGTAACTGGAGTACCAGCAACTAAAGCAATTACTGCTGTCATTTTAAACAATTATAAATAATAATAATTCCTATTTGTAAAGCGCAAACATTTCACCCCATAAGGTTTCAAGGCGCTGAGGGATGTCAGGAAGATTAAGTGAGTTATTACCCAGAGTCACATGGTGCTGAGGTGAGCTTCCGCCTGCGATCGACCGCGAGACCCCTGCTTCGGAGTCAGACATTTTTGCTGCTGCGCAACACCTCTCCCTACATAGGTTTGAAATGTGATACATTTAAGAAGATTTTCAGTGCGCTGGAACCTGGCAAATGCATTATAGTATAGGTTTATTCTTATTCAGTGGAGAACATTGAATTAAGTGTGAAGAACGTCACTTGTACCTTCAATTGGTGTGTATTATAAAATGGTGGGTAGCATGCCATTAATATAAATGCCATATGGTCGCTAATATTGAATGAGAAAAGATATACCAGTACAAGATTGTAGGCCATAGCCCATATTATAAGTGGGCAGTAAATAGGGAAGTATTTCCCCACCACAAGACTAACTGTTACACAGGGTTCTGGTAACTTTATGGGTGGAGAAAATCAGTCCCATGGACATGGACCACGAGTGACCACTAAGATATTAGGAATTACTACAGAGTTGGCAATACCAGGTCGGTTTTCCCTACTATTTTCTTATTATGGCCTAAACTTCATTAAAAAGCCAGACTATATGGGTGAAAGTATCCGGATCTGCAGTATTTCTGCAAATCTCATAATTCAGATGGGGCTGGTAAATGCTGTTACCATACCCATACACATTATGTGGCAACTGAGGGCCTTTGTTGGCTTATCTTTCACCTCTATTTGTGGTCAGAAATAGCCTGACTTTGCATTTTTGATCAGCACTTGTAACACCAGGAATTGTGTTGGTCTTGTAGGGATCCAGCACATGATGATGTATGCTCAGTCTGAGAGCAGCTTGGGTCACGTGAGCATCCCCAGAACTGGTGCACAGTGGAGGTTGTATCTATGTGGTGGCAGGTTATGTTATTTTAATTTATTACGCGCTCTAATCATCCCCAAAGGGGTATCTCAGCTCGAGACCAAGACGGTAGGCGGCAGGCAAAAAAAGGTACTCTTAAAATAGCTAGGTCCTACATGCTTTTCTAAAATGGGAGTGATTTTCACAGGAGCGTAGTTGCAATGGCAGCTTATTCCAAAGATGAGAGGCAAGGAAGGAGAACGATCTGCAGCCAGACCTGGCCTTTCTGAACTTAGGGACTTTAAGCCAGGCCTTGTCACGAGATCTTAAACGTCTGGGAGGAGTGTAAGACAAAAGCTTCGAGGCTAGATATGTGGCGCCTTGTCCATGGAGGGCGTTGTGGGTTACGCAGCAGATCTTGAAAATAATTCTACTTCTCACCAGTAGCCAGTATGAGGACTGAAGAAATGGGGCAGTTGCCGTGCCAGGGGGAGGTTACATACAAGAAGTGTGGCGATGTTTTGAACTACCGGGGGCCTCATTTATGAGGCCGTGCGTCACTTTTACGCCGCCGGTGCGTCACTTTTTGTGACGCACCAGTGGCGTAAAAAATGCGCCTTGTTGCGCCATATTTACAAAGTGACACATCTAGGTAGATGCGTCACTTTGTAAACCCCTGCGCCACATTATACCTGCGCCAGGTATAATGTATGCAAGGAGGGCGTATTGACGCAAGGAAGGGTCGTAGAAGTGACGCAGTGAAATCTATGAGATTTCAATGCGTCACTTTTAGGACGCCGTTGCGTCAAAATCTTGCGCCTGCCTCACAGCAGGCGTAAGACTGACGCAGGCCCTTTCCCATGGGGCTTGCCCCATGTGAAAGGACGCATTGCTGGCGTTGCGTCACTTTTGGGACACACTCCAACAATGCGTCACTTTTGCGCTTACAGATACGTCAGAAATACTGACGTATCTCTAACTCCTTGCGACGTGATGCGTCATACATTAAATATGACGCATCAGGAATGTCGCAAGGAGTGCGCACTGAGAAGTGACGCATCGCTGCTTTCACGCAGCGATGCGTCATTTCTCATAAATGAGGCCCCTGGAGTTTAGAGAGCAGCTTCTCATTTGTGGAGGCTGAAATAAAGTAGAGCTCCACACATCAGGGTAAATAGGAGAGTACTTTATTCCAGCCAGTCACAGGAGTTCTCCGGCAGCAACTGCCGAGGTGAGAACACAACATGAGGAACATTCCTCCCAAGACATTGAACCAGATCCCAACAGAGGCCAAAAGTGAATTGCCAAAATCCAGTCAAATTCTAACCAGTGACCTGGACAAGTGTTTCCCTGGAGGAGAGTGGTAGTAAAGGAATGGCTCTTCTCAGCCTACACAGCATATGAAAACAAAAACCTGTACGTTCCTTCCCTAATCACCCTGCGTAATTAATGTGGCTTACTTCGTATCAAATATTGTAGGCAGGATGAAGAGGCACAGACTTTGTAAACTATTGACCATATCTAATCTATACCAGGTGAATGCAAGGTCAACTTGCTGAAGTTAAAACATGATTCACAAATACTTTTAAATTAACCGGCCAGTCAGAGGGAGGTGTTGAAGTGATACAAGAAATGTATTTATTTATTGTATTTATTTAATGAGTTTTATAAAGCGCTGGCTAGACCCGTAGGTATCAAAGTGCTTTACATTAGGTTACCCCACAGCGAGTTTAAATAAATTACATAGTGATTCCACATGGAAACGCCAAGAGCACAGTCAAGGAACAGTAACGTGAAAGACAGTTGCATGGAAAGTAACAGGGGAGGTGGGAAAATCAGAAAGGGGGGAGAAAACGTAGAGGGGGACAAAAGGTAAGAGGGGATGGAGAAAAGGCAAATCAGAAAGAGGGAGAAATGTTTGAGGGGGGAACGAGGGAAAAGGGTAAAGGACAAAGGTTTGACAAGATGCCGGGTCTGAGTCCGGTGGAGAACAGCAACAAAATGGAGTGCAGGGCAAAAGATAAAAAGCCATAAAGTCCATGAAAGTGACCCAGGGAGCATGAATTAAAGTGCAAAAAAAGAAGTCAGGGGGGGTACGTAATTCCAAAGATAAAGTCGGGGAGGAATGGAGAGGAGGTGTGTATGCTTGGGTCCACTGGGGCAACTTTGTAGACAATCAGCCAGTCGTGGCTCCCGCGCCCCCATACCTGGGAAAAGTTCTCTCCGGTCTCAGGCGTCAGTGATGAGGCGGAGCATATCCAGGTAGATAGCCAGCATGGGGAGGCAGCGAGGCGGCAGTGAGGGCTGGCAGGCTGCGATGGAAGCAAAGCTGCACCAAGGCTGGCCCCAATTTCAATCAACAGCGGTGAGTCGGTCCGAGGCAGTAGGCAGAAGGAGAGAACAGCAGCGGCAGCGGTATTAGGAATGTCTTCTCCGATGTCCAGCTGGGTAGGAGACAGTTGCAGGAGAACCCAGGCCGAACTTCCAATAGCCGAGCCAGGCGGCTCCACTGGGCATCAGCCATGACGTCCCGCTGTCCCGTAAAGAGGGGAGATCACGCCTTAGAGCAGTCCAACCCCATCCGGAGCCATCTGGAGGAGCCAGAAGGAATGATGTGCAGCACTCTACCAGCAAGCTGGCAATATCCTTCTCTAGCGCTCAAGTGTTGTCCCACATAGGTGCCAGGTGTTTCCTATGGATGTGTCCATTGGCATTTCTGAGATCACAGAAGATCTGCACATGCCTCACATAGACGACACATGTTAGTTACCTTGCACGCATACATTATCCTCATGTTGTTGCTTCTCTGGGGCGTCCAGAGAACGGAGTTCACTTGAACTTTGTTTGTTGCAAGCTTCCCTGTACTCTCCTTTCGCATACAGGTGCATCCTATATTTCTCCCCACTCCTCACTAGGTTTTCTTCTCTCATGGTATCCCTTGGCGCAGTATAACCCCAGCAACTTGGATGCATAGTTCATTGTGAAGGTTCAACTTCAGCTAGAAATCCAGCCAGCTTTCACCAGCCTCTGGCACACAGAAGCTGTAACCACCTGTAGATGCAGGTCATCATGATTTGCATGTACCTACCTATGTTAGTAATGGAAGTATACCTCCGCATAAGTTTAACATAATGCGGTTTGGAAGGGATGTACCAGGACCATCGAAAGTAAACACACAGGACGTTTGCCACAGTCAGTGGACAATACATTGGGTGCAAATACATGTCATATTCCCATGCACTGCCTCTGTCCAAGGACGATTTTCACACTGACATTATTAGGTGTTCACAGTCCTTGAGTTGGGTGCTTATGGTGCTGTTGGCCATTCACCTATTGAATCGTTTGGTTATGCTGTTCTCTTCTGTACCCTGTTGCTGTGGTCGTGTAAAATATGACTGTGTTTGCTAAAATATAGTATATTGCAAATCAATGTTG
This sequence comes from Lissotriton vulgaris, assembly GCF_964263255.1. NCBI lineage: Eukaryota > Metazoa > Chordata > Amphibia > Caudata > Salamandridae > Lissotriton > Lissotriton vulgaris. The sequence goes on from NC_141685.1 coordinate 1,604,576,136, forward strand.
GTCCAACATATATGACCACAGATGATCAGCTGACTGGTTGACTGCGGTGTTCTGCAACTTGAGACATTCTACAGTCTGTGATGTAAAGCATGATACTGCAATTGCATTTCATGCAGGTGTATACTTATGCAGAGCAGCCTTCTTAGGTCCAGGTTCTGAGTCGGGTGGAGAGATATCTCCTTTAAGAGATACCTCACCGAGAGATACCTACCCACCCGATTTTGGTTTAGTTCTCTCCTTATATTTCGACACATTCATTTCTCCTGCTGAAATCACACATCCAGAATTGGGATAAAACATGCAGTAAAAAGGGCCAGTAATTCTAGTCCCCACAAGCTATTCTCCGTTTATTTGTTTAAAACCCTGAGTTGCACAGTACTAGTGAAATAATACCATCCAGAAGCTGCAATTCTGGTCCCAGTGTTCCCTTGTGCCCCATACCATGCAACTCGTAATCCGGGCCCAAATGTGGTGGTAGAGTGACCTGGTAAACTGGATTTTATTACCTTAGTTTCAACCCGATTTAAGACATTTTGGAGTGAAAGTCCAAATTTGTGGGTTTATTCAATAAAAATTAAATTACAATATTACAGAAATACATTCAATAGATTTGTTCACAAATAATAGAACTTTATTTATATTTGAAGTGTCTGTAGTTGCCAGTATCTCCAGGAAATCAAGGTCTTCTTTTATTTTGTGCCATTGTGTGGAGTCTTCTTTGCAGCAGATTTTCCAAGGCCTGTAGCACATCTAACTATATCCACTGCCTGTTCTGCCTGTGGCGTGTTCTATAATCCAGATATATTTGTCAGAATTTGAGGATTAACATAGCTCCCTCCAGAAGTATTCACACCCTATAAGTGCCTGTTTAGGTCTCGCCTCCGCAGCGCGCATGCGCTGCAGAGGAAAAATACCTTTAGCCATCGGTAGAGCTATCCAGTCAAAAACGCATTGCTTCCAATGGCAACGCATGCACGTCTGGCTATTCAGTTGCGGGAGCGAGCAGCTGGCGCCAAATGTTATCAATTATCGGGGCGCCAGCCCCTTGCGCCCGCAAGGGAATTGCGCCGGTCCCCTCCTCTCTCCCCTCCCCCTGCTGCCATGGAAGGCGGCGCGCAATTGTGCTTGTTTAGCTGGCCTTTGATAATAACACTTGTTTTATCACACTCTTCTCTTTCCAGACTCATCCAGGCTCTCTGCTGTTTCATCCTTCAGCAGCTATGACCGAATGTCCATTGCGGCCTCTCTCAGCACTGATCTTTCAGACTCTGATCGCCCAGTAAGCCTGGTGTCCACAGCCTCCTCTGACTCCCTGCTCAACAGCCACTGCCTCCTTGAGAGCTACTATGTTGGGTCCAGCATCACACATGTGCTTCCAAGCACCCTGCAGGACCCACGGGCAGACCTGGATCCGGACGCCATGGAAACTCATGAACCCTACAGCCACAAGGTGGATATTGTAGCCTTCTCCAAGGTCCACCAAACACACAACAATAACAACAATGCAGCAACCCGCAGAGGACTGAGGGGGTCTGGCTCACTCTCCTCGTTTGCATCCAAAGTTGGAGTGATCACTCATAAGCTTAGCTATGTGGAGCGTGTGGTCATTGAGATTGTGGAGATGGAGAGGACGTATGTACGCGACTTGCAGAGCATTGTGGAGTCATGTGGTTCCAGCTATGTTTTATCCGCTTTCTGGCTGTTCATGTATTGCTTTATTGTATTTCACACGGATTGTGTGTTTATCAGCACAAACATTTCGATACATTTTGGAATTCGGTAGTTTCATTGCAGAGATGTTCTTCCGAGTAGGATGGTGTGCCATGAGTGAGTGTTAGTAGCACTTGGCTCACAAAACAAACATAATCCATAGCTTTCAAATGGCTAGTGATGATTTTTTTGGCATATGTCTGATGGGACTAATGAAGCCATGCTTCTAACAGGAAGGGTAAAACTACAAATTCCAGCATGCTTTTGCTAGTAGCATAAATGTCAAAATTGGCTGAATGGCAGTCTCATGGAATGCATTCAACTGACAGATGGGTATGTTGGTGATCTGTAGGTGCTGAAGAATACTGAGATGCAGCATTAAAATATGACTATCCCGCAAAGACCTCTTCTCACACAAATATGCACACGAGGATTCATGGAGCACTTTTTATAGTTTAAATCTTTTTATTGAAAATATGACAGATAAAATTTCCCAGATCCTCGTCTCCCAACAGCAAGCGAAAGAAACAATAATTATTTAGTCCAGTATTGCCAATGGCAAAAAGCATGGAGTGGGTCTGCTAATGAGGAGCTGAGACAACATTTGAAAAAAGGAAAGGACCCAACTACCCCCTCCCCCTCCCCGTCCCGTACCCACCCACCCCCTCATCCACTTGTATAGGAAAAGGAAAGGGGAGCATGAGGAAATGATGCAGTGGCCAATGGTGAGGTCCACGGTACTTTCTGGGAGCGACAGCAGGAATGGGCGTGTCAGAGAGGCGAAGCAATCGCAAATATCGGGGGCAGGTCAGCACCCTGAATTCCGGTCTTAGTAATGTCAAGATTGGTTGCCATAGTTCAGGGAATTCTGACCCTCTACCAGCTAGTGTCAGCATCAGTTTCTCCATGCTCAACACCATCCAAAGCCTCTGGAGCCAGCTTGTGTGTAAAGGGAGTTGGGTGGACCTCCAATGAATCAGAATGTTTTGTATAGCTGCCCCAAGGGCAATAGCAACCAACCTGCCTCTCCAGGATTTAAGTGGGTACATCAAAGGATTAGGTAAACCAAGCAGGATATAGGGGGGGAATCGGGGAAGCTGTGTGTCAATGTGCTGATCACTTAATCCAATGTCTGAGTCCATTAAGGACGCAGGCAGTTGCAATCCCACAGGACATGCACCAGTGTGCCCACCTCCCTGCAACCCTCCCAGCAAAGGTTGCTTCGGCATGCATCAAACTGGTGCAATCGCTCAGGTATGTAATACCAATATGTGACGATTTTGGTTAATGTTTCTGTGGGACTAGCATGATAAGCTGAGTGTCGCACCCTATAGTATATGCCCTCCCATTCCTTGTGTGTTAAAGACCTTCCTAAGTCCCGCTCCCATCGCGCTCGACCTGCATTGTATGTATGTGTGTTGTGGGCAAGCAGCTGATTGTACAGATCTGAGATAATTTTCTTGTCGGAAGTACGGGTTACCAGCCACTCTTCATAGGGGGTCAGCAAGCGCTGTGCAAATGGTTTGACCGTGGGGTGTAGAGCCCAGTGGCGCAACTGTAGGTATTCTAAGCGGCCTCTTTCAGGGATGTCGTAATGTTCCCTGATCTGTGAAAATGGGATGATGCCATTCAGTTTAAATAGATGCCCTAACGACCTGCAAGGGGAGGTTCGCCATGCTTGGAATGCATGGGCGTCCATGCCTGGATGGAAGTCGGGATTATCACATAATGGGGTCATCGGAGAAGGGAAGGTTTTCAACTGCGCCGAGACGGCAGTGTGGTGCCAGGCCTCCATGATAGTACCAGTGATGTAGGAAGCATATAAGTTAGGAGGTAGATGTGGTTTGCGGAGGAAGGGAACTCCCTGTAGGGGTCTGCCTGCTACTGCCTGGTCTTGAAAGAGCCAGTGCTTCTCTGACTCCAACCTTTGCCATTCTACCAAGTAACGTATTTGAGCAGCATGAAGTAGGTCTGGAGATCCAGCACCCCCATTCTGCCATGTTCAGGTGGCAGAACCGCCATTTGATGGCGGAACCGAGGTTTGCGACCGTTCCATATAAAGCGCGAAAGCTCCGACTGGGTCTGTTGAATCCATCCCGTCGGGGGTCGGAGAGGGAGAGTTTGAAAGAGGTACAGAATCTGTGGAAGGATCGTCATTTTAGTGGCCGCGATCCTACCCAGCCATGACAACGTGCAGTGTTTCCACCGTCTGAGCTCTGCGCGTATGCGTGTGTGGAGGAGAGAGTAGTTCGTATCTGCGATGGCCCGCGGGGTCGGTGCCAAATGGATGCCCAGGTAAGGGACTGTCTTGGCCGCCCAGTGCACTGGAAATTCTTCCCTCAGAAAGGCTAGCTTCTGCGCTGAAAGGGAGAGGTCCTATGCCATAGATTTCCTAACATTGATTTTAAACCCTGAACCCCTCGCAAACGTGTCTAGTTCAATCAGGAGAGCCCGGAAGAGCCGTGATCGGCTCCGACAGGGAGAGAAGGATATTGTCCGCATAGAGACTGATAGTGTGGACATCCCCGCCGAATTTGATCCCGGTAATGAGAGGATGTTTCCGGATTCTGAGAGCCAGGGGTTCCATATAAAGCACGAAAAGGAGAGGCGACAAGGGGGATCCCTGCCGCGTACCTCTGCTGATAGGGAAGAGGGAGGACGAGCAGCCATTTACGCGAACCGTCGCCATGGGTAGTCTATAGCAGTTCAGGATCTGGATCCTAAATTTCTCCCCAAGCCCGACAGCCATTAGAACCATTTCTAGGTAGGGCCAGTGCACCCTGTCAAAAGCTTTTTTGGCGTCAATGGCAAGGTGCATAAATTCACCCTGTGTGCGAGATGCCTTCTCGATCAAGTAGAGTACATGTTTTGTGTTATCACTGGTCTGCCTATGTGATATAAATCCAGCCTGGTCAGGCTCAACCAGTTGAGCCATGTATGGTGCCAGCCGGTGCGCTAGAATACTAGTGTACAGTTTAAGGTCAATGTTTAAGAGTGAAATAGGCCGATACGCCCCACAGGTCGTCACATCCTTCCCCGGTTTTGGAATAACCACGATCTCTGCCGCAAACATTTCCCCTGGGATAGTGCCTGTCTGCTCAAATGTGTTGTAAAGGTTTGTTAAGATGGGGGCTAAGTGAGAGCAAAATGATTTATAAAAAGCGGCCGTGTAACCATCGGGCCCAGGCGACTTACCCAGCTTAAGGCGGGAGATCGCTGAAATAACCTCTTCCATTTGTATGCGCCTGTCCAGGAAGGCGGCCTGTGACTCAGTAAGGGCGGGCATCCCGGCTGTTGCAAGATAGTTGGCACTGTGGTGAGCGTCAAAGCTGTCCCCCATGTACAAACCTGCATACAAATCACCATTTGGCCTCCAGTCTCGCGTATACCCTGCACTCTCTGATGTTGTCGTTTCTCCCTGAGTTTATTGGCCAGTGTACTGCCACATTTATCTCCCCCAGTATAGTAAGACAGTGATGGCGTAAAAATTTCAGCGTCAGTGGCGGAGGCCTGAAGAGGTGTAGAGCAGAGAAAATAGTCGAGTCTTGCGTATGTCTTGTGAGCCCCAGAAAAGAAGGTGTAGCTACGCGTGTGCGGATGGAAGTGTCGCCACATGTCAATGAGCCCCAATTCTTTCATGTGTGTTTGGTCTGCATCTGGGAGAACCCCAACCTGTGTCTTCCGTTGGCAGGAGCGATCTAACTCATTATCGAACACTAAATTGAGGTCCCCCCTAGCAACAGGTGGCGATCTGATGTCGCTGTCTCGCAGGGCAGTACGGAAGAACTTGACTTGCCCCTCATTAGGAGCGTAGATGGAGCCTATAACTAGAGTCAAGTCCCCCAATGAAAACTGGTATGTGAGGAGACTTCCCTTTATCTCTGCCTCCTTTTGAATCACCCTACCGGGGAAAGAGCGAGAAACCAAAATGGCCACTCCGGCAGTTTTAGAAGTGCTAGAAGAAAACAGCTGCGTGGGGAAGTATTTGTATCGCAACCTGTGATGATCTTTGCTAAAAAGATGTGTCTCCTGAAGGAGGCAGATATCTACCTTAGAGTGCTCCAGGTAATTAAGCACTGCTCTTCTTTTGATCGGGTTGTTCAGACCCTTCACATTGAGGGTCAGGACCCTAAGTGTGTCACCTGTCATTGGCAGGGTAAGAAGGGGGCCAGTGGCTGCACCCACTGTCCCCAATTATGGGCGGGGGAAAAAGGGGCCATCTCACTGCCGACTCAGAGCCGGAGCGCCGTGGGTGGGGGATAGGGGAAAGTGGACAAGGGATCCCTACCCTGAAAGGAAAACCCCAGAGCCCCAGAACCCCAAAACCAGATCTAGAAACAATACTAGGATCCGAAAAACAGTTCCAAACCAAAAAGGGTGAAAGGAGGACTTTACAACACACAGTCATTCAACGTCCGAACTAGGCCCGGCCAGTGCGTCAGCAGCGGCGGCGAGAGCTTCTTGGTGACTCCGCTCTACAGTTTTCTGATTTGGTTTCCAGAATCTGTGCCTTCTCCGGGGGTTCCGCCATCCTGATGGTGAAGTCCGAGGCTCCTAGTCTTGTTCCCCTTGCCCGTCTTCTTCCTGTGGCAACGCAATGCCCAGCAGTTGAAAAGCCTCGGTAAGGAAGCGCAACTGATGTAGTCTGTCTTTGAGACGGAAGATAAGCCGGAACGGGTGCCCCCATGAGGATGTAATGTTCTGTTGTCGGAGGTGCTCCGTGATTGGGCGGAACTGCCGCCTGCGTTGCAGCGTAGCTAGGGCAAGGTCTTGGTATAGCACTGGAGAGTAGCCTTGGTAGGATATGGGGTGAATGCTGCGAGCCTTGGCTAGTATTACTTCCTTTGTTTTAAGGTCTTGCAGGCAGACCAAGATATCTGCTGGTGGAACGTTAGGTGCTCTAGGTGGGCCAACCCTATGTGCTCTGTCCAGGGTGATGGGAGAGTCTAAGGGGCCACCCCGGATGTGTCTGAACAGGCCCTCAGTAAAGGCAAAGAGGTCTTTGGTTTCGTCTGACGCTCTCACCCCAGGGATCTTGATGTTGTGCCTTCGAGACCTGTTTTCCAGATCCTCCAAATGAATCTGCATATCTAGATACTGGTCTTGTAGGCGTAGCACTTCTTGCTGCAGAGTGTTCAAATCCGTTGTCGCCTCATCGCTCCTTCTTTCCAGAGTGGCCACCCGCTCACCCACGCTATCCACATCTCTGCGGATTTCCCACATTTCTGCAGTTAGTTCCTTTTTGACCGATTGTATGTCGGATCAGAGAGTGTTAAAGAGCGACTCCATAAAGGACTTTGTGATGGGGGCTTCTTCCCTGTCTACGTGGGGTTGCGTATTCGCCATTGGGGCTGGAGGGTTCGGGGCCGCTGGGGAGGAGGGGGTCTGTTCAAAAAGTACTTTGATCAACTTCTGCTTCCGAGTCCTGGCTGTGGACATAATCCTCAGGGTGCCAGTGATGTGTCAGGAGCGAGATACTGACCGCCTGCCCAAACCTCTCCGCTTCAAATCTTGCAGCCAGCCGCAGGGGGGTTCTCCCTCTCCACTGATGAACTCAAAGCTCCCACCATGCAGTCTCCTCGCCTTTCCTGGGGGGCTCCCCCAAAGCCTGGCCGCGTCGTCGGGCAGCTCACCTTCCACTCCCGTCTTTGCCCACTCCTTGGGTGTTGAGCCAGGGGTCACCGGGGAAACCCGATCGCTACAGCTCTTTCTGTGAGATGCCTGGTGGGACGTCGACAGTAACGGCTCTAGCTCAGGGTCCATGCGGTCGTCACAGGTGCACTCCGCCCTCCCCAGGCCCTCACCACGTCCCGGTCTCGCTGTATTCGGGTAAGCCCCCGGTGCCACCTCCTCTGTCCTCAACTCGCAGGGCCAGATCTCGTCGTCCACCAGAGCACTCCACGGTTCCCGCATCGCTCCCCGCCTGGCCGGCTCTGTGTGTCTTGGTTCAGGCCTTTCGCTGGGCCACCATTTGGGCTCCCGTTCTCACCGCCTTCGGGCCTCTCACTGGGCCCCCGTCTACACCTCAGACGTCACCGGTGGAGCTCGTTGGTGGTCGCTCCCTTCATGCCTGTGTCTTGGGGTGATAGCCCCCCTGATCCCAGTGCTAGTGTCCAGATGCAGCTCCCAGGGACCATCCTCCTCTTGGTGCTCAGTGCCCCCAACGCCACCTCTCCTTCAGCGTCCGAAGCAGTCGGGCCTCCACCACGTTCTCGAACACGCCCGTTTTCGGCTCTACACTGGCTGCCGCGCCAGTCATGCACAGTGCTGGGGCGTTCACTGCTTCCGGCGGCAACAGGGGCAAATTCCAGCTCACCAGTCTCGGTGCCTCCACGGGCCCGCGTCGCCCCGGTGCTTGCGTTGAGATTAGGCCCGCCCTGGGGCCGCTTGCCTCGGCGGGCTCTTCCACGGCCCGTCCCTATCTACGGAGCCTGCGCGGTTCCCAGCAGTCGGCCGCCTCCGGCGTCAACAGGGGTCGATCAGCGGGGCAACCGGAGCTCTAAGTGCCAAGGGGTCTCTGTGGCCCTCTCCACCACCGTTCTGGGCAGTCGGCGGCGCACCAGAAAGCTATACGCCGCTATGTGTGGTGGACGATGGGTGGGAGCTTCGCAAGTTGCTCCCTACCTCGCAGCCATCTTGGCAACGCCCTCTGGGGCACTTTAAACTAACCTTTTTGTATAAATCATATACAGAAGTCTAAGAAATATCTCTGGCCGAAATTAATCAGTTCTGTGCCAAGTTTATATATACTACCGCGGATAAAGGGGGCAACGTGGTAATTTGGCCTCAGGATGCATACATTAAGGAGGCTACAAAACAACTTAGTGACTCTTCTTGCTATTCTCGAACCGAACCAGTATGAAACATTTCAATGATGCGAGAGAAATGTTAAAAAAACTGTTACTTAAATGGAAAAGATAAGGCATGATTTCTTATCAGGAGTTTGAATTCTTACATGTTGAATGTCCAGTGTTGCCTAAACTATACCTCCTTCCGAAGGTCCACAAACAAGTTGTCCCAGTCCCTGGCCAACCCATCATCTCGGCAATTGCAGAGGTGCCAGAACATGTCACAGAGTACATTGATTATTTCCTGCAGGACTTGGTAAAGGATCTGCCGACCTACATCAGAGACACCGGGGACTTTATCAGGAAAATTAAAGGTATTCCATGGAGCGATGATATGCTATTTATGACCCTATATATCGAATCGCTCTATACGAGCATTGTACATACTTCTGGACTTAAAGCTCTGGAACATTTCCTAGGAAAAAGACCCATTAACTGCTATAACCACAACAAAATGTTAATAGAAGTTACAACATGGTGTCTAAATAACAATTTCTTTTTGTTTGGCAGTGATGTCTATGTTCAGAAACGTGGTGTTGCGATGGGGGCCTGCTTCTTCCCCAGCTATGCGTGTTCACACGTAGGCTGGTGGGAGGAGCAGGTCCTCAAAGGAACGCTTGGGACTATTTTTAATAGACATGTGGCACTTTGGGTGCGATTTATAGATGATGTCTTTGTTTTATGGAAGGGTGACTTTGATAGCGCCAATAATTTTATCAGGTCTATCAATGAAAATCATGAAAACCTTAAATTTACTTCTGCCATGAACAAATATGAGGTTGAATTCCTTGATGTTAAAGTAGTTATCCATGAGGGTCATCTGGCAACCAAACTTCACAGGAAGAGCACTGCTGGAAATAACATCTTGCATGCCACCATTGCTCATCCAAAACATGTGATCGATAATATTCCATTTGGGGAGTTGCTCAGACTCAAGAGAATTTGTAGTACAGATATGGATCTTGCAAACTGTACTAATGAAGCTCTGGATAGATTCAGGCGCAGGGGTTATAGGGAGTCCGTTTTGAAACTAGCTGTACAGAAAATGAAGGCTAGAAGTTGCGAGTCATTACTGGCTCCTACTACCCCTCTCATTAATGAGCCTGTGGGAATTGACCAGGCCCCTAGACTGATAACAGCCTATAGTAAACAGGCCAGACAAATCAGATCCATTGTTAAGCAAAGGTGGCCAATTCTTAAAACAGATCTGGTTCGGTCACCTAAGTTACCTGATGGTCCCACAATAACACACCGCAAGGGACCTTCCCTCAGGACACATATCCGCCATGAGTTTCCAGAACTTGGTAAGAAGGAAGATTGGTTGAAATCCCGGCCATGATTTATATGCTGCTCCACTTGCAGAGAATGAAAATTTGGAATAAACACCACTCAATATTCAACACCTTTTAACCCAGTTATGACGAACATAAAAGGTTCGTTTAACTGCAAGACTGATTTCGCTGTCTATGTCCTGACATGCACCTGTGGCCTTACGTATGTTGGGAGTACCCGACTACAGGTGCATGTCAGGATTCTCCAGCATCTACGTGCATCGTTAATAATGATGGTACGTATCCAGTGGCCAGGCACTTTAAGGCCATACACAATAACAATTTACAGTGCCTCTCTTACTTTGTTATTGCCTCAGTTCCTAAACCTCGCAGGGGCGGTGACAGAGACAAGATGCTTAGGAGGCTTGAATCACACTTTATCTTAGAACTAGACAGCAAATTCCCTAATGGGTTGAATACCACTGATGATTTGTATGTGTTTCTTTGAGATCATGATATTTACTTTCTGATGAGGTTTAGTAGAGTGCTATGCCTTTCCGTTTTGGACAATTATTGAATCTCATTTAGAATTTTGCACCTCTATTCCTATACTTAGTTTCATGGTTGTTGGTTTTTCTTTCTAATATCCCATTCTTTATTTATTGGGATGCACTTCTTTTTACACTTTGAATTGAGGACATAGACAAAACAGTGTGTATATTTGGTTTACTTACATTATTTGATATTTCCTACTTTGCAATGCTTGTTATTCATTAATATCTATGTACTAACTATTATATATAACCATTACTGCATTTATGCAGATATTTCAAATCATCTACTGAGTTTAAGCCAAATTTGATTAATAGGAATTCAGTTATATATTTTGTATATTTATATATTTATTCCTATGTCCATACAGTATTGCTTATTTTGCACAATAAGATTTGCACTCTATTCTGGTATCTATACCCAATACTAAATAGGTTCCCAGATTTGATTGATGTTTACATATTGCGATTTTGCACATCAGTCTTTTTGCATTTTGCACAGAACATTGTGGTACTTTAATGCAGTATTTTGCACATTGAAGCTCAATGCGTTATTTGCACATTCGATCTTAATGCGTTATTTGCATTAGAAACAACCATTATGGACAAACACAGTAGTGATTTTTTGGTCTTGGCATTCATGCTTTTTTATATTTGATATACACATTTATAGGCTTATTTTTTATGTATATATATTGCTCAGACAAATGTTAATATGGATCAAACTGTTATTTGTTTTTTAACCATTTTACATTAGGCATTAACTTGTGTTTTTTAAAATTTTGGAAGACAGACTATATATGTTTTTACTGAGTAGTATGTCCTCACTCTTCACTATCACGTGGTCAGAGAAAAAAATGCTTCTGTGAAAAAAACTATGGAACAGTTGACATTTAAATGGTGAACAGTTTATTGACTGACAATCTGTGAGCAAGGGCGGAAGCCCGAAACGCGTCAGATTTGGTAACTCGACTTTAATAAATACCTGTGCCTAAAGAAGAAACGCTGGATTTGCGTGTTTTTTCTACTATCGCGATGGCGGTGTGGTGGGAGACTGCAGCTGGTGTATATATATATATATATATATATTACCTACTGGCGGTCGCCAGTAGGTATATATAGTTAGGATTTTTTCTCTATGGGATTTTTGAAAATTCTATGTCTAATAACTTTGGCGTTTGTGGACGGAATTGGCTAAAATTTCAGGAAAATTGAACAGTTTGTCTCTGAGCAGACCCTGAAAATTTGGGGGGGTTTCATCAAGGGGGGGCCGAGAAAAAAGGGGAGTCCCAAAACGCGTTTTTCCCATGTTAATTTCCATAGGGCGGTTGGCCTCACTTTTAGCTCGAACGGCTGAATGGTTTTGCACGAAACTTGGCAAAATTGTAGGGACTGTTAGCCCGATGGGCCTTTGCTAGGTCTCAATATATGTGCTCCAGTGGATTTTGATAAATTAACGTTCAAAAAAATATATATATCTGTGACAGCGCTCCGGGTAGCGCTCCAGTTCACGTACCTGACGCGTAACGGAACTTCGCAAAGCGAAGCTGATTGGCTCTCTGGTGTCTGACAACATTCTAAACAGTCCGGAGCAGCCACCATCTTGTCTCTCGGTAGGATCGGTAGGATCGAGAGACAAGAGGAGGCCAAAACAAAGGGGGAAATGACCATAAGGGGGCATAGTAGATCCTCCCTGACCCCCTAGGTTTGATGTGGAGACTTTAAAAGGGCCCCGCGGGGCAAAAAAAATCGTTTTTTTTGCGTGGGGTGCGCCCGGTACGCGCACCGGAAAGCGGTCCGGGGAGCGTACTATGAAAAAACAAGAATGATAGACTTTTTAAATATTGTATGTTTATTGATTGTTCGTTTTGTTGTTTTTTTATTTTGTTTTTTTTTATTTAAGTAGCAATATGTAGGTACCAATGCAGAGTCAAAAAAATAAAATACACCGTCTCCTTTGTAGATATCTTGCATGTTGTTTCAGAAGTTATTGTGGAATATGGAATTCATACCATAGTGTGTCAGGAAAGTAGAAACAATATGGAGGCAGGAGATGATAAAGAGATGTTAAATACACATTGGAGATAATATAGTTGGAGAAAGGAAGTAACTATGAGCAAAATTATTGTGTAACATAAAAAAGTTGCACAGTATACTATAAGTCTGACTTTACATTATAATCAATTTGGTACTAGTTTATGAATTACATATAAAAATGATTAAAGACTCGAACAATTTTTGATTATTAAATATAAATTTATTTTTCTGATTCTTTTTCAAAATTTAATAGACTGTCTAACATTTGACTGTCCGTAATGTCCTCTTGTTGAGTGAACATAACTTCCCACATTTTATCGTCCTCATAATGAAGTAACAAATCCACAAATTCTACACATTGTATAAGTTCTTGGTCTCGTGATTCGTCCATGAATTCCAAGTCAATGCGTTCAATGATTTCCTCATTGTTCATCTCTAGGGCAATTTCAAAGAAAACGTTCTGTTCTCCTTCTATTTTTGTGCTGAAATTTGCATAAAAAATAAATATATCAGTAGAGATAGGGCAATGTTGGGTTTAAGTTCAGACAGGTACTTGTGAGTTTATAACAGAGAAGTTATCTATGGGCACTGTATGGTTTCAGGCGTGAAGTAGTACTATTAAAAAGTGCCTGCGAAAAAGCCTAAGTAAATTCATAATTATAACACAGAAACGTAAATCAATCCATAACTATAATAAACAAGCCTTTCTCAATGTCTAACTCTTACAGAGGGATAGTATATAACTATCTCAAAATGTTTTCCAAATTAATTGAAATTGCATAACATAGTTCTCCGGTCAAATTTATAAAATAACATCTTACCTTTTAAAAACAAGTTTAAGTTGTCAGTGAAAATGTTCTTGCAATGTACTTCAGGAAGTAGTAGTCAAAATGGCTGTGTTTTTCTCTCTTTCTTTATATATATTCAGGTACATAATCAATCAAATGTCAGGTAAAAAAGTAGAAAATGAAAGTAACATTTTAATTGGTTATCAATTCCAACACTTCAGATGTGTTCTGTGAAGTAATTTACCTCAGGGAATTTAGAGAGGTCTACATGCTAAATGGTTAAATGGAATTCCAACCAAATTTGTGAAAATGGTAGGGATTGGTATGTAGTATGAGCGAATGTATATTTGGTGAAAGTGTCTCCAGTGGTTTTTCTGTAAATTACTTTCCCACCTTTTTTAAGCGAGCGCTTCTCAGTGCCTTCCCCGGTACGCGAACCTGCAGCGTTACGGGAGTCCTCCATTTTGTGTTTCGGTAGAATAAATAATGTTCAGAATGGGTAGAAGGGGGCACGGTAGACATATCCTGACCCCCTAGGTTTTCTGAGGGTGGCTGAGGAGTCCCATATGTGCGAGAAAAAAGAAATTATTTTTTGAATTTTTCGCGCGGTTAGCTGCCGGTACGCGAACCGGGTAGCGAACCGGGAAGCGAACATAAGTGAAAATTAGTGAAAAAAGGTACATTCAAAATTTTTAAAGAGTAATTATAGTTAAGGTAGCTCTGAAAAGAGCTTTTGGGTTCTGTGTAAGTTCTAGGTACTTATAAGTAGGTACCAATACACAGTCTTAAATTTTGTATGAAAACTCTGTTCCCCTCATTTGAGAAGTGCACGCCATCTCTTCTGTAGATATCTTGCATGTAGTAACGCAAGTTATTGTTGTAGATGCAGCCCATTCCATGGTCTCTCATGTAAGCTGAAACAGACTTATTTACATGCTACCTCGATTTCTCAATTTGTGGACAAAATTGATTGGACCACCTCCATTTTTTTCTTTGGCATATATTGGAATATACCAAGGCAGTTTGAGGAAAAAGTGCCATCAATTGCTCAAAGGTGTCCTTTAAGAGCATTTCCAGACCTACCCCAGTCAAAGTGCCCAAATCATTTCCTCCACAGTGCACTATTATGAGGTCAGGGTTTGGCAAATGCAAAAAGGTTTTCACCAATGGTATCAATCGGTGAAATCTCAATCCTCTTTGCCCAATCCATTTGATTTCCACATTTTGTAAATTGAGGTTGTGTAAATTTCTGTTATCAGCATACCTGTGAGCCCAGTGGATGTAGCTATGTCCAAGAATCCAGACAGAAAACATGGCGAGAGGAGGTTCTGCTGCAGTCAGATGAAGTGTGGGAATGAAATGGCAGTTGAAACAGTGGAGTTTGTAAAGAAAAAAAACTGTGGAGTTTGAGTGCTAATGTTTCATTAGCAGTGATTGGTGGATTTCCATTGCTGAAAACAGAAAGTTAGGGTGCATGGATGTGTTCTTTGAAAGATTCACTCACTCAGTCAGTCACGCACCTACTAAATCCTTCATCCAGACACTTATACATCTACTCATTCTTCAATATGTAAAACAAATTTTAATTTTACAGAAACACACAGTCACTGGATGATGTCATCATTGATGTCATCAGTGATGTCATTTGAGATGTCATCAGTGATGTCATCAGTGATGTCACTGACCATGTCATGAATGATGTAATATGTGACATCATCAGCAGTGGATTGTGGGTGCGCGATATATAGTTAGTGCAACTAACTATATATGCGAATTTCAATGGTTTTGTGTGAGTAAGATTAGGTTTTGTAAATGCTAATTCCTAACTATATATGGTCTCAAACCTATGGTTTTTTCAGTGAATATATATATATATATATATATATATATATATATATATATATATATATATATATATATATATATATATATATATATATATATATGTAGGAATGTGATCAAGGGCTCTTGAAGCCCAAAACGCGTCGTTGCAGGCTGGAAAAGAAACGCAAATAAAATCTGCATCTTGCCTGACTCGCTGTGGTGGTTTGAGTTCCTTCCTCGCCGCACGCCGAAAGTGGTGGAAATTTTTTGGTGCATATATATATATATATATATATATATATATATATATATATATATATATATAAAACCTACTGGCTGTCGCCAGTAGGTATCTTTAGTTAGGATTTTTTTCCTATGGGATTTCTGAAAATTCTATGTCGAATAACTTTAGCGTTTGTGGACGGAATTGGCTGAAATTTTCCGGAAAATGGCACATTTTGTTTCCGAGCACCCCCTGAAAATTTAGGAGGGTTTCGTCAAGGGGGGGCCGAGAAAAAAGGGGGGTCCCAAAACGAGTTTTTTCCATTCATTTTTCCATAGAGCTGTTGGAATCACTTTTAGCTCGAACGGCTGAATGGATTTATACGAAACTTGGCAAAATTGTAGATATGGTTTGCCCGACGTGCCTTTGCTATGTCTCAATATATGTGTTCCAGTGGATTTTGAGAAATTAACATTTTAAAAACAGATATATCTGTGACAGCGCTCCGGTTAGCGCCCCGGTTCACGTACCTGACGCGTAACGGAACTTCGCGAAGTGAAGCTGATTGGTTCTCTGGTGTCTGTCAACATTCCAAACAGTCCGGACCAGCCGCCATCTTGTCTCTCGGTAGGATCGAGAGACAAGAGGTGGAGAAAAACGAAGGGGGAATTTAATGAAAGGGGGCAAGGTAGACCCCTCCTGACCCCCTAGGAATGATGTGGGGGTTATTAAAGGGTCCCGTGGGGCAAATAAAAAAAAATCAATTTTTCGCGGTAGAAGCGCTTCCCAGTACGCGAACCGGGTAGCTCACCGGTAGCGTAACGGGAGTTCGCCATTTTGTGTTTCGGTCGAATTTAATCACAAGATGGAGGAAAAACAATGTGGGAAATGGGTATAAGGGGGCACGGGAGACGTATCCTGACCCCCTAGGTTTTCTGAGGGTGGCTGAGGAGGCTCATATATGTTGAAATTTTTTTTAAAATTTTTCGCGCGGTTAGCTGCCGGTACGCGAACCTGGTAGCGGACCGGGAAGCGAACATAAGTGAAAATTAGTGAAAAAAGGTACATTTGAAATTTTAAAAGAGTAATTATAGTTAAGGTAGCTCTGAAAAGAGCTTTTGGGTTCTGTGTAAGTTCTAGGTACTTATAAGTAGGTACCAATAAATAGTCTTACATTTTGTATGAAAACTCTGTTTCCCTCATCTGAGAAGTGCACACCATCTCCTCTGTAGATATCTTGCATGTAGTAACGCAAGTTATTGTTGTAGATGGCGCCCATTCCATGGTCTCTCATATAAGCTGAAACAGACTTATTTACATGCTTCCTCTCTTTCTCAATTTGTGGACAAATTTGATTGGACCACCTCCATTTCTGTCTTTGGCATATATTGGAATATACCAAGGCAGTTTGAGGAAAAAGCGCCATTAATTGCTCAAAGGTGTCCTTTAAGAGCATTTCCAGACCTACCCCAGTCAAAGTGCCCAAATCATTTCCTCCACAGTGCACTATTATGAGGTCAGGGTTTGGCAAATGTAAAAAGGTTTTCACCAATGGTATCAATTGGTGACATCTCAATCCTCTTAGGCCAATCCATTTGATTTCCACATTTTGTAAATTGAGGTTGTGTAAATTTCTGGTATCAGCATACCTGTGAGCCCAGTGGAAGTAGCTATGTCCAAGAACCCAGACAGAAATCATGGTGAGAGGAGGTTCTGCTGCAGTCAGATGAAGTGTGGGAATGAAATGGCAGTTGAAACAGTAGGAGTTTGTAAAGAAAAAAAACTGTGGAGTTTCAGTGCTAATGATTCACTAGCAGTGATTGGTGGATTTCCATTTCTGAAAACAGAAAGTTAGGGTGCATGGATGTGCTCTTTGAAAGATGTAATTTGAATGGTTAAGAAAAAATGATTTTAAGAAACATTGCAGTGGATTAGCAGGTGTACTGAGAGTTCAGAGTTCATTGTAAACATGAGAGGTCTTTCAGGAGGTAGTTGCTATGGAAAAAGGACAGAAAGGGCAGAGGGGGGATCGCTGTTGATTTGAAAAAAGTGAGGGAAGAGTTTTGATTGGGTGACATCAGAGATATGTGTGATGAAATACAGCATTTCTGTGCCTTTGTTGGTTGCAGCCTCTGGAGTGCATACCCTTTGCTCTGCTAAAGAAAAATTGGTGTGTGTCTGAGACTGTTTTGAAATTCAAAAAGCATTTGCTAAGGTGAGAAAAGATTCATTTAATTTAGATAGAGACTAGTATGCTTTTGGGAGAAAATTAGGAAGAAAGTTGTGTATTTAAAATGTTGCTTTGTGTCAAATGTTTTACAAAAAGATTTTGTTTCTTTGAGAAATTGTAATTGGAGATAATGTGAAGTATTAGTACTGACAGGGTGTGCTTGTACATAGGAGCTGTGCTGTGTTTTCAAATTATGACTTGAAAATCGTTTTTATGGAAAAGCAATGCTTTTTAAATTTAAGAGAAGGAAAAAATGGTGTCTGCTTCGTTAAACAAATATTTCACTTGCCCCATAATTCAGAGAGAATAATTTGCTTACTTGATGTGTATGAAAACGTTTCTTGAAGTCTTTTAGGTTTCTTGATATGTACTGCAAGTGTTTCATAGCCAGCATGAGGCATATTTACAAGACCTTTGAGCCACTTTCAAGTTATTTTCCCCATGTTAAAAGTGATGCAAAAGTGGTGCAAGGGCCTTGTAAATACGCCCTAATGTGTGTTAGGGCATTTTAAGTCACTTCCCCATGAATGGGGGAGAATAATTTGCTTACTTGATGTGTTTAAAAACGTTTCTTGAAGTCATTTAGGTTTCTTGATATGTACTGCTAGAGTTTCATAGTCAGCATGGGGCATATTTACAAAGCCTTTGAGCCATTTTAAGTCAAAAAACACATTTTTAAAACACATCAAGTAAGTAAATTATTCTCCCAGATTCATGGGAAAGTAGAAACAGATCCTTTGAGCACTCCCTGAGCACATAGTAATATAAAAATGTTGTACTCTTTACCATTAGTCTGACTTTTTTTTATAATTACTATTATATCTTACATTTTGAAAAAAAATGAATAATGTCTTAAACAATTTTTAATTCATAAATAAAATTTTATTGATATTAATTTTAATAATCTTTGGAAATTTCAAGTATTACTTCATCTGAAATTTCATGATCTTTATTTTCATAAATTGTCTCTTGTTTTTCAAAATTTTCAATAAATTCCAACAGTTGTTCGTTTACTGTCACATTAAAAAAATCGTCAATATTATCCTGTATTTCTGATTGTACTTTGGGTTCCTGTGCTTCTTTATCCATAATTGCCGTTAAGGTAGAATAAAAATAGAGAGAGAGAAATAGAGTTTACCGTATTTTCCGGCGTATAAGACGACCTTTTAACCCCTTAAAATTTTCTGGAAAGTCGGGGGTCGTCTTATACGCCGGGTACAAAATTTTATGGTATTTTTTCATGCGCTTTTTCATAGCGAGGACTTCACTCGAAGGTGTCAGACCGCTTCACAATACGAAATAACAAGAAACAACACACCTTATGTTAAAAAATACAGCCACCGACCCTGGCAACGTCCAAAAATACAGCCACCGACCCTGGCAACGTCCACACCCAGGCCCCGCGCCATGAATTGTGCAAGTATCGAAAGCGAGCGTGTTTTTGTCATAGCGAGGACTTCACTCGAAGGTGTCAGACCGCTTCACAATAGGAAATAACAAGAAACAACACACCTTATGTCAAAAAATACAGCCACCGACCCTGGCAACGTCCACACCCAGGCCCCGCGCCATGAAGTATCGAAAGCGAGCGTTTTTTTCATAGCAAGGACTTCACTCGAAGGTGTCAAACCGCTTCACAAGCGAGCAAATGGCGCCATGAGTCTTACCTCGACTGCCGCTGCCGCTGTACACGCGCCTCCAACCGCTTGCACATCCCCAGGCAGACGAGGCAGCAGGACGAGGCAGCAGGACGTCCGAAACACGGTACATGGTAATGGGCAGCCAACGCCGAAGATGGCAGCGCCCAGTGTGTTGATACGTTTGGCACGTTTGGCACGTTTTGGCACGCTCACCTCTCCCCTTGGCATGGGCGTGGCATAGAAAGGGGACTGTACAATGTTCCCGAATGTTCCCGAAGGCAGTAGAGCACTTGCCGTGATTGGCTGGTTGTTGCTAAGAGGAAAAACAGTCTCGTGACCAGATAGCGTATTTGCCGTACCGTACGTGTGGTGTTGAAGACAGTCTCTGCACCTGTCCATTCTGTACAGCACCAGTACCGTACATCGAGTGCAAATGGCTGACAGTCAAGAACCCGGCAAGGCTCCAGCAGCACATTCCGTGCAAATTGGAGACAGCGAAGAACCCGGCAAGGCTCCAGCAGCGCATCCAGAGCAAATGGCTGGCAGTCTAGAACTCAGCAAGGCTCCAGCAGTGGCAAGGAGAAGAAAATATGAAGCCAGCTACAAACTCAAAGTTGTGGCTTTTGCCACGGAACATAATAACTGTGCTGCTGCTAGGCAATATGGAGTGACAGAGAAGATGGTTCGGGCCTGGAGAGCAAATGAGCAAGCATTGCGGAGTATGCCAAGGGGCAAGTGTGCACTAAGAAGAGGCACCCCACATTGGCCAGAACTGGAAAAGCATGTAGCAGACATGGTGGCCGAGCATCGGCAAAGCGGGTATGTCGTGACCCGAAATAAAATCCGCTTGGTTGCACTTCAGTGGGCCAAATCTAATCCCGATCTCAGCCACAGATTTAAGGCCACTGTGTCCTGGTGTACCAGATTCTTGGGAAGGCATAATCTGGTATTGCGGCAAAAGACAAAAATTGCCCAGAAATTACCAGCGGATCTTGATGCCAAAATGCATAGCTTCCATCGCTACGTCATTAGGCTGCGCAATGAACATGTGTATGCGCTAAGTAGCATCGGAAACATGGATGAAACTCCGATGAATTTTGATATGATCGCCAACAAAACTGTCCATCAAAAAGGCGAAAAGACAATCTTAATAAAAACAACAGGACATGAGAAGTCCAGTTTCACTGTGGTACTTGCATGCACAGCTGATGGTGGCAAACTGAGGCCAATGGTTATTTTTAAAAGGAAAACAATGCCGAAACTCAAGTTTCCTGCTGGTTGTTTTGTGCATGTTAATGAGAAAGGATGGATGGATGAAGAAGGGGTAAAGCTATGGCTTGATAACGTATGGAGCAGGCGACCAGGTGGACTTCTACAAAGGCGTAGTCTACTGGTGTGGGATATGTTCAGGGCTCATTTAACTCCCAGCACCAAGCAAAGGCTGGCAAGACTGAAAACGGATGCTGCTGTTATACCTGGAGGACTGACATCGTTGGTGCAGCCACTGGATGTGTGCCTAAACAAGCCATTTAAAGATCGCATCCGAGAACAGTGGAATGAGTGGATGGTTAGCGGTGAAAAAACATTCACAAAAGGAGGAAACATGCGTGCGCCACAGTTGGATGTTTTGTGCAACTTTGTCATAAAGGCCTGGAACGACATCGATGCAGAAACAGTCATAAAGTCTTTCAAGAAGTGTGGCATATCGAACTCATTAGATGGTATGGAGGACGACTATCTGTGGGAAGGTGAAGAGGATGCCGAAGAAGAGACCACATCATCTGATACGGAATTGGTACAAGATCCATACGATGACTGCCTTACAGATGTACCACAAGATCTCATAGACTTACTTATGAGATCAGATGACGAAGAGGAGGATTTTGAAGGTTTTTAAAGGGAACGTTATAAATCGCTTGGATTTATGGGAAGTTATAGAACGTTTAATGCACTTGCACTGTTTCATGCACTACGTTATTTATGTTTGCCGTTATTCAGAAGTGACAGTTTTTGATATGGTTTTAAATAAAATGTTTCCGAGTAAAGCAAGATTGTTTCTACAACCAATTTCTTTGCGTTCAGTCTCTCAGTTTGTAAAATAAACGCTTATAGGTACCCACTGCCCACTGATAAAGCCTTACTGCTCACCCACAGGGAGGAGGACTAGACTAATACGGTAAGTTCAAAATACCGGTACATACTCGGAATGGCTATGCTGCGCTGGAAGTGGGGGGTCGTCTTATACGGCGAGTATAGCACTAAACCTAAAATTTTTCTGCCAAAGTCGGGGGTCGTCTTATACGCCGGGTCGTCTTATACGCCGGAAAATACGGTAAGTAAGAAACTTCAACATTTTTATTTTTAACTTAACGTGTATAACATAGTTCTGAGTTTTTAAGAGTGAATTTATGTTTGGGCAGTGTATTGTACAAGGCAGGAAGTAGAAATATAAAGTACTGCATGTGATCAAGTCTAACTCAATCTATGACTACAACAGAGAAGCCTAACTCAATCTATAACTTTAACTGAGGGACATTAAATATCTAACAGGAAACGTTTTTATAAAAATAACTTTAGGTGCACAAAATATTTCTCCTTAGAAACTATTAACTTACCTTTGGAAAAGTGTCTTAGGTTTTTCAGGAAATGCTCTGTAAATATGCCTCAGGGGGTTCCAGTCAAAATGGCTGTCTTTCCCTTTTATTTTTCATATATATTCATGTAGCAAACCAATCAAATGTCAGCACATAAAAATACAACTTGAAAGTAATGTTATCATTGGTTGAAAATGTCAACTCTTTCTAATGTGTTTTTGCCATGTAATTTACCTCAGGTTATTTAGACAGGGCTACAACTTGAATGGCTCTATGGAATTCCATCAAATTTGGGAAAATGGTAGGGACTGGTATGTAGTAGGGACTATTCAAAATTTGGTGAAAGTGTCTCCAGTGCTTTTTTGGTACATTAACTTCCCACATTTTTTTTTGCTACCTGTGCCGTTGCGCGCCCCGGTTCGCGCACCGGGTAGCTTACCGGCAGCGTAACGGGAGTCCACCATCTTGCATTAAGGTCTAATTTGGACACAAGATGGATGATAAACAATGCTGGGATTGTGTAAAAGGGGGCAAGGGAGCCATATCCTGACCCCCTATGTTTTGTGAGGGTGGATGAGGAGGCCCATATATGCCCAAAAAAAAGAAAAAAAAAATTCAAATTTGCGCGCGGTTAGCGCCCGGTGCGCGAACCGGGTAGCGCTCCGGAAAGCGTAAATCGTGAAAATTAGAAAAAAAAAAGTTACATTTAAAATTAATTTAGAGTGATCATAGTTAGGGTAGCTCTGAAAAGAGCTTTTGGGTCTGTGGAAGATTTAGGTACTTATAAGTAGGTACCAATACACAGTCTTAAATTCTGGATGAAAACTCTGTTCCCCTCATCTGAGAAGTGCACACCATCTCCTCTGTAGATATCTTGCATGTAGTAACGCAAGTTATTGTTGTAGATGGAGACCATTCCATGGTCTCTCATGTAAGCTGAAACAGACTTATTTACATGCTTCCTCACTTTCTCAATTTGTGGACAAATTTGATTGGACCACCTCCATTTCTGTCTTTGGCATATATTTGAATATGCCAAGGCAGTGTGAGGAAAAAAGTGCCATCATTTGCTCAAAGGTGTCCTTGAAAAGCATTTCCAGACCTACCCCAGTCATAGTGCCCAAATCATTTCCACACAGTGCACTATTAAGAGGTCAGGGTTTGGCAGATGCATACTTTTTTTTAATAAATACATATAAAATATATTTTTCCTTTAAAAGAAGAATACATTTTACAGCTTTTGATATTTGCTATTAAAAAACCATTGAAATTCAATGAAAAAACCATAGGTTATAGACCATATATAGTTAGGAATTAGCATTTACAAAACCTTGAAAATTCACTGAAAAAACCATACTCAGTGAGACACATTTAATCACTCTCTCATACAGTCAGCCATGCACCTACTAAATCCTTCATCCAGACACTTTTACATCCACTCATTCTTAAATATATAATTTTAGAGAAACATACAGTCACTGGATGATGTCATCAGTGATGTCATCAGTGATGTCACTGACCATGTCATGAATGATGTAATATGTGACATCATCAGCAGTGGATTGCGGGTGCGCGATATATAGTTAGTGCAACTAACTATATATGCGAATTTCAATGGTTTTGTGTGAGTAAAATAAGGTTTTGTAAATGCTAATCCCTAACTATATATGGTCTATAACCTATGGTTTTTTTCAGTGAATATATATATATATATATATATGTATATATATATATATATATATTACCTACTGGCGATAGCCAGTAGGTATATATAGTTAGGATTTTTTTCCTATGGGACTTTTGAAAATTCTATGTCTAATAACTTTGGCGTTTGTGGACGGAATCGGCTGAAATTTTCAGGAAAATGGCACATTTTGTTTCTGAGCAGCTCCTGAAAATTTGGGGGGGGTTCGTCAAGGGGGGGCCGAGAAAAAAGGGGGGTCCCAAAACGCGTTTTTCCCATGTTAATTTCCATAGGGCGGTTGGACTCACTTTTAGCCCGAACGGCTGAATGGATTTCCACGAAACTTGGCAAAATTGTAGGGACTGGTAGCCCGATGTGCCTTTGCTAGGTCTCAATATATGTGCTTCAGTGGATTTTGAGAAATTAACGTTTAAATCAAGATATATATCTGTAACAGCGCTCCGGGCAGCGCTCCGGTTCGCGAACTTTTCGCGTATCGGAACTTTGCAAAGCGAAGCTGATTGGCTCTCCGGTGTCTGTCAACATTCTAAACAGTCCGGTGCGGCCGCCATCTTGTCTCTCGGTAGGATCGAGAGACAAGAGGAGGCCAAAACAAAGGGGGAAATGAAGGAAAGGGGGCAAGGTAGACCCCTCCTGACCCCCTAGGATTGATGAGGGGGATATTATAGAGCCACGCCGGGCCCAAAAAAAAAAAAAAAAAATCCGATTTTTTCGCCGTAGAGACGCGTCTTGGTTCGCGAACCGGGCAGCTAACCGGGCAGCTAACCGGGAAGCTAACCGTCAGTGTAACCCAAAAAAAAATAAAAAAATCCGATTTTTTCGCCGTAGAGACGCGTCTTGGTTCGCGAACCGGGCAGCTAACCGGGCAGCTAACCGGGAAGCTAACCGGCAGTGTAACCCAAAAAAAAAAAAAAATCTGATTTTTTCGCCGTAGAGACGCGTCTTGGTACGCGAACCGGGCAGCTAACCGGGCAGCTAACCGGGAAGCTAACCGGCAGTGTAACCCAAAAAAAAAAAAAAATCAGATTTTTTCGCCGTAGAGACGCGTCTTGGTACGCGAACCGGGCAGCTAACCGGGCAGCTAACCGGGAAGCTAACCGGCAGTGTAACGGGAGTCTGAGGAGTAGCTG
This sequence comes from Lissotriton vulgaris, assembly GCF_964263255.1. Lineage (NCBI taxonomy): Eukaryota > Metazoa > Chordata > Amphibia > Caudata > Salamandridae > Lissotriton > Lissotriton vulgaris. Next base: position 1,604,600,687 of record NC_141685.1, read on the forward strand.
ATTGGCTGTCAATATTGTAAACAGTCCGGAGCGGCCGCCATCTTGTCTCTCGGTAGGATCGAGAGACAAGAGGAGGCCAAAACAAAGGGGGAAATGAAGGAAAGAGGGCAAGGTAGACCCCTTCTGACCCCCTAGGATTTATGAGGGGGATATTATAAAGCCACGTTGGGCCAAAAAAAAACAAACAAAAAAATCCGATTTTTTCGCCGTAGAGACGCGTCTTGGTACGCGAACTGGGCAGCTAACCGGGCAGCTACCGGGAAGCTAATCGGCAGTGTAACGGGAGTCTGAGGAGAAGCTGATTGGCTGTTATCATTGTAAACAGTCTGGAGCGGCCGCCATCTTGTCTCTCTGTGGGATCGAGAGACAAGAGGTGGAAAAAAAAAGGTGTAAATGAATGAAAGGGGTAAGGCAGACCCCTCCTGAACCCCTAGGATTGATGAGGGGGCTATTAAAGTTCCCTGGGGGGTGAAAAAAAAAAAAATTGCGATTTTCGCGGTAAAGGTGCTTCCTGGTACGTTAACCGGGCAGCTAACCGGCAGCGTAACGGGAGTCCGACATATTGTGTTTTTTGAACGTTTGTGATATGTGCACGTGTGGATTTTGTCTAATTAAGGTTAAAAAAATATATATATATCTTTAAGCGTGTTCTGGCGCGCTTACGTTTTGGGTTTGGTTTGCGCTGCAGAGACGATACGTCACGGTTATGCGATGCATCATGAGGCGTCTCACGGGCTACGTGATACGTCACCTAATAAAGAATATATTTTACAGCTATAGATATTAGCTTTTAAAAAACCAATGAAATTCACAGAAAAAACCATAGGTTATAGACCATATATAGTTAGGAATTTGCATTTACAAAACCTTGAAAATTCACTGAAAAAACCATAGGTTATAGACCATATATAGTTAGGGATTAGCATTTAAAAAACCTTATTTTATTTGCACAAAACCATTGAAATTCCATATATAGTTAGTTGCACTAACTATATATCGCGGACCCGCAATCCACTGCTAATGATGTCACATATTACATCATTCATGACATGGTCAGTGACATCACTGATGACATCACTGATGACATCTCAAATGACATCACTGATGACATCACTGATGACAACACCCAGTGACTGTATGTTTCTGTAAAGTTAAAATATGTCTTACATATTGAAGAATGAGTGGATGTATAAGTGTCTGGATGAAGGATTTAGTAGGTGCATGACTGACTGTATGAGAGAATGATTAAATGTGTCTCACTGAGTGCATGGGTTAGTGATTAAAGTGTCTTAATTTGGCAATCAATATTTATGTTCTTCTGTAAACTGCTGCATGTTTAAATCAGTAGCTATATCAGTAACTATATGGGTTATTGAATGGTTGCCCAAGTATTTGTATGGGAGACTGAGTGTGTGTGTGGGTGGCTGGGAGGTGTATAACTCTGTGCATAGATGTGTGAGCGGTTGATTCCCTAGGTGTATGGGTTCAAAAGTGCATGTAGAAACAGCTGTATGGACAGTTGACTGTGTGCATGAGTATATTGGTGAGTGAATGGATATCTCAGTTCTACATGTCAAAGTAAGTACATATGTAAAACACACTCCATGTGAGAGTTGACATATATAAATAACTGAACATAAGAGTCAGTGAATGTGAGAGTGGCTGTATGAATCATTGTGAACTTGTATCAAGGATTGTATAAGAGAGTAAATATGTGTTAGTATATGTTTGAATAAGTAAGGTGTGTATAACTGTATAGTTAAGGAAATGGAGATGTGATTGATTCTTTGCATGACTGAATAGGTGTGTGAGTAACTCCATGGATGTGTGACAGTCTGTGAGTGCCTGTTTACACTGAGTGTATCAAAGGTTATATTAGAGTCTGAAGATGTATTATCACATAAATGATATCATCAGTGATGTAATCAGTAATGTCAAATGAGATGTCAGTGATGTCATCAGTGATGTCATTTGAGATGTCATCAGTGATGTCATCAGTGATGTCATTTGAGATGTCATCAGTGATGTCATCAGTGATGTCACTGACCATGTCATGAATGATGTAATATGTGACATCATTAGCAGTGGATTGCGGGTCCGCGATATATAGTTAGTGCAACTAACTATATATGGAATTTCAATGGTTTTGTGCAAATAAAATAAGGTTTTTTAAATGCTAATCCCTAACTATATATGGTCTATAACCTATGGTTTTTTCAGTGAATTTTCAAGGTTTTGTAAATGCAAATTCCTAACTATATATGGTCTATAACCTATGGTTTTTTCTGTGAATATATATATATATATATATATATATATATATATATATATATATATATATATATATATATATATATATATATATATATATATATATATATATATATATATATATATTACCTACTGGCGTCTCGCCAGTAGGTGTATATAGTTAGGATTTTTTCCCTATGGGATTTCTGAAAATTCTATGCCTAATAACTTTGGCGTTTGTGGACGGAATCGGCTGAAATTTTCAGGAAAATGGCACATTTTGTTTCTGAGCAGCCCCTAAAAATTTGGGGGGGTTTCGTCAAGGGGGGCCTGAGAAAAAAGGGGGGTCCCAAAACGCGTTTTTCCCATTCATTTTTCCATAGGGCAGTTGGACTCACTTTTAGCTCGAACGGCTGAATGGATTTGCACGAAACTTGGCAAAATTGTAGGGACTGTTAGCCCGATGTGCCTTTGCTAGGTCTCAATATATGTGCTTCAGTGGATTTTGAGAAATTAACGTTTAAATCAAGATATATATCTGTAACAGCGCTCCGGGCAGCGATCCGGTCCGCTTACTTTTCGCTTATCGGAACTTTGCGCGCAGAAAGCTGATTGGCTCTCCGGTGTCTGTCAACATTCTAAACAGTCCAGAGCGGCCGCCATCTTGTCTCTCGGTAGGATCGAGAGAGAAGAAGAGGTGAAAAACGAAAGGGGAATTTAATGAAAGGGGGCAAGGTATCCCCCTCTTGACCCCCTAGGAATGTTGTTGGGGTTATTAAAGGGTCCCGTGGGGAAAATTAAAAAAAAATGATTTTTCACGGTAGAAGCGCTTCTCGGGCCGCGAACTGGGCCGCAAACTGGTAGCGAAACGGGAATTCGCCATTTTGTGCTTCGTTAATTAAATTACTAGGTATAAGGGGGTGCGGGAGACGTATCCTAATCCCCTATGTTTCCTGAGGGTGGCTGAGGAGGCTGATATATGTTGATACATCTCTTCCAGCGGCTGCGCCATCTTGCCTTTTTTCCAATGCCACAATTTTGTCGTGCACGGCAGCCATTTTAGATGCCAGGCTGGTCCCATGCTATCACCTAACCCTGCGGATGTAGTTTATGGCCCCAGCTGTAGAGAATTCAGACATGCCAACCCTCCCGATTCAGGCGTGTGACTACTGATTTCAGTGCTAGTCTCCCGCCTCCCGATTTCTGCAAGCAAAAACCCGGGGGCATATTACGAACAACTAGCGATAATTTTTGTCTCTAACTTGTTTAGAGACAAAAATTATCGCCGTACATCGGCGATTTTTATCGCAGATAAACCTTGCTATTATCGCAGAAAAGTCAGCGATATTCATGTATTATCGAGCAAATGCTCTTAGCCATGTTATCCACCTCCCATTGGATAACATGGCTAAGAACTGCTCAGGGCAGGTGTTAGATTTTGGAGATATCTCCAAAAGTTGGTAATAGAAGGTAGCGATGTTAGGGACTGTTTCCAGTCGCTAACATCTTGGCACGCCACTTTGCATGTCATTAGTGATAAGTATCACTGACATGCAAAGCGGGGCCCAAGATGGTCGCTATCTCCTTTTAGCTGTCACTAACTGGTGTTAGCGACAGCTTGGTAATAGGGAGATAATTTTATCTCCGCTTTCAAGGCTTTTAAAGCCAAAAAAGCGGAGATAAACCCCCTTGATAATATGCCCCACGATTCCTTGGGGGTTTCAGCTGACAGGGCTTGGTATTGTGTTACATGGTAATTTTTCCAGGAAACGTCAGAGGGTCGATGCAGGGGTTCTAGAAGAGGTGATAAACCATTTAAGCCTCATGAACAAGCGCATGGTCTTTTAAAGATTTGTGAAGTACTCGGAGCGGCGGTGTGTGTGTTTCCTCTTTCAGGAGCGGGCGGGGGGGCACTGCCAGCAACTTGCCAGGTCAGGTAGTGTTCAACACGTGCATCACCCTTTCTCTGCTTGCTATTGCGCTCCATGCTTCGGAAAGGTAAGAAAAAGAACGTGCATTTGAGTTTGAAATGTCCGATCCTGCAGCAGCAAACTTCCAAAGCCCACACATGACAATAACCCGATTCAAGGCCCCATTCACCCGTTTTTAAAAAAATAGATAACACTCCAACAAAGTAAGGTTATAAAACTTTATTAACTATTAACTTTAACGAACGGAACAAAAACTAAAAACATTTAAACATTTCTCAACACAAAAAGCAACAATGGTTAGAAGCTGTCTTTTGTGCGAATAGTCCCAAGGCAGCACAACGTGCAGAGTTCTGGACGGCACCCAGGTGATGTCGCCTGGGTGCCGCACTGGTTTAGGGATCCTACAATGCTGCTCCGAAAATTGGCGTGGGGCGTCCCGGGTGGGGCGGGGGGAGGCCTCGTCAGTAGCGGTCTGTTGTGCGAATAGTCCCAAGGCAGCACAACGTGCAGAGTTCTGGACGGCACCCAGGTGATGTCGCCTGGATGCCGCACTGGTTTAGGGATCCTACAATGCGGCACAGAAAAACAGCGTGGGGCGTCCCGGGTGGTGCGGGGGGAGGCCTCGTCAGTAGCGGTCTGTGTCCAGTGTCACATGGCTGACACAACATGTACGACAGGCACCCAGGTGATGTCCAGTAAACTGCCGCACTGGTTTTGGTATCCTACAATGCTGCTCCGAAAATTGGCGTGCGGCGGCCCGGGGGGGGGGCGTGGGGGAGGCGGCGTGAACGGGCCTCCCCAGGTGGCGGCCATCTAGCTGAGTTGCGCCCGCTCTTGCGGTTACAGCGTCTCGCTCACCATGTTGTTGAGTTGCTCCCACTCTTGCAGTGCAGCGATAGGCGGCTGCCACATGGCTCTTAAAATGGCGGACGGCTCCTCGGTTTTGGGCCTGGTCCACTGAAATGGCCCTGGGACACTTTGGAACTCGGACGCTTGCCTGCTAGGGCTTGGGCTCCATTCTCGAAAAGCGTCCCCTCAGCCGTGAAGATTGTACAAAAGTCTTGGGGGCCCCCGACTCCCGCAGGCTTCCGGTGGGGAGCGGCTGCCATGATTGCTCGCGGAATGACCACGACGGAGCCACGAGATGGTGGTGCTCTCATGCTGACGCCAGCTTCAGTCTGAATGATCCAGAAACAAGGTGGGGCTTTCATCGTTTGGGAAAAAAAAATGTTCTAAACCAATGAAAAGTGTTATTTTTAGGTCATATGACCAAGCCTTCCATCTTTAGGAAACCAAAAGTAAAATGAACCAATGAAAAGTTTTATAAACAAGTCACATGACCTGTTATGCGGCATAGGGCTACAAAAAGCGTAGAAAATCCGTTGGCACGTGAGGCGGCGTCAGTAGCGGACCGATGTGCGAATAGGCCGAAGGCAGCACAACGGGCCGAGATCCGGATGGTACCGAGGTGGTGTCCAGCAAATTGCCGCACTGGTGTGGCCATCCTACAATGCTGCGCCGAAAGACGGCGTGTCCAGCTGATTTGCGGTCACTGTTGCGGTACAGTGACTCGAACGCGCCGAGATCCGGATGGCACCGAGGTGGTGTCCAGCAAATTGCCGCACTGGTGTGGCCATCCTACAATGCTGCGCCGAAAGACGGCGTGTCCAGCTGAGTTGCGGTCACTGTTGCGGTACAGTGACTCGAACGCGCCGAGATCCGGATGGCACCGAGGTGGTGTCCAGCAAATTGCCGCACTGGTGTGGCCATCCTACAATGCTGCGCCGAAAGACGGCGTGTCCAGCTGAATTGCGGTCACTGTTGCGGTACAGTGACTCGAACGCGCCGAGATCCGGATGGCACCGAGGTGGTGTCCAGCAAATTGCCGCACTGGTGTGGCCATCCTACAATGCTGCGCCGAAAGACGGCGTGTCCAGCTGAGTTGCGGTCACTGTTGCGGTACAGTGAGTCGAACGCGCCGAGATCTGGATGGCCCCGATGTTGTGTCCAGCAAGTTGCCGCACTGGTGTGGCCATCCTACAATGCTGCGCCGAAAGTCGGCGTGGGGTGCCCCGTTGGCTTATGAGGTGATGTCAGTAGTGGACCGATGTGTGAATAGGTCGGAACCAGCACAAGGCGCCAAGATCCGAATGGCAAGTCCTGGATGTTGAGTGCCTCAGTTGAGAGTTCTGAGCAGTGCTTGTAAGACTGTCTGAAGCTTATTTGCACCTGCTGCAGCTTCACTAGGTCCGGCGGAACTTTTTTCCTTTTCCTTTCTGCTTCTTTTCCTACAATCCGTTTCATCTGAAGACACGATCAGGTCCCTGAATGTGTGCAGGGGGACGCTATTGATTGAATGAAAATGGCGGCTTGACACAAAGCTGACTCAAGCGTTACTGTTGGTGCTATACAGACAAAAATTGGTTTTCAGTTTGTACATTCTTCAGGTTTTTTTTTTCCATCCAAGTCTGATTGAGAGTTTGTAGAAAAATGGCTTCAGATTTTCCACATACTACTCTTCAACATTCTTCCTAAATGTAACAATGTGAAACTCACTAGGAGAGCGGCTGTTTCTGTTTCCTTTCAAAATGCTGCCAACAATATTTTCTGAATGGAAGACACCATCTTGTAGCATAAAGGGCCGAAAGGGGTTCTGGTCTGGCCGATGGTTGGTGGAGACATTTTGACTATATCTTGGACCTGCCCGGCCTCGCCCAAAATGGCGCCGGTATAAATGGGACTCGTAACTCCTTGCCCGCAAATGTATATCTAGAAAATGTTATTGTAAGTGGCCCTGTTCTATTTTAATTACAAAATGTATGTCCACCGATTCCGCAACTGTTAGACACCTTAGTTCTTGCAACCTAATGGCCCGCTCGTTACGTTCCTCTACAGTGTAAATGTCTCCTCATCATATACGATTTCAGTTTGCTCCGTGGCCGGCCCACGTGGTTATAGGCCCGTATTTGTATACTGACATTTTCACAATAAAGGTTTTTAAAACAAAACACGGTAGTAGTATTTACATTGGTAAAGTTTTTACTTTTAGTCACTGTTTTCGAATCAGTAAAAGGCAAGTGAAATAAAGCAGTTCAATTACATGACGGATAAAAGGTTTTATATGTAGGAACGCAGTAAAGATAAATGGTCAAGGGCAGTTGTGTTTTTCATGTCTGCAACATAAAGTGATCGATAAGAATCTGATAATCAGGCGTATCGGCGACTAAGACAGCAGGCCGAATCTCTTTTACTCAACGGCTCCGTCATGGAAGGAAGAAACGCCCTTTTTCTCGAAAAAGGAATATATTTTACTTGCAAGACAGTTGTAAATTTTCCGGGAAAGTACATTAGCCTGGAATATTATAACATATGTTTGAAAAAAAAATATTGTTCGAAAATAATAAAAAGCGTAATTTTTAGGTCATATGACCAAGCTTTTCATCATTAAATTAACAAAAGTAAAATGAACCAATGAAAAGTTTTATTAACAAGTCACATGACCTGTTATGCTTACGTTACGCGCTGCGCGCCGCGCCTCGGATCACTTCCGGGTGCGCTAACGCGGCGTGTCATAAAACGCATTACGCGACAACGTAGGTCAAGAATATAGTCTAAATGTCTCCACCAACCAGCGTTCAGAACACAACCCCTTTCAGCAGTCCAAAAAGTTCTGTTAAATGAGAACAGAGGGGACAGGCAACAAGAACCATCAGTCAAAGAGGGGAGGGCAAGTTCTTCTCTTCCGGGTCATGTTGGGGCGCTACCGGAACTGATCGAATTGGTAGTCTATAGTGTTTCTGGATGTTTCAGACTTAAGCAGGCGTCAGCATGAGACCACTACCATCTCGTAGCTCCGTCGTGGCCATTCCACGAGCAATCATGGCAGCCGCTCCCCACCAGAAGCCTGCGGGAGTCGGAGGCCCCCAAGACTTTTGTAGAATCTTCACGGCTGAGGGGACGCTTTTCGAGAATGGGACCCAAGCCCTATCAGGGAAGCGTCCGAGTTCCAAGGTGTCCCAGGGCCATTTTAGTGGACCAGGCCCAAAACCGAAGAGCCGGCCGCCATTTTGAGAGTCCTGTGGCAGCCGCCTATCGCTGCACCGCAAGAGCGGGCGCAACTCAACTACATGGTGAGCGAGACGCTGTAGTCGCAAGAGCGGGCGGTAAACAGCTGAATGGCGGAAGAGGCACAGTGTAGCAAAAGCGGGCGGAATGGCAACTAAAACGATAAAGGGGCGCCCCACTACAGCTTGTCTTCAGGTCAAACGGATTGTGGGACAAGGTCCAGAATTGAAGAGTCATCAAAAGGCAAAAAGTTCCGCCGGACCCCGGGAGCCGGCCGCCTATGTCGGGGGCGATCTCAGGCTACACCAGTGCTATAAGACTTGGGGAGGGTGTCGGAGCCATGCGTCTTCTCCGAGTCCATGGCCATCACACCGCCCCTCAGGGGCCTCCGTCAAGCTGTTTAGGAAGGTAACATATCACATTGTTTTCTAATGCAGTCAGGTCTACAAACGACACTCACTTACTTTGAGAATAGTGAAGCTGCAGTAGGTGGAAATAAGCTTTAGACAGTGTTACAAGCACTGCTCAGAACTCTTAACTATGGCACCCAACATCCAGAACTTATGCTATTTGAGAATGGCAGTGACATCGAAGCATCTCAGGGACCAAAACCATTAACGTACTTTCACGTATGAAAATCTTACTTGGGGAGGGGGCAGGAGCGAAGCGCCCCCTCCCAGTCAGCGCCACCACACCGTATGTTGAAAATCTGAAGCCATCGTTCTACAAAGTCAACCAAACTTGGATTGAAAAATCTAGAAAAATGTACAAACTGAAAACCAGTTTTGGTCTGCATAGCATCAGTAGCAACGCTTGAGTCAGCTTTGTGTCAAGCCGCCATTTTGATTCAACAAAGCACAGGCATTGAAAAAGGCTGAAATTCAGAACTCTAAACTATGGCACCCAACATCCAGGAGCTTGCCATCCGGATCTTGGAGCCTTGTGCTGCTTTCGATCTATTCACACATCGGTCCACTACTGACATCATCTTATAAACCAACGTTATGTAAATAGTTTTTTAATAAAATGTTTTACCCTGTTTTTTTGCTGGTGTGTTGTCTATATTTTTAATATTTGCATAGGGTTTGTCGTTATTTTGTGCGGGATGGGTGATGGAGCCGAGCTGTCTTGCAGCCCTCATGGTGTGGAGCTCAGTTCATCTCACTATTTTCGTATTTCTCATGAAGGGTTGTTCCTAATATTTCTATTTTAGCGAGGTCAAAAAGAGATCCAATTAGTGGCCTACTGATTTTGCTCGATTACTTTTATTTTTTTACACGATTTTTCACTATCTGCAAAGACTAAACAGAGTATTGCGACTTTGTGCTTGTTTGTAAATAGAGAATGATTCAAAGAGAACCAATTCTAAAACAGTAAATGCTTGGACAACAATCAATCAAATGGAGAGACAAGGAGGCACGACGGATTACAACGGGGGTAAAGGCCTGCGTTAACTACCCTTCAGTATCTGCAAAGAGAGAGTACTACTAAGACAAAAGAGGGGAGGGGGGGGGTGCAGCGTTCAAAGCACATCAGCGTGCATAAATACGAAAATGTTTTTATCTATCACGTACTTGACATTTTAAAGCTTTTCATATTTGCTATTAAAAAACCAATGAAATTCATAGAAAAAACCATAGGTTATAGTGGATATATAGTTAGGAATTTGCATTTACAAAACCTTGAAAATTCAATGAAAAAACCATTGGTTTTAGGCCATATATAGTCAGGAATTAGCATTTACAAAACCTTATTTTACTCGCATAAAACCATTGAAATTCCATATATAGTTAGAAGCGCTAACTATATATCGCGCACCCGCAATCCACTGCTGATGATGTCACATATTACATCATTCATGACATGGTCAGTGACATCACTGATGACATCACTGATGACATCTCAAATGACATCACTGATGACATCACTGATGACAACATCCAGTGATTGTATGTGTCTGTAAAGTTTAAATATGTTTTACATATTGAAGAATGAGTGGATGTATAAGTGTCTGGATGAAGAATTTAGTAGGTGCATGTATGAAAGAGTGATTAAATGTGTCTCACTGAGTGCATGGGTTATTGACTAAACTGTCTTAATTTGTGCATCAGTATGTTTGTTGTTGTGTAAGCTGCTGCATGTGTTGATCAGTAGCTATAAGAGTGGCCATATGGGTTATTGATTGGTTGCCCAAGTATTTGAATGGGAGGCTGAGTGTGTGTGTGGGTGGCTGGGAGGTGCGTGACTCTGTGCATAGATGTGTAAGCAGTTGATTCACTAGGAGGATGAGTTCAAGAGTGCATGTGGAATCAGCAGTGGATTGCGGGTGCGCGATATATAGTTAGCGCTTCTAACTATATATGGAAGTTCAATGGTTTTATGCGAGTAAAATAAGGTTTTGTAAATGCTAATTCCTAACTATATATGGCCTAAAACCAATGGTTTTTTCATTGAATTTTCAAGGTTTTGTAAATGCAAATTCCTAACTATATATCCACTATAACCTATGGTTTTTTCTATGAATATATATATATATATATATCTCCACAAAGTTGCCCCTGCATTGAGGACGCCACTCCAGCAACAGATGATTTCACCAAATCTTTATTGTAAAGGAGACCGGAGTTTCATCCCTGTTATTTTCCAGTCCGTGCCTGACGCGTTTCGGAGCCATCGTGCTCCTTTCTCGAAGGCCTGCTGATTACACCCATTTTCGGCAAACACTGCTTCCTGCAAGTCTTACTATTTATTGGCCTCTGGTGTGCCTCTCTTTTCGGGCTTAATTACATTGCATGCTGGGAGCTGTGGTACGATTTAAAGCCGCATTAATACCCTCCAGTGGGTTTGGTGCATTTCAACAATGTTTTAAAACTTTTCATTCAAAAACCCTCCAGTGGGTCCCAGGATAAACACTCCGGTTTCATCATTGTTATTCCGCTGCTACCGTCTCGGGGTCCTGAAAGTTTTCTAGTCCCCACGGACCCTTTAACTTTATTCTGGGTGGTGCAATCCTCCGCGGATGGGCTATCCGCGTATTAACATCTCCACAAAGTTGCCCCTGCATTGAGGACGCCACTCCAGCAACAGATGATTTCACCAAATCTTTATTGTAAAGGAGACCGGAGTTTCATCCCGGTTATTTTCCAGTCCGTGCCTGACGCGTTTCGGAGCCATCGTGCTCCTTTCTCGAAGGCCTGCTGATTACACCCATTTTCGGCAAACACTGCTTCCTGCAAGTCTTACTATTTATTGGCCTCTGGTGTGCCTCCCTTTTTGGGCTTAATTACATTGCATGCTGGGAGCTGTGGTACGATTTAAAGCCGCATTATTACCCTCCAGTGGGTTTGGTGCATTTCAACAATGTTTTAAAACTTTTCATTCAAAAACCCTCCAGTGGGTCCCAGGATAAACACTCCGGTTTCATCATTGTTATTCCGCTGCTACCGTCTCGGGGTCCTGAAAGTTTTCTAGTCCCCACTGACCCTTTACCTTTTTTCCGGGCGGTGCAATCCTCCGCGGATGGGCTATCCGCGTATTAACATCTCCACAAAGTTGCCCCTGCATTCAGGACGCCACTCCAGCAACAGATGATTTCACCAAATCTTTATTGTAAAGGAGAACGGAGTTTAATCCCGGTTATTTTCCAGTCCATGCCTGACGCGTTTCGGAGCCATCGTGCTCTTTTCTCGAAGGCCTGCTGATTACACCCATTTTCGGCAAACACTGCTTCCTGCAAGTCTTACTATTTATTGGCCTCTGGTGTGCCTCCCTTTTTGGGCTTAATTACATTGCATGCTGGGAGCTGTGGTACGATTTAAAGCCGCATTAATACCCTCCAGTGGGTTTGGTGCATTTCAACAATGTTTTAAAACTTTTCATTCAATAACCCTCCAGTGGGTCCCAGGATAAACACTCCAGTTTCATCATTGTTATTCCGCTGCTTCCGTCTCGGGGTCCTGAAAGTTTTCTAGTCCCCACGGACCCTTTACCTTTTTTCTGGGCGGTGCAATCCTCCGCGGATGGGCTATCCGCGTATTAACATCTCCACAGTAGGTATATATAGTTAGGACCTAGTTTCCATAGGAAATCCGCAACATTCTATTGGGAATAACTTTGGCACTGGTTGAGGAATTTGGGCGGAAAGCTGATTGGCTCTCGGGTGTCTGTCAACATTCCAAACAGTCCGGAGAGTCCGCCATCTTGTGTCTTGGTAGAATCGAGACACAAGAGGTGAAAAAAAAGGGGGAAATGATTAAAAGGGGGCAGGGTAGACACCCCCTGACCCCCTAGGTTTTCTGAGGGGGGCCTAGAAGGACCCTGAAGGGTAAAAAAATGAATTTTCTTTTTTTGAAGTTTTCGCGGGGTGAGCGCTGGTGCATCCCCATGTACGCTTCCAGGTACGCATACCCTGAGCGTACCACAGGGAAAAACAGTGAATGAAAATAGTGTGAAATAAGAATTTGTAGTGCTTAGAGGTAGGGTAGCTCTAAAAAGAGCTGTTGTGTTATGTGGGTGATTTAAGTACCTACAAGTAGGTACCGATGCAGAGTCTAAAATTCAAGAGAAAGACTCTGTTCCCCTCATCTGAGAAATGTACACCGTCTCCTCTGTAGATATCTTGCATGTTGTAACGCAAGTTATTGTGGTGTATGGAACCCATACCATCGTCTCTCAGGAAAGCAGAAATAGATCCTTCAGGGACCCCATGAGAAGGCCTAGGGGGTCAGGGGCACTCTACCCTGCCCCCTTTTCACGTTCTCAACTATTACATTTTACTCTCTTCTGAAACTACACGAAATGGCGGCGATAGGGTGCATCAGAGACAGACAGTGAGAGAAAGGAGGCATTAGATGAAGAAGAGATGTCAAATAGACATTGGAGAAAATATAGTGGGAGAAGGGAAGTAACTATGAGTAAACTTACTATGTAACACAAAAATGTTACACTCTATACTATAAGTCTCACTTTATACCACAATCACTTTGCTACTACCTCATAAATTACAAATAAAAATGAATAATGTCTCAAACAATTTTTAATTTAAAAAAAAAGATTTTGGGGCCTGGGGGGTCATTGTGGGACCCCCTGAGCAGGTCTAGGGGGTCAGGGTGATTCTACCCTGCTCCCTTTGCGTGTTTTGCACCTTTGTTTCACTGCTTTCTTGTGCCTTCATTCTACCGAGGCACAAGATGGCTGCCAACACTTCCTTGTTTGGAGTGTTGATAGACAGTGGCAGCCAATCAGCATGCCTTCCCGAGAAAGCAGCTTGCTCATTGGTTGTCAACACTTCTAACCAGGAAGTGTTGGCATCCATCTTGTGCTAGTGTTGACAGACAGTGGCAGCCAATCAACATGCCTTCCCGAGAAAGCTGCAAGCTCATTAGCTGTCAACACTTCTAACCAGGAAGTGTTGGCATCCAACTTGTGCTCGATAGACAAAGGCAAAAGAAATCAAAAAAACAAATGTGAAGAACACAAAAAGGGGACAGGGTAGATACAACCTGACATCCTAGGCCTGCCCAGTTGGTCCCAAATGGACAAAAAAGGACCCAATTTTTTTTTTTAAAACCTGGTCTGTTTTTTTAAAAATTACACCACGGGGGGACCAAATCGTGGGGACATAGTGATAAAGAAGTGTGGGGGGTCCACAATCCCCCCCATACTTCCCCGGGGGCGGCACAAAGCAATGCAGCCCCTTGGCGCATACTGGAGGCTCCTGGTGGGCTAGTTGGCCCCCAGGGACCCCCAGTATGCAAGGGGAATTAGTTCCTACTCTGCTAACACGCCAGGGGTTGCGTTGTAGAGAGGTGTAAAAAAGGGTGTGGCCTCATTACACCTCTCTGCAATGCAGCCCCCTGGCGCATACTGCAGGTTCCAGGTGGGCTAGTTGGCCCCCGGGAACCCCCAGTATGCAAGGGGAATTAGTTCCCCCTCTGCAAACACGCCCAGGGGCTGCGTTGCAGAGAGGTGTTAAAAAGGCTGTGACCTCATTACACCTCTCTGCAATGCAGCCCCCTGGCTTATACTGGAGGCTCCTGGTGGGCTAGTTGCCCCCCAGGGACCCCCAGTATGCAAGGGGAATTAGTTCCTCCTCTGCAAACGCGCCAGGGGTTGCGCTGCAGAGTGTTGTAAAAAGGGCGCCAGCCCTCTGAACACCTGCCTGCAAAAATGTAGTAAATCAGTATAAAAAAACCAAATTAATACATTTAAAAATTGTCATTTAAAAAACCGTCGAAATTCAATGAAAAAACCATAGGTTTCAGGCCTTATATAGTTAGGAATTAGCATTTAAAAAACCTTGCAAATTCACTGAAAAAACCATAGGTTTCAGGCCTTATATAGTTAGGAATTAGCTTTTAAAAAACCTTTGAAATTCACTCAAAAACTATAATTTTTAGGGGTGTTATAGTTAGCTGGACATTTCACTCATACAAAACCATTGAAATTGCTCCTATATAGTTAGTTGTACTAACTATATTTCGCGCACACGCAATCCACTGCTGATGATGTCACATATTACATCATTCATGACATGGTCAGTGACATCACTGATGACATCTCAAATGACACCAATGACACGTGATCAAGAAACCGTGGGGTGTCAAAACGCGAAGCATTATCCGGAAATAAATCTTTCCTGACTGAATCTCCTTGAGTGCGCGGCTTTGCTTATGGGCAAACTTGGGAATTTTCATTAAAATAACTCGGCTTCGGGTTTGCCGATTTTCCGCGCCACCTGACCACGGGAGGAGGTACCCGGAAGGACCCAGTGTGCTGTTTTCATATATATATATAGTTATCCAGAAATAAATCTTTCCTGACTGAATCTCCTTGAGTACGCAGCTTTGCTTATGGGCAAACTTGGGAATTTTCATTAAAATTACTCGGCTTCGGGTTTGCCGATTTTCCGCACCACCTGACCACGGGAGGAGGAACCCGGAAGGACCCAGTGTGCTGTTTTTATATATATATATATAGATATATATATAGATATATATATGTGATGTTTTCATATATATATAGAACTTTGATTATCCAGGAGTCCGGATGGACATATATAAAGGAATAAGAAAACTTACGTTGAAAAAAATACTTGCAATAAAAAATAAACGATTTGAAGACCATGCACAGGGTGACCTACAACTAGAATCCACACCTCCAGGAACAAACACCGAAATGGAATTGTATGAGATGTGGAGCCAGGAACGAATTGAATCCAATACACAAATTTTGGAGTGTGGCACGAAAGGAGCGGGACTAACAAAATTTAAACAAAAATCCACATTTTGTCCTATTATGACTCACGATGCAATAGATACCTACCATGAAATCATCACCAGCAAAATTAAAAAACTAAATAAAAAAATTGGATTGACCACACAGAAATATCGAAACCAAGATCACAAATACTTTCAGCTAATGAAAAATTAAAAAATCACAGAGATGTCATCATAAGGAACAGTGATAAGGCAGGAAATATTGTACTGTGGGGACAGGATGAATATAAGAATAAAGCCATGAGTCAACTAAATGACAGAGAATGTTACAAGCGATCGGACATAAAATCATTAAAAGAAATGTATCAAACAGATTACAAAAAACTGACAGGATGGCGAAATAAGAAACTAATAAGTGAGGATGAAAGGAAATACTTAACCAACAAAAATCCAGTTGTGCCCACGATGTACTTAATCCCGAAAATCCATAAGGATGAAAAGAAGCCACCAGGGCGTCCGATCATAAGTGCAATTAATAGCATTTTAGAAAAAACCTCTGTTTATGTTGATTATTTTTTACAGGATTATGTTAAGTCTTTACCCTCGTACATCAGGGACACAAGTGACTTCATAAACAAATTAGGAATTTTACATGGCATGAAGAATTTTTATTACTGGCTCTAGATGTGTCTTCATTGTACACGAGTATCTCCCATGACGATGGAATTAATGCAATCAAACATTACTTATCCACTAGAGACCCAATTTATAAACAACACAGTGAGATGTTGACCTCTATGATAGAATTTTGCTTGTATAATAATTATTTCATGTTTAATCACTTATTATACTGTCAGATACAAGGTGTAGCAATGGGGGCTAGCTTCTCTCCAAGCTATGCCTGTCTTCATATGGGCATGTGGGAGAAGCTAGTCCTCATGGAGGAATTTGCAGAAATTATGACTACTAAAATTAAGGTGTGGTTCAGGTTTATAGATGACCTTTTTATTATATGGCATGGTACTAAAACGGAAGCTCTGGAGTTTGTATCACAAATTAACATCAACAAGCTGAATCTGAGATTCACAGCTGAGATCAGTGCAAGTAATGTAAATTTCCTGGATACTAAGGTATATGTACAGAATAACAAACTTGAAACTACCTTATTTAGAAAGAGAACATCTGGGAATTCTGTTTTACATGCCACAAGCTCACACCCACGCCATCTGATAAATAGCATTCCTTATGGTGAAATGCTTAGAATCAAGAGGGTTTGCAGCACAACATATGATTTAGAAAAAGCCCAACATGAAAGCAAGATGAGATTTTTAGCAAGAGGCTATTCAGAACAGGTGATAAATCAGGCTATAGTAAAATCAGGAACATTAGCTAGAGAGGACCTACTGTCTAAAAGCAATAATAAAACTTTGGTTACAGTTGGGGGTGAGATTTTGTCTAAAGATGACATGACCACTTTTCGTTTAATTATAGGCTACAGCAGACAACACAAAGAACTAAGTAATATCATTCAAGGAAGCTGGCCATTTCTTCTAAGTGACCAGGTCTTAGGACCCCTGCTTCCGCAGAGGGTGTCCATTACCTACAGTAGGGGTCCCTCCATGCGGGACAACTTAGTAATATCTAGTCCAGAAATTGCAGCAAATCCAATTTGGTATCAAAACCTAAAAGGCTTTAAGAGATGCACAACATGCAAAGCTTGTACATATGGTGTTAGTACAACCACATATACAAGCCGTTTTAGAGTTAAACCATATAAAATTTCCAAAATGTTGACCTGCAAATCAGAATATGTTGTTTATGTTTTAACATGCCCATGTGGCAGAATGTATGTTGGAAGTACAAAATTACAAGCTAATTTAAGAATACTGCAACATTTGCGTGCGATAACAAACATGGACAATACCTATCCGGTGGCTAGGCATTTCAAAGAGGTCCATGTCGTCAACAACAAAGGGTTATCCTACTACTTGATCGATTCTATACCCCCAAATAGACTGGGAGGAGATAGAGAGAGTAGACTACGCAAACTAGAAACAAGATACATCCTGCTACTAGATTCAAAACAACCGCAGGGTCTCAACAATACGGAAGACTTATACACATGTCTAGAATAAGCAGTATTTGAAGTAGAATAGAAAATATGATGACACAGGAGAAAAGACAAATTACCATTAACCATGAGATTAACATGTCACTTATACACTAGAGAAAACTTTTTAGTACATAAAGGTATTTATTGTATATTCGATCACATATTTTAGGATGAGATATAGATATGATATTTTTAACCTGTATATAGTATTTATTTATTATATGGATGTTAATTGACATATTGATTCTCATTATGGAATGTCTTGTATATAAACCAATCAATTTATGACATTAAGTTGGATTTAAGTGACTGGTAAAGGTATTAAGTGTGTAAAAAATAACAGAATACATGGAGTCTAAATTGTGGTTTGGAAGTTTTAATTGACCGTATATATTATACAGCAATACATAACATTATGATGAATTACTGTGCTGTATATATATATATATCAATTCTATTTTATTGTTATTTATTATTTTATTGTTATTTATTATTTAATTTATCACAAATTGAATCTTAAGATTCAGACACTTGCACTTTAGGGGTTGTCTTTATTGTATTTTGGTATATATTTATGTTTGAACTATCTCAATGGAATTATGAACCTACTAAATGGTATTTTACCACAATCGCCCTTTCTATCTGCGGATTTGCACATACAACTAAGTTTGTAGTTTGACAAATGGTATTTTACCTTTACTTGTCAATGCACATATTGGTAAGATGTGAGATTTACAGCACAGGCAATATTTGGAACAATGTCCACGCTAGCTGTGCTAATATATGCTAACATCATGCATTATGGACTACTTTCACATCGTAAGAGACAAAAAATGTGTCGAACCGGTATTTTACCGATATATTTTATGACATATGTTTAAAAACTTTACTGTATACTTGTATGTTTGCGTATTTGCACTAAAAAGGAAAATTTTGAATTTGGAATGTAAAGGACAGCGATAACATTACAAAAGCAGTATGTTTTCTATATCCATTGTGAATGATGTCACGTGATCGGTTTGAAATGAGCACTTTTCACTTTAAAAAAGCTTTCCATTGGCCAATGTATTGTCGAGTGAACAAGCCGTGAGAGCCGCGAAATGCGTCTTTGACTTTGGGCAAAAGAAAAATAAAATAATAAAAGAAGGAAATTCGGGTCTGTGTCCTGTTTCCCCGCTGCATGCGCGACTGAGGCGTGTGCGCCAGGCTGTTCAGGATTTTGAAATATATATTTATATATATATATATATAAATATATATATATATATATATATATATATATTCACTGAAAAAAACATAGGTTATAGACCATATATAGTTAGGAATTAGCATTTACAAAACCTTGAAAATTCAATGAAAATTGAGTTGTCATCAGTGATGTCATCAGTGATGTCACTGACCATGTCATGAATGATGTAATATGTGACATCATCAGCAGTGGATTGCGGGTGCGCGATATATAGTTAGTGCAACTAACTATATATGGAATTTCAATGGTTTTGTGTGAGTAAAATAAGGTTTTGTAAATGCTAATTCCTAACTATATATGGTCTATAACCCATGTTTTTTTCATTGAATTTTCAAGGTTTTTTAAATGCTAATTCCTAACTATATATGGTCTATAACCTATGTTTTTTTCAGTGAATATATATATATATATATATATATATATATATATATATATATATATATATATTCACTGAAAAAAACATAGGTTTCACGCCAGTTATAGTTAGGAATTAGCATTTAAAAACCTATTAAATTCACTAAAAAAACGTAGGTTTCATACCAGTTATAGTTAGCTGGAAATTTTACTCGCATAAAACCATTGAAATTCACACGTTATAGTTAGTTGGACTCACTATAACTTGCGCGTGCAATGCACTGCTGATGACGTCACATATTGCATCACTCATGACATGGTCAGTGACATCACTCATGACATCACTGATGACACCATCCTTGTGAAACAGTGACAGACCTCCTTTCACTGTAATGTAACCCTTAAAACACATATTCAAAAATAGTACCGGGCGCACCCCCGCGCCCTTTTATGGCCCCCACATCAATCCTAGGGGGTCAGGGGGTCTACCCTGCCCCCTTTTGGTCATTTCCCCCTTTGTTTTTGCCAACTCTTGTGTCTCAATCCTACCGAGACACAAGATGGCGGCCGCTCTGGACTGTTTGGAATGTTTACAGACACCCGAGAGCCAATCAGCTTTCCGCGCGCGAACTCGCGTTGCGCGCTGGTACGCTCCCCGGTGTGTGTACCGGGGCACGCTTACAGATATATATATATTTTTTTAACCTAAATTACTCAAAATCCTCTGGAGCACATTTCTTGAGACCTAGCAAAGGCACATCGGACTACCAGTCTCTACAATTTTGCCAAGTTTGGTGAAAATCCATTTAGCCGTTCGGGCTAAAAGTGAGGTCGACCGTCCTATGGAAATTAACATGGGGAAAACATGTTTTGGGGCCCCCGCTTCACGAATCCCCCCCAAACTTTCAAGGAAGGACCGGAGCGCCGCAAGGCAAATTTGAGGAAATTTTCAGGCAGATTCCTCAACCGGTGCCAAAGTTATTCACAATAGAATGTTGAGATTTTGCATTGAAAATAATCCTAACTATAACTACCTACTGGCGACTGCCAGTAGGATATATATATATATATATATATATATATATATATATATATATATATATATATATTCACTGAAAAAACCATAGGTTTCAGGCCCTATATAGTTAGGAATTAACATATAAAAACCACTGAAATTGCTCCTATATAGTTAGTTGAACTAACTATATATTTTGCGCATTCGCAATCCACTGCTGATGATGTAACATATTACATCATTCATGACATGGTCAGTGACATCACTGATGACATCACTGATGACATCTCAAATGACATCACTGATGACATCACTGATGACATCTAATTTGACATCAATGATCACACCACTGATGATATACTTCATGTGATAATACAATGCTCCTCCTTACACTCTAATATAACCTCTGTTACACCTAGTGTTAAATACAGAGTATCATTTTTGAAACCATTGACACACGAATACCAGTTACTACATACGCACTCACTGATTCCTACAACTACACACACATTTACTCATTCAGCCATACAATCACTCGTACATACAGTCACTCATTATTACAACACTATCATATGCACTCATACACCTATGCAGACACTCACACACTGCCACTCATCCATGGAGTTACTCACACACCTAGTCAGTCCTGGAAAGAATCAATCACACTTTGATTTCTTCATCTATACAGTTAAACACAGAACAGCTTACATTTTCACAGATATACTAACACATACTTACTTATACAATCAAATCCTTCATCTATACTCTTATACATCCACTCATTCTTCAATATGTAAAACACATTTAAACTTTACAAAAACACACAGACACTGGATGATGTCATCAGTGATGTCATCAGTGATGTCATTTGAGATGTCATCAGTGACGTCATCAGTGATGTCACTGACCATGTCATGAATTATGTAATATGTGACATCATCAGCAGTGGATTGCGAATGCGCGAAATATAAAGTTAGTTCAACTAACTATATAGGAGCAATTTCAGTGGTTTTTTATATGTTAACTCCTAACTATATAGGGCCTGAAACCTATGTTTTTTTCAGTGAATTTTCAAGGTTTTTTAAAAGCTAATTCCTAACTATATAAGGCCTAAAACCTATGTTTTTTTCAGTGAATTTCAATGGTTTTTTATATGTTAATTCCTAACTATATAAGGCCTAAAACCTATGGTTTTTTCAGTGAATTTCAAAGGTTTTTTAAATGCCAATTCCTACCTGAATAAGGCCTGAAACCTATGTTTTTTTCAGTGAATTTGCAAGGTTTTGAAAATGCAAATTCTATTAGCAGATAACGTTTAAATATGTTAATATCCTTGTGGGACCACCTGAGCAGCCCTAGGGATCCGATTTTTGGACCGGAGCAAGATGCTCTCTGATTGGGCCGTATTTCTTGCCTTCTGCCCCCCTGATTGTGCCGTATTTCTTGGCTTCTGCCCCGCTGATTATGCCGTATTTCCTGCCTCATGCACCCTGATTGTGCCATATTTCTTGCCTTCTGCACCCTAATTGTGCTGTATTTTTTGCCTTCTGCTCCCTGATTGTGCCGTATTTGTTGCCTTCTGCCCACTAATTGTGCCGTTTTTTCTTGCCTTCTGCCCACTGATTGTGCCGTTTGTCGGGCCTTCTGTCCCCTGATTGTGCCGTTTTTTGTGCCCCTGCCCCCCTGATTGTATTATCTTTGCCAGTGTTGGTTCGCTGCTGGTATTGCCTTTGTCCGTGTTTTTTTTTTTTGCTGCCGTTATTGTCTTTGCCTTTTTTTTTTCTGCCGTTATTGTCTTTGCCAGTGTTTGTTTGCTGCCGTTATTGTCTTTGCCAGTGCTTGTTCTCTGCTGGTATTATCTTTGCCAGAGCTGTGTGGGCTGTGGGAGCTGTGTGGGCTGTGAGAGCTGTGTGGGCTGTGAGAGCTGTTTAGGCTGTGAGAGCTGTGTGGGCTATGAGAGCTGTTTGGGCTGTGAGAGTGTGGGCTGTGTGGGCTGTTAAGGCTGTGAGAGCTGTGTTGGCTGTGAGAGCTGTGTGTGCTGTGAGGGCTGTGTGGGCTGTGTGGGCTGTGAGGGCTGTGTGGGCTGTGAGAGCTGTGTGGGCTGTGAGAGCTGTGTGGGCTGTGAGAGCTGTGTGGGATGTGAGAGCTGTGTGGGCTGTGAGGACTGTGTGGGCTGTGAGGTCTCTGTGGGCTGTGAGAGCTGTGAGAGCTGTTTGGGCTGTGAGAGTGTGAGCCATGTGGGCTGTGAGAGCTGTATGGGCTGTGAGAGCTGTGTGGGCTGTGAGAACTGTATGGGCTGTGTTGGCTGTGAGAGCTGTGTGGGCTGTGAGGGCTGTGTGGGCTGTGAGGGCTGTGTGGGCTGTGAGAGCTGTGTTGGCTGTGAGAGCTGTGTGGGCTGTGAGAGCTGTGTGGGCTGTGAGAGCTGTGTGGGCTGTGAGCTCTGCTTCTTTTGTGCCTCGGTCTACCTAGCACAAGATGGATGCCAACACTTCCTGGTTTGTAGTGTTGACAGCCAATGAGCATGCAACGTTCTCTGGAAGGCATGCTGATTGGCTGCTACTGTCTATCAACACTCTAAAACAGAAACAGTTGGCAGCCATCTTGTGCCTCAGTAGACTAAGGCACAGGAAAGCAGGAAAACAAATGTGTAGAACTCAAAAAGGGGGCAGGGTAGAAGCACCCTGACCCTCTAGGCCTGCTCAGGGGGTCCCACAAGGACCCCAAAGGCCCCTAAAAATTATTATTATTTTTTTTTAAAAATCGCGGGGTGCTCGCTTATAGATATATAATTGATTTCAACTTGAATTTTCTCAGCAACTACTGGAGGGATTTACACCATTTAAGCAAAAGCGTGATCTGCGAATCAGACTACCATTTTGCCAAATTTCTTGTAATTCCGTTCAGCCGTTTGGGCTGTAGCCGTGTCTAAAGGTCCTATGGAAAATTGCATGGGGAAAACACGTTTTGGGACCCCCCTTTTCACTCGGCCCACGCTTCACGAATCCCCCCGAAACTTTCAGGGAAGGAGCGGAGCGTAACGCGCCATCTTCTTTGAGAAATTCACATAGATTGATCAACCGGCGCCAAAGTTATTCCCAATAGAATGTTGCGGATTTCCTATGGAAACTAGGTCCTAACTATATATACCTACTGGCGACCGCCAGTAGGTAATATATATATATATATATATATATATATATATATATATATATATATATATAGTTATAGTTAGGACCTATTATCCATCGGAAACTGCAACATTCTATTTGAAATAACTTTGGCATCGACTGATAAATCTTCTTTAAATTTTCTAGACTTTTGGCCCGCTCAGTTCTGCTCCTTCCCTGAAAGATTGGGGGTGATTGGTGAAGCGGGGTCCGAGAAAAAAGGGGGTCCAAAAACGCGTTTTCCCCATGCAATTTCCCATAGGACCTTTAGACACGGCTACAGCTCGAACTGCTGAACGGAATTACACCAAATTTGGCAGAGAGGTATTCCTCAGTTCCGACTTGGCCTTTTGCTTATATGGTGTCAATCTGTTCAGCAGTTTCTGAGAAAATTACGGTTAAATTCATTTATATGTCTATGGGCGCAGTGGATCCGTGGATTGTGCGAGGACTGGCATTGTAGCATAAGCGCACCGTCCCGATCATATGCTGAATTCTAATTGGCTGTCAAGCGGTTGTAAACATTCATAACCAGGAACTGTTGGCAGCCATTGTGTGCCTTGGTAAAAGCGAGACTGAGGAAGTCAGTGAAATATTTGTGCAAAACGTGAACAGGGGCAGGGTAGACACACCCTGACCCCCTAGGCCTGCTCAGGGGGTCTCATAAGGACCCGTAGGACAAAAAATGTAAGAAATTTTTTTTAACTAAAAAAGTCGCGTGATGCCTGTAGGATTCCCGCATTTCACCGCCGAAAAAAACCAAAGCATGTATTGTTGAGATATATATCAAGCTTATGTGTTTAGATATTGGGTGGCTCTAAAAAGACCCCTTGTGTTTATTGCGAGATTTAAGTACCTACAAGTAAGTACCGATGCAGAGTCTAAAGTTCAAGAGGAAGGCTCTGTTCCCTTCATCTGTAAAATGTACACCATCTCTCCTATAGATGCCATCCATATTGAAACGCAGATTTTTGTGGTATATGGACCCCATTCTATAGTCTCGGAGAAAAGCAGAAACAGATTTATTCATATGTTTCCTAGCTTTCTCAATCTGTGGACAAAATTGATTGGACTAGTTCCATTTGTACTTTTGGTATATGTTAGAATATACAAAGGGAGTTTGGGGGGAAAAGTGAAATCAATTCTCCAAAGGTGTCCAACATAAGCATTTGCAGACCTACCCCTGTCAAAGTGCCTAGGTCATTGCCACCACCGTGCGCAATTATGAGGTCAGGGTATTGGAGATGCAAAAAGGATTTGAGCAAAGGCATCAATTGGTGTCACTTTAATCCTCTCTGTCCAATCCATTTAATGTCTACATTTGGTAAACCTAGGTCTTTGTAAATTCCTTTGTGTTCTGCATTCCTTTGGCTCAAGAAAATATAGTTGTGTCCCACAATTCACACTCTAAGCATCTTGAAATGAGGTCTCGATGCACTCAGATTGTCTCTGTAAATGAAAAGGCAGTTTGAAAACTAAGATCTTTTTAAAATGGTGGATAAGATGCAGTGTTGAAAAACAGAATAGAAATGATTGGTTGTTTGACAACATTCTACACAGAAAACTAGGGTGCATGTTTCTGTTTTTTAAAAGCATGATTCTTATTGGTTATTAGAATGTGATTGAAAATAACATTACGTAGGATAAGGTTGTATATTGAGAAGTGGAGCACACTTGCTGTTTTATTTAGTAACATTGTGTGATGAACTTTTGCGTTCTTCGGGAGCCAGCATTACTTTTTTCATGGGTAGATGCTAATTTTTATGTGGAAATGCAATCTGTTTTGGATTTTGAAAGTGACAACAGATTTCACTGCTCTAGCTTTCAAAATGCAAACTAAGGGCCCCATTAGGATGGCGGGCGGCTATCGGAAACCGGGACCGCCCGCCCTAAGGGCGGGGGTCCCGCACACAGCATTGGGATGTGCCCGCCAAAGTGGCGGGCACATCCTGTATTTTTAGTATTGTGGCGGGCGGAGCTCTGTGCTCAGCCTGCCACAATACTAAAAATTCGAGGCAAGATGGCGGCCGCGTAGGGCGGCCAGGAAGCAGTGAGACTGAGGAGATGCGGATCTGGTACAGCACGAGAGCTGGAATCAGGACGCTACCAGCCACACACCCATGAATCTACACCAGCGAGGACGGTGTAAAGTGTCGGATTAAATGTGCTAAAAAGAAAAGAAAAACAGCTCAGTAACAGAACGGACCGAACAATTGCCGTATGCTCCTTACCTGCCGCCAGCCGCTCAAGCGGCTTCTGTTGGAACTGACACAGGCAGCGAGGTGGCTCACGTTGGGAGGCATGTCAGGAGCGGGCCTGCTGGCGGAGTTCCCGGCAAAGGAAGCGGCGGCGGTGTTGGCAGATAAGCCTGCAGCAACAGTCGGGGCAAAAATCACGGAGCATCCTGGAGGCTTCCGCAGAGGCTGAAGAGAGAAAGTGGAGCAATCAACTGGACGGTAAGGAGCAGTTTGGAGATAAGGAACGGAGGAGGGCGATCATGGCTCCTAAAACGAGTGCAAGTGCCAAAGCGGCTGCAAGAAGGAAGGCAGCAGCGGAGTTGGCGGAGTTAACAGCGGAGAGGGAACTAGAAGGGAATAAAAAGAAAAAACAAACATCCCCCGCAAGGAGAATAGTGCAGCAAAAAGCAACAGCAACAGGCAATCAAGGTACTACCCCGATTTCAGACATTTTTCAAAAAATTATCAAAGAAAAGGATTCCAATAATGAGGCCATTGCTGAGGTGTCGGAGGGGGTCGGTTGCTCTAAAGACTATGGTGGGGCTACAGAAAACATAGTGGACACCCCAGCTCAGTTAGATGCTTCAACAAACAGAGATGAGAACTTAAAAGAGAAAGCTGGCTTTGTAGAGGATGCTGAGGATAATACCCCTGTAACTTTGACTCTGGACTCCTATATAGCCCTCTTAGTGCTGGAAGATGAGACTGGTGAGGATACAGGCGATAATAAGGAAGCTCCTAGCGAGGCTTTCTTCTCAGTTTCAGAGGGGGGGGAATGGTCTGAGGAAGAGGATAGTCTGGAGCAAGAAGCCAGTGGTCCGGTTACCGACAGTGATTTGGAGAAGGAAGAGCTCAGCCCACCAACAACGGCGGTGAAATCCAATACAGGATTAAAAATACAAGGACAAGAATGGGATCATCCGACTACTAATCCTCTTTTAGAGAGCCCGGGAGGGGAAGCGGCACAGATGTCACTTCTGGAGGTGATACACCAGGAGATAATCGCACACAGGAAAGAGGCTCGCCAAGAAAGTCGCAAATTACAGGCGGCGGTGAGAAAAATGCAGGGCTTAGTAAGGAAACTGACTAAGGTGTGTGTGAATCTGGGAGAACGTGTTACTAACTTGGAGGAGAGAGTGGTGTCGACTGAAGCAGAGACAGCGGCTGCCTCTAGCAAGGTAGATCTACAGTGCGAACAGATGATAGATGTGCAATGGAAGCTGGAGGCGTTGGAGAATAGGTCTCGACAGAATAACCTACGCGTACTGGGGATACTGGAAGGATCAGAAGGTACAGACATGAGAGCCTTTGTGGTCAAACTATTCGAACATGCTTTCACAGAATTGAAGGGATGGGACTGGTCAAGGGAGATTCAGAGGGCGCATCACACTCCCTTCAAAATTCATAAAAACGCCAAGGAGGGAGGTAAGCCCAGAGCAATTTTAATATTTCTGGGTAACTATAATCTGAGGCAGGCAATATCCGAAAGGGCAAGACCGGACCTGAAAAAGAATGTGGATGGTTTTACTTTTTTTGTACGCCCGGATTTCTGCCATGTTACTGTGGAGAGGTGTTGGAGACTAAGGCAGATGATAAAACCATTTCAGGACAAGGGTATGCAGGCTTACCTGATCAATCCTGCACAGCTAAAAATAATCAACGGTGGAAGAACCCTGTACTTCTCCTCCGAGGTGAAAGCTAAGGAATATTTGGACACACAAGGGGTTTAGTAATATTCTGTAGAGGAGATCAAAGATAGCTTTTTGATATATATGATAGATGTCAAAAATGGGTGAAATGGATATCAGGAATAACGTGTGGGGTGTGGTGTGTTGTGTAGGGTGGCGAGGACATGGGTGTCACAGGTATTAGGCTAGGTTATCAAGAAATCCCCTCGGTTTCTACTGAGAACCATCACGTGCACCGACCAGCAGGTCTGAGCGCCTCTGAAAAGAGGGGGTGGGGGGGTTGGAGGGGTCAAAGGGGGTGAGGGGAGGGAAAGTAGGGAGGGGAGGGGGAGGGGAGAGAGAGGGAGGAGAGGGGGAGAATAAAAAAGAAAAAAGCTTTGAGATGGTAATGGAAAGGAAGTCGGTATTTAGTAGAATCTTGGATAACAGACAGGTCGGCAGTAGCAGTAATGTTAACGATGTCACACATTAAGATATGTACCATCAATGTAGGGGGGTTAAATGATTGGAAGAAACGGCAGAGATTGAACTACTTTGCTAATTTTAATAATATAGATATATTGTGCATACAGGAGACCCATTTGCCTTGGGCTAAAAGGAAGCTACTGAATATGAATGGTTATACAATGCTAGGTTGTTCGTCGCAATCATCAATGATAAGGGGGGTGGCCATCATGGGGAAATGCAATGTGGGGGGTGAGACGTACCAAGTCCGATGGGTCTGGTAGATGGGTTCTAGCAGAACTGAATTTAGGCATCACATTGTGTGTGGTCTATGGATCAAATGAGGATGATCCTGTAGTATTTGACGAGTTGGAAGAGGAGCTGGCAGATTGGGGCACCCCCATTGTTTTCTGCGGAGACATAAATATTTCGGGTGATTGGAGGCAGGGAGGAAAATATACGGGACGTAAACCTAAGATATTTCGGGCATTAGGCTCCTTACTACAGTCGCATGGGTTAGTGGATGTTTGGGGGGAAAAAGAGCCTGGTGATCCAGGTTTTACTTATTTCTCACACCCATCTCAGAAATATTCTAAGCTGGATTACTTCTCTGTCTCGGTAGGGGAGCTATGCAATGTTAGTATCGCCAAGCTTCCCAGAACAGTCTCTGACCACAATCCTTTGATATTACAATACAAGGTGCACAATATTTCGAGGAAAGCAACAAGGTGGACATCCGAAAGGAAACTGTTAAATGATGATAGGTTTGTAAAGCACCTCAAACAGTGGACGAAAGAGTTTTTTGATACCAACAGATATAGTTCATCCCGTAATGGAGTGTGGGAAGCCTTCAAAGCCTCCTTAAGGGGGGAGACGATTAGCTGTTCCGCCACGCTAAGGAAGGAGGACAGAAATAAAGTGGAGAAGCTCATTTCTGAGTTAGCGATGACAGAGAAACAGCATATAGAGGAAATAGGGTTAGGCAAGGATGGTAGTGAAACGGCGAGAACTATGGCTCTGATCAAGGGAGACATTCTAAAGGTGGTTACACAAAAGGAAACTAGAGAATATCAGGCGTCAAGAGCAAGACGTTATGAGACAGGGGAACAAGCTGGAAGAGCACTAGCGCTGCGGATTAGACAAGAAAACAATAAAAATAACATCCCCAGAATTGAAGATAATGGGCTAGAATATTCAGACCCGACAGAGATAATGGGTATGTTCCAGAAATTTTATCAAAAACTATATGATCAGGAGGCGGGTGGGTCACCCTCTTGTCAGGGGCTTGGGCCTGCATGTCCGGTTTTAGACGATAAAAATAGGGAGGAGCTGGAAAAAGATATAACCCTGGAGGAGATAAGGACTGCAATACAGGATCTAGCAGCAGGTAAAGCTGCAGGCCCAGATGGGATACCGATGGAAGTCTATAAGATCTTAGGGGAGGAAATTGTTCCATTGCTGTTAGATTTATTTAATGGCATAATCTGCTCCGGGGAGATTCCTGAATCCTGGAAAGAGACCAATATAGCAGTATTCCACAAAAAGGGTAAACCAGAGGAAAATCCAGGCTCCTATCGGCCAATATCGCTGATAAATGCTGACACCAAATTATATTCTAAGGTGTGGGCAAAGAGATTAGGGGGGTCATTGGCTAACTGGTCTCTCTGTGGCAGCACGGTTTTGTCCCAGGTAGAGGTACCACGGATCACACCTCGCGTGCGATCTCACTATTTGATGCTATGGCTGCCACGGGGGGAGAAATGGCCATGATCCTCCTAGATGCGGAAAAAGCCTTTGACCGTGTGGTTTGGGAATTTCTATGGGATGTTCAGGTTAGAAGAGGCTTTGGAGAAAAGTGTATGAAAGCAATAAAGGCAATGTACTCGGATCCGGTAGCTAGAATTACAGCTATGGGTTTGCGGTCGGAAGAGGTGGTAATTAGAAGAGGTACCCGCCAGGGATGCCCTTGCTCCCCTATACTCTTTTCTCTTTATATAGATCCCCTAATTAGGGAAATCCTAGCCTCAGATAAAATTTCCCCTGTAACAGTAAATGGCCACACTACCAAATTATTGGCATATGCAGATGATTTGGCAATTGTTACCACTAATCCGCAGACTGCAATGGTAGAATTGAGTCAACTGGCTAACGCATATGGAACCCGTTCTGGGTATAAGCTGAATGAAGAAAAAACATTAATAATCAGTACAAACAATATCTATAAAGCCGACCAGAGGTATGTTGAATCTGCAGTATATCTCGGGGTGAGGATTAATGCGAATGTTGAAAAAATTATACAAGAGAATTATGTACCCCTGATTGCCACAATAGACAAAGAACTAAGAAGAATAGATGTATTACATTTATCCCTGATTGGTAGAGTGAATGTATTGAAGATGTCAATGTTCCCGAAACTACTGTACTTATTCCGTGCCATTCCTCTGTTAGTTGAAGAGGGTCTGTTGAAGAAAATGCAAGCTGTTTTCTCCCAATTTGTGTGGCAATATGGAAAAATATGTAGATCTCTGGCTCGATTATCTGTACCTCTGGAGGGAGGGGGACTGTCTGCACCAAATTTGAGGCTGTATCACTGGGTTTGTTTAATGATGCAGATGAATGTCCTATTTAAATATGAGGAAATAGGCTTGACGACTGGTATGTAGAGAACCCCCACAATATACGAGCTGTTAGTAGGTGAAAGAGCATTGGGGCTCCTAACACGAGAAATCAACTGTAGATATTATAAAAGGAGTAAAAGTAAAGTGATGCTTAGTGCTTGGGGTACTTGGAAGTCAATAATGAGATTCTTGAAGATACCGAAAATCAATAGCACATTAGATTTGTGGAGGTCAAACCCATTTGTTCATCTTGACCAGAATAGCAATAGTAGGTTATGGAAGGAGCTGGGTATTAGTTGTTTCGGGGATGTCATGGTTGAGGAGGAATTAATGGGGTTTGATATACTGCAGCAAAAGCTTGGTATACCTGCTAGCCAATGGCTATTATATAGACAATTGGAACAAACAGTTAAGTCAATCAGACCCAGGATTTCAATTCAGGAGCCTAATCTGATCGTGGACTATGTAAGGAATGGAGGCAAGAAGATTAAAATTGGGTATAGCTATCTCTTGCAGGGTCTGGGAGATGACATTGAAAAAATTGAATCAGCTTGGGCCCAAAGAATTGGGGATCCAGATATAGACATCGATTATGCGTTAGTATTGAATAGGAAAATATTAAGAGCATCACATTTGAAGGCTCAACACTATAAGACTATTTTTAATTTGTACTACACGCCTGCCAAGCTGTTCATGTGGGGTAAGAGAGAAAACGACAGGTGTCCTAGGTGTGACCAAGGCCCTGCAGACCTATCCCATATGTTTTATCATTGTCAGAGTCTTACTCCAGTTCTTAAAGAAATTGAAAGGTTTTTAATGGGGCTGCTAGAGCAACAGATTACTCTATCCCCTACGACTGTTTTGATTGGCAGGGATGAGAACTTAAAATTAGAGCTAGATGCAGAAGCATTTATTTTTCTATCTATGGCAGTTTTTCGGATTTTAATCTCGGCTGGATGGAAAGACTCTGTAGCTCCCACTTTTCAAATGTGGATAACGAGGCTCCTGGGAACTCATAATATAGAGGAATGTCTGTATGATTTTAAAGGAAAGAGGTCGAGGGAATTTGGTAAGAAGATATGGGCTCCCCTTAGAAACAGGAGAGAAGTCAGATAAATAAGATTGAGTAGATCTATTGGTGTGATGTAATTTAACTCCTTTATGTAGTACTGTGTGACCTTTGTAAAAAAACCTGTTTTTTGTTTTTATTATTGCAAATGTAAGATGTATATATCAATTTCAATGTCTGATCTTATCCTGTTGATTAATGTGTTTTTGATACCCGGAACCATCTCAATAATACATTTTTTTTTTAAAAAGACAACATTCTACACAGAAAACTAGGGTGCATGTTTCTGTTTTTTAAAAGCATGATTCTTATTGGTTATTAGAACGTGATTGAAAATAACATTACGTAGGTTAAGGTTGTATATTGAGAAGTCGAGCACACTTGCTGTTTTATTTAGTAACATTGTGTGATGAACTTTTGGGTTCTTCGGGAGCCAGCATTACTTTTTTGCATGGGTAGATGCTAATTTTTATGTGAAAATGCAATCTGTTTCGGATTTTGAAAGTGACAACAGATTTCACTGCTCTAGCTTTCAAAATGCAAACTAAGGGCCCCGTTAGGATGGCGGGCGGCTATCGGAAACCGGGACCGCCCGCCCTCAAGCAGCATTAGGATGTGCTCGCCAAAGTGGCGGGCAAATCCTGTATTTTTAGTATTGTGGCGGGCGGAGCTCTTGGCTCCGCCTGCCACAATACTAAAAATTCTATGCAGCATTTACATAATCAAAGCGGCAGGCACCGTGCGGTCCCTACCGCTTTGATTATGTAAATGCAGGGGGTTACCACAGGTACCCCCCGTGTGCCACCCCCTTTGGCCTTCACTCTGGGGGCCCACAGGGGGCCCCCAGAGTGAACACCGCATACCTTTCCGTGGCAGCAATGCCGCCACAGAAAGGCATTGTAAAATGCCCATTGTAATATTGCGGGCAGTGTCTGACAGACACTGCCTGAATGTTACTCGTTTTCCGTCCCGGCCGCAAGGCGACCGGGGCGGAAAAGTGGCGGGCGGTGTGTTGCTCCGCCGTGTTCCCCCCCGCCTTTCTAATATGGCGGGTGCGAATACAGGGAAGGATGGCGGGCAGGTTTTCCCCGCCAGGCTGGCGGGGGCAATCCTCCCGCCATCCTAATGGGGTCTAAGTGTGCTATGGGAGGGCGGGAGTCGGGAGAGTCTGACTCTGTCAAAGCAAACAGCAGTAAACCGGGGGTAGGCACCCCGGGACACTGCAGGAGCCAGTCGTGGTAGTTCCCAGGGCCCTCGAGGGCACCAGGCGGAGGGCCACGCAGTCTGCCTTCCGTAATACACAAATTCCCGGGGGTGGTGGTTCCCGGGTCTTGTGGGAGGTCATTGAGGTCCACATACTTGTAATTTTGTAGGGGGGGTTGGACGCGAAAGTGGTGCAAGGGTGTTGTAAATCTGGTCCTTTTTGGTGTTGTAGAGGATCCATGGTAAATATAAAGTTTTTTGTACAGCCAGTAACTTTTAACCCCACCCCCAAATGGCTTTCTGCCTGTTACCATATTAACAGTTCATGGAACACTTACGTGAGCACGGAGGTTAGAAGTTCACCACACTGTAGGTATAGACTCTGTTAAAGATGTGGTAAAGAGTTAGCTTCAGAATTATACTTCAAATTATAAATATCATTTCTATTGGGGAATGCTACCCTCACAAAAAAAGACGTATATACTTTTAAAATTAACTTTTATTAAAACAATAAATAACTGAAAATATAACTAAAAGCTCATACAATAAATAACTAGAACCATAACTTTAACAAAATAATATAATATAATAATGTGATGTGGACTCCAATAGAAGTGCGGTAGTTAATCTGCAAAACAAAAAAGAAAATTAGTGTTTAAAATTAGATCAATGTGACTAAATGAGGTCAAACATTACAAGTCAAAGTAACACTTGATGATATTTAATATTTGCTAATGTGTGCAGTGTGCCTGATACATTTCATTTATCTTATAGGCTTTCATTCAAGCGATGTCTGTATAGAGGTGCCTACTGCGTCAGATTTATATTTGAGATCAACAGGTCTTTAAAATGAATCAGAGATGAGACAGAATTAGGTGAGAGATCAAGTCATTATGCAGGACAATATTTTTTACGGCCTATTTACAAGACTCTTGCGCCACTTTTGTGTTGTTTTTCTCATGTTGTAAGTGACGCAAAAGTGGCGCAAGGGGTTTGTAAATAAGCTCTTTTATTTCTAATACATTTAATCGGAGGTATTGTATATCTAGGCTCTTCTGCTTACTTTGTGTAAACACTGTGACCAACAGAGTTCACAACTTCAACTGAGCTTTGGTTCTACAAATCAGAGTTGACAGCAGAGTCCATAACTTTAAAAGAGAAAGAGAAACGATGTGAGAGAAAGTGAGAGAGAGAGAGAAAGATAGAGAAAACGACATTAAAACTGTGAGAGAGAGAAAGTTATAGATGGAGCAGATTTACAAACCCAGCCTCTACCACCCATGGACCTTTCGCCCCATTGTTGCCACCTCCATTGCTATGTCTTATCAATCAAATCTCTTCACTTGATCTTGGGTGTACCCGCTCTCAAAACGCTTCCACTGGCCCTTGTACATGCAGACTTTGGTCCGCCAAAATGAATGTTTTGAAATTAATTTCCACAAGTCTTGAAAAAGGTGAATGCAAGAAAAGTTACTTGCCGAATATGCAAGATTGCTTTCAAGAGGAGACCCCAATAAAAAGTACTGGTGTGGAACTGCAAGTATGCGGAAGCACTTGCAGACTATGAATCTAGTCAACTTTGCAAGGGAAGAGTTAAGGAGATTGAGAGAGGCTCCTCCTGCTTCATGAGAAGGCCCAAGTACCAGTGGAGCAACACCATCAACCTCTACTGCACAGCCTAATATTCGTCACAAATTTGGAACCCTTTAAAGGAAAAAGTAAGAAGGTTGGGAGCTCTGCATGCCATCCTAATACCTAATCATCCATTAGTTATACAGAGATCCACCCTGTATCAGACCCATCCATACAAGTGTGAATTGGAGATTATCTGCCACTGAAAAAACCTCTCAAGTACTTATATCCATTACTCTCTTAACTTCGTCGACTAGTCATATTATTTACCTTAACGTTATCCATTAAAAATGTGTTAATGTCTTTGGCTTCTCACAACTAGTTCATGCCATATTTGAGAAATCGGTGTAATGAGCTAGAATAGCAGGATATACTTTCTTCAATCTCAGCAATTTGCTGCTGACTTATGTAACATTCTGCAAACTGAAAAAAAATAGTTAAAAATGAATATGTTGTACATATGTCCAAGCTTAATTTTAATGTACATAAAAACAATTGTTCTCAATAGGATTGAGGTTGAAAAGCAATCATTAGAGGTTTTCAACCAACCACGTTAGGACCATACTAGTGGTTAGACAAAATCATATGCGAATACCAATATGCTTTCGAGGGGCACTATGGACAAGCTAGGTAGGCATTCATAAGTGTCATCGCTAAGAGCCCTCTTTCCTATTTACAACTATTCTAACTAAAACAGCTATTGACATAAAATAACATAAAGTAATGCATCTTCAACAAATTAATGTTTTTGGAAGTATCATTACCAGCAAGCAGAAAACACCACAATTGTAGTTATCTGTCTGCAAACACATGAAATACACAAATGCTCATCTCAGAATGCTTTTCTATCATGAAATGTTGAAGTCAAACCTGATAACTCTATTAGGTCCATTGCAATTTTCGGCTGATAGCATATGGAGAGTAGTGTCCATTTCTTGACCACAACCTGGGATAGTGCATGGCAGGAATAAACAGTTTGTGACGACCAATACGTCCCATGGTTGAGACATCTGTATAATGAGCTAGAACAGGGGGCAAATCAAGTTTAACATTATTAAAAACATAGAGAGTGTGCTAAAATACAATATTGGCCAATCGATTACATGTGCATTACACGAGAAAAACGACATCGCATTAACTTGAACAGCACGTACCACACTGCTGCAGGAGCGGCCATGTGGCACTTAGCAAATTAAAGAAACGTGGTAGGATTAAGTGATTTGCACAGAAGAAAGGATAAGAAATCAAGTTTAACGTTATTAAAAATACAGGGAGAGCATGCTAAAATACAACATGGGTCAATTGTTTACATGTTAAGTGCATGGGGAGGAAGCAGCATGTGGCGCACTACTTACAAAAATTAAAGGCGGCAGGATTCAGTTATTTGCCCAGAAACATCGCCTACCAAGGCAAGATATTTGAGGTATAAGAGCTGGAAACCATGCTAAAATACACTATTGCCGAAAACAATACTTTTGCAATGCATGGGGCACGTGACGCACTACTTACACGAAACAAACTACATCGCATGAACTTGAACAGCACGTAGCACACTGCTGTGGAAACAACCACGTGGCGCTTGGAAAATTAAAGAAATGTGGCATGATTAAGTGATTTGCATGGAACAAACAATAAGAAATCAAGTTTAACGTTATTAAAAAACATGGAGAGCGTGCTAAAAGACAACATTGGTCAATCGATTACATGTGCAGTGCATGGGGAAGAAGCAGCACGTGGCGCACTACTTAAATAATGAAAGGTCGCAGGATTAAGTGATTTGCCCAGAAACAACGGCTACCAAGGTAATTTATTTGATATGCAAGAGCTGGAAACCGTACTAAAATACACTATTGCCGAAAACATTACTTTTACAATGCATGGGGCACGTGACGCACTACTTACAAGAGAAAAACTACATCGCATTAAGTTGAACAGCACGTAGCACACTGGTGCGGGAACGGTCATGTGGCGCTTGGCAAATTAAAGAAACGCACCAGGATTAAGTGATTTGCACAGAAACAAAAGTTACAAAGTCAACTTTAATGATATAAAAAAGCAGGAGAGCGTGCTTAAAAACAACATAGTCAAATCAAACAAAAATTTGCATTTACGCGGTAATTAAAGCTCGTTCAGATTAATTAATTTAATTATTCTTAAAAAAAGTGCTCACCTACGAAGAAGTGGATACGAACACTATCAACGGCTGTTACTGCGGAATAGTAAAAGTTGGAGAAGGTTGGCAGGTCATAAATGCTTTGCAGAACAATGATTGGTTGAGTATGATGTCACTGGGTGTGAAAGCTGTGATTGGGCATGTTGTAATTGAGAATGCGCAAATAAAATGAAATACGTTAGGGGTACTTGACCAAATGGTGGAACGTATTGTGCGCATGCGTAACATTAACACGCATACGCCAGACCCTCCAAGATTTCGCGATTTGCAAAGAAATCGCGAAATCGGCAGTTTTGTAAAAATGCTGTGATTTTTACAAAACTGAGCCCGAAATTTGGACGGTTGGTCTTCTCTTGGAAGGAGGCCCCTTTTAGGTGTCTGTACTAACAGGACAGCTGTCTGCAATGTCAATATGTGTTGCCAATTTATTAGGCCTTTGCATGCATCAGCAGATAAACGTTTCAACAATGTGTAATGTCTCAGGAGCTGGGGGAGGTCTCTTTTTAGCAGATCTTGCCGGACCTGCTGGAATGACGGCCCCACGTGTGTATTCCTGCAAATCGCCCTCGTGGGGAGCAGGGGGCGGCTTAACTCCTAGAAGTAACCCCCGCCCCCCTCCCACCCATGGTGAATCTCTGAGCATCCTGTGGGGGAGCAGGCGAATGAGGTGTGGGGGAGGGTAGGGGGGCCGATGTGAACAGCGACAACTTCGGGCATTTAAATAAAGAACAAACTTCGGGCATTTAACTGAAGAATAAGCTGCGGGCATTTAACTGAAGAATAAGCTGCGGGCATTTAAATGAAGAATAAGCTGCGGGCATTTAACTGAAGAATAAACTGCGAGAGACAGAAAGATGAGAGGTGTGGAGAGGGGGAGATGCGAATGAGACGTGAAGATGAGGATTGGAATTGGAAGAGAAATAGGCAGAGAGGGAGTGGGAGAAAGAGTGAAGGGGCACGAACGGGGAGGGCTGGATGATGTAGAGGTGAGGGGAAGAGAGATTGGAGGAGGGGGAAAGGTGAAGAGACAAGAAGGGGAGAGAAGTGTGAGATGTGAAGGAAGAGTGAAGGAGCTAGAAAGGGGGAGGTTGAAAAGAAATGGAAGGTGTGAGTGTGAGTTGGTGAGGGGTGAGATAGAGATGGCAAAGGAGAGATGAGATAGAAGAATTAGGTGTGCGAAAGGAGGCCAAGGCTAAAGAGGGGAGGGAAGGGAGAGGCCTTGAGGGGGGCAGAATGAGGATGAGATGGGGAAGAGAGGAGCAGAAGAGATGGGAGAAGAAGGGAGAAAGAGTACAAGATGTAAAGAGCGGTGGGACAGGAGAATGGAGATGCGAGGAGAATGAGTAAATGTTTCCCCGAGCACAAATAGAGGGGGGCGGTGAGAGCTTGAGAGCTGAAGTGGGGAAGGGAGGCAAAGAGGAAGGAAGAGGAGGAGAGGTGGGGAGATGGAATATAAACGAGAGACAAAGA
Organism: Lissotriton vulgaris; assembly: GCF_964263255.1. Lineage (NCBI taxonomy): Eukaryota > Metazoa > Chordata > Amphibia > Caudata > Salamandridae > Lissotriton > Lissotriton vulgaris. The sequence continues at coordinate 1,604,638,582 of NC_141685.1, forward strand.
TAGAAGAGATGGGAAGACAAAGGAGAAGTGCGGGAAGTGAATGTGTGAGAGAGGCAGGAAGGACAAACTGAAAGCAGGAGGGAAAGGTATGAAAGGAAGAGCTTGCACTGAAATGAACTGAGGCAGACAATTGGAGTGAAAAAGAGAAAAAACTATGAAGAATAGAACAGAGCGAGTAAGGAGGAAAGAGGATTTGAAAGAGAATGATAAGGATAAGAAGCACTGGAGTGGGAATTATAGGGATGAGAAGTGATGAAAGCAAGAACAAAACTGAAAACGAGAAAAGAGAAAGGGGAGGAAGGAAATAAAGAGAATAGAAAGGGATGGGACAATGAAAACAGAGTAAAGGAAGAGAAACGACAAGGATTGAGAAAATTACAGAAAAGCAAGAAAATTAAGAGAGAGAGAAGGAATGAGTCAACGCTTGAAATGGAAATAGAATTATTTTTGGTCTGTGTTAAAAGTACAGCTGCTTACAATGTCATTATGTGTGCCTTATTGGATAGGCCTTTGCAGGCATCAGGGTGTCAATACTCATGCTCACACAATTCCAAGGAAAGGGAAGACGGGCGGTGGCCATTGAACCTTGTAGCCGCATGACAAGAGGTTTCCTGTCTGTGCAGAATGCACTGTTCAAAGTAACCGACAAGAAAACTACAATTATCAGGCTACAAGAACTATCAATTTCTTTGGAGATGGCAACCGGTGCTTGAAAGTAGGGGGACCCACCTGATCTCACTTCCGGCAGCTAATTTCCCAGAGAAAAATTCTGTCCGATAATTCAGCAGCGCCTGTAAGCTGTTTGTATTCGGCTGGGTGCAGCAACGTGCAGGCAGTAGGAGGGCTTGGAGCAAAAGTTATATTACCTCTATTAAAATCCCCTCGAAATTGTAGGGCACTCAATGGTCTCTACAACAGGTATCTTAACCCTGTAAGGTATTTTAAAATGCAGCCTCTATGTAACCAATTGAGTAACCTTTAACAGATTTACTGTCACATTTTTCATCTGTTACCGATAACTTTGTAGCAAATAAAAACAAATATTATGTTGCTACCAATGTTGCTGGGCATCAGTGGCACCCACAATTGGCAAAAGAGGCTGCCTGAGGAAGAGGTGTCCTGCCTCTCGGATCCCTAGGCAGCGATGCTCCAATAGGGGTGCATACATGGCACTAGAACATCCCAGGGATAAATACAGCTCCCTCCCACAAGGTTAGGATTGGTGCTGTGCTTCCCTAGAGCTGCAGACACTTTAAACATGCCTATTTCCAAGTGGAAAACTCTGCTAAAACAGCTTCCATTGATTTCAGGCTGAAATATGAATGATTATGAGTAAAATAAAGTGCCGCAAAAATGCCGCTAAATTTCCATATTTGTGCCACTAATTTTCCATATCGGTGCCGCTAAATTTGCTAATCCATGCCGCAATATCCTGGGGGGTCTGCTACGCTACCACAAACATGCATTGCCAAAGTGAAGGCAACTCCTGGGGGGTAAATACACAGATGGAGTTTGGATGTTGTTTGAACACTGGCTCTTGCAGGAGGCGGGGAGCTGGCAGGACAGTGGGGGTATTGGAGACCCTCCCACGGTCCCCAACAGTGACGGCCAAAATACATTTTTAAAAAGACTGTTTCCGGGGAATGGAGTCCCCAGGACCTTGAAGTGGCTTCAGGACGGGGGCTATGCAGCCCTCTTACATAAAATAAAAATATATATTTAGCCATGCCTGGGGAATGGGGACCCCGGTGCCTGGAATTGCCACATGAGGGGGGCCACGCGGCCCCTTCCCATAAAAAATTGATTACCGATTCTACGCTTATTGTCATCGTACCATAAGCTTACCCTTTCAATCACGCGCTGAATGCTAATTGGCTGACAAAGTGGTTGTCAACATTCTAAACTAGAAACTGTTTGCAGCCATTTTATGCCTCGGTGGAAGGGAGGCTGAAGAAGCGTGTGAAATGTGTGTTTAAAACGTGAAAAGGGGGAGGGTAAACACACCCTGATCCTCTATTTCTACTAAGGGGGTTCCACAAGGATCCCCAGAGCCCTAATTTGTATTTATTTTTGGTAAAATCGAAGGGTGCGCGTATGATCCACGCATTCTAGCAATATTAAAAAAAAACAAAGAAACGTGGGCTTCCTCGCTTCTTTGGTAATTTGCATTCTTTCAACTGTTTAGAGGAGATGCACAAGTGTTGGATCCAGGATCCACCCCTGAGTAAGAAAAGATAACAATAACACTATTTACCTGCTAAGTGAATTTTCTTTCATAGGCTAACATTGAGTGGTTTCACTTGCAAATTCTTCTAAGTGTGGAGTTTTGGAACTTTAAAATAGTCACCTAAAATCATCCAAACAACAAATTCCAATTTACTCACCTATTATCAGGAGAGAACCCAGTGCTGCATCGTTTAGCCCAACACTGACCCTGAAAAGTAATTGTAAGCATACTTACAAGTAACTTGTATTTCCTTCTATAAGAATCCCCTTCCTATAAAAGAAAAATGAATAAAGTTAGATTTGCGGGTCAGGCTCAAGGGGATGGGGTCCAAAGGGCCCAAAAAAAGTAAAAGGAAGGGGGGCCACACAATGTAATGTAATTTAAAAAATAAAATATCTAAAAATAAATAGTTTAAAAAAATGTGTAAATGAGTATCAAAAAAATAAATATAAGAATAAAAATAGTTGGAGGAGGAGTTTCGCGGGCAACCAAGATGGCCGCGTAAGCTCGGAGCTCCGAAGACCCTCCGATCCTCCGCATTAATCCTGTCGTCTATCCTGATCCACGATAGTGGAATACTGTAGGTGAACTGCTGCTGGTGCGGGACTCGTTGTCCGATTGAGATTCCGACGTTCCTAGGTGGAGTTCCACCGTGTTCAAGTTTGGGGGCGGCGACCTGCCCAGTGCCCGTGCTTGGGCCGGCGAGTGCGACACAGCCGTACGGAGGTAGCTTGGAACGAGAGTGACTGCTCCGCCTCGAAGCGGAGCTTGCGGAGTTACGGAGTGTGTTGGTACAGAACAGAAGGCGGGGACAGCTGCGACCGCTCGTCACCTCGGTGAGCCGGTGAGGCCCCGGGGTGTTCTCAACCATGGTGGTCGTTCACCTATCATGGCGGGCAGAGGCGAATCCGACAGAGGGAAGCCCCGGTTAAACAGGAAATCCACCTACTCCCAATCCAACAACATAGAGCGGTATGCTCACCCTAAGAGCTTGCCTGGTGCCGCTGCGAGACCCAAGGATATACATCAGGAGGTGTCGCCGGACGATTCGGCCCCAACCCTCCGGGACGTTATGGGCACCATCGAGGGTATAAAAGCCAAGATGCATAAACAGCACGAGGTCCTGGCGCACAAGGTCGACACACTGGCCATTGAGGTCAACCAGATCAGAGCCGCTTTGGGCAAGTCCAACGATCGGGTCAAATCACTTGACATTAAAACCTCGAGCCTGACCACGGACGTCTCGGACCTGCAATCAGAGGTCCGGGACCTGAAGTCAGCAAACGCGCTATTTGCACTTAGGCTTGATGACTTTGAAGGTTGTGCCAGGCGCCAGAATGTCCGTATTGTCGGTGTTCCGGAGGGGGCCGAGGAGTCTGCCACCGACCTCTTTGTTGAGGACTTGATTCAGAATCATCTGGCCCCTGGGGGCCTTAGCAAGTTCCTTTCGGTTGAGCGTGCCCACAGACTGCCCGGAGGCCGCCCGAAGTTGAGTGCCCCTCCGCGGCCCATCATTGCCCGTGGGTTCAACTTTAGGGACCGTGACGCTATCCTGCAGGCATCAAGGAGATATGGGCCGCTGAAATACCAAAACGCAGATATCAATTTCTACCCGGACTTCACCCAATCGGTTCAGCGGTGGAGGCAAAGCTTCACGGGCGTGAAATGACGACTGCGGGAGCTGGGGATGAAGTACTCCATGTTGTTCCCTGCGAAACTGCGTATTGAGCACAACCGCCGTTCCTTGTTCTTTGACTTGCCTGAGGTCGGGGGAGACTGGCTGGACACTTTGCCTCAACGGCGCGAGGAACACGAGGAACAGTCGGAAGGAGCAACGGGTGGCCATGAGCAACAGGAGTAAAATGATCCTTCGGACCTTTTTCGGACAGTGGGACTGCCCTTGGCAGTTGGTATCACAGTACTGTACTTTTAGTTACTATCCTTACTTCTTGAACGGGAGATGGGGGGAGGATAGGGTAACCTCCTTTCTCCTCTAGGGGCTTTTCGTAGTGTAGTTTTCTAGGGGCGACAGGCACACTGCTAGTTGGGGGGGCTCTTTAGTCTGATGCAGGGGTGCAGGGTGGGGGGTGGTTGGGTTTTTTGTTGTTCACTTGTTCTCTTTTTCCACTTTTCTACTTCAAGGCAAGGTGAATGTTGTGCTGCATTTGGTTTCGTAGCGACGCCACCCGCTAGGGCTGGCATGGGCCTGCACTTTGACGATGGGGGGTAAGAAACTGAATGTATTGTGTTGGAATGTTAATGAGCTGGGGGATCGTATTAAGAGAGGTGTAGTACTACAAATGTTCAAGAGATGTATGCCTGATATTATTTTGTTGCAGGAAACTCATTTGGTAGGAAACACGTGCCATGCGCTTAATAGAAAGGGTTTCAAGATGATGGCACACTCGGGGTTCTCTTCGGGGTCCCGGGGGGCGGGGATCATGGTGCGCGTGTCTCTCCCATTCGAGATAGAATCCAGCGTGACTGATGAGAGGGGGCGCTACGTCGCCGTCACGGGTAGATGGGAGGGGCGTACCCTAGTTTTGGTTTCTGTTTACGTCCCTCCTGGTTTGCAAACAACCACGTTTCGGGATCTTGGGGGCGCTATTTTGGGTTTACCTGAGGGCCTGCTTATTGTGGGTGGGGATTTCAATGTGGTTGGTTCGGGGACCTTAGACAGGCATCCATCCAGAGATCTTCGAGGTGCGCAGTCCTGGCTTCCCGACTTCTTGGACACTATGGGGCTTATTGACTTCTGGAGGCTTTTGCATCCTACCCAGCGTCAATACTCGTTCCACTCGGGGCTCACTGTAGCCTCCCCAGAATTGATTACGTTCTTGCTCTAGCGGCCCACGCATCGGCGGTCTCTGAGGCTCGACTGATGGCCAGGGGCATCTCGGACCATTCTCCGGTCTGGGTGTCCTTTGACTTTGACATCCTGGTAGCCGAGAGGGTGGTGCCGGTTAACCCGTGGTACTTCCGTAACCCTAAGACGTGTGGACTCCTGGCCAAAGCCATTGAGCTCTATTTCTCTGAAAACACGGGGTCGGTCACATCAGCTGTCTCCCTATGGGAGGCCTTTAAGACTGTCTTGAGAGGAGAGGCCTTCTCCTTAATAGCCGAGGTGCGGAGACGTAGGGACGCGGACGTGGTGCGGATTGAATCCGAGATCGCGGACCTCGACTCCCAATTGGAGACCGATCCGACACCGGACCTACTCCATGTTCTCTCGCTTAAGCAGTCAGAGTACCGGGCCACTGTTACTGATGCGGCTAAGATCATGGGCAGAGAACAGCAGGGGAGGATCTATGATGTCGGGGACAAGGCGGGCAAGCTTATTGAATGGCTTGACAAGAAGGAGAGGGCCAGCCGAGTGGTCCCTGAGGTGCTGGGGGAGGACGGCGTGGCTGTTACCGACCCCAGCGCTATAGTCATGGTCTTCGCCGAGTACTTCGAGTCCGTTTACACTTCGGTCTCTGAGATGTCTGAGGTGGACTCCTATACCCTACTGCGAGAGGTGGACCTTCGGTGCCTGTCGGACACTGAACGTGACGACATGGATAGAGATATAACTGCTGACGAGGTCGCTCTCGTGATACGCTCCCTGAGGTCCGGCAAGGCTCCCGGCCCCAACGGCATCCCGGTGGAGCTCTACAAGATAAAGCCCGATGCCATCGCCCCGCCCTTACGGGACATGTTCCTAGAGGCGCGGGAGGTGGGTACGCTTCCCCCGTACCAGAGATTGGCCACCATTGTGGTCATTCATAAGGAAGGGAAGCCCAGAGACCTGTGTTGACGTATCGCCCCATTTCTCTGCTGAATGCTGAGCCTAAGATCTTGGATAAATTGCTAGCTAACCGACTGGTTGGCGCGATTAGCGACTTGGTTCATCCGGATCAATCTGGCTTTATTCCACACCGCAACACCGCCCTTAATCTTAGGAGACTCCACGGGCCCTCGCGAGGGTCCGTACGCTCCGGGAGCTGGCCGTTTTGGCGTCTTTGGATGCCACGATGGCCTTCGACTCCCTCGAGTGGAACTACCTGTGAGCGGTGTTGGCGAAGTTTGGATTTGGTCCGGAATTCATAGGATGGGTCAAGCTTCTGTATGCCAGTCCACTTGCTAACGTTACGGTCAATGGCTGCGTATCTGCGTCATTCGCTCTCCGCAGGGGTACCAGGCAGGGTTTCCCTCTGTCGCCCTTGTTGTTTGCGTTGGCACTTGAGCCTCTGGCTGCGTGGCTGCGATTTCATCCGGACATTAGCGGGATAAAGTGGTCTCCTGGATTTGAGGACCATGTGTCTTTATACGCGGACGACATCTTGCTTTATCTCACCTCTCCTTGCAAGTCCCTTATCGTGGTGTGTGACGTGCTGCATACCTTCGGTAGGCATTCAGGCCTGGTCATCAATTGGTCGAAGTCACATTTGTATGTTCTGAGAGGTGAGGTTCCGCGGCTCCCGAGGGATTGCAACATACAGGTCGCGAGGCAGGGGTTTAAATACTTGGGTATCTACATTTCAGTCGATACCAAGACACGTTATGCGAACAACTTGCTTCCCCCTCTTGCGCGCCTTCGTCGGGATGTAGAGGGGTGGCGGAAGCTGCCGCTTTCCCTGCCCGGACGTGCGGCATTGTTAAAAATGATGTCCCTGCCCAGATTCTTGTATGCGCTTCAGAATACCCAGGACCCGGTCCCATCCGGGTATTTCAGAGAGGTCGAGGGATTACAGCGGGTCCTTCTCTGGGATGGCAGGCCGCGCATTGCTATCACTAAACTTACGCTTCCGTGGTACGACGGAGGTATTGCGTTGCCTGACATCCGGAGGTATTATTGGGCTTCCCAGCTAGCCGCCCTCAATCATGGTTTCTATGGTCCAGCTGTAAGTCCGGGTTACGCCATGGATCGGTGGCTCCTGGACGACGGGAAATATTACCGGGCTTTGTACTCAAGATCTCTGGATGGCAGAATGACAGGTCCGACTAGGACAGCGGTTCACATATGGAGGGCGGTCACAAAAGCGCAGGGATGGAAAGGACGACTCACGATTGCCACTCCACTTTACGACTCGGAATTAATGGGCAAATTGTGGCATACCAAGTGGTTTGATCGATGGGACCTGATTGGTATTTCTAAAGTTGAGGAAATGATGGTCAAGGGTGAAAAAAAATCTTTCGCTGCTCTACAGACGGAGTATCAGCTGGGAGCGACAGAATTTTTTAGGTACGCCCAACTGCAGCACGCCCTTTTGCCAGCGATGCCGGAGGGTGAGAAGGTCCCCGAGTCGTCCCCGTTGGAAGACAGGGTACTGGACGGTCATATGCCGGACAGTGCCATCTCGTTGATTTACAAAAAACTAATCAATGTCCGCACTGACCTTCTTCTTGGTGTGAGAGAGCAATGGGTTTGTGATGGTGTTGAGTTGGATGACGAAGATTGGCAGTATGCGGTATCATCCCCCAAGGAGGTAGCGATCCCGGCCAGACTGCGCTTGGTCCAGCTGAAAATCCTACATAGGGTTTATGTAACCGGTCCCCGACTGATACATATGGGCCACTGGGTCGATGGCCTCAGTAGGCGTGGTTGTGGTGCATTGGCTACCTTCATGCACATCATTTGGGAGTGTCATGCGGTCGCTTCCTACTGGAGGCGTATCCACATGGTGATGAGTGAGGTGACTGGAGTGGACTTGCTGGCTGAGGCCCGGCGCTGCCTGCTGAATGTATGGGGCCCCACAGACTACAACAGTGTGCAAACCCAATGGATCACCTTGGGTAATATGGTGGCAAAACGTGACATTACCCAGAAGTGGGGCGTGGCGTCACCTCCCTCGGTGACATTGTGGAAGATCAACATGGATTGGTGTATGTTTTGTGAGCAAACAGTATATGTGGCCCGGGGTAAACCCAAGAAGTGGCATAAGATCTGGGGGGCCTGGAATGAATATAGGGGTGATATCTGTCTCCCGCCTGACACTGCCCCCTTGGATGAACGATTATCTCCGTAGCCTATGGCTCCAACCCAAGTGTTACTAATAGACACATCCTGCATTCTTTCCCTCCCATGATCATCCATTTGGCACTGTTCATATGTGTATTTTTTCAGGATTATCGGCCTAGTCTTCCCCTGGCCTGGGTATTGTCGCATACATGTCCTTCTGCCTTGCCTTCTAGCACTAGTTTGGTGCTCTTTTTCTTGTGTTCTATTTCGTTTTTCTTAATTTTTATAACATTAAAAAAAAACCTTGTACGATTTTACACTATGTGTTGAGTGCACCAGCCGTTCTAATGATATTATGCTGCCTAGCCTCCGGGATGTATGGCTAAATAGCTGTGTACTTTGATTTAAAAAGAAAGGTTTTTCCCCCCCAAAAAAAGAATAAAAATAGTTTAAAATTGTCAATTACAAAACCTTTAAAATTCAATGAAAAAACCATAGGTTTCAGACATGTTATAGTTAGGAATTAGCATTTAAAATACCTTTGAAATTTACTGAGAAAACCATAGGTTTCAGAACATTATTCTCTATATATAATTCTCTTGCACAGAAAGTAGCAAGTTTGTCTGCTTTTTCGAGTACAATATAAATAAATGACGTGTTTGTGTGTGTAATATATATATATATATATATATATATATATATATATATATATATATATATATATATATATATATATATATATATATATATATTCATTAAAAAAACATAGGTTTCAGACATGTTATAGTTAGGAATTAGCATTTAAAATACCTCAGAAATTCACTGAAAAAAACACAGGTTTCAGGGGTGTTATAATTAGTTGCACTCGTACAAAACCATTGAAATTGCCCCGTTATAGTTAGTTGTACTAACTATAACTCACGCGCCCGCAATCCACTGCTGAGGATGTCACATATTATATCATTTACATGGGTTGCGCTACTTTCTGTGCAAGAGAATTATGTATAGAGAATAATGTTCTCTATGCTGATACAATATACATTATTTTAACAGCTGGTCAAATGATAATGAATTAGGGATCATTGGATGTCCACATCCACTGACATAGCTGATGTGATGTGTCCTAATGTCTACTGTGGATGTTATCGGAGAGTGATAAAATGTATTGTGTGTCCCAGTGACGGCTCTGCGCAGCTTTGCACTTGCCCTTATGACACATTGTTCTATGTTTCTGGAAGTGATTGAGCGCTATATGCCTCATTCTCTGGCGATTATTACAGATTTACTTTGATTCATTTCAGGATGCTTTCCTGCTTATGTGCAAGTGATTTGTGGGGTATTTGAGAGTATACAGTTTGATTGCTTGGATTTATCAGATTACTAGATGCTACGTACAGGGGCGTGGGCAAAGATATTATGTCAATGTCCTTGCACATGTCCGGCCCACGTCCCCAGGAAAATGTATTTATAGATTTTTATTGTTAGTGAAGTTTGTTGTCTTCTTTAATATTTTTCAGTTTACGTGGTCAGACATCTAGATGGCGCCAGAAGCAATGTATACTCCTAACTCTTTCCCCCCACCCCCATCCAGACTACAGACTCATACATTTGTGTATGTATCACTCATAGCTGTATGTCATTGTAATCTATGCATAAAGTACAAGGCCGCATTTCCGGACACTTCACTTGATTTTATGGATACACGAATGAGGCTTACAGGATCCAAAGGGGCATTCTAGAAGAGTTCCCCCGGTGCCAAGGCACGAGGCACACACCTTTTTTATAGCTCCGACTGCAGATTATTAAAGGGTAACCTGTCCGGGACATAGGTTGGGTGCAATTAATGCCCTGGAAGTCAGGAGGGGCAGCGTGCCCCCTCGCGTTTGTTGCTGGAATATGTTTCCTATTAGTAAAGCATTATTTAAAATGTAAATCCAAATGATTGACACAAATAAACAGGCAGGCAGTGGCGTTCTGAGACAGATTGAAAGGAGATGGCGGGTTCCTTCTCTGCAGCTCTGACCCCAAACAAACTGGCACACGAGACAAAGGCACAGGTCTTCACGCACATGTGACACTTCAAGAAGAGATCCCCAGAGGCATTGGTCACAAATTGGGAAAAAAGTACAGAGAAAAAACACTTCTGCTTACATCTTCCAAAAGAAAATATTTCAAGGGGAAAGTGCGTTAATTACAAAATAAAAGGTGACTGAAGAAGAAAGCTCCAACAAATAAACGCGTGCAGGAATCTGTGTCTGGCACTGTTCAAAGCCTCGCATATTTTTCATCTTTTGGTGATATATTTATTGTAACCATTCCATTTAATCCCCTCGGCATTACGATCAGTGTGATGCTCTTTCTTGCTTTACACATTATTTTATAGAGAGTTCCGTGTGACCTTTAGGAGGCACCGTAGATGGGAACTACAGTTCTAGAGTGTTTGAAGACATGTTCCCCCTCTCCTTTGGGGCAGTGGCCAAGCAACCATTTCCCTTTATTAGATTCTGAGGCTGAGACAGTGGCTGTTTGCACAATCACAAATTGCACTGCTCCTGCCGCCTCCCCCCCCCCCCCCCCCCCATGATTCCAGTCTACGCTGCTACTTACCTTTGCTTCTAGTCCATGTGGATGTTCATATTTACGCCAGAGTTGGATTGGGATTAAAAATGAGCCTGGGCCCACAAAAAAAAGTGGCCCACATTTGCATATTGCCTTTCCGCAAAACACTGCTTCAGCGACAATTTATTAAAATATGTGGGGGAGGTGAAAAAAAGTGCAGGGATTAGTTTACACTGGGAAAAGACACCTGAAAACAGGTTAGACCACTTTTGCTCAGGCCCCCTGCCCCTGCTCAATATGCATACATTAATGGGTCTGCCCCGACAAGAGAAAGGGAGCGACACCTCTCCCGGTTAATAAAAGGGAGGTAATGAATGCCCATCTGCCTCCAGAAAGGTAACTCAGGCACCCACTAGGCTGCTGGCGGCATCCGAACAACGATGAAACCGACCAAATTGCCTCTCCAGGCTGCTCAAAAAAGCGGCCCACAGCTGGAATTCGCATAACGGACCCTTGGGCATTGCCCGAGTGCCCGCTTTACCAACCCGACCCTGGCTTACGCCTGCTTCCAGTCCACAGTGCTGCTCACCCGTTTCCAGTCTCCCGCATACCTCGTTCTACTCGGGAACACTGTGGTACTGTCCCCGGTGAAAGGGGTTGTTGACTTTCTGTCTGGCTGGTATCCCTACTGCCTGCCCCTCTTTGAGGATGCAGTTGACCCTGTAGCTGACAAGTTCACAACCTGGCTGACCTCTTCTTGACACTCTTGTTGAGAGAGGGACACTCTTGTGCTTCTGTGCTTTGGAGCTCACCTCCCCAATCAAGATCAGCTCACCCTGTCTCCCTAGGAGAGGGTACTTCCCAGTCAGCCCTTGATTCTGAATGACTTTGCTGCAGATGCTCTGCTTCTACATAAGCGCTGTAGGTCCCGCAAGTGGTGTGAAAGAGCTGTATAAATATCAATACAATACAATACAATTTGGTGAGGGTGCTCCCTGTGCCAGCCTCTCTGTAACTTAGGGTACCAGAGGCCACTGCTTCGAGATGAACAGACGAAGCTCTCAAGTGCCTCTAGGTTAAGTTGTTGATCCCCAAGCTCTAAACAAAAGAGAGTGCGGCTGATCCTCAGCCTCTAAATAAGAGTGTTGCTGATCCTCAGCCTCTAAACAAGAGTGCTGCTATACCCAGGCTCTAAACAAAAGAGTGCTGCTTTCCCCAGCCTCTACACAAATGAGGTTCCTTCCTATCCCCAGCATCTACACAGATGTGATTGCTGTTAATCCCCACACTATACACAGATGAGAGTACTGCTGATCACCAGCCTCTACGTGGGTAAGAGTGCTGCTGTTCCTCCTGCCTCTCACCTGATATTTCGATCCGAGGTTGCAGCTGCTGTCCCATGCCTCTGGCTAAGACTCCTGCTTCTCTGCCTTTATATGGGATTATCCCCATCATGCACCTACGAGAGACTGCTGCTCATCCATGCCTCTAGCTGACACTACTCCTCACCCCGCCTCTCTGGCTGATACTTCTGCTCATCCAAGCCTCCTTGACTGATACTGATGCTCACCCAAACATATTTATGGGTTTCAGAGTAGGGTGCTACTCTCCGATAAAAGCCAGTAGACACCCCATCAGGGGAAGCAAGCGCTATATAAATCCGAACCCTTTTCCCTTCTCTATCCCACCACTATCCTTCTCAATACAAATAACTGACTAACATATTCACCACTCAGAATTACTTTCATATTTCACTCTATTTAGTCACCACTGATCCTTTATGGGTCTGAAGTAGTGAACTAGTTGCAGAAAAAGCACTTCAACAGCCCATCAGGGGTAACAAGCGCTATATAAATGCAAACATTTTTCCCTCCGCTATCCTACTCAATCCAAATAGCTGACAAACATATCCAACACTCATATTACTTTCATATCTCACTATACTAATTCTCCACAAATTCTTTATGAATTCTGGAGTAGCGTGCTTTCTGCCAAAAAGGGCTTTGACGCCTCATTAGGGGTAGTCAGCGCCATATAATTGCAATTACAAGACAATTGCTGTGTCCGTGCCCCATGCTTTCTGGTAACATGCAGTTTACTACGTTAATTGTGCCTTACTTTCGATTATTCCCTCTAAAATGTTTAATTTTTTTAAGCTGAGGAAACAGGCATTTTTAGGTCTAGCCTGGGCAGCGTATTCGCTGCGCTGTGAGGCATGCTGTATTCCAGTATGGTATTGAAGCCCCGCCCACTCTCTGCCCATATTTGTCATTGGCTTGTCATTGTGCTTCGTAAATGCTGGCTTCTATTTGTTAATAGGCTTGTTAGTCCCTCCTTAGTACAGCCTTGTCTTCATTTGTATCCTTCCATGAAGACTGGCCCTTTTTATTCTGTTGTTACACCCTATGTTCTATTTAGTCTGGAGCTGTGTTGCAGAGTGTTGTATAATGGGGCGTGGCCTCTGAACACCTCTGCAACGCAGCTCCCTGGCGCATACTGGAGGTACCTGGTGGGCTAGTTGGCCCCCAGGGGACCTTAGCATTGAAGAGGAATTAATTCCTCAACTTAAAACACGCCTTCCTCCACAATTGTACAAATATTCCTCTAAAATCAGTCGAACTACGAATTCCGATTTACTCACCTGTTATCAGGAGAGAACTCAGTGCTGCATCTTTTAGCCCAGCACTGACCATGAAAAGTAATTCTAAGCGTACTTACCAGTAACTTGTATTTCCTTCCATAGGAATCCATTGTGTGGTTTTCACCAGAAAAGTTTCTGTGTCGATTTTTGAAATGTATAAATATTCCTGTAAAATCAGCTGAAGTACGAATTCCGATTTCCTCACCTGTTATCAGGAGAGACATCAGTGCTGCATCGTTGAGCCCAGCACTGTCCCTGAAAAGTAATTCTAAGCTTACTTACCAGTAATTTGTATTTCCTTCCATAGGAATCCATTGTGTAATTTTCCCCAGAAACGTTTCAATGTGTTGATCTTTAAAACATACAAAAATTCCTATAAAATTTGCAGAACTACGAATTCTGATTTACTCACCTGTTATCAGGAGTGACCTCAGTGCTGCTTCTTTGAGCCCAGTACTGATTCTGAAAAGTTATTCTAACCATACTTACCAGTAACTTGTATTTCCTTCCATGGGAATCTATTGTGTGGTTTTCACCAGAAAAGTTTCTAAGTGTCTGTTTTCACAAACTAAAACTATTCCTTAAAAATTGCCTGTATGACTTAAACGCATTCTTTCGACTGCTTAAAGGAGATGCACCCGTGCTGTATCCAGGATCCACCACTGAGTAAGAAAAAGTAACGTTAACACTACTTACCTGATAAGTGAATTTCCTCCCAAAAGATAACATTGGTGATTCTATGTGAAAAAGTTTTTGTGTCAACTTTTAAAATACAATAATATTCCTTAAAAATCACTACTGTAACCAAAACGTTTTTACTCAACTGTTTACAGGAAATATCCTAGGACTGAATCTAGGAACTAGGCTTGTGGTTAGAAAAGTAATCCAAAAAGTAACTAATTGCATTTAACTAGAAATTCACATTGAGCTCAATGCTGCATTGTGTCTGAAATTGTGTTGGGCATTACAACAACTGTAACTACTGTACTTAAAAGTCTATTGCCTATTTGAAAAGTATTTAAACTAAAGTAATTCATTTTGAGAAAATATATTTTGTAAAGTAATGTATAATGTAATTATGATATAATTTAAAAGATAAAATATCTAAAAATAAATAGTTTAAAAAAATGTTGTAACTCACTATCAAAAAAATAAATATAAGAATTAATACATTTAAAATTTGTCATTTACAAAACTTTTGAAATTCACAAAAAAAAAACATAGGTTTCAGACATGTTATAGTTAGGAATTAGCATTTAAAGAACCTCTAAAATTCACTGAAAAAACAATAGGTTTCAGACATGTTATAGTTAGGAATTAGAATTTAAAAAACCTTAGAAATTCACAGAAAAAACATAAGTTTTAGGGGTGTTATAGTTAGTTGGACATTTGACTCGTAAAAAAAAACATTGACATTCCCCCGTTATAGTTAGTTGTACTAACTATAATTTGCGCGCCCGCAATTTACAGCTGATGATGTCACATATTACATCATTCATGACATGGCCAGTGACATCACTGATAACATCACTGATGACATCTCAAATTACATCACTGATGACATTGAGAAAGGCAGCAAGTCTTTTAAGACCCTCAATGCTGCTCAGTGCAGGGTTTCACCTCTAATTCACTTTGGGTTCGCTATCAAAATAATGAGGCAAGCGCTGAAAACTGGAAGACAAGAAAATGGTTTATTTCTCATGAGGAGATCACGTCAACTGCAGACACCAGGATATCTGAGGTAGGTGTTCTGTTGATTACTCCTTTGGCTCTTCCTTTTATACAGGTTTTACACAATGCATTTGTTTCATCAATATGGTTACACAAGCTTGGAGTCCCTGCCCCGGGCAGGTTGCCACACAAGCCTAACAGTAATTCTCTTCCCACCCAGGTCAAACAGACAATCTTATCTAGCAGCTGGACCTTGCTTCAGGGTCTAAAACATGTGAGACCGGCCAAATCTAAGAGTCCGTTCTGTTGATAAAAACAGGTCCCATTGTTGGTAAAAACAGGTCTTGCTGTTTGCAGTGCAATAAATCATGTTTGCAATGGTCTTTTTGGTATTTGGAACCTGTTTGTGTAACTAGGTGCAGTGGGAAGTAGAGTGTCCAAGGGTTCGCCTGTAAACAGAGATGTGAGGAAAAACAAGTTTGTGGCAGCAAGTGGTGCTGAGATTTGTCGTGGCAATAGAGTATATAGCCCCCAGCACACATACGAGGTCGGTCAGAGGGTCAGGGGGATGCTAGTAAGGGCAGGGTGAAACACAGGTGACCAACAGAGTACAAAATGGCTGCGATTGATTAAAATGACTGCAGCTTATTTGTATATAGAAATTTCCACCAGAAAAGATGGCGCAGGTAATGTTCACGATTGTCATTTCGCTTTTAACAGTGTCCCCTTTGAACATAACTAGCCAGCTTGTCAGTCTATTTCGATCTCCATAATGTCCTGTATCTCTTGATCCTACATTACTCTCATTTTTGTTAGCTGAGTGTCCGTAGTTTTAGGGTGCAAGGTAGTTATGCAAAGAGAACACAAAGGTAGTATACAGTGTATACACAAACAACAACCACATA
Source organism: Lissotriton vulgaris (assembly GCF_964263255.1). Taxonomy (NCBI): domain Eukaryota; kingdom Metazoa; phylum Chordata; class Amphibia; order Caudata; family Salamandridae; genus Lissotriton; species Lissotriton vulgaris. Next base: position 1,604,654,526 of record NC_141685.1, read on the forward strand.
TTGTCAATACTGGGAACAAGAGAATCATTGATATTTTCCAACCCCACTCCTTCAAGATGCCCCAAAGCCAACTTCCAATTGTCCAAGTCTCTGATCCTATGATCCTATCCGATCCTATCGCTATGTCAGGCAAGGCTTGCTGCACCTGTTGGTGGATAATTGTTAGCTTGTTTGTCAAGGTATACAAATAATCTGACAATAATATGTTCAGGACATTGTTAATGGAGGTGGGTCTTGGTGCCGCCCAAATGCTCAAAGGCCTGCCGAAAACAACCTCATACGGGGTCAGTCTGCGTTTGGTTGGGGTGGAGCGCATCGATAGCAACGCCAATGGGAGGGCGTCGGGCCATTTCAACCCGGTTGTGGTAACTATTTTGGCTAGTTTTAGCTTCAATGTTGCATTGTGTCTCTCTACCAGGCCCGCTGATTGGGGGTGGAAGACGGTATGGAACTTTTGTTTTACCCCCAACCCTCTCAGTATGTTCTGTATCACTTCGGCTACGATGTGAGGGCCGTTGTCACACCATAAAATTCTGAAAAGGCCGTATCGGGGGAAGAATTCTTTCAGCAATACGTTTGCAGTGGCTAAGGCGGTATTGTCACGGGTGGGGTATGCCTCCACCCATCAGCTAAAAGCGCACACAACCACCAGGACATATTTTAGACCAGGGCATCTCTCTAGTTGGATGTAATCAATTTTTAGGATTTCAAAGGGGTGGTCAGGGACTCCAAACCCTCCCCGTGGTACTACTTTCCCCTTCCCTGGGTTGTGTTGTAGGCAGATTATACATTGTTGTACTATGCGTTTTGCAGATTCTGTTATCTTGACATTATGCCATACTCTGGTTATTAGTTCAATCATGGGGTTGGAGCCTATATGTGCTGGTAAATGTGTCATGGTCAATACGGGGATGAGGTAGGCATTGGGTAACAGCCATTTATTTCCGTCTTTAGTTCTCCAGCAATCTTCCTTGTCTTTTAGTCCAACCTTTTCCCACTTGGTCAATTCACCTTGTGTGCCTGTAGTCTGTATGTCCCTTACAGTGGTCCTAGCGTCAGTCCATTGTTCACCTTGTGACCTGGTCACATACATTTGTGTCGTAGTTCTGTCTCCTGCCATGGCTCGGGCAGTAACGTCTGCTAGTGCATTTCCCTGTCCAATGAGATCAGTCACTTTCCTATGTGCTTGGCATTTTATCACTGCTAACTTCTTGGGGAGGAGGACTGCTTGTGTCAAGGTGGAGACTAAATCTTCATGCAGGATGGGTGTACCGTGTGAAGTCAGGAACCCTCTTTTTTCCATAAGATCCCAAAATGGTGAACCACCCCGAAGGCATTTGGCTGTCGGTGTATATGTTAACTGTTGTGCCAGTTGCAAAGATACATGCTCGTGTGAGGGCAATGAGTTCTGCAACCTGGGCTGAACGTTGGGGAATATGGGCTGTTTCCAGAACAGTTCGGGCTGTGGTGACAGCGTATGCAGCTGAGGTGGTGCCGTCGGGGAGTTTGATGCACGAACCATACACCCATAGTTCTCCATCGGGTTCTAGAAAGGCAGTGTCTCTGAGATCTATTTTACTCTTTGTTTGTTCATCGGTTAGTGTCACCCAGTCGTGTAGTGGAGTCACGTTAGGAACATTTTCGGGTAGGGGTAATAGTGTGGCTGGATTGAGGGTGGTGCATTGCTTTAGGGTAATGTGCTAGCAGGGTCAACTCATATCCTGTCAGTCGGGTGCTAGTCAAGTGTTGGGTTTTGGTCTGGTTTAGTAGCGTGTCGACTGCATGGGGTACTAAAACAGTGACTGGATTGAAGAGCACTATTCCTTCCCTCAGGCGTATTGATACTGCTGTAGCTGCCACAGCGCGCAGGCACACTGGCAGTGCTCTGGCTACTGGATCGAGGGTGGCAGAGAAATATGCACAAGGGCGTTGTTTGTGACCAATTGGTTGTGTTAGGACAGACAATGCACATCCCTCCCTCTCGTCCGTGTAGAGGGAGAATGGTTTGGAGTAATCTGGGGTTCCTAGGACAGGCGCTGAACAACGGCATTGCGTAGTTCTTTAAAGGCTGACTGGCATTCGGGGTCCAGGGGAGAGGTAAGGGGATGTCTTTAGCTAGGAGGGACAGAAGGGGTTTGACAATGAGGCTAAATTTCTGTAACCACTGTCGGCAAAATGAGGTGAGACCTATCAAAGAGCGGACTTGCTTCTGATCTTTGGGGACTGAAGTGTCTAGAATTGTCTGGATCCTGTCAGGCATGAGTTTCCTCCCTTCTTTTGATAAAAGGTGACCCAAATAGGTTACTTGTGATTTACAGAACTGCAATTTCTTTCGGGAGACCTTGTGACCATTCTCAGCAAAAAATGGAGTAGTTTGATGGTGGCTGTGACGGCTATTGGTATGGTGTCTGCTGCTAGAAGGATGTTGTCTACATATTGTATTAGTGCCACTCCATCTGGCAATTGTATGGCGTCCAACTGTCTTTTAAGCGCCTGGCCATAGATGCTTGGGCTCTCAGTGTACCCCTGAGGTGCGCTGCAAAATCTGTACGAACAAGAGTTTAGGGAGAATCCAAATAGATAGCGGCTGTCTTTGTGTATTGGTATGGAAAATAACGCGTTTTGTAGGTCAATCACAGTGAAGGTGGTGGCAGTGGAGGGGATTAAAGTCAAATTTGTTGTGATGTCGGAAACTACTGGGTATTGTGGTACTACGATTTTGTTTATCTCCCGCAGGTCAATGATGAAGCGGTAGGCTTTTCCGTCTCCCTCTCCCCTTCTCTTTACAATCAGTAGTATGGGACTGTTACAAATGTTGCTCACTACTTCCTCTACCACCCGTGTCTCTACCAAAGAGTGTATGATCTCTATCAGTGCCTTCTCACCCTCTGGTGATATTTTGTTCTGCGGTACAATTGGTAGGGTTGCGTTCTGTCGTATTGTTACGTGTACTGGGTCAATCATCATTCGTCCTACGTCTGAATCAGCCTTAGCCCACAAGTGTGATGTCAAAGTGTCCAGTAGGGATGCGTCGGTCTCAGACGTGGGAAACATTTGCTGAGAAGGGTTCTCTCTATGGCGCTGGGGGTTGCCATTCAGGATGACACGCACTCCGTCCGGTGAGCATCTGATAGCTGCATGGAAGTGTTTCAAAAGGTCGAGACCCATAATGGGGTTGGGGGTGTTAGAAGGGAGGAGGAATGTTGCTTCAACGATATTGTTGTCAAGGTTAAAAGGGTTTGGTCGGGACAAAGGGTTGGTGGAGGGCATACCGTCACATCCTACTTAGGTCACATGTCACATGTGAGCCTGACAAGGGTGCCCTTGGAATCAGTCATTTGGATAGTGCACTACGTGTTGCTTTTGTGTCTACCAAAAATGGTGACTTTGTGCCCAGGACCTCAGCGGTAACATAAGGGCCTTGCTGATCAACATAGAGCTCGACTGGATCCCTCCCTTGCCCCTAGCTGTCCTATGCAAAGTCGTACGTATTGTCATAATCTGTCTGTTGGTATTGATTCTGTTTTGGATGGTCAAATGCGTTCACTCTTCCTGGCCTTTCCTCGTTTGCTTCACTCGCATACCCTCTCCCACGTCCTCTTCCTCTCTGTCCACTTGCTATTTCCCTCGCCCTCTGCCCCTACCAGCCCCTAACAAAGCCAGTCATTGGGATTTCCAGTGTCCATATTCTTTGCAAAATGCACATTGATCCTGTCCTAGGTCTTGGCGTCCTACATATGATGTTGATGAATTGTTTCTAGGTGGCTGTACTCTAGGGGTATTCTGCTGGTATCCTCCCTTATATTTTTCCCTTCCTATATTCGCCCCCTGGAGTTGTGCTACCATTACCCTTTCCTTCAAGTCCTTCTTTTTCCTTTCTGTAGCCCTGTCATTTTCGTTTTTTTGATGCTCATAGTATTGGGCCATTTGAAGAATGGCCGCCGGTTTAGATGCTGCCCAACTACTTTTTCTGGCTTCTAATTTCTGGCATACCTCTGGCAGTAGTCCTTTGACGTAGTTCTGCACAAATAAGTGGTGTCCGGTTGAGGTGGACATGTCTTGTCCACTGTAATCGGAGAACAATGTTTCAAATCTGGAGAAATACTCTGAGACATCCTCTTGTGGTTTCTGGCGGCATGCGGTTACTATGGTCCAGTCTATCTTTTTCTCTGGGATCAGCGTTTTCACTTTCTGCACTATTTTGTCAGGGAGGTCCAATATTGCTTTAACCGGTTTTTGAGCAGGGTTCCTCTGTTTATCTAGTGTGTTGAGTTGTTCCAATGTATGACCAAGCAGTTTGGTATGGTCTATTTTCCTAATCTGTTTCCACACATCTGCTGACAAACATAACTCAAAGAACAAGTCTATGTTGGCAAGTGTCATTATTGTTTATCCCAAAGCGGTACCTAGCTCGATGTAAAAGGCGGTGGAGTTCTTTCGTAAATCCGGTAAAGATTTATGAAATGTCAAGATATCCTGTCTGTCCCATGGCTGATACACCCAATTGTAGACCACCCTTCCTCTAGCGTCTTGATGGTTCATATCGTCATGAGTCCCTTGTCCTCTAGGAGGTACCCAATAAGGGGCAGCTTCTTTAATCAACATCATGCTGTCTGTTTTTTTCACTGGGGGTCCTGCTTTTTTAGATGTCCTGTCCTTATCTATCCATCCTTGTTACACAAGGTGACGGAATACTTCCAGTGTGGATGAAAAGAGTTCTGTCACATCCTTGTTGCCTTCATCTCCGGTGTCTACCTTTCTATAGAGAGCCACTAGTCGCTCGGGCCCAAAATCCTGGAACTTCTCTTCATATGCAGTAAGAGTGTGGTAACAGAGACGTACAATAAAGTATCAATTGTGGTTTTCGACATAGGAGTTGCATATGTCAGTTATATACTCTTCTGTCTCCTTCCTATCCATGAGGGATTTAACTATTTTATCAATGCCTGCTCGCTCATTTTTACTTAATCGCGGTACCCTGGGCACTCCTTTTTCCTTTGATCCTACTTCTACTACTGTATCCTTTGATGAGGCATTTGGTGTGAGTGACTCGGTGGGAGCAGAGGCGGTGGAGACCGAGGCTATCGTGCCATCTCCAGCTATATTTGGGAGTCCTGGCGTTATACTACGGGATGAGTAGGGGCGTAAGGGGGTGGCATGTATATGATTGGGTGACCCAATAATAAATCATCATCTACCGTTTGTTTCGCCGGTAACTCGGGGTAAAGAGTCGAGGGCATTCTAATATGGTATTGACCTGATATTTTTGATTCCTGTTCCTTTTTATCGTTTTCCTTTTCTTTTAGTTCTTCTTCTAACCTTTTACAGGCTTGGTAAGCCGATTTTCGCATTTCTTTATCTTGTCTAGCTTGGTCTCTTTTCTTTCTTTGAGCTGGCTCTTTTCGCCATAAATCAAAACTGTCAAGCATGGCTGGTCTAGTTTTCTTTTTGTGGAGAGCTAATTCTAACGTTTCTATTTTAGCGGGAACGAAAGATCCCGTCAGTGGCCACTGATGTACCCTGTCCTTCCTAGTGTATTTATGCCACAGTTTGCTATAAGCTACGGTGGCTAATCCATACTTTATGTACATGTACTTGTTAGGGGTGCCTTCCAGCGGGGCCGCCAGACTGACCTCTAACAAATGGTCCGGTCTAAAACAATTACAATCAAACAATCTAGAGAGAACAGGCATGACGTATTTATCGGTCAAAATGAATATCTCAATCAATCAATGTAGACAAAAAGTCTGCACTACCTGTCCTTCGCTGTCTGCAAAGAGAGAATATTACTATTTTTCATTCTTTGCAAGCAGGAAATGTCTCAAAGAACTCAATATCAAAAAGCAATACTAGTATTTCGATCAAACTATTCAATCAATCAATCAATTTAAGTCGCTTTTTCACAACCTTACCAGGGCCGTATGGACAGTTCTTCATCTTCCCCTTCCAGCGCCTGGTTGTCCTCTCACACCAACAATCAATGCAGTGCTCCTCTAAGGTCCCAGTCAGGACCGCAGGTCACTCGGGAGAAGTCCGTTCGGAACCTATGAAGTTCAGTCGATCGGCAGCTAGACAAGGGTCAATCGCTTAGTCGTTCACTCTGTCATTAGTACCTCTCTACCGGACCCACGTGTCGCAGAGGGGCCCTCACGTTTGGGTGCCAATTTATGAAAGGCAGCTAGTCTTTTAAGACCCTCAATGCTGCATGGTGCAGGGTTTCACCTCTAATTCACTTTGGGTTCGCTATCAAAATAATGAGGCAAGCGCTGGAAACTGGAAGACAAGAAAAACATTTATTTCTCATGAGGAGATTACGCCAAATGCAGACACCGGGATATCTGAGGGAGGTGTTCTGCTGATAACTCCTTTGGCTCTTCCTTTTATACAGGTTTTACACAATTCATTTGTTTCATCAACATGGTTACACAAGCGTGAAGTCCCCGCCGAGGGCAGGTTGCCACACAAGCCCAACAGTAATTCTCTTACCATCCAGGTCAAACAGACAATCTTATCTTGCAGCTGGACCTTGCTTCAGGGTCTAAAACATGTGAGACCGGCCAGATCTAAGAGTCCGTTTTGTTGATAAAAAGAGGTGCCATTGTTGGTAAAAACAAGTCTTGCTGTTTGCAGTGCAATAAATCATGTTTGCAAGGGTCTTTTTGGAATTAGGAACCTGTTTGTGTAACTAGGTGCAGTGAGAGATAGAGTGTCCAAGGGTTCGCCTGTAAACAGAGATGATAGGAAAAACGAGTTTGTGACAGCAAGAGGCGCTGAGGTTTGTCGTGGCAATAGAGTTTATAGCCCTCAACACACATACCAGGTCGTTCAGAGGGTCAGAGGGATGCTAGTAAGGGCAGGGTAAAACAAAAGTGACCAACAGAGTACAAAATGGCTGCGATTGATTAAAATGACCGCAGCTTATTTGGACATAGAAATTTCCAACAGACAAGATGGCGCAGGCAATATTCACGATTGTCATTTCGCTTTTAACACATCACTGTTGACATCATCCATGTGGCAATCTGAAACATCCCCCTTTTCCCTCATCTCCTCATTCTGCTTAGTCCATAACGCCGAGACGCCCTAGGGCATTTGTTCGCGCTCTACAAATATCATAAATAAATAAATAAATAAATCTTATCACACACTATTATAACCTTTCAACACTCATTATAAAATATGGAGTACCATATTTGAAACCATTGACACACCAATACAAGTTTACTAAAAACCCACTCAGTGATTCCTGCATCTACACACACATCTAAACACTTACCTATAGATTCACTCATACATGCTAACAAAGATCAATAGAACACTATTAAATATACTTATATACCTACATCAACATTACTCACCAGCACACATCCCATTCACTTATGCAGTCATTCTAATCACGTATGCAAACAGTTGATCATACTTATATTTACTAAGCTACACACTTACACAAACACCAATTTATTTATTGATATAGATAGTAACTCATACTTCGTATGGTATAAAATCTCTATTACAAGTATACAGTTATCCATACGTCACTCATACAATCACTGAGTTTAATGTATAGTTATTTACATACAACAACTATCACATACACTGGTTTTTATATTTCTAGCTTATTGGACATGTATCATTGAGAAATATATTTACTCATCACCACTCCCATAAAGAGATTCACTCACCCAAACAACTGTTTCCCCATACAGTCTTAACCTTATATACCTACTAAATCAACTATTAACACATATTTGGACAGTCACACACCTCCCACCCAACCACACACACATCCCATACAAATACTCACTAATATAGACTTTCACATAGCTAGTAACCAACTTATGTAATAGTTTACACAACAAGAGATAGAGTGATACAGGTATTCACAAATTTTAATCACTATCCCATATATTTAGTGAGACATTTTAAATTCGTCACTTAGACAGTCAATCACATTGCTACTAAATCCTCCATTAAGTGTCTGAATGGACACTTATACATGCACTCAGTCTTCAAGGCAGATTGCTATATACATATATATATATATTCACTCAAACCTCCTGCACAGCACCGTGAAGGAATGACAAGCCGCACCAGCCGGGTAGGTTAACAGGTATTCTTTATTGGGCACAAAGAAGACGCGTTTCGAGCACACAGGCTCTTGGTCACATATATATATATATATATATATATATATATATTTCACAACAAAAAGACTTCAACAAAGCATATATAATACTTATTTAAATATCGATGACACTGACCATGTCATGAATGATGTAATATGGAACATCATCAGCAGTGGATTGCGAGTTATAGTTAGTACAACCAAGTATAACGGGGGAATTTCAAGGGTTTTGTACAAGGGTTTTGTACAAGTGAAATGTCCAACTAACTATAACACCCCTAAAACTACCCGTCGAGATGCCTGAGAGTCCGTAACCAGATCCCAAAATTGGAAGACGCTGCCCTATATAATTTGAGATGTACCTTTTTCAACCATAGAGCAGAATCAAGGACTTCATATGCTAACTTACAATCTTGGTGCTTCACTCCACTTGAATATTACGGACAATCCCACGTTATCGCATGTTGTTGTACCGCTAAGTCACAACTTCATATAGCATAGAGGAACAAAGGAAAGCAATGTAATCCTTAGCCCGACATACGTGGCAAGTCTTAATCGCCAGATATTCCAATAACAGCGCATGGTTATCATTCTGCGCTCCAGACTGAATATCTTTCTCGGCCAGTGCACGATCTACCAGGTGAATCTAGAGTTCCCCTCCACGTATTGCGGCTGCAATACTAGATTGGTACATTTGGGAAATACATCATGGCTTCCTGATGAAGGCTGTTAGCGGAAACACGCATAGCAATTATAATCAAATCTCATAGCCATGTTTTTTGTATAATATTTATCTATTTTTGTATTCTTGTATCTTATAATCTATTAATGAATTAGACATATAAACTGTAATGTATTGTGACACGCAACAAATATAATGTGCACAATATGAGTATATTTGTCGGATCTAAACCAATGAATGTAAGAAGGTTAGATTCATAACAGTTTAATACAAATAATAATAAAGAATCCTTTAATTAAATGTTTTAGTGTGTATTGTCAATCCGTACTCAGTACCTTCTGTTGTCAGTTTGAGTCCACATGTCACTTATGTTTCTAAATTCTTGTCTTTTCAAATAGTATAGTGATCCCGATTTAGGAACCTTAGTCGGGGATATCTCCCATTTATACACACATAGACCCGCACGCTTCCCCATGTGTCTCCTGTGTCCCTACCTTGGGTGGTTCCAGGTTGCCCCAGCGGTTCTACAGGTCCTAGGACTTGGTTCTATCCCTCTCGTGGTTCTTATACCACTTTCTTAGTATATGGTTTGTGAGGCCCCTGGGGCAAAATGTATACTGTGCTAATTTACTGTGTGCTATTTATGTAATTGTATTGTACTTTTGCCTCTAGCCTCATAAAGAGACTAGAGGGTTATTATTAGAATAAATACATATATTTTATATATATACCTGGTGTGGTTCTCCTTTCATTTGATCATTCCTGAGATTATAGATTAATAAAACAAGCTGCTTTACAGTCCTTGAAGACTTAGCCTGAAGGCTGCTCTCCACAGCTACTTCTAGGATAGCTTTATATAAGGTTGTCTTTAACCTACTATCAATAAGGGGTTGTTTGGACTGGTGCAAGGTGCCCACTTGAATAGTGAACAGCATTTGCCAGGCCAACTTCTCACATGGGCTATTATTCCAAAACGTGGTTGTATGCAATTCTTTTCCTTGTAAATGTAAATGTAGGTGTATTTTTATAGCGCAACCTGTCACCCAAAGGGCATCCTGGCGCTTGCCTAGGGAACCCGTCCTGGTATTCCCCTGTGAGAGGCCCCGGCGGGGTGTCTACAGGGTGAAAGCCAGGCATCCCGCCGCGAGGGGCCGTCGTGGAGATTAAGCAAGCTATTGCCCAGAGTTGCAGAGTGAGACCCCGTGAGTCGAGTAGGCACTGGAGAGAGAATTGTCATGGCCGTGGAATTTTGAGCCTGAGACCCGCTAAGGCGGGGAATCGAACCCTGGTCCACGGTCGATCCCAGCTTCCGGGTCTGCCGCCTCTAACCACTGAGCCACACTTCTCTGGCCCGGCATATTTTACGGCAATAAAATTGTTTTCCTGTTCCCCTGCACCCTGCCACAAGTGCTGAGTTAGAGCATACCCGGAGACGCCGATCCAGTGAACACGTCTCTCCTTGAAGTCACAGACTGTTTTAACAGCAGTGCCTTGCTCCATTCGGTTGCGGCTGTCCCGAGGTTTCTAATACCTTGGAATTACATCACTCTCCTTTTGTCAATGTTGCCTCCCAACACTTCCAAGATGGGTCCCCTGCGTGACATTGGTTGCACGCAAATATACCAAAAATTCTCTTAACCTATGAAGTAGACAGGGGACACAGCGGGGTCTCCAGGAAATGCCATTTATTTGTAAAAAGGCATGACAGGTTTTAACGGGTGTGCCTTTTTCAAATGCCTCTGACACCAGAGGTTTTCATTGTCCTTCATTTTTGTGCAGCCCGTTGATTCTTATTCTCATGGTGAGTATGCGCTAATATTCCAAAACGTGGTTGTATGCAATTTTTTCATTGCCCCGACCAAATATCGAAAGGCAAGGGCATATGGAGAGGTATGGATTTACTAGCCCTAACTCCTCATCTACATACCTCGAAGATACATGTACTGTACATTTACATGCAGTTAGGCATAGAACATCTAGACTTCCTTACCTGTCGAGATACATACATATATTTATTATTTTGTCCTCAATATTGCATCTAATCAATATACCGAGGTTGATAATCAGGGTGCTCACCCATCTGAAATAGGTTTCCATACACTTTTGTTACGCATGATACACACCCTTGGGTAGGGCCTGCTAATCCTACCCACTCAACGGTAGGGTGTTAAAATATCGATTACAAAAATATAGCTGACATAAATATCGTTGTAAAAATATCGTTTACAAAAATATCGACACCCTATACTTAAACAGGTAAGTACATAAATATCGACTCCAAAATATCGTTGTAATTAATATAGATGTAAAAAATATCGACTTTTTAAAATAATTAAAATTACATTAAATAATAAATAAATATAAGTACTATTAACAAAATACATTACATTACTTTTATTTTTTAACTATTTCAAAAAAATTTACTACACTTTTTAATTATAAACTTAATAAATGTGGACATATAAATTGATTTTACACATTACTTTATATAACAACAATAATACATACATATAATTAAAATACCCCTTTACCCAAAAACCCAAAACTGACCCTGAACCCTAAAAATACCCCTTTACCCAAAAACTGAAAACTGACCCTGAAACCTAAAAATACCCCTTTACCCAAAAACATTTTCACTAAAAAAATCCTGTACACACACCTAAAATTAATTAAAAAATTAACATAATTAATTACATAATTATTATTCAATTAACTAATTGAAATTAATTAACTATTATTTATTACACTATTTACATTCATTTAAAACATTAATTAATCTATTATTTCATTATATTTAAATACCCCTTTACCCAAAAACTGAAAACTGACCCTGAACCCAAAAAATACCCCTTTACCCAAGAACTGAAAACTGACCCTGAACCCTAAAAATACCCCTTTACCCAAGAACTGAAAACTGACCCTGAACCCTAAAAATACACCTTTACCCAAAAACTGAAAACTGACCCTGAACCCTAAAAATACCCCTTTACCCAAAAACTGAAAACTGATGCTGAACCCTAAAAATACCCCTTTACCCAAAAACTGAAAACTGACCCTGAACCCTAAAAATACCCCTTTACCCAAAAACTGAAAACTGACCCTGAACCCTAAAAATACCCCTTTACCCAAAAACTGAAAACTGACCCTGAACCCTAAAAATACCCCTTTACCCAAAAACATTTTCACTAAACAAATCCTGTACACACACCTAAAATTAATTAAAAAATTAACATAATTAATTACATAATTATTATTCAATTAAATAATTGAAATTAATTAACTATTATTTATTACACTATTTATATTCATTTAAAACATTAATTAATGTATTATTTCATTATATTTAAATTACTTCCCACCCTACTCCCCTATAAACCCACAACCCGCTACGGAACTATTAATACTAAATTCAACTGAAAATACATTATTAAATAATAATATACTACTAAAAATACTACTTTGACTACACATATTCATTAAAAACACTACATTACTTATAATTATTTAAAAAACGATATTATTGTAAACTATGTTTTTGTAAACGATATTTATTACAACTATATTAATGTTAACGATATTACTTACCTGTCTGTCGATATTCTCGTCAGACGATATGTTTGTCATCGATATTTCTTCCTGTAGATATTTTTGCAGCGATATTTAGGTTAGTCGATATTTTTACGACGATATTCCTGCTCTGTACCCACTCAACTATCATTGAACCAACCTTTAGCATGCCCTTCTCCACCCAGACAGCATAGTATGGAGCCAATGAAGACACAAAGGACTACTGAGCAGCAGAAGTGGGCTTTGCGCAGCCTGCCACTGCCTCTGTAGGACAAGGAGAGAAGGGTACCCACAGTTACCGAACATGACAAAGTACAGAAGCAAGTTCATGGATTTTCAATACGTTAGAGAGTGCGTGATAGGTTAAGTGAACCGTAATGTCTGTCTGGAGTTTGTGAATGAGTATCTATATGGGGAGACTGAGTGCCTGGTGATCCTGGTTGTAAATGGGGTTTACAGTGCAGAGGACAGGTGTTAGAAGAAGATCCTGTTTAAGTTAAAATGCCATTTTCATTTGATGGTGGTCAATAAACCTCTGGAGCTGTGTGTATGTTATGTTATGTTTTAGATATTTCAATTGCACACAGCTAATCAAAGAGTGTCTTGCACATGCCCAGTGGAATGAGAACAGGAAAAGAGAAACAGGCTAATTAAAAAGGAAGGACTTCAGTCTCTTCCTAAAGATCTGGGATCCTGAAGGTGACGTAAGTCCAGTGGGAGTTGATTCCATGCCACTGCTGCCATATACGAAAGGGAGCTGCCACCGACCCTTTTTCCACGGAACCTAGGAGTACAGACCATAAGCATTGTAGAAGAGCGAAGCTGCCTGGAAGGGGCATAGAACCTAAAATGCTTTCTCAAATAAATCGGGTCGAGCCCATGGAGGGCTGTGTGTGCCATTACCAGAGACTTAAATTTCACCCTCTCTTACACCTGCAAGCAATGCCGGTTACGCATGTGTTGCCTAATGCTAACCCTCTTTGGGAGGTTAAGAAGAGTTCTGGCTGTGGCATTCTGAACTACCTGAAGCTTGTTCAGCTTGTGTTGTATCTGTATCTTTAATTTACTAGTTCTGTGACACATGCTGTATTCCTTATATGACATATCCTTTGTTCCATGTTCTATGTCTGAGTTCTGCTGTCGTGTCACTATTATCTGTTACCTGGACACGACAGCATCGCTCATCCTTAGCTTGTCTTGTGGGTTATTTTACTTTACTGATTTATGTCTAATAAATCACTCAACTGAACTCCTGCTTCATTTGTTGTTATTCTGAAATACAACATAAATATGGCGACGATGGATTGGGATCGTTTGAAGACATCTCGAATTGGAAAATTATTTTAAAGCAGTTTGAGTTTTTGTATAACTTAACCCACCGAGGAAATTCGCAAGGCTTAACAGAACGGAACGAGGACTTTCTTTGCGACAACTACATACTGATGGTGAGATATATTTTTTTTGCCAATTCTCTGTGTGTCGCTTGAAAAGAAAGACTGTGATTGTTTAAAATTACCTCGTGTTCCGTTAATTCCGTTGATGGCATTGCGCGAGTGAAGGAGAGCGAGCGAGTTGTACTTGCACCACGTCATAAGAGCCAGCGCGAGTGAGGCAGAGCGAGTGAGCTGACAGAAGTCATCGGTAGCCCAGCGCGAGAGCACAGCGCGAGTGAAGGAGCAGCGCGAGAGCACAGCGCGAGAGATGGGGCGCGAGAATTGACTGAACACGGTGTTTACGTGTGAGGTCGTCATCGCGCATCACGCAAGTTCAACCAACGTGACCCCACGCAGCGGCCATTTTGAAAAAAAGTAAACAGTGAAACGATTTGCCAATTTCACACACCGGATTACGTGCATCTTAAAAGAAAAAGTAAGAAGTGAAAAAATTTGCCGATTTCACACACCGGATTACGTGCATTTTCCGTGTGAGACCAGAAGAGAGGAACGGTATCGGTAAAAACTCTTGTTTAAAAATCGGAACAGTTTATTTATTATTCATATATCAAATCTGAAGTTGAAAGTTAAAGGGTAATACTTAAAATTTTAATTTATATATAACAGCTAATAAGTGATTTTGAACAATGGCTTATCAGATTCAACCTTATCAAATTAACCCTTTCCTTCAGTGTTCTGGAAAACCGCCTGTCAGGTGGGAACAGTGGCACAAATCTTTTGAAAGTTATCTGGTTGCAATTGATGGAAAAGATTACTCAAAGGAAAGAAAAAAGGCTGTTTTATATGGACTCTTGGGTGATGCAGGAAGAGAAATCTTTGACAACATGCCTGAGAGTGAACCACCACCTGGACAGTTCATTCCTTGGGATGAGTACCATGAGGCTGTAAAAAGATTGGAAAAAAGGTTTCATGAACAGCCAAATATAATGGTGGAAAGACATGGTTTTAATAAGAGAAAACAGTTGCAAGATGAAAGTATAGAAGACTATCTTTCTAGTTTGCGAATTTTAGCATCAAAGTGTGATTTTGGTGATATGCTTGATACTTATTTGAGAGATCAATTGGTCTTTCATTGTTTTTCAAACAAAGTTCAAGAACGTCTTCTAGCCTGCAGAAATCCAACCTTAAACGAAGTCATCGACATCGCAGTTGGAATTGAAAGGTCATCAGTTTCAAAAAAGGTTATTTCTGGAACAAGTAATACGGAACCAGTTTGTTCTGTAACTAATAAGAGTCAAGTACAAGAGAATAAAAAAGATAAAGGTTCCTTTTCAACAAAGAGGAATTTAGTTTGTTATCGTTGTGGTTCTAAAAATCACATCGGAAATAATCCAATTTGTCCTGCACATGGAAAGAAATGTGCAAAATGTAAAAAAATTGGACATATTGAGACTGCTTGTAAAACTATTTTTAAAAATAGGAATGTTTCTCTTACCAGTGTTAATGCTTTAGACGACATGGAGGATGAAGTTAGTAACTTGGTAATTAATGTAAATTTAGTTGAATCTGAGATTACTTTCAAGGCACCTTTAGGCGAAGCTTTCATTCATGGCGTAAAATTGGAAGTAATGGCAGATTCAGGTTCGCCAATTACTATTTTAGATGAAAATACTTATGCAAATTATCCTTTTCCTACTAAACTGTCTGCTGCAGATATCAATCCAAAAGCAATTGGTGGTCAGTTTCTCAAAATGCTTGGATACTTTATTGGCTTAGTTAAACTGCTAGGCAGAGAAATTACTACAAAAGTTTATGTAGTCAAAAAAGGGAAAGATATTATTGGTTGGCGTGACTTAGGTAAGATGGGTATCATGCTAAAGCCTGGTAGTGACACTCCTATTATTCTTGGTGACATTTCAATAGCTTCTTTAGAAATCTGCAAAGAAAAAGTATTTTCTAATGATCTTGATTCAATTCTCTCTAAATACAAAGAAGTATTTGAGGACAGAATTGGTTGTGTGAAGGGTGTTGAGCATGACATTAAGTTGAAGGATAATGCCATACCTGCCATACATAAGGTCAGAAGTGTACCGTTGAGTGTACGAGCAGAGTTAAAAGAACATTTGGACAGTCTTTGCAAGGATGGTGTAATTAAACCAACAGATTCTTCCGAGTGGGTTTCGGCTGTCGTATTAGCCAAACGCAAAAATGGTAAGTTGCGCATGTGTGCAGATTTGCGCTCTCTGAATAAGAACATTTTGGTGGATTGCCACCCTTTGCCATTGATTCAAGAAATGCTTATGGCTATAGGAAATTCTACTCATTTTTCTTTAATTGACTTAAAGTCAGCCTACCATCAAGTTGTTTTGTCGGAGAGGTCACAAGATCTCACTACTTTTGTCACTCCCTTTGGTGCCTTCAAATATACGAGACTCCCTTTTGGATTAGCTTCTGCAGCGAGCGTATTTCAGAAGCTAATGGACTCGTTGTTTGGAGACATCAAAGGGGTGCAAGCATTTCAGGATGACATACTCATTTTTGGAAATGGAGTTGAGGACCATAACAAAACCCTTGATGAAGTATTAAAAATCTTAAGCAAAAGAGGGATGACTGTATCTAAAGAGAAGTGTAGTTTCTTGGTTCAAGAATTAGAATATTTAGGGCACTCAATTACTAAAGAAGGCATTAAACCTAAACAGAACCTGATTGATTCGATTATGCTTGCACCTGCCCCAGCTGATAAAGACTCACTTAGATCCTTTTTAGGTCTAAGTGAGTACTATGCACGTTTTGTGCATGGTTATGCATTTGTAGTGGAACCTCTCAGGTGTTTAACGAGAAAGAATGAAAAGTATGAATGGTCTTTAGTCCATGATGAAGCCTTTAACAAAGTCAAGGAAATGATTAAGAATGCCCCAGCTTTGAAACCATTCTCTTGTGGTGCTAAGTGTGTTGTCACCGTAGATGCTAGTTGCATAGGTCTTGGTGGAGTTCTTACACAGTTTGTTAATGAGAAGGAAAATACCATCGCTTTTATTTCACGAACCTTAACCACAGCCGAATCCAATTACAGTACCATAGAGCGTGAAGCTTTAGCTTGCTCATGGGCGGTTGAAAAGTTCAGGTGCTATTTATGGGGAACTCGTTTTGATCTCGTTACAGATCACAAGCCGCTCATTTATTTGATGAACGGAAATGGTACAGGGCAAGCAACTTCAAGACTAGTTAGAATTATTTCTAAATTACAAGAATATAATTTTGATGTTAAACACATTTCTGGAGGAGCAAATTTTAGAGCAGACTGTTTGTCCAGAATTCCCCTTAAAAATCCGATTGAATCTTCTGAAGTCTTTGATGATGAGTGTGTCGTTGTTTCAGCATTAGATGCCTGTGAGAATTCTTTGGGATGTTTTACTGAGAAAGATTGGTTAGAAGGATATGAGAAAGATCAAGTTTTGGTTAAAATAAGGGAGTACATTAGAAAAGGATGGCCTCCAGTTAGAAGTCTTGATAAAAATTTTGTACCTTTTCAACAAATATCCTCAGAGTTGAGTTTGGAGAACCAGTTCATCACTAGGTGTGGACTTTTTGTTCCACCAAATGTTTTGAGAAAGGGTCTTGTTGAAAGAGCTCATTCTGGGCATCCAGGAATGTCAGGCACCAAGAAAACTTTAAGAAAATTTTATTGGTGGCCCAGTATGGATTCTTTTGTCGACAATTGTATTAACCAATGTCCTGAATGTCTCCTATCCGACAAGCATTGGAAAGGTAAAAAAAATTATATATCTACCAATTTGTTGCCCGAACAAGCATGGGAAAAATTAGCTATCGATTTTTCTGGGCCATATAATATTTTGCCGGAAGATATGAGATATTTAATTGTCTTAACTGACTATTACTCAAAATGGATCTCATATGACTTTGTAAAATTTCCTTCTACTGATATTGTAATTGGTTTTCTAGAGAAGATTTTCAATGTTGAAGGTTTTCCTAGGAAATTAGTTTCCGACAATGGCACACACTTTGTATCCAAAAATATGATGGATTTCTTGAGTAAATATGATATAAAACATATCAAGAGTCCGTTGTATTTTCCAGCTGCAAATGGACTGGTTGAAAGAGCCAATACATTTTTCAAAGAAGGCATTCAAACAGCTTTGTCATCTGGAATCGATGTTAAAAAACACATTAAGGAAAAAGTTTGGAGTTATCTAAATACTCCCCATTCTATCACTGGTTTTACCCCTTTTTTCTTGTTGAAAGGTAGGGATGCGAATGATAATATCAAACCTATTTTCGATAAAAAGTCATCTTCACTCAATAAGTTAAATCTTTCTAAAGCAAATTCTGTTGATGAGTGTGTCAGGCAAAATTTTGAGAAAAAATATAAGTTAAAGGATAACATTTCCCCGAAAAACTGTGTTTTCAAAACTGGTTATTGGGTAATTATTAAGAAACCCAAAAAAGTTGTCAAAGGGGAATCTAAGTTTACTTTGCCTCAGCAGGTGGTTAGATCTTCAAACTCATCTGTGATGATTAAGAATAAAGGATGGTGGAATAAAAGTGCAGTTATCAAACTTGAACCATATCAAAAAGACATCATTTTGAAAAAACTTGTTAAAAGAGATCTTTCTAGTAATTCCTCCTTTTTGTGTTGTGAAGATTTCATGGATTTGGTGCAGAATCAGGATCTAATAGCTCTTGATGTTTCTCATTTTCCTTCACATGTCAGTGAGGCGATTTCTCAATCTTGTTTAAATGAGGGAGTGGGTGAAACTGAGCAGCTTGAAGTTGGAACAGATGCTCCTTCTGTAAGTAAGGAAGCAGAAAGAGATTTAAATTCTGATGCTAATTCTGTATCTAAGGACGTTGAAACTGGTAATAGTTCTCTATCGTTTTCTGACTCCAATTTGACTTCAGTTAAGAGAAACATTGTTATTCCTTCCAAATTTAAAGATTATTATTTGTATTGAAAATTGTTTAGCTTATTATTATTTGTTTTTCTTTTTCTTATTCCTTCTTTCTTTTATGGAAAGGCGATGTTGTATCTGTATCTTTAATTTACTAGTTCTGTGACACATGCTGTATTCCTTATATGACATATCCTTTGTTCCATGTTCTATGTCTGAGTTCTGCTGTCGTGTCACTATTATCTGTTACCTGGACACGACAGCATCGCTCATCCTTAGCTTGTCTTGTGGGTTATTTTACTTTACTGATTTATGTCTAATAAATCACTCAACTGAACTCCTGCTTCATTTGTTGTTATTCTGAAATACAACAGCTTGTTTAGTAAATAGCTGGTTAGGCCAACGTACAAAGCATTGGCGTAGTCAATGCGCGAGGTAATCAGCGCTCGAGTAACAGTTTCCCTTGCGGAAAGCGGAAGTACAGAAGTATTTGTTTTTGTGCTGTCTAGATGCCAAAGCACATTCCAGTCAACTTGTTAATCTGAGGGACAAAGGTAAACTTTTCATCAAACCAGATCCCTAAGTTCTTAGTGGGTTGGCCCCGTGGTGTAGACAGAGGGGACTCCTCCGGCCAGAAAGAATGCGAGAACTGAGGAGGGAAGTCACCAAAGAAGAGGATCTCGGTTTTATCCTTGTGGCATTTAAGCTGAGCCGAGGTAAGGCAGTGGAAAACTGGGAGGTGGAAGACTCATTTGTATTTCATGTGAAAAGGAGCTAAGTATCATCAGCATATGCAATGCATTTGGCACCCAAATCCTCTGCCATCCGAATAAGAGGAGACACATAGATGTGAACAGAGGGGTCAATACAGAACCTAGCGGAAACCCTGTCATCAGATTCTGGGGGATGGCTGTAAATGAAGGAATTCGAGTTCTTCCCTCCAGGTAAGATTTCAACCACTTCCATTGAGACCCCATTACGCCAATTTCTTGAAGGCGGGAAAGTAGTAGGCCATGCGTTACGGTGTCAAACACTGCCGACAGGTCCAGAAGGACCATGGTCGCCCTGCCCCCTGCATCTAAAGTTCCACGGATGGCCACGGAAATTTCCACCAATGCAGATTCCGTGCTACAAGAGGCTCTGAAACCTGATTGGGCCGGGTGAAGAAGATCATGTTGTTCCACAAAAGCAGAAAGCTGTTTATTGACCAATTTTTCACAGACCTTAGCCACAGCTGAGAGAAGGGAAATGGGGCAATAGCTGAGGGGAAGATTTGGGTCTAATGTAGATTTTTTGAGTAAAGGAACAATCATCACCTGTTTCCAGGTGGGAGGGACTGTGGCTGATGTTAAGGAAAGGTTGAATAGTGTGTTCATCACTGTATTAATCACCTCAGAAGCACCAGCTAGCAGTTTATCTGGGCCTGGATCAGAAGGTGAGCCAGATTTAAGGGTGTTTAAAACTACAAGTGAGCCCCACACCCGTATGGGTTCAAGCGCTGTTAGTACGGCAAAGGTAGAGGAAAGCAACAACCTGGGGGGGACCTTAGCCATTAGCTGGCTATCCACTTTGCCGGCGTTAGTTTGAAGAGCTCGGACCTTATTAACAAAAAACCTGGAGTTCCTCACATCAAACAAGTGAGGGAGTACAGATGCTGGTCTTTACTTTAGAGGAAGCAAAACTTTACAAACAATGTTAAAAATGTCTTGGTCATTATTACCCTATTGGGCTATTCACTCTGCATAGAATAGGCTTTTAACTTGAATAATGGTGACATAGTCATTTTTCTTGGGATTTTTTGAGAGCTGTTTTAGCCGTGGGGCATTAATCCTGTCTCCATTTGCGTTCCAGCCTTTTACATGGCTGTTTCTGCACTTTCAGGGAATTTGAGAACTATGGCTTAGAGGGGTATTCCCAAGGAGCCTGAGCCAGGTCTCTGGAGTGAGGCTCTCCACTCCATATATATCCAGTTGGTGAAATTCTTGAGGGCTTCATTCAAATTATTGGCTATCACAGGACATGTCTCGGCTAATGCAAGACTAAAAGCCACCAGATCTATTCTATGGACAGCTTTCTTCTGGTGTCCTGTTAGTGACCTTGCCTGCTTAGGTTCATTTTGGACTTGCCAGGAAAAATGGATCCGAAAATGGTCTGACCGCATCACTGGCAGGGTATCCTCTACTGTGATTGGGGTGTTAGAACAGAGCAGGTCCAAAATGTGGCCACCACGATGAGTGGGTAGGTGACACATTGTTGTAGTGGGGCTAGCTTCAAGGAATCAGGAAACTCCAGTGTGCCCCCCACTTCATAATTATCCAAATGAATGTTGAATTCCCCGAAGAGCACGAAATTAGAGTAGCAAAGTACCCAGAGGATGATTACCTCGTCAAGGGACTTGAGGAAAGAGCCGGCTGGACCAGAAGGCCTGTACATCAGTATACCTCCCGCTGTGTATTTTGGGGAGATGTAAATGCAGAAGTCAAGGGCTTCCACCTCCTCCAATTCCCTTATCTCGCTCCATTGACAATTCCATTCATTCCTTAACAACAGAGCAACTCCACCCCATGCCCTGAACTCCGATGAACTCTAGTGATTTTGAAGCTGTAAGGGATTGCCATCTCGATCACCGGGCTGGAATTCTCAGTTAACCAGGTTTCAGTGAGGAAAAGCAGGTCTGTAGACTCATAGATGAGCAAGTCAAAGATGTTCTGCATGTGTTTAACAACCGAGCGTGCATCTCTACCTCTTGGTAGGCTCGTGCAGGGAGGGGAATCTAAGGACCCCGAATATAAGCAAAACATGCAATAGCTGCATTCCATTACTGCATTTGCAGCTATATCCCACCTGTAAGCTCCAACACACTTCAGGAGGTCCAAGGCAAAAACCTAATTACTGCTATGCAAAATTAATTGAGACTTACTGGTAAAGGTGTCATGGGCAGGCGTGTCTGGTGCTGGCCGCTTCCAGGACGCCTTAGGCACGCCTTCAGTGCGCCAGCAGTGCGTCCACGCAGCACACATTATTTTTGTTCTAACCCCCCATGGACGACAAGAGCACGACTAGAGATAAGAGGTTGTACATGCCACATGAGTCTGTACCTGGGCATATGACGCTGCTTACTGCATACTGCCAAGATCGTAGACTAATAAGGCAGAATAGTCAATTTGCCTTTCTCACACATATACACTTCTATATCTCCGAGGCAATAAGTACAACGATCATCAGTGGAGATGTGTAACACATCTGTCTCAATAATTCCATTTCACACACCACACCAAACGCCAAGAAAACTCAGGTACAGTGCATTGAAACTGATTTATGCATTAAAAAAACATGCATACTCGCATTACGGATTGCACAGCCAAACAAGTTGAATCTGATTCTGGTAAATGAAATCCTAGGAACCTTTGGAAAGTCCATCAGGGGTCGTCTGACAGACAGTGCCACAGGGATGCAATGGGTATATATGCCCCCCCAGGTATCACAGAAGGGGCTTCAGACTCTTGTGCGTCCCCTTCTATAATACAGATAGCGCCGGTGCAAATTTACCCCCAGCATTATCATTATAGGACATTCCCTAATTTGCATAGGGGGTGGCTATATGCAAATGAGGGATTTACTTTGCCTTTACGCCAGTGCCCTCTTAAGGATGCAGGCGCATGAAAGTGCGACACCCAAAGGCCACCCTCTTGAAGGGAGAGAAGGAGTCCAATAGACTCCACAGACATCCCTTTACAAGTGGGCGGAGTCACTCACTGCACCCGCATGCAAGGGAAACTCTCTTTCCTCTTGAAAGTGCTAAGATGGCGGCGTCAGGCTAGATGCCGGTAGCAGCTCTGAATAGGACAGCGGAGCATGCCGTGATAAATCTGGAGACTGACGTCTTAACCAAAGGGGAAAGGATTGAAATCTTGATGAATAATATGCCAAAGACCTGATAAGAACTCGGTATGCAACAAAAGCGGCTTTACGAGCCAAAAACTTTACCAGCTGAGGACCTGCCCTCCGCATGGACGCCGCTCACACTCCTTGCCTCCGCAGTCGGGTTTGCCGTACTCCGGTTGTTGATCGGCAATCACCGATCTACGCGTGCACTGCGCTCCTTCTGCTGGCTCTGTCAGTCAAACTCCGCAGTTGCAGCGAACTCCGCGGGATCCGTGATTGAGACGGATCAACAGAATCTATCATCTGACAGAAGCGTGATTGCCTCGTTACCACTGATGGCCCCGAAAAATGCAGCAGCGGTAGCCTCGGCAGCAGCTAAGACAAGGGCTGCACGCCAGGCGCTGCGAGATCAAGAAATGCACAAACAACAGCGTGGTGGTACCAGCGGGGGAGCGCAAGGGCAAGGAATACAGACAGAAACAACAGCAACGGTCCTTGAGAAAACAGTGGAGAAAACACCGGCCCGGAGGGGGGTCTCCTCTAGCAAAACACCATTAATGTCCCAGCCAGCTAAGAATGCTAAGAATGCTTCAGCAAATATTACAACAGTGGCTACAATGTTTCGTGCCGCTAATCAAAGAACGATGGTGAAAGACACACAACAAAATACTGAAAACACGGAAAAACAACAAGCCGCTCCCCCCATTGAAGGGGGCAGTATCTCAGTAGACATTGGGGTTAAAGGAAGTGACAATGCAGCAACAGAAAATACGGTCGTGACAAACCCCGCGGCATCAACACTGGCAGATGATAATGATATACTAAGTCAGACGGAGGCACAGGAAGCACAAGCGACGCAGCTGGAGCTAAGTCGAGGGGCTGTTTCTGTTTCCAGTGGTGTATCTGAGAGACCCAGTCTTATCGTCGGGCAGGTAAGCCACCTTATCCCCTCTAATACTGCATCTGCATCTCCCAGTTCTGGGATCAACAGCCAGGCGGACACAGATAACCCTAATGAGAACTTTGCGGATAAAAATAGCCTAGTAAATCAAGAGGTGGGCAGTAATAATAATTGCAATGTACAAAGTGTATCTATAACCAAGAACATTAAACAACATGTCAATCAGCAGGAAAATATAACTCCTTCCACAACTTACATTGAAAGCAGCACGAGCAGTGAGACTGTTGATCAGGCCCCTTCCGTGAATCTCCAAAACAACATGGAGATACTCACCGATCTCTTACCAGAGAGTGAAACAATTGATATGCAACTAAAATCACCCTCTGACGCAACCCACATATCACAAGGTTTGGCCAGCACAGGACTTGAGAGAAGGGAAGGGAAGACCCTAAAACCCACAGAGACATCTAAACCCGACTTAGAAATACCACAAACCAGCTCTACAATAGACCTGCACCCCGTTGATGCTATCGAGGTACTAGAGACTGATAAAGATATAACTGATTTCTAGTCTTTTTCCGAGGATATTAGCTGGTCAGGAGATACTGATGAAATAGATGAAGCTGATGACCTGGAGAACGAATCAGACTCTAACCTAAGCTCAGATTTTGAACCTAATCCACCAAAAGACCAACGCGACAAAAAAAGAACAATACTAAAAAGGAAAAAAACTGGGCACCACGGTGCCAATGAGTTATCGTGGGATTATACCCCAACAGTTCTTGCACTGAACCAAAGTCATACTCCTGATCCAAGATCCCAAAGGCCAACTTCAGATCAAAATTTGAATAAAGAAACTCTTGAGGCCTCAGGAACTACTTTAACACAAGTAATGGAGACAGTGTTGCAGGCTATAGCATCACATCGGGAAGAAACTTCTAAAGACAGCCGCAAAGCTCGGGCTGGATTACAAAAGGTTCAAGGAGTGGTTCGCAAACTGTCTAAAACCATGGGTGCTTTTACTGAAAGGTTAAATGACATAGAGGACCGTATTGTGGTTAATGAGACAGAGGCTGCAGCTACAAATGAGCGACTTGAAGCCACCGAAGCACAGGTTCATGACATAAGATGGAAGCTCGAAGACTATGAAAACAGATTGCGCAGAAACAACTTACGAGTACTGGGAATTCCAGAAAAAATGGAAGGCGAGGATTGCCGCACCTTTACAACACAATTATTCCGTGATACCCTGCCTGAATTAAATACCTGGGATTGGGGATACGAGGTGCAGAGAGCACATAGGGCTCCAATATCTTTAAAACCCACGGCACCTACAGGTAAATATCCTCGTGCAATTCTGGTATATTTCGGAAATTTCCTACTTCACCAGGCCATTGCGGAGAAAGTTACTCCTGATAAACACCGCAAAAAGGACTCAATATCATACTTCGTGCGCCCTGACTTTTGCCACTGGACTGTCGAAAGGAGGTGGCGACTCAGGCAACTCATCAAACCCTTTCAAGAGAAGAAGGCAACAGTATATTTGAACAATCCAGCAAAGCTAAAAGTGATATATATGGGACAAACAACATTTTTTACATCCGAGGTTAAGGCCAAGGAATATCTAGAGAGCTTATGAAAGAACAACTAGACTCATATGAGAGCAGGCTGGGGAGGCAGCTGATTTAGACTAGAGATGGAATTACACTTAGACCACTGATCTTTACATGGACTAATATATATTAGTTTATGGCTATGTAATTGAATATAAGCTGCGACATTTGAAAATAGGAAAATAAGAAACTGAACAGACACTATCTTATCTTTAATCTTCAATTACTGATCTTTCTATTTCTCCTCACTTCTATATATTTCTTATCTTCTCTACTTTAAATATGTCTCACAATATGTTTTATCACTTTCTTTTTGTCTCCGGTAATTGTCACTACTGCACTTTAAAATGCATGCTGCACTAGTCCTGTTCGGAGTAGGCTAAGTCCATCACTGTAGACTCTGATGGAGTCTCAACGCCTGTTCTGGGAGGGCAAGGGGTGGGGAGGGAGGAGAGGAGGAAGGAGGGTAGGGGGTGGGAAACAGGGCACACTTGGTGCACTCGGTGTGGGGGGGGCGAGCAAAAAAACAAAAAAATGAGCAAATTGATATTTAAGAGGGAACGCAGGCTGATGAATACTGATCCAAAAATAGTACAACCAAATGGGTAGGTTAAACATAGGATGTTGGAATGTGGCAGGCTTAAACGATAAAGGCAAGAGAGCCCAATTTTGTCAAATAATTGCCCATAGTTCTTGTGATATCATCTGTTTACAAGAAACCCATATTCCAATCGGAGAGATTAAACAATTAAAAATACCTGGCTGGGGGAGGAGCCAAGATGGCGACCGGAGCAGACGTGTAGTCACCCGGCTCCACCGGCCCTTGAGCTCTGCAACGGTATCCTGTTTTCCATCCTGATCGATCCCGGTGGCGGAACGTGTGTGACGATGCGCTGATTACTTCGGTCCTTTCCCGACGTTTTAGCCTGCCCGGATGCCGAAGATAATTGAAGTAATTTCCCCCGCCCTGGACCCTCGCCTGCAATGCCGTTCGTTACCGGCTCTTGGAGGCTCGGAAATGGCCGGACCAGCTGCGTAGCGCCGAGGACTTAGATGCGGCGCCGTTTCACGAGATGCGGTCATCACCGCGCTGATGCCGAGGTCCACCGCAAGCTGCGCCTGGGACGTGATGGCCGAGTGGGGAAGCCCCGAGGGAGCGGATTCTCTGTTCTGAGTGGGAGGTGAGCGGCGTAGGGTGCTCAGCGGGCCGGCTCAACGCAGGCTGACGACTTTTTCATCCGGTGCCCAGCCTGATGCGAAGCGGTTTTGTGAGACGTGCGCCCGACTGCTTTCGACCCTGGTAGTGTCGGAGTCCTGAAGCGGTGCTTGATTGTGCTAAACCCTCCCTGGCTCTTATACCGCATTACCGGAACCATGGCCTCGTTTGACCACCCGCGGCTGGGGGGAGTTCACCCATCCCTGCCCGTGGACTGTCTCGCCCTGCCTGCGTTGTGCACCGGCTTGCAAGCACCGGCTCTGGAAACTGATACGAGGGGATTGCAGCCTCCACTATCTTGTGGATCCATCCTGGCCGCCCTGCGTGACTTCCACTCGGAGATGTGTGATGGCCTCCGGGCACTGGGTGAGCAATTTGATAGAATGAGGTCTGATGTGGGTCGCGAACGCAACGTCTGCCTCCAGCGAGGTGTGGATCTGCCTTTGCCGATTTATGGAGATACAATGTTTCCCTGTGACTATGGTGACTCTGTATTTGCTGCTGCCTCTATCGGAGCCGACGGCTGGCTGCCCTCCAGTTCCGTGTCTGATACATTGTCTCCCCTTCCCTCGGAGCCTGACTCATTGTTGCCTGTATCATCGCGCTTGTCTATGGATCCAGCTGCGCAACTTTTGTCCCACTTGCTGGCTTTTATATGGTGGCCTTCGCCTTTCCCCCTGCGGAACCTCTATCTTCCAGATGCCCTGATGGAACTATGTACGGTGGACAAAGGACCTTTTAACGATAGTCGGCGGCCATTTTGTGATCCTGCTTTGTCTTCTTCTTCCAAGCGGCCATACTGTCCTTTTGTGCACCGGGGGGTGGGCTCTCATGGGGGAGTAAGCTCAAAGTTACATCCACGATCGGGTCAGGCCTAGGCTGTTTTTTTGTTGCTAACTGATTTGCTGGCTGACGGGGATGGGGTTGGAACTGATTTATATATTTCATGGGCACGCATCGCACGATGACTTTTTCCAACTGCATTGATATTGCTAATTGATTTTGTATTGGCGTTTTAGTGATGGACGATATCTATGGTGTGGGAATCTGTGGAGGGCCGGGGTCTCCGGGTGACCTGATATCGAGTGGGCTCCTCCCCACCTTCTTCTTTTTGGGAGTTTAGATTGGTTTATTCTTTTCTCACTCCCTATATTATAGGTGTTAATGTTATTCTTCTTTCTTCATTCTCCTCCTTCTTCTTTCTTGTCTATATTTGTTGTTCTTTAAAGGGCGACAGGCACTTTGTTGGGGGGGGGTGGTAGGCCGTAGCCTCCACAATGATGCAGGGTGGGGGGTAATTTGGTATTTTTTAGTTCTATGGGCCTTATTTTTCTGTTCTCTGCGCTTTCTTAATCTGGTTCGATTCTGGGTCCGGGTTGGGGTTGGCAGGGAGGGGGCGGCGCTGATTGGGGTGCGTAAATGCTGGATGAAGTCTTGCCGTTGTTTTGCACCGCCATATTGTTCTTGATGTTAACTTCCACTGTTGTTTTCAGCTACAACGCCGCTTACCCATGTCGTGAAGCCATTGTGCGGACTCGAATCTTCTTAGTTCTTACTCTTCACTGACTTATCTTATGATGAAAACGCAAAAAAAACTTAAAAAAATTAACCTTGGGGGAGGAGCCAAGATGGCGACCGGAGCAGACGCTTAAGCTCCAGGCTCCGTCGGCCCTTGGCTCCACAACAACATCCTGCCTGCTATCCTTTTCGTTCCTGGCGGTGAAACGTGTGCGAAGGAGAGCTGATCACTCCGGTACTTTCCCAAGGTCCCAGCTTGCCCGGAAGCCGGAGATATCCGTGATAGTGCTCCCCGCCCTGGACCCTCGCTTCATTGCCGCTCGTCGCCGGCCCCTGGAGGCTCCGCAGCGACCGGACCCGCTAGCGCCATTTCAAGCAGCACAGTCCTGACCGCACCGCATATCGAGGACTGCCGTCAGCCGTGCCTGGGGTGTAAGAGCTGAAAAACTGCTGTACACTGCGCTTGGAATATGAGGGCTGTGAGGTAAGCCCCGGAGGAACGGGTCTCCTGCTCCGATCTGTGGAGCGCGCTGTGTGAAGCTCCGCGATCCGGCTCACCTTAGGCTGCCGGCTCTTTCTTCTGCCACTTAACCCGCTGGTCGGTCACCTTGGGGGACGGGTGCTGACTTTCCGTGATCCTTGTGGCGGCGCAGACCTGAAGGGAGATTGTTTCTTGCCACGACCCCCCCCCCGGCCATTATACCGTCCTGTGGTAATCATGACCTCATCTGCTTGCCCGTGGCTGGGGGGAGATAGCTCGGTCCTGCCCGCTGACTGCTTCGCCCTCCCTACATCAGGCACCAGCTCCACAGTGCCGGCCCGGATCGTAGCCAATGTGGGGATGCAGCCTCCACCATCCTGTGGTTCCGTTCTGGCCGCCCAACGGGACTTTCACTCGCAAATGCGTAATGGTCTCCAGGCGCTGAGTGAACAGTTCAACTCCATGTTATCTGATGCGGATTGTGAGCGCAACATTTGTTACCAGCAATGTGTGGATCTGCCTGTGCCTTCATGTGGGGATACAGTGGTTACATGTGGACGTGCTACATTGAAGCCTGCAGCTGGCTTTCCTGGTGCTTATGGTCAGTTACTCTCCTACTCTGCTGCTGATACTTTGTTTCCCCATCCCTCGAAGCTTGTCTCATTGTTGCCTGCACCACAGCGCTTGCTGATGTATCCGGCTGCACAGCTCCTGGCACCCTCGAGGGCTCATTTACTGTGGCCTTCGTCTCCTTTCCTGCGGAACTCTTGTGCTCCAGATGCCCTGTTGGGACTATGTGCAGTGGACAAAGGGACCTCTACAGATGGTCGGTGGCCATTTTATGCTCCCGAATCACCTTCTTCTTCTGAGCGGCCATATTGTCTTTGTATGCACGGGATGCGGGGCCTTCATATGGGAACTGGCTTTGTCTTACACCCGCGATCAGGCCAGGGTTAGACTGACTCATAACGATATTGCTTCACGGGTTGGCGGGACTGGGATTGGAACTGCTTTGTATCTGCTGTGAGCACGCATCGCGAAATGACTTCTTCCACCTATGTTACTGTTGCAATTTATTATAACACTGCTGCTTTCGGGGTAGAAGGGTTTCAGTGTGTGGAAGCTGTAGATGGCCGAGGGTCCCGGGCGCTCTGATGTTAAGTAGGCTCCTCCCCACCTTATTCTTTTTTGGGAGTTTAGATTAGAATAGTTTATTCTTTTCTCACCCCCTATATCATAGGTGTTAACGTTTTTTCTTTCTTTTTCTTCCTTTTTCTCTTGCTCTCCTTTCTTGTCTATATTTCGGGTTTTAATGGGCGACAGGCACTATGCTGGGGGGGGGGTAGGCCGTAGCCTCCGCATTGGTGTTGGGTGGGGGGGTAATTTAGTACTTCTTATTAGTTCTATGGGCCTTTATTTCTTTCTTATGTCTTCTGCGCTCTTTACTTTGGTTCGATTCTGGGTCCGGGCTTGGGGATGGCTGAGCGGGGGCGGCGCTGAAGGGGTGCGTAATTGCTGCTGTGAATGTCTTGCTGTTGATTTGCTCCGCCTCACTGCCTGGGATTTTGATTTCCACTGTTGTTTCCAGAAATGTTGCCACTCTCCCGTGTTGTGAAGATACTGTGCGGACTCGAATCTCCTTGGTTCTTATTCTTCACTGCCTTTTTCCTGATAAAATTACAAAAAAAACTTTAAAATTAACCTTCATTTCTCCTTTCCCCCGGTGTCATGGCTCTTCCCAGTGTAACACTCATAAACTGTTGCTATTTCGTCTGCTGATGCTAGGGGACCGGAATGTTAGTACCAGTGCTTAAAAGTATCGTGGCCGGCCTGATGGTTGTAGGCCCATATTTGTTCTTTTTACATGCACAAATAAAGGTTTTCAAAAATTAAAAAAAAAAAATAATTAACCTTCAATTCTCCTCCCCCCCGGCGACATGATTCTTCCCAGTGTAACGCTCATTGATTATTGAAATTTTACCTGTTGCTGCCGGGGAACTGTAATGCTTGCACCTGTGCTGACAAAGTATCGTGGCCGGCCCGACGGTTGTAGGCCCGTATTTGTTCTTTTATTCATGCACAATAAAGGTTTTCAAAAATTTTAAAAAAAAAAAAATAACCTGGCTATCACATACTAATCACAACAACCCAAACCACAAGAACTAGGGGAGTCATAATTTTAGCAAGAACTAGGTTAGGCAGCCCGGTACGCAAAAAAGCCGATGACCACGGGCGATGGGTCATTGTCCAATTAGATTTGGGTATCACAAATTGTTCAATCTATGGCCCTAATCTTGACGACCCCACACTATTTGTTGAAATGGAAATGGAATTAGCATCATGGCCAAGCACCCTGATTCTCTGTGGCGATTTTAATTTGACATTTAATCAAAACCTGTCCCTTCAGAATCAATACATGTATTCGGGTCGGAAGCCCAGAGTGTTCAGAGCGGTATTGAATTTAATTCAGACCCACAACCTCCAGGATATATGGCTGCTTAAAAAGGGTAAAGATCCCGGATACATCTTTTTTTCTTACCCACATCGGAAATATGTCCGCATTGATTATTTCTTTGCAACCCCAAATATTGCTCTGAATACCCTGATCTTTAAAGACCCAAAAACAATCTCCGATCATAATGCTATCTACATTACAATGGAAGTACCGGGATATAATCGGGCCCACACACAATGGACATTTGATAGGAAATTATTAGTTAATCAGGAATATATAACTCACATAGCCCAATGGACAAAAGAATTTTTCGATGCAAACCAATATAGTGCTTCACGCTTCAGCGTTTGGGACAGCTATAAGGCTGCATTAAGGGGGGAAACTGCTACATTCGTTGCCACCCGTAAGAAAGAACGAATGAAAACTCATAATCAACTAATAAATGAATTAACACACCTAGAATACAAACACGCTAATCAAATACAACATGGTGAACATGCCGAGGATACCCTAAGAAAGATTCTAGTGCTCAAGGCAGAGTTAAATATTGAACTAGCTGTTAAAGCCGCTGAAATATTCCAAGCTCATCGAAACAAATCCTACGAGGTAGGGGAAAACGTTGGGAAACATCTTGCCCTAAAAACACGACAGACTCAATCCCATAATACAATAAAAAGTATTGAATATTGCGGTCATGAATTTACTACTCAAAAAGAAATCGCTAATAGTTTTAAAGAATACTACCAAAAACTATATCAGAACGAGGATGAACATACAGCTCATGAGACTAAGGAATTCTTAGCTAGCTGGCTAAGCGAAACTAATATGTTACAAACTGTTGACGATGACGCAAGGAAAGAATTAGAGAAAGAGATTACTAAAACAGAGGTTGAGCTGGCAATAGCAGAACTAGCCGCAGGGAAGGCAGCAGGGCCTGACAAAATACCTCTAGACTTATATAAAATACTAGGTAAGACCATAACTCCATTTCTTCACGATTTATTCTTAGGCATCCAATGGCATGGAAAATCTCCAGAATCATGGCGACAAACAAACATAGCAGTTTTCAGGAAAAAGGACAAACCCCCTGAATTAACCACATCATATAGACCTATCTCGCTGATTAATTCAGATTCTAAAACCTATGCAAAAATTTTCGCTAACAGACTTGGCAAATACATTGAACAGTTAGTGTCTCCCTGGCAACACGGGTTTATACCAGGCAAAAGCACCACCGACCATATACGCCGAGTACTAACACTCTTCGATATAATGAAGATAGAGCAAGGTCAAATGTCTCTGATTTTATTAGACGCCGAAAAGGCTTTTGACCGGGTCTCCTGGCAGTATTTATGGGAGCTTTTAGCCCTTAACAATATCGGCCCGGGGTTCATAAAATCAGTGAAAGCCTTATACGTAGAACCTAAAGCCAAAGTCTTGACGGGAGGTAGTGAGTCTGAAAGTATAAACTTTCAGAGAGGGACCCGACAAGGGTGTCCTTGCTCACCACTTTTATTTGCATTATATATTAACCCCTTAATCATCAAACTATTAACATCACCAGTGATAACTCCAGTCAAAACTAGAATATATAATACTAAAATACTTGCCTATGCCGATGACGTAGCGATTCTAACAACTAATCCTACTGAGGCTATAGATGAAATAGGAGTAGTCACTAGAATATTTGGGCAGTACTCAGGGTATTCATTAAATCAAGACAAAACAATGGTAGTCTGTACCGACAAAACGCCATACACAAGTCAATACAGAGTTGGAAATGCAAAATATTTAGGGGTTAATATTTCACCTAATACTAACGAAATGATCACACTTAACTATGATCCCGTAATCACAAAAATAAAAAAAGATCTTGTCAGAGTTAATAACCTTCAATTATCCATAATTGGTGGAGCTAACTATATTAAAATGACAATATTCCCAAAACTACTATATTTATTTCGAGCAATCCCTTTCCTTATTGACAACACCTATATAAAGAAGATAGACCAAGTAATAACATCATTTATTTGGAATTATGGGAAGACAAGACGGGCCATAACCAAATTAGTGTTACCAACATCCCGTGGCGGATTAGCAGTCCCAAATTTAACTTACTACATGTGGGCCGCCATTCTGCAGCAGATGACCTTCTTGATCACATCTAAAACTCCAGATCAAATAAGACCTCTTCATGACATCCCCTCTATTTATGAACTCACCTTAGGAAATACAGCACGAGGACTACTGCTAAGACAAATCGAGTCGTCATATTATAAAAAGATTAAATTTAAAATAGTGACAGACGCATTTAAAATATGGACCAGAGTTGCTAGAGTACTATCAATACCTAAGTATACCAAATATACACCCTTATGGCGCAGCTCTATAATCCCGCAATATCTTAACGATAACATCACTAAACGCTGGGAAAAGTTAGGCATCGTCACTATTGGCGATTTCCTAAACTCAGACGGTAGAACTACTTTTGATGAGTTACGCCTCAAATATCAGATTTACCCCGCAGACTACTTTAAATTTATTCAAATTTCCACATCACTAAGACAATACGCCACAAATTTAAACTTACAGTCGTCATCATTACTAGACCTGATGCAAAAACTATCGGTCAGAATTAGCGATATTTATGGGATCCTCATAAACAACCACCCAGATGACATAGAGAAAATAGAGGAAAGCTGGGCTAATAAACTAAATAACTCTAATGTGGATATAGATATGGTGCTACAATTATCCTCTAAAGTTATACTTGCAAGTAATCTAAAAGCCCAAATCTATAAAACGGTATGTAACTTATACTATACACCGTTTAAATTATTCTCATGGGGTAAGGCTAGTCATGACAAATGTCCTAGATGTGCACTTGGCCCCGCAAATCTAATACATATGTTCTATGATTGCCCGAAACTCGAACAACTAAAAGAAAGTATAGGTAAATACTGGGTCGAAATTTTTGGCCAGAAGATCCAAACATCATCAACTTTGTTTATATTGGGTTTTGATAGTTCTCTAGAACTCAATAATTCAGAAATATATACAACTTACTTATGCACAGCTATATACAGAATTATGTTAGCAGCCCGCTGGAAGGACACAGAGGCCCCTAAATTTCAGGGATGGATAAATAGACTCCTGGCAATATACAAACTAGAAATAGCAATATATAAAACCAGAGGGAAAAAATCTAGAGCTAAAGGGGAATTGATATGGGCTCCCGTAGCTAGTTGGTATAATCAGCAAAGGACCCTCATAGACTTCCTGGAATTATCGTAGCGGTATATCTTTTTTCCGCCCCATCAGGAGTCCTGGCATAGTCATTGGGTCAACGATTGACGTGCAGGATGCCTGCCTCACCCGAGGCTACTTCTGGTGTATACAGAAGTGTCCAGAATTAAAAAAGGGGGGAAACATTTAAAAAAAAAAAATAATGACTTAGTCAGGACTGAAAATTTTAATATCAAAAAAAGGACTAGTCACTATCATTAAGAACCATTGTGATATGTAGGTAGTTGAGTTATTGGGCTACCATATCATTTTGAAAGAGTGTCGATATGTTTCAGCTCTCAGGGCCCACAGGGGTCGGGGGAGCTTTCGTCAGGACAGTAACAAGAACAAACACACATAAAGCAAAAACGCACACCTTCTGTGTGTGTTGCAAAAGTAGTAAATTGGAATTTCCAAGCTGTGAAAGAAACCAACAAAGAACTTGTATCAGTTGGTATGCTTGTGAGGTTTGGCATACTGGTGCACATATTAAAGCATTATTTTATGCTAACACAGATTAACCCTGCTTGTAAAGTTAATCGGGAGAAAGGAGATAGTGGGAGAAACAATGGTCTGGGGAGGGAGTGATATTCAGCCATGCGGCTGCTCATTGTTAGGGTCCTCAATGTCTTAAGGACGGAGGTCAGACTTCAGCCTTCATACGATATCTGTATTATTCTATGAGGATCGGATCTCTAGATCGTTACCATGTCTCAGGCGGATACACATGGTAGCGGTTATTTCACGTTGACCACATTAAATATTTGTGACTGTGTTTAAAAAATGCTGTATAACCGGTAAATCGGTTTTCCGTGGATACCCATGCACAAACCAGTGTATTACCTTATGTGTTCAATATTTTGGCATCAACGGGGACTGGGAGTCGCTTCTGGATTTTTACTGGGTGGGAGACAATAGAGCGCCTATAGTTAGTTACAGGGGCGTTCTTACCTGATCTCTGTGGGAAAACAGGAAAACGCCATTCTTACCCATGCGGCGCAGATTTCGTGCCTTGTGCTGACTCTGCCCCCGGCTATGGGCGGGTCTTAGGACTCCGGTCTTTTATACTGATCAAGGACACTGAAAAAGGACTATTGTGTGCACTGAAAAAAGCACTGTAAGATGGTGGAAAGTCTAGTGCACTTTTCAGCTATCATATACTCGTTTGGATCTTCGTATGTAGTGATTTTAGCCACAGATATTTTGAAAGACTTGAGTTTTGTTCTACACTCTACATTCCATCAGGTAGAGTTAATAGAATTGGTGCCATGGAATGTGGTCGTTCATTCCCACTATGTCTGTCTTTAAACGATCCACCCATCTCTGTTCTTTGTTGAATAGAACTTGTTCTGCATTTTGGTCTTTGATATCTAGCATTTCCAGGACTGTCCATTTCAGGTCATCACATGTATGGCCAGCCTCTACAAAGTGAGTGCACAATTTAGTTGTGTTTTTCTTCAACCTAACATTACTCCGGTGTTCTCCTATACGGAGTTTGACTTTGCGGCAGGTCATGCCAATATATTGTTTTTGACATGGACACGTGATTAAATAAATCACGTGTGTTGAGTTGCAGTTTGTATGGCTTCTTTGAGTCCATAGTAAGCTGTCATTCAATTGTAAGGTCTTCGTACTGGAGGTAAATTTGCAAACCCCACAGGTACCGCATGGATAATGTCCGGTGACTGGCATCATATGTACATCTCTGATGCTTGACCTTGGAAGTATTTTCTTCGGTCTGGTGTGGACAAGAACATCTTTTATGTTCTTCGTTCTTCTATTTGCAAATCTAGGCTTTGGCCAATTCAGGGCTCCAGAAGTTAATATCTGCCAGTTCTTCTTTATGAGTCTCTGGACATCATAGGTAACAGGGCAGAAAGTTGTTACACAGGTGATAAGGTCTGTGACTGGTTCTTTATTCGTGCTTTGTAGGAGACAATCTCTGGGCTGATGTTTCGCCCGTTTTTCGCACTTGGTTATTATTGCCGGTGTGTAGTTTCTCTTCTTTAACTTTTGGCTCAGTTCTTCTGCTTGTTTTTTATAATCTTCTTTTTTACTACAGTTCCGTTTGTGTCTCAGAAATTGACTATATGGGAGATTGTCTCGTAGGGGACGAGGGTGGTAACTGTAGTATGACAGTAAGCAGTTCTTGGCTGTCGGTTTAGTAAAGGTCTTGGTCTCCAATCTTCCATTTTCGGAGAAAATGGTGAGGTCCAAGAAATCAATTGTTTGCCTGTGTGATGTGAAGGTGAATTTCAGCCATGGGTCTCTGCCATTTAACCATTCTATGAAGGTGGTGAGATCAAATTGTGTATCCCATATGAGTAGGACGTCATCGATATAACGTTTCCAGTATTTGATACTGGAAACGTAAGGATTGGTGTTGTGCAGGATGCATTTTTCTTCTAAGCGGCTCACATAGAGACCCGCTACCGAAGGCGCAAATGCACTGCCCATGGAGGTACCATGGCATTGAAGAAATAGTTGGCTGTTGTACTCAAAGTAATTCTCTTGTAGAGCCAATCTGCAGCATTCAAGTATGAAGTGACGGGGGGTCTTGTATGTCCAATCTTGCATGAAGAGAAGATCCTCCAACATCTTAAGGGTATCTTCTTGGGGTAGACTGGTGTAGAGGGATTCCACATCCAGCCCTACCAGTAGCATGTTGTCTTGATTGAATTCTACATCCGCAATCTGATTTAAAAGGTCTCTTGTGTCCTTTAGGTATGTGGGCGTTTTTGGACCAATGGTTTTAAATATTCGTCGGCAAACTTTGATAGTGGTTCCAACAAAGAGCCAATTCCCGATACTATCGGGTGTCCAGGAGGAGGAAATTAATTTTTGTGTGTTTTGGGTAGTGAATAGAAAAATGGTATTTTGGGGCCCTTTGGTGTTAAAAATTCTGCCTCTTTTTTTGATATCCATCTGTTCGTTTCAGCCTCATGTACCATTATTGCGATCATGTTAGTTAGTCTCTCGGTGGGGTCGGTGTCTAGATGTTTGTAGAAAGTTTCATTGGACAGTAGAGCCAAACACTGTTCATTGTATCCTTCTTTTGTAAGGATAACCACCCGCCACCCTTGTCTGTGGGTTTGATTATAATGATTTACCGGTTATACAGCATTTTTTAAGCACAGTCACAAATATTTGATGTCTAATGTGGTCAGCGTGAAATAACCGCTACCATGTGTATCCGCCTGAGACATGGTAACGATCTAGAGATCCGATCCCCATAAAATAATACAGATATCGTATGAAGGCTGATGTCTGACCTCCGTCCTTAAGACATTGAGGATCCTAACAATGAGCAGCCGCATGGCTGAATATCACTCCCTCCCCAGACCGTTGTTTCTCCCACTATCTCCTTTCTCCCGATTAACTTTACAAGCAGGGTTAATCTGTGTTAGCATAAAATAATGCTTTAATATGTGCACCAGTATGCCAAACCTCACAAGCATACCAACTGATACAAGTTCTTTGTTGGTTTCTTTCACAGCTTGGAAATTCCAATTTACTACTTTTGCAACACACACAGAAGGTGTGCGTTTTTTCTTTATGTGTGTTTGTTCTTGTTACTGTCCTGACGAAAGCTCCCCCGACCCCTGTGGGCCCTGAGTGCTGAAACATGTCGACACTCTTTCAAAATGATATGGTAGCCCAATAACTCAACTACCTACATATCACAATGGTTCTTAATGATAGTGACTAGTCCTTTTTTTGATATTACATTTTTCAGTCCTGACTAAGTCATTATTTTTTTTAAAAAAAAATAAAAATAAAAAAATGTTCCCCCCTTTTTTATTTCTGGACACTTCTGTATACACCAGAAGTAGCCTCGGGTGAGGCAGGCATCCTGCACGTCAATCGTTGACCCAATGACTATGCCAGGACTCCTGATGGGGCGGAAAAAAGATATACCGCTACGATAATTCCAGGAAGTCTATGAGGGTTCTCGATAAAAACTAATGGTTTTTTGCAGAAACTAGTGTCCATTCTCTTTTTGATTATCAGTAACTTGCATAGGGGAACCGAATGGACTCCTTATCCTCTTCCCTTCCTTTTGATATTAACGTTTAAAGCAGCGCACAGCTGCAGGGATCTCTGTAGAACTAGTTATCTTGTTTAACTAGATTCTCGATTTTCAAAGAGAGGAACTATGGAGAACAACATGGGTCTGAGTTTTACAGGGAGCGATATCGACGAAATATTAGCAGGTCATTCCTTACTACAAAACCAAGAACTCATTGAAGCAATTGCACAGACAGATAAGTGGGACCCCTTGACCAATAAAAAGCGTGAACAAATCCGGACACGGAATAATCATGACTGAATATCTTAGATCCAAATCTGCTCCAAAAGGTTTATGGGTCACAAATGCACCCAGAATCTTTTTACATGATTTAGTTTTTCGACGTGATTGGTCTTCCATTTCATGGAAATGTACACTAGACTACTTAGTCCTAATAGTCAAGACAGCTAAAAGACTATCAGACGCACTGTTACTAGAAATACAGGAGTGCGAGAATGAACTCAAGAAAAACATAAATCCCCAAGTGTACAAGAAACGCTTAGATGAAATCACAAAAGAAATGGATGATATGCAAAAATATCTGACGCAGAACAAGCTCCAAAAACTATCAAAAGAATTGAAGAAATTCAGCCAAGAGAAAATGCATCCGTACTCGAAGGACGATTTTGTCTTCACAAGTAACGGATCAGATGGAGACTCCGCTAGTGGGACTTCGTCAGAAGGTTCAGAAGCAAGTTTTGAGGGGTCAACACCAAGAAGAGGTCGTAACAACTTTAGATTCCAACGCCCCCGACGAGGAAATAGATGGCAAAGACCACCTTTCTATCATGGTAATCCAATACCATATTACCCTCCGTACATGCCCCCCTTTGCTGGATGGATGAATCCTTTTCATCCTAATGCCAACCAACAGCACCAAATGGAAAACCAACATAAGACAAACAACGCGATTCAACATCAAGCACAGCCTTTTTTAGGGAGAGGCCAGAACATTTCGAGAGGCAAAAAGAAAAATCTCAGGTGGCAAGACCAACAGCCCAGTGTACAAACAAGGAGCATGGCCTCAGCTCAACCAGGACCGAGCAAGAAGACTCACTCATAGTGAACCTGACCACTATAACTCTGACTGAAGACCAGAAAAATGTCCTCAACAAAGGACTTGGTTTTGTACCAACACCTACTACAGACCGATTCAAGCTCAAATGTGAATTGTCTGAATTTTGCAGGACTTTGAAATTGAAAGCATTCTTTAGCAATTCGCCTAACCAAGTGACGGAGGGTGATACCAATCTAAGAAGAAAATCGAAGTTCTGCCCACCATCCACAACAGTGCCCATTGAAATTCAAGCTTTTGAACAAGCGATAATGAAAGGGATCGACAAAATGGACAATAAGAAAAAAACGTACCACAACATGACTAACAAAGAAAAACAAGCACTATCCGAACTAAGAGACAACGAGGACATTATAATCAAACCCGCAGACAAGGGTGGCGGGGTGGTAATCCTTACAAAAGAAGGATACAATGAACAGTGTTTGGCTCTACAGTCCAATGAAACTTTCTACAAACATCTAGACACCGACCCCACCGAGAGATTAACTAACATGATCGCAATAATGGTACATGAGGCTGAAATGAACAGATGGATATCAAAAAAAGAGGCGGAATTTTTAACACCAAAGGGCCCCAAAATACCATTTTTCTATTCACTACCCAAAATACACAAAAATAAATTTCCTCCTCCTGGACGCCCGATAGTATCGGGAATTGGCTCTTTGTTGGAACCACTATCAAAGTTTGCCAACGAATATTTAAAACCATTGGTCCAAAAAACGCCCACATACCTAAAGGACACGAGAGACCTTTTAAATCAGATTGCGGATGTAGAATTCAATCAAGACAACATGCTACTGGTAGGGCTGGATGTGGAATCCTTCTACACCAGTCTACCCCAAGAAGATACCCTTAAGATGTTGGAGGATCTTCTCTTCATGCAAGATTGGACATACAAGACCCCCCGTCACTTCATACTTGAATGCTGCAGATTGGCTCTACAAGAGAATTACTTTGAGTACAACAGCCAACTATTTCTTCAATGCCATGGTACCTCCATGGGCAGTGCATTTGCGCCTTCGGTAGCGGGTCTCTATGTAAGCCGCTTAGAAGAAGAATGCATCCTGCACAACACCAATCCTTACGTTTCCAGCATCAAATACTGGAAATGTTATATCGATGACGTCCTACTCATATGGGATACACAATTTGATCTCACCACCTTCATAGAATGGTTAAATGGCAGAGACCCATGGCTGAAATTCACCTTCACATCACACAGGCAAACAATTGATTTCTTGGACCTCACCATTTTCTCCGAAAATGGAAGATTGGAGACCAAGACCTTTACTAAACCGACAGCCAAGAACTGCTTACTGTCATACTACAGTTACCACCCTCGTCCCCTACGAGACAATCTCCCATATAGTCAATTTCTGAGACACAAACGGAACTGTAGTAAAAAAGAAGATTATAAAAAACAAGCAGAAGAACTGAGCCAAAAGTTAAAGAAGAGAAACTACACACCGGCAATAATAACCAAGTGCGAAAAACGGGCGAAACATCAGCCCAGAGATTGTCTCCTACAAAGCACGAATAAAGAACCAGTCACAGACCTTGTCACCTGTGTAACAACTTTCTGCCCTGTTACCTACGATGTCCAGAGACTCATAAAGTAGAACTGGCAGATATTAACTTCTGGAGCCCTGAATTGGCCGAAGCCTAGATTTGCAAATAGAAGAACGAAGAACATAAAAGATGTTCTTGTCCACACCAGACTGAAGGAAATACTTCCAAGGTCAAGCATCAGAGATGTACATATGATGCCAGTCACCGGACATTATCCATGCGGTACCTGTGGGGTTTGCAAATTTACCTCCAGTACAAAGACCTTACAATTGAATGACAGCTTACTATGGACTCAAAGAAGCCATACAAACTGCAACTCAACACACGTGATTTATTTAATCATGTGTCCATGTCAAAAACAATATATTGGCATGACCTGCCGCAAAGTCAAACTCCGTATAGGAGAACACCGGAGTAATGTTAGGTTGAAGAAAAACACAACTAAATTGTGCACTCACTTTGTAGAGGCTGGCCATACATGTGACGACCTGAAATGGACAGTCCTGGAAATGCTAGATATCAAAGACCAAAATGCAGAACAAGTTCTATTCAACAAAGAACAGAGATGGGTGGATCGTTTAAAGACAGACATAGTGGGAATGAACGACCACATTCCATGGCACCAATTCTATTAACTCTACCTGATCGAATGTAGAGTGTAGAACAAAACTCAAGTCTTTCAAAATATCTGTGGCTAAAATCACTACATACGAAGATCCAAACGAATATATGATAGCTGAAAAGTGCACTAGACTTTCCACCATCTTACAGTGCTTTTTTCAGTGCACACAATAGTCCTTTTTCAGTGTCCTTGATCAGTATAAAAGACCGGAGTCCTAAGACCCGCCCATAGCCAGGGGCAGAGTCAGCACAAGGCACGAAATCCGCGCCGCATGGGTAAGAATGGCGTTTTCCTGTTTTCCCACAGAGATCAGGTAAGAACGCCCCTGTAACTAACTATAGACGCTCTATTGTCTCCCACCCAGTAAAAATCCAGAAGCGACTCCCAGTCCCCGTTGATGCCAAAATATTGAACACATAAGGTAATACACTGGTTTGTGCATGGGTATCCACGGAAAACCGATTTACCGGTTATACAGCATTTTTTAAGCACAGTCACAAATATTTGATGTCTAATGTGGTCAACGTGAAATAACCGCTACCATGTGTATCCGCCTGAGACATGGTAACGATCTAGAGATCCGATCCCCATAAAATAATACAGATATTGTATGAAGGCTGATGTCTGACCTCCGTCCTTAAGACATTGAGGACCCTAACAATGAGCAGCCGCATGGCTGAATATCACTCCCTCCCCAGACCGTTGTTTCTCCCACTATCTCCTTTCTCCCGATTAACTTTACAAGCAGGGTTAATCTGTGTTAGCATAAAATAATGCTTTAATATGTGCACCAGTATGCCAAACCTCACAAGCATACCAACTGATACAAGTTCTTTGTTGGTTTCTTTCACAGCTTGGAAATTCCAATTTACTACTTTTTCAACACACACAGAAGGTGTGCGTTTTTTCTTTATGTGTGTTTGTTCTTGTTACTGTCCTGACGAAAGCTCCCCCGACCCCTGTGGGCCCTGAGAGCTGAAACATGTCGACACTCTTTCAAAATGATATGGTAGCCCAATAACTCAACAACCTACATATCACAATGGTTCTTAATGATAGTGACTAGTCCTTTTTTTGATATTAAATTTTTCAGTCCTGACTAAGTCATTATTTAAAAAAAAAAAAAAAAATCCCCCCTTTTTTATTTCTGGACACTTCTGTATACACCAGAAGTAGCCTCGGGTGAGGCAGGCATCCTGCACGTCAATCGTTGACCCAATGACTATGCCAGGACTCCTGATGGGGCGGAAAAAAGATATACCGCTACGATAATTCCAGGAAGTCTATGAGGGTTCTCGATAAAAACTAATGGTTTTTTGCAGAAACTAGTGTCCATTCTCTTTTTGATTATCAGTAACTTGCATAGGGGAACCGAATGGACTCCTTATCCTCTTCCCTTCCTTTTGATATTAACATAATCAGCAAAGGGCCTGACCCTAAAACCACTTGAACTATGTAGAAATAGTTGTCAATTCTATACATAAGTATGGAGTAAGACAATGAGATTATATTTCATGTCAAATATTTATTCCAAAGCTATGCCCTTCTCCATCATCAATATATCATTATATCTGTCACATACAACAAAAAAATAATTTGTACTATTAATTGTATTTATTGTATTATGTACATCCTTTTATGCGTTCCTGTATAATTTGGGAAAAAATTCTACTATGTATACTAGAATATTTATACTATATATGTTCACTGTTGTATATCTAAAGTTTGCTCAATAAAAATTTAAAGAAAAAAAAGAAAGTGCAGGGGAGTACCGCCTGCACTGTGAAACATAGAGGAGCATTGAAGCTGCCACTCTGAATTTCACTTGATGCTTTACCCTCAGGTCAGCACTAGTTCAGGGTTGCCCTGAGGGCAGTGCATTCACTATAATAGGTCGCATTTTCCATGTTTGCACCCAGCGCACCTGTTTTAAGGTGTGCCGTGGCGTAAACATGGAAAGTAGGCCCTCATGGTAATACAGGCCCTGGATGGCTGCAGGTTTTGCCTTGCCATACCAAAGGCAGATTGTGCTGTGTGTAAATGCAGAGGGTCGTTCAACCGAGCACCACTTCCTGCCCCTGACACCACTTCCGCCCTGCCTCTCCACCTTGCAGGTTAGCGGTCTAGTGGCTGCAGAACCTCTTCTATTTCAAGCGCGACAACTGCACCTTCAGTCAGACAAACGGGGTGATTCAGGCTGGGGGTGTGTGCTCGTCTCGCTGCTGATTTTATAGACTATTTACTAAGCTGATTTACTAGCTGTGTTTTAAAATTTACTTTGCTAGCGCAAATTTGTTTATTTGTTATGTGCTTCTGGGTACCGGGCTTGGCAACCTACCTACCTGCTTCCTCACGCTCTTGACCCCGTTCCGCCCCGGCATTGTGCCGTTTGTGCGGAGGGTCGTTCAACCGACCGCCACTTCCTGCCCCTGACACCACTTCCGCCCTGCCTCTCCACCTTGCAGGTTAGCGGTCTAGTGGCTCACTTCACGGCCTATATAATA
Source organism: Lissotriton vulgaris (assembly GCF_964263255.1). Classification (NCBI taxonomy): domain Eukaryota; kingdom Metazoa; phylum Chordata; class Amphibia; order Caudata; family Salamandridae; genus Lissotriton; species Lissotriton vulgaris. The sequence goes on from NC_141685.1 coordinate 1,604,698,397, forward strand.
TGGTGGCTTGGCGGGAGCGCAGCGGGAGCGCCGACTTCACGCCGAAGTTGCGCCTAAGTTAAGCCCGTCTGCGCCTGTCCGCGACTGGCCACGCCCAGCGGCCACCCACTATCCCCATCGCATCACGTATTACTCTCAGGACCTATCTTCCTTCCAACACTCAGGCCCCCTTGACCTCCGCGCCGTCGGCATTGCTCAAGCTTGCGGTATCTTGAAACCTTACTGCTCGCCCTCTAGTTCCCGCGATGTGCCTACTCCCATCTCCTATAATAACTTCTCCCCGTTGTCACTCGCGGCTGGCCCACCAGTACCTCACTCCATCTCTGTTGTTTACCTTAACACCCGCTCGCTGGCTAAGCATCAGCTTGAAATCTTTCAACTGCTGGACAACAGTAATATTGATATTCTTCTCCTTTACGAGACTTGGTTAACAGATGACTCTACCCCCGACATCCTCGCTGCTATCCCCTCGGGCTATTACATCTTACAGTCCAACAGGGCGACGGGCAGAATGGGTGGGGGGGTAGCTGCTATCATCCGCTCCCAATTTAACTTCACAGACTTGGAAACTACCACCATTCCAAACACCGATATCCTTACGCTGAAATTCATCTCTCCCAAGCTCTCTTTTATCTGTGTTCTTGTTTATCGTCCCCCTGATAATATGTCTCGCTTTCCCCATCAATTCGGCGATCTCATCTCCCGGTTAGTTATTAATTCCGCCAAAATCCTCATTATTGGCGATTTTAACTACTGGCCGCTGGATCCCCAGGAAAGCAGTCTTTCTACTGAATTTACAGATCTTCTACTTAGCCTGAACTGTAAACAGCACATTTCAGTGGCTACCCACACTAAAGGTCATACTCTCAACCAAGTATGGACGGCCAACCTTGACATTTCCCCTCCCCTAGTCTATCCCTGCACCTGGTCGGATCACTTTTTTATTTCCTTCTCATTGGAGCTTGCTCTGCCCAACCGTCCCTTACCCACTACCAACTTCACGGCACGAAACTGGAAGCGAGCCGATATTTCTGAATTCCACTCCATTTTACGCACCACAACCCCCAGCGACAGGACTATGACATCCACCCAAACAGACGCCCTTGATCAATGGTTGAAACAGGCGAACGATGTGGTCGCCCCACTGAGAATCATTAAAACTAAACGCCCGCATGATGCCCAGGGCTGGTTCACTGACCAATTAAAACTTGATAAATTAGCTCTCAGACAAGCTGAGCGCCGGTGGAAGCGTAACTACGACCCCCTACTAAAAACTGCCTATGTTGATCTACTAAAACTGTACAAAAAATCTATCTTATCGGCCAAATCCTTCTACTTTTCCAAGAAAATTCTTAGCTCAGCATCCAAAACCAAGGATATCTTTTCAATCGTAGAACTCTCCCTGCCCGACCGCGTTACCGTTCAACCCCAACCCTCACAGGCCCTCTGTGATTCCCTCAATTTGTTCTTTATTGATAAGATCACCACCATCAAAAACAATATTCCTTCCCCCTCCTCATCCACGGCTTGTTCCTTACCTCCCATGAATCCCTGCTGCTTTAACGATTTCCCCCCATTTCCCAGACTGAGTTCACCTCCCTGCTACATGCGGTTAGCTCAGGCTCCCCCAACGACTGCTGTCCCCCTCAAATTCTGAAAGCCGCCTTCTTGGCTTGTCCGGGCCCCCCGTTAGCACTCCTCAACAACTCGCTTGCCACAGGCTCTGTCCCTGATGCTTTAAAACAGGCAGTTGTTGTACCAATACTCAAAAAGCACGGTGCTGGCCCATCTGTCCTGAGTAATTACCAGCCGATCTCCCTCCTCCCCTATCTGGGGAAGCTTTTGGAGACCCATGTCACTCGCTGCCTCAGCACTTTCATTGAAAAATCTTCTTTTTTAGACAACCAGCAAGCCGGGTTTAGACCGGCTCACTCCACGGAAGCTGTCATCGTGGCCGTAATGGATGTGCTGAGACAAGGTGCCGATAAGAACCTGGCCAAAGCCCTTGTCCTATTAGATCTGTCGGCTGCTTTTGACACGGTCGATCACGCTATCTTGATCAACCGTGTCAGAAACGCTGGCATTCAGGGCTTGGCATTAACATGGATCAGTTCCTTCCTGCATCAGCGTTCCCAATCGGTTCATCTATCCACTTTCTCCGCCCCTTACTCCTCACTTTCCTGCGGTGTCCCTCAAGGTTCTGCTCTTTCGCCCCTCTTATTTAATCTTTATATGCAACCCCTTATAGCTTCTCTCCGTCACACCCCTGTCACCATTTTCAACTATGCGGATGACTTACAGTTAATTTTTCCCATCGACTCCTCCCCTTCTTCCTGCACCAATCTCCAATCCACTATGCTTGCCATCTCTGAGTGGATGCATTTCAGCCAGCTGAAGCTCAATCCCAGCAAGACGGAGTTGGTACTGACAGGAGGTTCCTCCAACCCCTGGAGCTCCAGTTTCTGCCCTCCTTCTCTTTGCCCCCCACCCTGTCCCGTCAATACTGTGAAGAGCCTCGGCGTTATCATCTCTAGTGATTTATCTATGAGGCCTCAAATCAACGCCGTTACTTCTGCCTGCTTTTACCATCTGCGCAGGATCTGCAGAATTCGCAGGTTTCTCACTACCGAGGCTCTCACACTTGTCATCATGGCCCTTGTCACCTCCCGTATTGACTATGCCAACTCCCTGTACGTGGGGATCCCTGCTTACTACCTTCATCAGCTTCATCAGGTGCAAAACCAGGCGGCCAGACTGGTCTTTCAACAGCCTAAGCACCAACACGTCTCGCCCCTGCTGAGGAGATTGCACTGGCTCCCAGTAGCCTCTCGATGCATTTTCAAACTGGGCTGCACTGTTTTTAAGTCACTCCTTGCCCTTGTCCCAGCTTTCACCTCCCTCAGCCTCAAGCATCACATTCCTTCTAGGAATCTTCGGTCTTCCACACATAACCTTCTAACCGTCCCCAGGTTCAAACGCAAAAAGCATGGAGGCTCCTGCTTCTCCTTCCTTGCCCCTACAACTTGGAACTCCCTCCCCATTACTATGCGACTCTGTCCCAGTTACACCTGTTTCCGTAAACTACTTAAAACGCATCTCTTCCAGCTAGCATACGAATAATCCTCGCCACCTACCCTCCCTGCTTTTGTCTATGAGCGCCATGAAACCGACTGGTGACCGTGTGCGGTAGAAATAATTTCAACATAACATAACCATAACACAACACTTGATAGCATAATATGAAAGACCACATATTGGCATGTGAGTTTGAACCTAGTCTTATATCACTGTCCTTGGCAGGCGATGCTGGTACATTGGCATATGAGGTCAACCTTGGTCATGTGCATCTAAACATGTTTATGTTATATGGTAGCACTACACAGAAACTGTACATCCTCACATAAAGAAAGATTTACCTTCGGCATATGGGGGTGTTCCTGATTTGTGAGTGTGGTTCTTGTGTATAGGAGACAACAACACAAGGATATACAAAACGTGCATATACTTGTTTAATGAATTATCAATGGGTATTTGACACCGGGCCTAAGAAAATGAAGGTATAATCTATGAAATAATATATTATCTGCAATTTCACACAGTTATGCCAGGTTGAATGACACATTAAGTGGCTTCTGACGTACAATGGCAGGATGCCAGCTTATGGGGACATATGTGGTGATAAAAGGCTCAGCCTGACCATTTTAACCTCTTCCTTTCATACAATGTGAAACATCGAGATGGGAGTACGTACATGCGAATATGAGGCTTCATAGGATCATTTGAGTCTGAACCAGTGGTGTAACATTAGCCCCGAGCTCCAGGGGAGCCACTGTCACACTGTGCACGGGCTCCTGGACTGAGAGCTCCTGACTGGGTGGGGAGGGGAAAGGGGCTCCATGTACTTTGCAGGGGGGGCTCCTCTAGTTTTGTTACGCTACCGGTTGAACCATAACCTATGAAACTGTTGTTGGCATATAAGTAGTACAGTAGCACATGATACCTTACATAGATATAGCGGCTGGGAGAAATTGAGACTGAACCTTCTTATCTAATGTTATTTTTGGGATATGTTGGTGTTACATAGGGCTGAAACATGCAGGGGCATGACGCATGCTCCTACGGCGCAGTGGTCCCCCAACCTTTCAAGGGGGTCCCATTGAGCCCCAGGCCAATGCATATCTGTGAGATATTAGAGAAGCTGGTGCTCCTCTTCACATTCTTTGTGGGGGCACATTGTTTTGCGTTACGCCACTGGAAACATGAACCCGCAAATGGGAAATAAATGCTGGCCATATGAATGGTCCCTCACATGAACCTATACGCAGGCATGTGATCCTGTATGTGGGCGGGTAAGATGTAGCTTGCATTTATGATAGGTAGACGTAGGAGGATATACATCGAAATATGAAGCATTATTTACTTTACAAAACCAAAATGATAAGGTAGGTGTGGACAGCATTTGTGAATTTCCCAGAAATAACACATTGGTATTTGCAGGCGACAATAGTAGTTTTTAATGAATAACGAGCTGACATTTGGAGATAAAAGTAGTTTCTTTACTAACAATGAAAAAGTTGGAATTTATGGACCAAAAAATGCATATGTACGTTTCAGATAGAAATCAGTTTATACACTAAATGTGAAAAGCTTGTTTTTATTAACAAAATGTGCATATTCACTGAAAATGACAAACTGCAGTTTAGAGACACAACAAGAATATTAAATGTCAATTGCTAACTTCTTTGGGGAACAGAAATATTAATTTAATATGAAGCGCAACAATCTGATTTTACGGGATATTACTTTATTTTCGGGAAATGACAAGCTGATGGTTTGGGGAATTAGTGCATTGATTTATGTTATTTTAGTGGCTTTTCACATTCCAGCCATGCTTCAGCGTTTATGAGACCTCCAGACATATGCAAAGAAAAATGCAGGCTGGTGGGAGCCGCTTTTGTCTATTTTCAGTGTAGTCCTTCTTGAGTAAGTTATTTAGTGATGTTTTAAAGGGTAGAGAAAGTGTTTACTGTGAAAAGACAAACACCTAGAGGCAGATTTACAAGCCCCTTGCACCACTTTTGCGTCACTTTTAACATGAAACCTAGGGCCTTATTTATGAAGGCCTTGCGCTACCGGTGCGTCACTTTTTCCCATGTTAAAAGTGACGCAGCGGCGGCGCAAGGCCTTCATAAAAAAGGCCCCTAGAGTCAAAATTTTAAAATACGTCAAATTGTTGTTACGGTAAAGTCGCCTCAAATCTGCAATGTCGTGGGGATTCACACACTTTCCTCACTTTATGGAATGCAAGACAGAAATTTACGGCCTTATGAGCATCAGTGGTTTAACATACGATGGGGCCTCCCTGCAGAATTATGAAAAGTGCCCCCCCATAGTCTCCCATTTCTCACACACATGAACTAGTGATGGGGCTCCTATGAAGTGTTTCCCCTAATGCCCCCCCACCGGCCGCAGGTGCTGCAGGGGCCCGTGTTATGCCCCTGATGAGTGTTCTTCTGATCTAGTAGACATGTGGCTGTGTTACAAACTAAATTAAAATTGAAAACACTGAACGATATGTTTAATGCTGTGAATCATTCATTATTTCGAATGAGCAAGAGTAACTGTTTAAAGCAGACATTTCTCACACATACTTTAAATGTTTGGCCTGGTCAGATTTATTGTATCATATGTATTTTCATTCTTCATATTTGAAAGACATATTAAAAGTTCCGGGCATCCATTTCCAGACAATTGACAGCTGTGTGGGATACTTAGACACCTTTGGGAGTGAGCAATAGTCTGCACTGCTTTCTGGTACTGCTTTTAACCATGTAGAAGGACATTCAGTTTTGAAACCTGCATCTCAGCAATATTTCGGTTTGCTTTTTAATACATCAAAGCTGTTTTACTAAGTGTAGTCAAGTGTGTAAACAGTCCTCAATGACGTGAACTTTTGAGTAATAGTTAAATAATGAAAAGAGCAGAGATTACAGGAACGCTTCTAACCTCGCCCGCAATATTTCTATTTCAGTTTTATTCATTTGTAAAGCAAGTGGATACCCAACTAGGGTGACCCAGCGCTGAAAGAATCTCACATAGCCCTATCTAGCCGGGAATTGCAGCTTGCAAAGCGAGGTCTTCAGTTTATTTATAAGTTTTATATAGCACTAGCTAGACCCAAAGGCATCAGAGCCCTGTACATATCGTTCCGGGACGTTGCATAGAAGTACATAAAAATATAAAATCAAAACAAAAAGGTACAGCCAAATAAACATCTCAAGAAAATCGGTTAAACAAAAACAATGGTTCTGTTGGGAATCACATTTACATTGAAGATATATTGAATATACAAATGTAGAGATATATTCGGTAAGTGATATATCAGGGAACTCAACTGATACCGAAACCAAAGGAAAAAATAAAACAAACAACTGACTACAGTAGAAGATACAGGTAAATCTTTTGTATTTAACCTTTTTGAGAAGCTGTCCAAAACAAACAATACATAAACTGAATGCACATTGGGTGAGTGAGTCGTGACTGGTGACTGAGTGCTCAACAGAGATTAAACAACAAAAATAATCATACATATAGACACCATATTTAAATCAAAAATATCGACTCTGAATGACAGTGGTTTCAAACGGATATATTATTTCTTTAGTTTGTTGAAACTCTGTGTGGACGGATACATAGACAGAACGTCGACGTTTAGACCCTAAACAAGATGCGCTGATTTATGTGCATCTAAAGCGGGTCGTCATCAGGACTGCAATGAGGTTGGACAGCCTATGAATGTAAAATAAAGTAAGGTCAGGGCCTAATGTGTGTCAGTGTTAAAAGCAATTCAAGCCTAGATGCCTAGTCAGGCTTACCTTGTTAAAGGTAGAAGATTCAACAGTAAATTGCTTCAGCTGTAGGGCGGAGAATGTCAGCCGACAAACTCCAATTCATGAAAGGCGTAAATTTCCTATGGAAAGAATCAAGCACGGTATACTATTAGGTCTCCACTCCGATAGAGTAGAGCATGCCATATGGGCTTCTATGGTCAGGGCTTTGCATACCTTGTTTTCTTTTTTGCGGTCTTCAACACCAGCCGGTGGGAAGATCCGTGAAGGACGGTGCCGCCGTGGCGATCACCTGGAAAATAGAGTTCGATCTCAGTGATGAGGAATTCCTCCATCTGTTGGTGAATGCTACGCAATGATGGATGAGCTATAGAAAGTATTATGGTGACTCATGTGAATTGAACCCGACTAGCAGTAGCGTGTGGTGAGCATAAAATCATGCATTTACAAGTAAAGGCGACAGATTCGCTGAACATCACGTGGTGGGCGCTAAAAGGTTCCGAAATGCTTTGATTTAATACATAATGACCAGACAGTCTATTATACAGTCACCTGGTTATAGTATACATTTATAAACACTAGTGCATTGAGGTTCCATTGTGTTGTGGTTAATTGGTTACACCCCGACATTCTTTATTACAGTGAAATCGGCTAAAGTGTATTGAGGAAAAGTGTTCTTCTGATCGGCATCATTTGTACCGGGACTCCATTGCTTTTTCATTGCCATCTCGTGTCAAACACTTCCACACAACCCACCTGGTGGTTTCTGCAGATGCCTGAGGAAATTCTAACTGACACGACCCACCCAACGTCCCCTCGCGGCGGGATGCCTGGCTTTCACCTTGTGGATACCCTGCTGGGGTTATCTCACAGGGGAATACCAGGACGGGTTCCCTAAGCAAGCGCCGGGAAACCCACTGCGGGTAGCTGTGCGCTATATAAGCTCAAATACATTTACATTATATTTACACCTGGTGGTTTCTGCTGATGCCTGAGGAAATTCTAACTGACATGACAAAAACCATCATGCAGCCTGCACTTCTGCCCAGGAACTGTCATACACCCAACCCCCCCTGTTCTTTGCAGTTTACCAGAAAGCCATGAGACACTCACACCCTGTGTAAATGATTTGTTTTCCATCTCCTGCTCCCAGCCTGGTAAACATCCTTGACACCGTGATCAGGTTATCTAGACAATGGTCTGACTGCTGGGCCTTGATCAGGGTGATTAAACAATGACCTGAAAGACCGGGCTTTGATCAAGGTGATTAAACAATGACCTGAAAGACTGAGCCTTAATCAAGCCAAGTGAGCAATGATTTGTGTACCAAGCCTTGACCAGGTCACCATCTACAAACGTCGTCTGGATCTGGTTATCAACTGCAAACACTGCCCTGATTGAGCAATGAACTACCAGCCAAAAGACTGAGATGAAAAAGTATAATAGGCTTGTAAGCTGCGGATTAAAGCAGCAGCCTCCTCTGTCTGGTTTTTGACGAGCTTGGAACTCTGTTCCATAGCCCGGGCTATTTAAATAAATCTGGGTTCCTCCTGCAGATGAAGGCTTCTGTGTCTCCTTTTACTACATATGAAGGGTATGGAAGACTTGGGCAATTCCCCCGCCACCGAGACCCAGTAAGTGGGTTATTCCAGTTCTTCAGTATATTTGTGGACTATGTGTTGCTATGGCGTTTAGCATTTAGTAAATGGGCTTTTAGCATGTGTTGCATCCGTTAAATACGTGGTTAGACCGCCGAGTTTAAGAGCGTTGCCAGAAAGGAGGTCCCGTGCGCCTCGATTAAACAGTTAAAGCATTTTTCAAAAAAGGTTCTTAGTGAAAGACATCCCGCTTCGGTTTGAATTATCTCGGGGCTGAGTGCAACGATCCTTTTGGCTTTAACGGACAACAGAAATTTTAAAGTGAACTAAATTAAGACACTCGCTCCATGCCGATTTTCCATAACCATCTAAGGTAAAGGGGATAAAACCGACTCCGAAGCACCATTTACTTTTGGCATCAGCGAGGGATGTCATAATCAATCTCCGTAGATCATCTTCTGGCAGCCCGGGCCCTTGTGTGCCTCCTATTTGTCATGCGCGGGCCTTGGCGTACGTGTCAGGTTTTATGAGCTGACTCATCGGCTTCTGTTAACAACGCGGGTGACGTGCGAGCGTGGTGTGCGAATTCCTTGACTACGTCATACATGATTACTCATTTATGTAGAATGTGTAGTGGCAACAAGCCTAAAAGAGGATTACTGATGTGTAATCAACAATGTTATATTCAGACCGGGGGAACCTCAGTCATTTTCTCAACCCATGTTATTCACATTGCATGATTTAATCGATCGAGTGATTACAGTTACATATTGTGGCCAACAAAACAAATACATACTCTATGGGTGACATCATCATATTAAAAAGGCAACAAGGTGGTTATTTTGTCAATATTCATAAAAACCGGTATTAAAAACAGTACATGCTTACATGATAGAGCAACACGGGGGGTGTTATGTCAATATTATTTAAACAAACTATCTTTACACAGTTTATATGTTTACATGATGGTGCCTTATCGCAAGGATGTGTTTAAATGCCAAGCGAAGTTATTGTTGTTAAGTGGAATTTTGGAAAGAGAGGCATCTGAGATAAATACACGGTTCATATTCTTAACATATACAACATATCTTGTGAGGAACAAAGGGATTGTATGGCTCTGGGCCATGCCAATTACATTCCGTGGTTAAAATACATCAGGGATGGGTATAGGTCTCTTGGTAGGGTGGATCTATACATTCAACAGAACCATACCTCCTTTCGCTTCCCAACACGCATGACTTTTTGATTTATTCTATCTTCTACACGCTCATCCATGTGGAAGTAAAAAAGGCGAGACCCTTTTGCCGTGTGGTTGCGATGGCAAATCCCCTCAGGACATGACTCATTTTTTAATGTTTTGTAGTAACTATGAGGTGCAGTGGAAAAACATTTTAATCCCTATTTTAAAACAAGCAAATTTTACTCAAGTGCACCCTGCTTTTACATTTTTAGCTATGCTTTCACAGAGTCCACTTTATGACACGTTCTTAGTTTTTTAAAGGCTGCAGTTAGGCTTAGATCTAGCTGCGACTAAGTTCTATGTATGGTATAGGCTTGAAAGTGTGACCATTTCTGACTTTTATACAACATGTGAATACGTATTTTATGTATCTTTTCTGAATGCATTTTTAACAATAAATGGTGATCATTGTCCAATGACATTCATGGATGGGAATCTCCTGTAATGTTGTAACCCTGACTTTTATGGTTGTTATCACCAACGCCAAATAAAGCACTTTTTGATTGATTTGATTGATTGATCTGATAGTCTAAGCTAGAACTAGACAGCCCAGGGTAACCACTGTCCTTTATAAATATTGATAACATAACATAACAATCTTTGTCAGGGTGAAGCACGAGCCAAACCTAAATTAACCTATAATCAACACTTTGGTTGCTTGGCAGAGGGCAGTCAGGCTTAAATCAAAGGTAATGTGTAACTTCAAACAGTAATAAAGTGAAAAACACCACACCAAAATGACCCCACACCATGTAAGAACAAGCATTTGCAATATAACAGGTCTCGCATTTACAAGACTTACAGCTATTGGCTTTATAAATATAAAATCGGGCGGCATGCTGCCACACAAAACGCGGCGCCTGTGTTGTAAATATGAAAGCGGGTCCTGTGCTGAAACATAAAGTGCGGCACCCATGCACAAAAAAGTAAATGCATAAATATTAACTTTTACCCTCACTTAAGTTACGTGCACAATGCAAACCAGGCTATTTAACAGCAAGGCTACTCATCCAGTCTTCTCAATTCTTATACATTGGGAACAAGTGCAGATTTCTACATGTATCAGAATTAAAAGCACTGTCAGGAGGGCGTGGCCAACCAAAATGGCTGTGCGGACGTGACACGCAAGGGCTCCGTGGCATTTGCCGAAACAAAGCTGGAAATGAGCTAACGGAGGGAGTCTGGAGGTCGAGATAGACAGGGGTCGACTCCCTGCTGGTATTGAGCAGAGAAGGATCAGAAGAAAAACACTGGTGGGCCAGCGCGGTGGCCCGGTGAACCATGTGGAGGGGCCTACGGAGCGACTGAGATACACCTCTGAGGGCCAGACTAGCACACTGCCAAGAGGAGGAACAGACATGACCGCAACCCGGAGGCCGAAAAGCGCAGATGTACGGCGGATACCTCAAAGGGCCAAGTGAGAAAGAGTCCCTACTATTAAACCGCGTTGAGGACACCCACTGGGGAGGTCCCGGCCACGGAGAGGCCTGATTGGAGCGGTCGGTGGAATGCAACTGGAGTGAAGAAGGCCTTGGGGCTCTTTCTGTATGGGTCGCTTCTGGTGAATGCCGGGCTGGTGGCGGGGCTTGATGGCCACCCAGAGAGGAGGAAGTGAGGGCTGCAGAAAACTGTTGACTGCCTGATCTCAAGATGGCAGCTGTCGGGGACGGCGGTAACACCGGGGCCTCCGGAACGAGCTAAATGCGGACTGCCGAGTGCAGGATGATGTCACTCACTAAGCACGGCCAGTAAACACAAAATGTTTTCAGCGACTCTGAAAACGGAATGATACAGTAGCAACTGAGGGAGTTGTGCAGGGCTTGGAGGTATTTTGGGACAGTTGGAGTCGAGTCAGGATAGTAAGTCTGCCCTAAAGCGATCTGCCCTGTGGCGGTACCGGCTGGAGTCACTGGGGGGGAGATGAAGGCTTTGGTGAGCCTCTGGTGCAGTGGAAGGTGCATTACAAGAGCAATCTCACTAACAAGGACCAGACCTCGAGTGGTGTTGGTGTAGGGTGATCCCTACTGGCCTTTATGCCGCCAAAGAAGGCCCAGAGGAACAGGGTCTCCAACTAATTTGCTACAGCTGATTCTGGGGGACCATTCTCTTGCGGACAAGAGCCTGAGATCATGACCCTCATGAAGGATGACTTCCTGGCCTCATTAAGGGACTTCAAAAAAGAGTTAAGAGAGGATCTCAAGACGAACTTGGCTGCCTCGTTGGAGGTTTTAAGGTCTGACGTCAACACCCAGCTGCTCTCTCTCAAGCAAGATGTAGACGCGGTCGCTACAAGAGCAGTGTACCTGGAGACTAAAATCAATGACTTGGAGGGAAGAGCAAACCGGGTAGAGAATAAAGTGAAACTTCTACATGACCAACTCGAATCAGCAGTCCTAAAACACGAGGACCTTGAAAATAAATCGCGTAGGGACAACGTACGCTTCTAGAACCTGCAAGAGGGAGCTGAGGGACCAGATTCGGGGGACTTTGTCCAGGGCCTGTTTGCAGAACTGTTGGGGGAATCCGGTCTGAAGGCAAAAATTGAGAGAGTGCACAGGGTAGGACCCCCAACACAAGGTGAGAAACGTCACCCTAGAGATGTGATGGTCAAACTACACTCCTACAAAGTGAAGGAAGCCACCCTCCAGGTGGCACAAAAGACCAACAAAGTGTCCTTCAAAGGGATGCCATGTGTCCTCTTTCAGGATATTGCCCCGGTGACACTGGTGAGACGTACTCAATTTAAGCCTATCACTGACAAGCTCAGACAAGCTTCCTTAGGCACTTGCTGTATCGAGTTGCGTCGGACAAGTAGATAGTCATTCTGCTCCGAACCACTGTGTGTTTGCTAGGGCAAGTGTAGGCATATTCATACCTTGAAGGTGCCTAGTTTGATGTAAAGTCAAACATAATAACGTCATCAAAGAACCCCATGGGAATGGTAGTTCTTTGAAAACTCCATGATTTCTCGGACAAGCAAGGGGATGTCCCTGACGGCTGAAGCCCAGTTTTTCCAAGAAATCGTTGTGGCTTTTTGGAACTAGTGGAAGTAGCCATTCTTGTATTTGGACTGGATGGGTTATGTCTAAATATGGTTTTGATTTCTGTGCCTATATAAGGGCAAAGTGAATTGTACTTATATAAGGGCATGAATCGGTAAATTGTGCTTGGATTCTAAAATGTTACACAGCAGTAGGATTGCCCCAAGCTCCGACCTTTCTGGTCAGAGAAACTAGAGCAAGTTAAAGACATTGTTGGATACCCTCTCCCAGAGGACCCAGGGTTTGTACTCTTGGGTCTACGGAATGATTCTCTGCAATTCTAAACTTATGGGGACAAATCCAATATGTGGCTCTGCTTCGGAGTGGCCAAAATGGCAGTGGCCGCTGCATGGAAAAAAGCAGAGGCCCCCTCGCTGACCCAATGGCATGCCAGGCAATGGAAGGCATCAATGATGGAATGCCTGGCAAATGTCCTGGCAGACTCCTACAAAAGGTTTGAGCATATTTGGGGACGCTGATGTCATATCTTTCAAAGGGTTAACCTCTATGTGCCTGTCTCGCAAGCACAAGGGTGCTCCACTTGTTCCAATTTTGATTGTACTAATCTGTGGGGGATATGGCCTACTTATGCCACTGCCAAATTAGCACTGAGACGTCCTATTGCGGTATACAGTTTCATCTCTAGATACAACCTATTCCCTAATGTACTACAATACTTTTATTTTTGTTATTATGGGGTGGGAGGTTGGTGGGGAATGGGGTGGGAGGTGATAAATGGTTAAGTACAAAAGTGGTTCTATTGGGTAAGACAAATCACTTTGAAATGCTAATAAATGCAACTCAAACGTTTAGAAAAAACTATCTGAAACACATATGCGCTGAGGAAATAAATACTCAAGCAATCTAGCGAAACAAGCCATTGATTTCATGCGATTATTTTATATATCAGAATTCATTCATGTTACATCCGAATTAATTCATTAAATGATAACATTAGATTCATAAGAAAAGACCGTCAAACAATAGTGAAAATTATGTGACAATTGGTGAAAAGTGCTCAGTGCATGAAGCAATATACAGTGAAATCAAGTAACATATATATATACAATTTTATACAGGGGTTAAATTGGCCAAAATCTGTTTCACAACCAAGGAGTCATAGTGTTCATGAAGTGGCTCCTGGAGTTTCTGGACCACAGGTGAGTGTTGACGTTTCTGGCTCTGGGTACGCTGTTTCCGGTCCTTCAAGTGACCGCTTTTCCAGAAATCGAACTCGGATTTGACCTTGCGGCACCCCTTTAGGCAGAGATATTTTCTCCTGATCGACATACTGTCCTATCCCAACCCCCCTGTCTGGATAAAGACCCGCCGCGACCACCAACTGGGGCGTATTAGGGTCGAAACGTCGACGCTCACCTGTAGTCCTGAAACTCCAGGAGTGATTTGCCTTACCCAGAAACTCCAAAGTGATTTGCCTTACCCAACAGAATCACTTTTGTACTTAACCATAATTACCCAGGTTCTGAGGGACACAGGGTCACCCCTTTTTCTTTAATCAGGAGGTGATAAATGCCAGGTTGGGGGGGATTTACTTTGTGAAGATTGTTTCAACTCGGTTATCTCTACTTCTTTATGAATGATCACTGTAACCCCGGAAATAGCAACTTCACCTGGCTGAAGAGTAATGACATCCAGTGTATTGTATTTGCTTGTTATTTGAAAATAAATAAGAATTTTGCCAAAAGAAAGCACTGACAGTGTGGACTACATCTGGATTAGACAAGCCTTGGAGTAAGTTTGAGCACGTTAGAAGGAGTTGCACAATTTCACAGGAAGCAGCGACTTGTGGTGAAACATGGATGAGTGGAAGCTCTCAAACGCACCAATGATGGACATGTGTCCCACAAGTGAGCAGGAAGGGCTCATTCACAATGTTCTGCATAAAATATTTCTTATACTAAACTCACCACTGAATATACAAACACCACCTCTAGCGCCAGAGAAAAAACCCTGATGTGGACACTTCTGCTCATCATTTGTGAAATAGTAGACCAAGGGTGCCCAATACAAGTTCATGGGGGCAGTCTATGCCACATTTTTAAAACTAAATAATGACTTGTAAGCAATTTGCATCTAGTGTTGTGGTATGTACAGTGTCTCCGATGGCTGGCGCTTTAGACACTAATAAAGAAGCTATTAGGGTTCGATTGCATGGAATAGTCAAAAAGAGGTAACACCTAAACACTGAAAAGGAAAGAGAATGAATAAGTGGTAGAATTACGCTGCCAAAAGAAAATAAAGAAAGTGTAAGAAAGAGAGAATTACATTTAAAACAAAAACTAAAATAAACCTTGAAACTGGCCAGTTGTTATTAAGTTACCAAACTATAATCCACTCCACCTGCACACTGCTCCTTGCTTTACACATGGTGTAACTGAAGACATTGTTGATAGAATCATTGATGACATCACTCAAGATGGCATATGATATTTATAATGACATCGATGAGAGAGAAAGCTAGAAAAGAAAGAGAAAGAAAGAAAATAAACGAGGGACAGTCAGGGTGAAACAGATGGAAAGATCAAAAGATGGATGGTGAGAAAGATAGTAAAAGAATTAGGAGGTTGTAGAATTAGGTGGGGGAAAAGGAAAAGAAAGAAAGAAAGAAAGAAAGAAAGAAAGAAAGAAAGAAAGAAAGAAAGAAAGAAAGAAAGAAAGAAAGAAAGAAAGAAAGAAAGAAAGAAAGAAAGAAAGAAAGAAAGAAATGAGAGCCAGAGAGAGAACTGAGGGGTACAATAAGAGAGCCAGGGAGTTTGAGAATAGAGGAGAGGTAGAGAGAATGCAGAGTATTATCACCGCTCTTCCTGGTATTTTAGTGCCTTTCAATAAAAAAAAGCTTTTGAATAAACTACAAAATAACAAGAAAACATTGCAATGCACAAAATACTTAACAATAAAGTGTGATATTAAATCAAATTTTCAATAGGGAATCAGAGAACAATTCTGAGATTTGCAGGGCAGCCCAGAGGATCAGCATCCCTGGTGGCAGAATGAAATGATTTTCTTCTCAACCCAGGCATGTCTCTGAGATGCTCCTACAGGTGCTCAGCCATCGATCACAAATCCAACATCTTCTGCTACGAACATCAGACTGTCATAAAGTTGATGACAGCGCGTGTCACAATCAAAACAAGCACATGAGTCAGGTCGGGCAGTGTCAAATGTCCCAAACAGTGCCACAGGCCACACAAGTGCTCAGCTGATGTCTTGCTCACAGTCAATGCAGTGCCTCAGATCATACACACGCTCAGTTGATTCTGTGCTCACATAATTAACCACTCCTCCCGAAGCAGCAATGCAGCGGTCATGATAGCCCTCGACGCGGAGAAAGCGTTCGATAGAGTTTCATGGCCATTTTTAGATAACTGCATGGGGAAATTCGGGTTAGGACCAAACTTTAGGAAGATGGTTATGGCCCTATACAACAACCCTAAAGCACGGGTGGTGGTCAATGGTAGTACATCGAACACACTCAATTTAGGCAGGGGAACAAGACAAGGTTGCCCACTCTCACCAGCCCTATTCCTATTAGCAATAGAACCGCTCCTCATGATGATTAGAACAAACGAAGACATAGTGGGGATACCAATAGGGGGAGAAACCTTCAAGTTAGCGGTGTATGCTGATGACGTATTAATAGTCACAGAAGACCAAGTAGGATCCATCACAGTACTAACTGACACTATTGAAAAATACGCCCAGGTATCAGGGTACAAACTCAACAAAGATAAATCAGAGTGCAAACCTTTAAACATCCACACAACAAGCACGGTACTAGGGACGCCAGGACTAACATGGCAACAGAAGCCCATAAAATACTTAAGCATCCTTTTTGAGAGAGACCTAAGAACAACACTGGAACACAATGAACAAGCAACAATCCAGAAAATTAAAGATAAAGTAGAAGGGTGGTCCCCCAAATTCACAACATGGTGGGGGAGGGTAGAAGCGATAAAAATGATGCTTACACCGGTGATCAACTATATGCTAACCATGCTCCCTCTGATTAACACAGAAGACTTCCACAAGAGGCTAGACAAATTACTGAACAACTTCTTGTGGAGAGGGAAAAAACCCAGAATAAGCCTACACAAGCTCAGGCTCTCAAAAGACCAAGGAGGTCTGAACATAGCAAACTTCAAACGATTTCAGGTAGCATGCATAGCGAGACAGGGGCTACACTGGCTGGACCCAAGACAGGAATACACCCCAGCGTGGTTAACACTAGAGCGGGGACTATTAAAAGGCATGAACCCCATCACCCTCCTCACCGCCACCCGACACCCAGCAGTCAAGGACAATCCCGCCCTGAAAAACACGAAAAGAGCGCTCCTGAGCATCGAGAAAATACTTACAACAAGCATCAACGGAGGCCAATTTGAATCAATCTGGCACAACCCCACAGTGAAATACAGAGATAAGGTTCTAGACATGCACGAATGGTACAGACATGGCATCTCCACTGCCCAAGATCTTCAGAAACAGGGCACGCACACAAGAAACTCACAACCTACAAGGCATAGAGCTCTACAACTTCCTGAAAATTAAAGTAGCAGTCAGGAAGGCAAACCTCAACAGCCAGACGCCATCGCTTGTACAACTTGCAGCCAGTCTCAACACACTAGGACACCAAGTAGCACACCTATGCAAAGTCCTCCGTCTCAAAAACACCAAACTCAATGATAAGGTCACAAATTTCTGGGGAACTCTAGCAGGGAGGGAGCTAAGTGAGGCTGAGAAAGCAGAGTTATGGAGATCCACCTCCAGGATAAAGATAACGGCAGCGCTCAACCAAACCAAATACTGGCTAGTACACAAGGCATACTGGACACCGGCCCGCCTAGCCTCCTTAGGGATCCGAGACAGTGATGCATGCTGGAATTGTGGCCAAGGGAAGGGAGACTTAAAACACCTTCTGGTCAGCTGTCCTAACCTCAGGGAATTCTGGGATAGAATTGGGAAACTTATCAATGAGATCACAGGAGTGGCCATACACATAGATTTCCCAAGTCTAGTCCTAGGTTTTGCGTCCCCGTCAATCACAACAACAGAAGATTGAGACCTCATTGATCTACTGCTGACGGCGGCAGTCAAAATATTCCTAAGTAATTGGAAGGACACTTCGAAAACTGCGCCCCAGGCATGGCTCAACTGGGTCACGTTCCTAAGGGGGGCAGATAACATCACAGCGAAACACTCACCGAAAACTCACAGGCAGTCGAACATGTGGGGACCCCTATACCTCTACCTAACATCACACAAACCCCCATAGGCACAGAATCTAGACAACAATACAGATAGCTCACTCCGTGGATCTGTGCACTTACAAAAGCGAACCATTGTGCAAGGCTCCTCCTCCCTTTTTCACTCTCTCACTTTCGACCTTTATTCTTCTCTATCCTCTCTATTGTCCGGGGCGAGGAAAAGGAACACCAACGAAGCATCGGGAAGGGGGCGGCAGAAGACAACGACAAACTGAACTTGGACAATGGAACTATCACAAAGACATGGCATGCCGATGGCCAAGCCCCCCCACCCCCCCCCACCCCTCCCGGCGCCTTCTCTTTCTCTCCTTTTTCCCCTCTCCCCTCCCTTTTCCTCTACTCATGTATATCCCATGCTCCATGTAAATATATATTTTTTTATACAATAAAAAATTACAGAAATAAAAAAAAAAACAGTTCAGTGACACAGACCACTCAAGAGCTCTGCTTATGCTGTGCTCAAAACCAGTAAAGTGACACGGACCACACAAGAGCTCTGCTGATGCTGTGCTCAAAGTCAGTGAATGGACAGAGATCACTCCAGTGCTCTGCTGATGCAGTACTCACAGCCAGTGAAGTTACAAAGATTACAGAAGAGCTCAGCTGACGCTGTGCTCACCTACGGAGCAGTCTGAGACAGCAAGGTTGGCCTTGGTTAGGTACATCTTAAACCCCAAGATTGGGAAAACTCCAGTCCTTTTATGTAAAGCTCACAATTTTTTATTAGAGCAAAGGCAGCATCAACAGCAATGACCATGTGATGCATTACAATGTCATTCAAAAATGGAAGAAAGCAAATTTCGACCTATGTTATTGCAAGCTCGATTTCAAACACATTTTGAACTTAGGAAAGGTAAAACAATGTTCAAATGGCAGTATTCTGTTTTGGGCATTTGTCGTGTATGGATGGATGGATGTCTGATTGTCAGAGAGCAACACTATTCTTATTGGCATAATAGATCATTTTAAAGCCAAAGGAGTGACCTGAGCAGTGTAAATGCTAAAGAGAGTGGGGCTTACAGAATAGCCTGGTAGAGCACTCTGGAGGAGTGGAAACTGTGAAGAGCAATAAGGAAGTGGTAGAGAGAGACGATGACCTGTCTGACAGAAAAGAGCAAAACCATCTGAGTGCAGATCAATGGATGCCATAACTGAGGAAATGATTAACCAGGATGGAGTGTGAAATTGTACTAAAGGTCTGCGAGAGGGCCAATAGTGAAACAGTTGAGGCTCTTAATGAGTTTTATGTCCATGTAGCTCAATGCTTTATAAAATAAAAGAATAATAAGTTGCACATTGGGGAGAGGATTTGGCCTAAGGTCTATGGCTGTCGACCTCGGAGCTGGGAAAGCAGGTTTGAGTCTCGGCAGGGACACGCTATATCCTGTGATACTGGGCAAATCACTTACTCTCCCCTCACCTTACAAAAATTAATGTGTCCTCATGTAACGCAACTGGTGCTTGTGTAAAGCGCTCTGATACCAGATACCTTCGGGTAAAGTTTGCGCTATATAAAATCCTGTTTAAAACTAAAAACATTGCATTTCAGAAAGCTTGAAAAAAGATGGAGATCAACATACAAACAAGGACCAAAAGAGGAATACAAAACCTCTCTAGCCATCTATAAAAAATTAAAATTGACCGAAAAAAGCAAATATTTCACGCAAAAAATAGAAGATGCAAAAAATTCTAGCAAAGAACTCTTTTCTACAGTCAGAAAATTAACTAGCACAAACAACTCTATGCCCCGAGAAATGAGCTCAGACTGTTGCAATACTCTGGGCCAGTTCTTTGTAGATAAAGTATCTGCAGTTTATGAATCCTTTAAGGGATCAGAGGCGGTCACACACAAGCAGGTTAATTTACAGAAACAGGATGAGATTTCACCCCATATACAGGACCACACTTTCCACTTTCAGCCCCCGTCTATCGAACAGATACTCCAGGTGGTTAGATTAACAAAATCTTGTGGTACATCCGATCCTTGCCCGCCGAAGGTGATGCACCTCTTCGATGACCTACTGAGTGAGCAATTATGCTTACTTTTTGCTGATATAACTAAATCCAATCACTTCCCGGCCCCTGGAAAACAGCTTCAGTACTACCTTTACTCAAAAAATCCAATTCAGACCCCCAAGAACCAGGAAATTACAGACCGAATGTAAGAATCCCATTTGCCTCGAAAGTACTTGGGAAGCTTCTGAATAGACAGCTTTCGCAATTCCTCACAGAAGCAAATATATTAGATCATTCGCAATTCGGTTTTCGTGAAGGGCATGGAACAGAGACTGCATTATTGATGGCAACGGAGGAGCTCAGGATTGTTCTGGACGCCGGAGGGAAGACCGCCTTGATTTTGTTAGATCTATCTGCAGCTTTCGACACGGTAAACCACGATACTGGAGTGCACAGGACAGCTCAGTCTCTGCTAGCGTCTTTCTTATCCAAAAGGACCTTTACGGTAGAACTGGGAGAAGCCAAATCTAAAGCCTTCAGGTCCTCTTGTGGGGTGCCCCAGAGGTCGTCATTAAGCCCCACCCTTTTCTCTCTTTACGTGGCACCTCTGGCGGCTATAACCAGGAATTGTGGCTTTTTCCTAGTTTCATACGCAGACGACACTCAAATAGTGGTCTCTATTTCAAACAATGCCCATGAGACAGCGACCAGGTTTAAACACTGTATGGAACAGATCCCTTGCTGGATGCAGACAAACTGCCTCAAGCTGAACGGAGATAAAAGTGAAGTGATGATATTAGGTTCTGACTTGCAATCATGGTCCCAGGACTGGTGTCCAGATAATCTAGGTCACTGTCCATCTCCAGTGCACAAGGTAAAAAATGTAGGTATGCTCCTTGACAACAAATTGTCCTATGAAGCACAAACTAATAAGCTGTCATCATCAATTTGGTTCATCCTGAAGATGATCAGGAAACTCCTACTGTTCATCCCTCTGACATCCTGCAAAACAGTAGTCACAATGTTGGCTCTATCTAACAGTAACACACTATATGCGGGGATCCAGACCCAACATGTAGCAAAACTCCAACGCCTACAAAATGCAGCAGCGCAGTTGGTGCTAGACATACCCAGACATGAGCCAATAGCCCACGGATTGAGATCTCTGCACTGGCTCCCCATTAAAAACAGAATAAAATTTAAATCCGTAAGTTTGGCTTATAAAGCCCACCATGGGGTAGGCTCGCAGTTCCTAAAAACCCACCTGGTAAGGTACCACCCTACTAGTTCCTTGAGATCCAGTAATTTAAAACTGATCCAGGTCCCAAGATACAAACAACTCAGGTGGGGTGGGAGAAGCTTCTTACTGTATACAGCAAAGGCTTGGAATCAGCTTCCAATTTCAATTAAGAATAGCCCCTCACTACTCTCCTTTCGGAAAGAGATAAAAACATGGGTATTCATCTTGGGCTACTTTTGCTTATGTTTAGCAGCTCGGTCACGTACTCTGACCTCAGCACCAAGACGCCCATGGGCATTCGTTGCGCTTTATAAATCCACAAATTAAATCAAAACATATCCATTGCACGGACAGTCTTAGTTCCCTAGGCTGTCCTTCATGTACGACTTTACATGTAGGTAAACCATATCATTGCCTGTAGATGAGCCACTCCTTCTGTTAGTTGCAGTCCATATCCTTACATAGTCTTTCCAAAACATGGGCACAGTCAGGAAGGGAAGTAGCAATCCAGCAGTGGTTCCATTCATGGCTCATTCATGCTCTCTGTCCCTCCCTGGTGTGCAGGACTTCCAAGGATTTTATGATGAAATGTTGAACAAGGGTAGTTATCCTCCTCTTTTACATTTTGTGGCGTCTCTTCACAATCCTATGGGCCATGTTCTCAGCTTGAACACAGGCATGCAGCTCTACTCCCCCCTCCAGAGACTACCTTTATTTAGCTCAGGTGAAAAGTGAAATGGCTCCAGATCAGGAGCCATTTGTAAAACTGAGCAGATTTACGGTAGAAAAGAGGAGGAATTGTTTAACTGTCAATGAACGAGACCACTGCTTCCAGGGAGGGAGCGGAGTAGGTGAGTCAATACAGGCTCCAAAAGCCCCAAAGATTCTGACCCCATGCACTTACCAGACCACCATCTAGAGAGGCAGGTAGATGTGAGGACCAATCATGGCACGTATGTTTAACTACATACCCCACCCCCATACACACACATGCATGCATCCTGTTTTCCATGTTTAACAAATATATTGAAGAGGGGATTTCTTCAATTAATCTTTGCAACTGGTAGTTACATGGCATGCATTCCAGTCCTTCCTTTTTTGCCCATCACTCCATACCAAGACCAGAGATATGCAAATCGGACGTGGTCTTGCTTCATGCTACAGTAGAAACAGTCCAACCTGACGAGCATGGCCTGAACAACATGACGCAGGAGCAAAAGCAACCTCAGAGCTGTTCCTGCCTTTTTGGGGTCTCTTCATTGAGTTATACCATAAGTTATAAAACAAAGTGTCATTGAGACTTGAATATGTGCATGCACTCACACAAATTGGAATCTCAAAAACGTGATAGGTGGAATGCCCGCTCTACCATTCCAGACAGAACCCAGCCATATGCAAATCAGGAATTGTTAAACCAGGTCCCCTCTCAACAGGCACACTGTTATGGTGGATATTCCCAGAGGAGAGTTCAGTGCAAAGGTCCAACACACGTTTTCCTAATGCACAAATATTTTGTGATCCTTGGAAGAACATTAATGTTTATTTTGTTGATTTGCTCAAACACCTAAATAAAGCTTGTGTCAGTGTTCCAAATCTGATGTTATTGCAGCCTTATGTTCTTCTCTGAAAGAGGGAACTGCATCTCCTTCTATATGTTCACAGCTAGTTAAGTTAAATGTTTTGCTTCCAGGCTGTGTGTTCATTGTTATTTCCCACTTTGGAAAGACACATAATTGTGCATTTTGATCATTTCATTTTTTTGCCTGAAAAAGAGCCACGTTTATTTACCAGTTCTATAATTCTGAGTTAGATGTCTGTAGGGAAGATGGTGTGAGCAACCAGACATCTGCAAATAATTAGTGTTTGTATTTTGTTTTTCATAATTTTGATGACTGGGGTGACACGGCCGTGATCGTATAGTGGTTAGTACTCAACGTTATGGCTGGGGTGACACTGTCCTACTGTCAATTACTAAGGGATCAAGTGCCAAATTGAAAAATAGTGATGCTGTTGGACAACCCTGTATAGTCTCTTTGTGGAGTGTGGGTGGAAATCCATATGTGTTATAGGATGCCTTCATACCCTCACACATTGCTTCACACATTAAAGGTTTTACAAAGTTCATAATTACAATGGTTTGAAACAAAGTATAATCAGACAACTTTATCAAATGTCTTTTCTGCATCTAAATGCTTCAGAATGTGATAAGGTAATTTAGATTTAGTGTAGTGAATTATGACCCATCTTATGTTGTTGCAGCCTGATCTACCTCTTATCTATTGTACAGCGCTCTGACACCTTCGGGTAAAGTCTGCGCTATATAAAAATGCATAAATAAATAAATAAATATGAATCCAGCTTCATCACATCTATTAGTTATTATTAAATTCAACCATTTTGCCCAAATGCCTATTAAAAGTTTAACATTGAGGTTTATTAGTAAGATAGGCTTGAAGATGGTACATTTTAGTGATCTTTTTCTGTTTGGATTTTAGTGTGACATATGATTTCTGCATGGAGCCTTGGAACATGCTGCTTTTTATGCTATCACTGAAAAGAATAGCAAGTGAAGGAGGTAGTGACAATTTGCCGCTCGCTGAGAGGAGTCTGTTTCCATTGCCCAAATCCTGCCTGTGCTACTGGAGTAGCAGTTACCTGTTTCCATTTGGAGCCATTAGCCGGTGAAAGGAGTTACCAGCGCGAGGCCGCAGAGGAGGCGAGAGGCGCGGCCCCGGGACTGCGAGGAGCAGCTTCTAACAACCTCAGCTGTGTCCTCTTCCCTGGCGAGCCGCGCCCCCTCCCAGTGCCCGCCCCCACCGAAGAGTTCTTTACTCCTCGCGGCCCCCGCTTCGCGGGAGCCGCTCGCTGAGAGGAGTCTGTTTCCATTGCCCAAATCCTGCCTGTGCTACTGGAGTAGCAGTTACCTGTTTCCATTTGGAGCCATTAGCCGGTGAAAGGAGTTACCAGCGCGAGGCCGCAGAGGAGGCGAGAGGCGCGGCCCCGGGACTGCGAGGAGCAGCTTCTAACAACCTCAGCTGTGTCCTCTTCCCTGGCGAGCCGCGCCCCCTCCCAGTGCCACGCCCCCTCCATATCCGGGAGTACTTTAGCAGCATTAGAGACGCGCAACGCGGGACGCGCGCGGGGCTGAGCGCGGAGCTAAGCCCGGGCCAAGGGCGGGCCCGTTTAAGCCCGTTCAAGCCTGGGCAAGTCTGGTCTGGGCCAACCCATTTACATCCCCACTTACACATCGCTATCCATCTTGCAACTTGGTCCCGGTTAGATCATAATACCTACAACTACATCTGTGCTACAGTGCCACTATGACAACTAGGGCAATGAGGAATAAAACAGCACAAGGAACGGGTCCCATAATTGGGCCGATTGACCAATTCATCAATAAAGCTAATGACGCGATCAATCAGGGGATAGTGCTCCTAGAGAGACGCGTCTCCCAGGACCTCGCAGCAGCACGTAGATCTTTAATGGGCCTTTTGGCCCTAGCTAAAACACCCACTCAACAGGAAATAAATGTCCCATTATTGCGCGAAACCCGTGCTGAACTTCACACCATACCAACAAGTGTTGACCTATCTGTCACCCACTTATCACTTGGAGAAGATACCCTGGATGATCTTGAAAAAACACCAACTTTGGTGATTAGTCCCACCCAAATAACCCAAATTCACCTACTAACCCCGACCGGGTCACAATCCTTAACCCAGTCCCCACCACTAATAACAGCTCCACCAACAATAATTGACAAGGAGATAATGGAGGGTCCTTTTCTTAATCAAGATAGTACAAGACCAGCAGTCAAGAACAAGATCAAGCAAAAAAATATACCAAGGCGCACAAGGTCCAAAAAGACGCCCCGCAATAATTACCGGAATAACGCAAGCCACTCATCATCGGTAAACGCGGACGACCCCTCTGTTGCAGCTGTACCGTCTGATGACGATCACAGGGGTCATGGCGCTACCAACTCAAACTATCTTGAGCTTAACTCACAAGTACTAGATATAATTAAGGACCTTATAAAAACTCAATTAACACCAATAGAGCGAACCCTAAACAACATCGAAAAACAGATGGCAAGACTAATCAACAATACTAGTCATCTTACACCACCCACTACCACCTTAGCTCCTCTGGCTCCCACGACTGCTACCCATTCTAAGACAGCCACAGTCAAGAAATCCATACCGACGCCAATAACTCTCCCGAAACAAAATTCCCACAGCAACAGTACAACCGCTGCAAGCAAACCTTCCACGCCCAATACTACATCACTTACTACTAACATAAACACCCAAACAGCCAACCTACAACCGGCAAGCACCCGTATACCATCTCAGAAAGGATCACAGAAATCAACACAGAAACCCACACAACTCAATCAGCTTAACGCAAAATCTCAGCAACCAAAGATACCATACGAACAACCATATAAGTCTAGACAGATACCGGCACGCATCACCCTTCCACCCGAATGCGGAGCCTACGTCCTTGTATTGGTAAACGTCCCAACACTTAAACAAGAACAGAGTGAAACAACAACATCCCTGAAAAACAAGGTACTTCATTGGTTAAGCCTGAATTGTAACTTCCCAATAGAATGTGCAGGGGAAATTTCCCATACGCAAAGAGTAGGCTGGATAGGCCCCTTACGTAAAATATTTGAGGGGGATTGTGTAGCTATCACTTTCAGAAACCCCCAGTGGGCCGAAAAGACACTAGCTAAGGCACCACCACCCTCTACATGGGAATTCAACACAACCCTTCTCCCATTAGGTTATTTCTACAGGCATTTACTAAATACAACCACCAACATCCCGCCTGCCCCTATGAATCCTTTCTCAGAAAGACCTTACCCTACTACCTCTTACCCTTCCATCCCCTACCAGAACTCTAAGTTCCTATACCCAACAGGCTCGGTACAGTGGCATCAGAGCCAAACGCCCATACCGCCACCCACCCATCCTTATCTCTCTGAAACCCCCCATCAAGAGAATGGAGATAATCGATGGAGACAACCAGTTCCCCCGCTAGCTACTCCTTTTAACATTCCAACATATAACAGATTTAATGCCTTTTCTGGCTTAGATTTTAACGATTGACTTCCCAATTCCTATACCACCAGGGAACTCTCACAATCACCCAAAACGGACCCAACCTCATCACCTAACTCATATCCTATCCTTGTAATAACTCCAACGCATCTGCCTCTTTCTCCTATTAAACCCGAGTGTCCAAAAATCAATCACGAAGTCATCACAACTGTAACAGCGACCCAAACTAATCAGGAAATCATTGAACGGAGGGCTAATATAGGCAATCCTGTTGACTCTATCTCAGATATTTTGCAGATTCATTTTACTTTCTGGAACATCGCAGGTCTTTCCGCAAAGAAGACTGACCCCGATTTCCTAAGCCAGATCAATTTGAGCGGTTGTATCTGTCTTCAGGAGACGTGGGCCATAAGGCCTATACACATACTAGGCTTTAAAACTTTTTGGTCACCTGCGATGAAATCAACCTCTGGCAGAAATAGCGGAGGCTTAGTTACCTACATCAAAAACACCCTTCCCGTGGATGAGATAATCCCCATAAGTCTAGATACAAATTTTCAGATCATAGCGGTAAAGGTCACTAAACAAAGACTTTACTTTATTACAAACTTTTATAACAACCTCTCCAACTCCGATATGAGTACGCTACTCCCAGAGATCTCCGCAATAATACAAGAGCAACGAACTAATCACATCAAAAAGACATGCACAACAATCTGGGGCGGAGATTTTAATTTACATCTATGCAGCAATAGTGATAACAATAAATGCGGTATTAGTGACGAGCCCGATACAAACCTCACGCATTTTACACATTCTAATGGGGGGGAAATAATGAATGAAATCATGGCTGAACTAGAACTAAGTTTCGCTAACGAAATAAAGAATCCACCTGTTCAATTTCAGCCCACATTCAACGGAAGAGGTCTAACAAGCATAATTGACTTCATACTGATCTCATCACCCATAGGATTTACCGTAGAAGATTTCAAGGTCCTTAACAATCCTTTAAGTGACCACTTTCCCATTACTATGGTTCTTGCTGAAATAACAAAGAATAAACCATATGACATTCTGACCGCTCTAAATCAAAGTGATCTAGAACTAGGCTCTTTGAATGGCTTTACATTGAAGTGGGGTAATATTGACAAAGAAATAACAACAACAAAAATAGTCACAAATAACCAAACGGATATTATAAACTGCTTGGACCCCACCACCCACCCTAGCGAAACTATAGTAAGCTGCCTGTCAATTACAACAACCATACAAAAAGAACTAACCAAAAAGCACAAACAAAGGCCCCAACCAAAGAAAGGATGGTTTGATTCAGCATGCTCCAAAGCATCTACACGCCTAAAGGAAGCTCTGAATAGTGATCACAGGGACAGAGTCGAAATCATCAGACTCAGAAAGGAGTATACAGCCGCCCTAAACAACAGGAAAAAGGAAGTAAAAGCTGAACTATGGTCAAAACTGATCCAAAGCTCGGAACTAAATAACAGTGCCTTGTTCTGGCAGATAGTTCGTTCCCCACTCCTAACAGAGAAAGCCAACTCTCCATCAATTGATGTAGCCATAAGTCAACATGAATGGGTGAGCCATTTTACTAAAGTCTTTGCCAAAGATCCGACTGAAGACACAGACCAGCTTGAACTTCTGCCACACATTGCCTATCCGTTAAATCTTCACTTTTCCCACGAAGAGGTCCAAAAAGCTCTAAAATCCTCAAAATCAGCCAAAGCACCAGGCCCGGACGGCGTTCCGGTTGACGTTTTTAAACACCTCCCAGATCTTTGGACCCCGTTACTAACCAACGTCCTGAATGCTACCATCGAAGTAGGTATTTTGGAGTCCTGGAAAACATCAAGGTTGGTACCTATTTTCAAGAAAGGAGATCGAAATAGTCCAACATGCTGCAGGCCGATCTCCCTCCTGGATTCACTAGGCAAAATGGCAGGACGAATACTCCTTGACCGCCTCCAGGAGTGGGCCATCGATCACAAAATTATTTCAGACCTACAATATGGCTTCCGGGAGGGACTAGGAACAGTTGATCAGGCCCTAAACCTGTCCCTACTGGCGAGCAAATACCTGGATGCCAAAGGGTCCTCATTCCATATGGCTTATGTCGATCTTTCCGCAGCATTTGATTGCGTGGCACACTCAACGCTGTGGATTACAATCTTGAAAATGGGCGTTCCCACGCCAATTGTGGATTTCCTTCGTGAACTATATACAGGTACCACAGGCAGGGTAAGATTCGGGACAAAGGGTGAGCTCACTAACTCCTTTAGGGTGGAAAAGGGGGTCAGGCAGGGGTGCGTATTGGCCCCCTTCCTATTCACCCTCTATACGAATGGCTTAGAGGCTGCCATGCTACAAGGCAGCAAGGACCTCCCGTTAACAGCTCGTCGGCAGATACCAGCACTCTTATATGCCGACGATGCTGTTATTTTAGCAAGAACACCAAATGAATTACAAATGGCCCTGAACAGATACTGTGATTTTATGGCAAGTTTAAACCTGAAACTAAACGCAAAAAAAACGTATACTATGCACGCAGGGGAGAAAAGAAATGCAAGATATAGGAAGCTAATGGTGCAGGGCGAACACCTGGATAGGACTAAAACCTATCCCTATTTAGGGATCGTCATTGACGAAAAATTCAAATGGACCCCAGCCATTAACGCAAGAAAATTGGTTTTCCTCCGAGAGACATCTTCGCTAAAAACCTTCTCGCAGAGATTGGGGCAGAGACCAATTAAAGAACTAGTGCAAATATATAATGCAAAATGTGTAAGCACTGCAACATATGGGGCGGGGATCTGGGGTTTTATAAATGTGGACTCAATACAAACAATAGAGAACTCTTTCCTTAGATATTTGCTGGCGGTGCCCAAAACCTGTTCCACCTATGCCTGCCACATTGAGCTGGGCATTGATTACATCACAGACATTATAAAACTGCAACCAATAATGTTGTGGCGCAGAATATGGGCTACCGAGCAATGCCATTTGACTAGGACGATTATTCAAGACATTTTAACGCTAGACCACGCTAAGAAAATCAAATGGCTGTCATACGTCAAAGCGTTATTAACAGATCTTGGATATAGGAAGTACTTTGACCACCCATCGCTGATAGAGGAAATCCCAAAAAAGAACTTAAAAAGGGAGTGTTTAACTCATCTACGTCAGCTACGCTTACTATCCGAGGTCCATAAGCCATCAGTCCAACATTCCTTGCTAGTCCAGACTGTGTTCTCTGCTGAACCCTACCTGAATTTTAAAATAACACAGTTTGAAAGAATGCTGCTTACCCGCTTTAGACTCGACCTGTTCCATTTATTAGTTGCATTTCCTGAGCAAAATGTCAGGACATCTACCGCCTCTATGTGCCCTTGTGATTTGGTGTCCCCACAATCAACGATACATACAATGCTATTCTGCAAATTCTTTAGTGAGCCCCGGAAGCGCTGGATACTCCCTATTTTGAAGTTCTGGGGTTTTCGTCAATGTCGCCCAGCGTATCTGGCACTACAATACCTTGAAAATGAAAATTATGCTAAAGCGATTGTATCTTACCTTAAATTTTGTATACGCCATCGCACAAATTTATAACCTCGAACGACATCGCTCCTACATATTAACGAAGGGACTGAGATAACAGAAAAACTATACGTCTTCGCATATGTGGTAAAAATTTGCGCTAATGAAACTGAGATGCACCTGTCACTTTTATGTATTCTTTTAAACAAAATGTAGATCCAACAATTTTTTAACTTTTTCTGATAAAATTGTAACTGTGTTTTTATTCAATCTGAACTTTTATGGTGTTTTTACAAAACTACCGAATAAAGTTGATATTGAATTGAATTGAATTGAAAAGTTTATAAAATGATGTTAAGTGATTATGCTAGGTGAGTTCTGTTCGTCATAGATTTGAATGCTTCAGCTACTTTTGCACAATGTTTTTATATCTCAGTACTGTAACAACAGTAGCTTCTCTATATTATCTATTTCACCAGTGACTTCCACCTCGTTTACATTCAACTATCTAACTTTGTTGGATATGTTTTGATTTAAACTAAAGATCTGTCCATGCGGTTATGTTTAACATCGGTTCCAAATTTGTTTTTCGTCCTCTCCTGAAGTAAGATTGGCAACTTTTAGAAAGAAATATGTTCAGATCCAGGAGATTTTTCACTGATGTGATCTATTTCTACTTTCAGGATGAGCAAGCAAGGTTGGTGTCCCAGAGTTAATAGCTAATTAAAGGCTCAAGTCAGAACAAGCCTTAAAAAAGACACAAGGAGCTATGTATCAACCATCTGACTAGAAGACACGATACACGTCACAGGCTACAGCCATGACTAGCAGTGAGTAAAAAGGTTTTGCAATCTGAAAGAACAATGCCATAAGCTTTAACCTCGCCAAGTCAGTTACTTTGGTTTGTTATATTTGAAGAGAGGATCAGGCAGTGAATAGTCAAGAGGACATTATTACTCCTCCCATAGTTCCTCTTAGTTTTAAAAGTTACTGTGGATACACCTTACAGACATTTGAAGCATGAATCAGCTAAACCTATATAATGTGACACGTCTCCATGGTTGCTGTAGCCCAGTAGGCCTCATCATAATTGGGTAAGATTTAAAATTACTGACAGGGTTACACCAATGCACTGGGTTTGGTAAAGTATACCATTAACCACATCGCTGCGGCGGCTATTCCACCGCAGCACTAAACGGGCGGGGCGGCCGCATGGCAGCCGCATGCTGGTGACAGAACCGCTCCGTCACCAGCCGCGGTTGCGCTGTGCTCGTGACGGAGCATTTCCGTCAAGGCCCCGTCCGCCTAATAGAACGCGCCGCGCAGGCGCGGCGGCCGGGCTATGACGGAACCGCTCCGTCATCCGCACAGCGCACCCGCAGCTGATGACAGAGCGGTTCCATCATCAGCATCGAACCGGTTAACACGTAAACCCTGTTTGTTTTTTTCCCATATGTTGCATTACTTGACAACTACAGCTGTAGGTGGCACTTCTTTAAGTGATTTTCAGTTCTTCACTTCATTCCATATGTTGAGTAGAAAGAATGTAATATGTGTTGTTAGCAATATGCACACTATGAAATGGTGCTATTAGAGGCATCCCAACATTGTAGTAACTTGCAGTGACATTTAATAATGCTATTGCAGATCTTTCTATGATGATATCGTTTATAAAGGGAATTCTGTTTCATAAGGACCAGGATTTCACATGTTCTGAATGTAGATGATGTTTACTATTTGCACAATTTAATTGTAGAAATGAACACTCAAGATTTTTGTAAGCGATAGTCAGAGTTTCTAATGAATACACTGCCCAGAGGAAAGTTCTAAAGCCCACCAAAATGCTTCCTCGACTACAGTGGGTGTTACGGGAAGCGACCCTGTCCTCCCTGCTGTGATTACGTTATAGGATACATAGTAATGATCATTGCGCTTCTATTTAGTGGGAGGTTGAGAGAATGCAGAATAAATAGATGTGGAGAAAATAGTGAGTAAAATAAGTGAAAAATTATATGTCCTGCATAATGTTTTATTGATTATTTTAATAATTTGGACATTATTGTTCTAAGAGGATTGCAGGTCATTTTCTTGTTACTTAAAGCCCAACAGTTTATTCATACGTGACGGTCCACTAACATAATTAATAGGAATTGGATTAGACAATTGCATATCAATATTTAAGTGAGACATACAGAACACCCAGGGAGAATTGCAAAGAATCCTGACAGTGTGGATCACACTAGCAGCCACTGAGCACCCACATGTTAACAGCAGTGGGCATAGCACAGTGTGCTCTCTTACTCCCACAGATGATGGACGTCAGACAAGCCTTCCACACCACAAGATATAGTAGCCAACTCCTGTTGAAAATACACTTTGCCTGTTGGTGCCAGTGTGCATCACCAAATGTACAACCAGTGGTAAGCAATCTGTAAATTTTCACTGTCATTGTTAGCCCCTCTCTGCAGCTCTGTTCTGAATAGCTTCCTTGATTAATCTGCAATGGTTTAATCGACCACCACCAACGAATCCCAAATGTCTTCTGTGTGGCCAGTGCCCACCATACCTGACAGTACAGACGCTGTCTGTACCGGATGAGCGGGAGACGCTGTCTGTACCGGATTAAGGAGAAACCTTTGCGTGCTGCTATCCCTGTTGGACTATCCGCGTTCCTTGCAGGACTGTTTGTTTCCCTGGTGACACCTCGCGGTACCCACTGCGCGGGTCCCGCTTCGCTAGCGTGGCAAGGTGCTTTATCTGGTGAAGCTAACATCGGGGGCTGAAGGAGAAGGAGGAAGCACAGGGCTGCGAGCGCCAGGCGAGGGACAGGGACTCCATTGCCCAGGAGTCCCTGCGCTGCAATCACCTCCACCTGGTCGCTCTCCCTGTTCGCCCCGCCCTGAGCGCCGAGTGAAAGGCGCCTGAGAGTTGCTGGCTCAGCGGGAGGCGCTGTCTGTACCGGATTAAGGAGAAACCTTTGCGTGCTGCTATCCCTGTTGGACTATCCGCGTTCCTTGCAGGACTGTTTGTTTCCCTGGTGACACCTCGCGGTACCCGCTGCACGGGTCCCGCTTCGCTAGCGTGGCAAGGCGCTTTATCTGGTGAAGCTAACATCGGGGGCTGAAGGAGAAGGAGGAAGCACAGGGCTGCGAGCGCCAGGCGAGGGACAGGGACTCCATTGCCCAGGATTCTCTGCGCTGCAATCACCTCCACCTGGTCGCTCTCCCTGTTCGCCCCGCCCTGAGCGCAGAGTGAAAGGCGCCTGAGAGTTGCTGGCTCAGCGGGAGATGCTGTCTGTACCGGATTAAGGAGAAACCTTTGCGTGCTGCTATCCCTGTTGGACTATCCGCGTTCCTTGCAGGACTGTTTGTTTCCCTGGTGACACCTCGCGGAACCCGCTGCGCGGGTCCCGCTTCGCTAGCGTGGCAAGGCGCTTTATCTGGTGAAGCTAACATCGGGGGCTGAAGGAGAAGGAGGAAGCACAGGGCTGCGAGCGCCAGGCGAGGGACAGGGACTCCATTGCCCAGGAATCCCTGCGCTGCAATCACCTCCACCTGGTCGCTCTCCCTGTTCGCCCCGCCCATGAGCACCTTCCCACTACATATGGACTAGTTGTAGCCGCTGCGCGGGAGCGCGCGGGAGCTCACCGGGAGAAGCCCGGGACAAGGGCGGGACCGTCTGTGGCCGTCCGGGGCCGAAGGAGGCCGGGCCGGGCCACCCCATTGACGAGTAGGATCAGAGATTTATACTTCTTTCCTATTTCCCGGACTATACTGACTCATTTATTTGTGTGCCCCACTGTGATTATATACTCATAATTCCGGTTAATAATGTCCCACACGTTAAACACCACCAGCTTACCACCCCCTCATTCTGAGGGTGGCACGACCATTCTAGGTCCCTTAGATAAATTCTTTTTTAATCGCGCCAATCAAGACATAGACAAAGAGATCTCACTGGCAGAAAAACAAGCAGACCGTAGGCTGTCCATTGAGCTTCTTAAAAGTTCCATGGAAAAACGTCTGCCGCAAGCCTATCCGGCATTGGTCACCCCTCTGTCTTCTATAACTTTGCCTGGGGTGATTGAAATACCTAATGCCTCTCCCTCAACCTTGGAGATTGAGGGCGGTTCACCACAAACAACGGACAATGCCACTTTGTCCACATCTCTACCTATAAACCCCATTGTTTATCCATCCACAGTGAAAACCATAGTTAA
This sequence comes from Lissotriton vulgaris, assembly GCF_964263255.1. NCBI lineage: Eukaryota > Metazoa > Chordata > Amphibia > Caudata > Salamandridae > Lissotriton > Lissotriton vulgaris. The sequence continues at coordinate 1,604,732,445 of NC_141685.1, forward strand.
AACTAGCATGTCGGACCCAAAACCATGTGTAAAAAGGAAAAGGATTACTGCCCCGAGGAAATATCATCCCTCCAAACCCCCCAATAAGGTTAGAAAAGTGGCAAAAAATCCTTTACTTACACAAAAGGCACATAGTGGGGTAAGTGGAAGTGGCAACCTATTAAATGAGGGGGATAATGTAGTTTTAGAGAGTTCTAAACCATCATTTAGTGACCCTCAGGGGAACGGGTTGGCTGTGAACGTTCCTCTAATAGACTCATTGATACCTGAGTTGGAAAAATTACTAAGGTCGCTTTTGACACCCATAGAGGCCAAAGTAAATAAGTTAATTGACCGACTAGACCACTTTGAGCAGGCTACCTTAGACAATTTCTTCCACACTAAGTCACTAATCAAATTGCAGCCCAAGATAACTGAGTCTAGTAGGGCTCAGGAAATCCTGGAAAAGGCTCAAAATCTGCCTGTTGTAGCATCACACCCCCAAGCAGGCTGCACTACAAGCGAGTCCCTGACAAAGGGACCAAGTCAACCGCTTATTCCACCAGAGCAGGTCTGCCCGAGCACCAGCGTAAGGGAAAAAGTATCAAAAGTCCCAAACCCTATGGCAAAGGGCAAGAATAAAAAATGTCCACAAAACAGCGATACCGTCGCAAGCAACCACCAGCCAACGCCAAGCATTTCCAATCCCCAACAAACATTGGAGCAGAGGGCCTTAATGGCCCCAGGATAACCAATGCTATACCCATAAATTCTCAACAAAAATTGAATATCCCTAACTCTTGTCCTAGTGCCCCGGTTAATAGACCACCTCCGACTCACTTGGAGAAACCATCTCGGAAGATTCCTCCTGTGAATCTTACCCCGGATTCCCACCCTTTCGTGGCGGTCCTTACTAATGTTCCACCTCTTTTAGTCGGACAAAGAGAAACCTTCCAGATGCTCAAAAACAAAGTAATGCACTGGTTAAAGGAAAATAGACCATTACCGGGGGGTCTGGATGGGTTGATAATAGGGGCAAGGAGGATTGACTGGATTGGGTACACCTGTAAAAACTTGGGGGGAGACTGTATTATCATCAATTTCCAAGACCCCAGGGTGGCTGGTTGGATAACAAGGCAGGGTTGGGGTACAAGTAGCGGTGGAATAGGCATTGTGGATCTTTCTTTTTTCTACCCAAGGCAAACATGCCTAATAAAAGGTGGTCCTATGAATCTAAATAGTTTCACTAATCCCCCGATGGTAAGGATTGCACCCCCACCCTCCACCCTTCAACAATGGCAACCTCAAAACATTGGCTTAAATTATAATAATTTGGAAGGCACTCAATGTTTGAATTGGGGATATTGACCAAAGCTTAACACAAGGGGAGGCCTTTCATACTGGAAGCCTGTTGGAACCCTGAAACCCCGGCATTGAGTACTGATGTTGTGTTGAAGGTAACAAAAGATGATGAAAAGGCTGCATCTGAGGAGGAAAATACCGGGGATTTAATGCAAAACACGGGTGATGAGGTGTTAACGAAACAAAATATTGTGGGTAATGATCACAACCTGGGAGAAGAGGATGGTAGTCAATTGAATCCCATAGGATTGCCAATTGTTAATATAATAGGTAGTGACAGACCTGCTCCAGGAAGTTTTGTATCTTGGAATATTGCAGGACTGGGGAGTAAGTTGATGTTACAGTCATGGACCGACTTCATTAATGGGTTTGAACTGTGTTTTTTTCAGGAGACATGGGCCTGTGATCCTATTTACCTCCAAGGCTACCTACATTTTTCGATTCCGGCATGTCGAGGTCCTAGGGGTAGACCCAAGGGAGGCCTCACAGTCTGGATTAGGCAGAGTTCTGAATTTACTGTGAAAATGTGGGACCTGGGTTGTAGAGATATTCTAATGCTGCGAATTTCCTCAGTAAAGTGGGGAGTGATAGATTTATATAATGTCTATGCCAGAGGCTGCAATAATGGGAGTTCCCCCACTTTAGAGGCTCTATTTAATTTTCTGCAATCAAAGTCCCTTGGGAATAGAATAGTAATAGCTGGGGACTTAAATAGGACCTTTGAACCTCTAGACAGTACCGAAAACCCATTGGGGCAGGAAGAGGACAATCAATGGGGTGTTCCCTACCTGAATCTTGCCCCTGTTAAACGTTGGACAAAGGATATTCTTTCTTTAAATGCTATGTGTTTAGAATATGGGATGCGAGCCCTCAATGGAAGAACAAAGGGAGATAAGGAAGGTGTGTGTACATATGATAATGGTCACAACAGAAGTAGGATAGACTACGTTATTTGCAGTCTTAATCTTTGGCAGGGGGTTTGTGACATGGAAGTCAAGGGCAGGATAGAAAGTGATCACAACCCTCTTTGCGTGACCCACACCTGGTGGAAGCAAACACAGCCTAATTTACATGCAAATGATGGGTTGCTCCCAGACATGGCGAATAACATGCGTAGATTGAAATGGCCCTCGGTGTTGGCGAATGCAGCCTCCATGGATTTTATTGGGTCTGAAGTGGACAAAGCAATTGTTTCCATGGAATTAGCCAGCCCCACACCGCCAGGATCTAGGGCGATCACTGAAATTCACAATAATCTTTTCGCCATTTTAAAGCCGCACTTTATGAGAGCATGTAAGGGTAATCGCACAGTTTCCACCAAACCAGCTGGGTGGTTTAACCAACAGTGCAGCCTATTAGAAGCAGGGACAGGGTAGCAATTAAAGCTGCCAGGAAGCAATATAACGCTAGCATTTCCTTGGCCAAAAAAGAATGGGATGAGAAGTATTGGGAGGAATTAAAGGAGGCCTCTGGAGTAAATGATTCCAGGCTCTTCTGGAAGATAGTGAAGTGGGGCAGAGGTGGTACCCCCCAAAAAACGGACAATAATGTCATTGAATCCGACTGGGTGAACTATTTTAGGCCCCAATATGCCGAGACAAAAGATTGGGGTGGTGGGGATGCAATTTCGGCTGTATTTCCCAAGGATAATTTGTTTTCCGCCAAGGAAGTTGAACTTGTAATTAGCTCCGTTCAAGGGGGCAGGGCCCCCGGATTAGATGGGATACCCTCGGACGTTTTTAAAAATGATAAAAATAGGTGGGGCAGATATGTGCTCCTATTAGGGAACGCAATTGCAAAAGGTGCGCTAGTCCCGGAACAGTGGAAGGGAGCCATTATTATACCTGTCCACAAAAAAGGAGATCGATCCCTCCCAGCTAATTACAGGCCCATAAGTTTGATTGCCACCATCCAAAAAGTAATTGAGAAGATGGTGGTAAACAAACTTATGGACTGGGTGGACGAAAATAATTCTCTTTCCCCCTTTCAGGCAGGCTTCCGGAGGGCTACCAGTACCATCGACCAGGTGTTCCGCTTTACTATGTTACGGTGGGGGACGGTACTCCTTGGTGGGGGCAGCCTGTATGTCGCTTTTGTCGACCTGCGGGCTGCCTTCGACCTAGTCCCAAGGGGCAAGCTCTAGGCAGTGCTAAGTAAGATAGGCATTCCTGCAGAATTGCTCACTTTAATTATGAGGTTGCACGAATGCAATTTTGCCAAAGTACAGTGGGGGACAAATGGTCAATCCTCAATCGACTTTCCTGTGGAGCGTGGGGTGCGTCAAGGTTGTGCAATGGTACCCTTGCTCTTCACATTATATATCAATGGGATAGTCGGCAGGATGCAGGACGCTAGTGTGGATGCGCCTTCGTTGGCGGGCATCAGGGTTCCGATCCTGATGTTCGCTGACGACACTTTAATAATGTCCAAGACCCCAGCCGGTTTGCAACGGGCCCTGAATATTTTTGATGACTTTTGCCAGGAGCATGGCCTGGAAGTAAACATAGGCAAGACCAAGTTGATGGCTTTCTCCCGAGGATGTAAACCTCGCCCTAGGATATATTTGAATAACATTGGGCTTGAGGTCGTAAGGGAGTTCACTTACCTGGGGGTACAAATCGCAAGTAATTATGGTTGGTCCCACCATATAGAAAAGGCGGTCTTGAAACACCAGCAAATATCGGGGGCCTTACGGGTGGCGCACAATAGATCTAAAACAAAACCCATAAAACCTGTCCTCGCTGTATATGATGCTAAGGCAATAGGATCGGCCTTATATGGGGCGGAGCTGTTTGGTTTTGACAAATTAACTTCCTTACAGATAGCTGAGAACAGGTTTCTTAGGGGAATTACGGGACTGCCCCAGAGTACCCCATTAATCCCTCTTAGCCTCGACCTGGGAAGAAGATCGGTAACTGACCGAGCCAGACTGCGTCCCATCCTATTTTGGAGACGACTTTGGTCCACCCCTGAAATTAGGCATTATGCGGAAGGTTTCCTGGCAATAATCAAAATTGATACCTTCCATAAAATATCATGGCTGAAAAACTTAAGGGTATTGCTAGGTGAACTAGGTCTTTCCAACCTTTGGGATAATCCATCGGGGGAAGTATTCCCGAGTAAAAATACACTTAAAGCATTATATTGGGAATGGATAGACGTGAGGCTTTGGAGAGGGGTCAAATCTGGCTCAATGGGAGGTCGTTTTCTGGAAAGTAAAATGTGTCCTGTACTAGAAAATTACTGGGACAGTATAACTGTTCCTATGGACAGAAAGTTATTCTTCCAATTAAGATCTGGTTCCCTCCCGTTGAGACATTTAACAGGCAGATGGAAGAGTTTGAATACCCAGTGCTGCCCAGCGTGCGGCACAACTAACGAAAGTGTGGGACACTTCCTATTTGCTTGTAAGGCTTATGCCTCCCCAAGAAGGGTTTGGTTAACTCCTACCTGTAAGAACCTTGGGACATCTAGTGCAGCTGAGGCGCAGAGAATTATTTGTACTACTTCTGAGGAGCCTATTGTCATGGGAATAGCAAAGAATCTGGGGTGGGCTTGGTCCATCAGGCGGAGAGCTCTTTCTCCTAAAGTATCTTGACTATGTTTTAACTTGTATATCTTTTTGTTTTATAACGACTAAGCTTGCGCAACCGTTTTAATGTATTGGATGAAATGTCTTGACTAAGTGTGATGTTTTTATATATATGTATGTTGTGCTTTTATGAGTCTATAACTCGAATAAAGCTTTTCTACCTTTCTCACTCTGCTAAAGGTCCTTGCAGAGGTGAGCAATTCCTCATCAGTAAAATGTTTCTACTCCTCACAAAAAAAGATCAACTTCCTTTCTTAAGATACACTGTGTCATCTCAGGTTGGGCAACTGAACATCTAATTTCATCTCACCATCTAGTCTCTTCCAAATCCAGTCATTACAGAAGGCATTCTAAAGTTAAACATGATGCTACAGAAAATATAATGTGAAATAAGGAAGCATGGTCTTGAAGGCTCTTTCTTTTTCAAAACGGTGACTTTCCACAGAGCCGAGAAGGTCCACTGCCATCGAGACCTTACCAGTTCTACTCACATATAGATTTTAGTAAGGTGGGTTATGTGGTTGACTACGTCAAATGCAGCCACTCACTAGCACTGATGCACTACCAATTTCAAAGAGTTTCACATTGTCATCCAACACTTGGAACTCAACTTTTCTGTGCTGCATCTGCCTCCCGCACACAATTGTGACTGGAGATGTGATTGTGTAGCTGTTCAAAACCATTTTTTCCGTTAGTACCGCAACAAAGGGGAGACTGGTTACTGAGCTTAACTTCTGAACGCAAGTTGGCAGCCATGGCCTCTGCAGGTAAGAGCTGTGAGGCTGGGGAGGGGAGGGTTTAGAGGGACGATGACGAGCGAAATTTAAATAAATAATACATTTTCCCTTGTCATCATCTGTCGAAACCCCTCCCCCACTCGGCCCCATAATCCTAGAGTGAGAAACTGAGAATGAAAACTATGGGACAATTCACAAAAAGGTTCTAAATCTGCACTTATAATAGTATTAACTAGAAACACGTGTATTTTTGCTACTTCTTGGTATTCACAAACATTCCTAGTTGTGTACCTGGATTTGTTTCCCTGGCCTTCATTTCCCCAATGAAAAACTCCATATACTGCCCATGTATGCACTAAGGAAAAGGTGACCAATGTGCAAATGCAATTTTGTCTTTTCTTTTTTCTCTACGGTGAAATTTTTTTTCCGAAGTATTAAACTCATTCACTCTCGCCATTATTACTTTTATGATTTCCTGGAAGGTATAAATAAAGGCATTTCGCCTTACAGCCCAAAACACCTTTTGTGAATTGCACCTACTGCCTTAAGCACCGGGCATGCACCATTTCTGGTCTTTCCTAAAGTCACTGGCAACCAGAACAGTTTGTGTCCAGTACCCAGCTGCTGCTTTTGGATTACTAGCTTTTAAAATAAAAGTATGGTACTGGAGCCTCGTTTGCTCTATTCTTACAGTTTGCATGTGCTAAATAATGACATAAACGAACTACTCCTACTGTACAATTCCTAATTGTTTTGACAAATATAAAACTAAGGGACGTTTTTATCCCTTGCATTCCCAGGCATGAGGCCATGCACACCTAACTAAGCGTCATCTGTCAACAGCTAATTATCTTTGTCGGATTGACAGCTAAACTAGGGCTTGACTTTCAGTAATTACAACATTGGTCTCGCATTACACTATGGTGCATCTAAATCATTTCTGAAATCTCTGCAGTTAGGATGGATTATCAATAAACTGCGTGTATGAGAGCTTTCTCAATGTGCTGCAATATTCACGGAAATACTGTTGTTAAAATACACAAGTTAGTCAAATAATTTAAGGAAAATATCTTAATCAAACGTTTACAGGTTAACATATAGGACAGGACCTCAGTTCAAAATGAAAATAAATAAGCTTTTATTATGAATGAATGATGAGGATAATCTTTTACTTGCAATGGTAATATAAATTATTTTAGTTGAGATATATTATAGAGCACAAACCCACATGGTGGGTCTAGGGCTATACAGGTTGTGGAAGGACAGTTTCTGATCTTATTCCTGGTATGCAGTAGCCAATACGTAGTAGGAGCGAGGGAGAAGCCAGAACATTATTATGCCCCCGACTTTGAATTAAAGCTCTGATAGCACTAAGTGAGTGAGCACAACCCTCCCTAGAAGATCTCCACTGTCTCTTCCATCCAATAATATTTCCAGTCATTCTTTCACCCTTCTATCCACCTCTGATATCCACTATTTTCACCTTTACATCCTGTCATCCATTAATCTATCTTCCCCATTCGTTCAATGGATGTATTCACTTTGCCATCCTTCCACCGATCCATCCACTCTGCCACCCATCCTTCTACTCTGCCATCCATCTAATCTGCCACCCATTCCCTCTGCCGTTCATAATTTCATCCATCCATCTATCCAATCTTTCATACATCCACTCTGCCATACATTCACTCATCCATCCACAGGGGTGAAAACCCTCTCATCCATCCATCCATTCCTTTACTCTGCTATCCTTTCACCTGTCCATCCACCTATTCCTCCCTTTACTATGCTATTCTTTTTTCTGTCCATCCGCCTATCCTTTCACTCAGTCATCCAGCCTGTTACACTGCCACCTGTCAATCTATCTATTTATTCACTCACCCTTTCACCCACTCAAACTAAGGTGCAGATTTATCAACGAGTTGTGTCGTCCTTGTGCTACAGATGGGTAACAGAACTACTAAATTGGATTTATTAAGCCACACAAGATCACCTCGCATGGCCATGCCTTGGTTGATAAATCTAGCGTAATGCAATGCAGTGCAAATCGTTACATCACTGTGCCCCATGGAGGCGTTTCATGGGTGGAGGGTGTGTATTCCCACGCAACCGCCCATGGATTTTTGCACATTTCTAGATTTACCATTATTAGTAGACCTGGCAATGCATCAAAAATCTATGCCTAACCAGGCGAGGCATAACAAGGAGAAATATCTTTATTTCTCATAGTTATTTCCTCTTTCTTTGTGTGCTACATTTCCCGCACAAATAGAAAGAGGAACATGCCTCAGAGTATTGTTTTTGTGCTGGAGGGTGTCTCCTCCACAAAAACAACCATGTCTGTAATGCAGGCATACTTGCACCACAACACATAGTTACTTGCGTTGGCGCTAGGAATCACATTGTGCGCAAGGAAAGGACAGGAATGCGCCATATGATGTAAAATGTAGTGCATTCCTGCCCTTTCACGCAGCACATCGCAGCAAGGTGGCTTGCTGCACTAGACTGTTTGAAATATTGATAAATCTGCTCCTAACTCTCTGAAGTATTGACAAATTGTACATTGCATAGTTCACAAAGAGTTGGACACTTGGACGGTGGAATAAAAGGTTTGTGTCAGAATTGTTTCACTACAAATGAGAGTCTGAAGAGAGATTATGGCGTAAAATGAAGTTTTGCTTATGTTTGGCCACAACTTTTAGTTAGTAAAACTTGCAATTTTGAATAGCATTTCCCAGAACTTGCAGAGCAAACCACTCGGAACTTCACAAACCCTTCTTGAGAGCAACAGGTTATGCAGATTCTTCTTCTGCAGCAGAGCCTTTGGAGCAACCTAAGTGTGTAGTGCAACGAGTCACATTTGCTGCTGTTGATTGGGGGCACACGTTCAATTATTTTTGGACAGTGTTTTTTGTACAATGGATTTCCCTATTAAAGTCAGTCATTTAGCAGTAAGGTCGAAACTTGTAATGAAGATCTCCTTTGTTCATTATTTTTGCAGACCCATAAATCACTGCATAAGGCATTGGTGATGAAACTAATTTCAGAGTGGGAGTGTTGCCATCAATCCTACATTATTGAAATCATCTGGATTGTGAAAAATCCAAGCGTCACACAAAGAACAATTGTAGTGTAGGCGAGAGGTATGTATATAGCTAGTGGTGTATTTTGGAGCACACTGTCACAAATATATTTCTAAAGCATAGTGTGGTAGTGCACTGTCATTTATAGACAGCACATTTTCCATTGAAATGGCTACTAAATTTGGGCACACAGTTTTACTGATAAATCTTTACAAGGCTCAAACAATAATGTGTGGAAGTCTTGTTTCTGTGAATATTTCACCTATGCATCACCAAGGTTGTTTGCATTGATTTTATTCAAATCTTTGCTTCCATAACACTTCAGAATTACAAACAAGCTTCGGCATAACCAATAGGTCTCTCTTTTGGAACCTTCTAAGTATTTAGTTATGCAGCACACTATCCTTGGTGCAACCACATGAACTGTTGTGTGGTTAAACACTTATAAGGTCCCAAAGGCGAGACCTATTGGCTATGCCAATGCTTGGTGTGGTTGTGTGTGTGGTTGTATGTGTGTGTGTGGTTGTGTGTGTGGTTGTGTGTGTGGGTGTGTGTGGCTGTGTTGTGTATGGGTGTGGCTGTGTGTGGGTGTGGTTGTGGTTGTGTATTTGTAGTTGGGTGTGGTTGGGAGTAGTTGTGTGTGGCTGTGTGTGTGATTGTGGTTGTGTGTGTGGTAGTTTGTGTGGTTGTGTGTGTGGTCGTGTGTGGTTGTGTGTGGTTGTGGGTGTTGTTGTGTATGTGTGTGGTTGTGTGGTTGTGTGGTTGTGTGTGTGGTTGTGCATGTGGTTGTGTGCATGGTTGTGTGTGTGGTTGTGTGTGTGGTTGTGGTTGTGTGTTTGTATGTGTGGTTGTGTGCGTGGTTGTGTGTGTCATAGTATGAGTAGTTGTGGTTGTATGTGTGGTTGTGGTTGTGTGTGTGTGGTTGTGGTTGTATGTGTGGTTGTGTGTGGTTGTGTGTGTGTGGTAGTGATAGTGTGGTTGTGTGTGTGGTTGTGCGTGTGGTTGTGTTGCTGTTGTGGTTGTGTGGTTTTGTGTGTGGTTGTGTGTGGTTGTGTGTGTGTGGTTGTGTGCATGTGTTTGTGTATGTGGTTGTGTGTGTGGTTGTGGTTTTCTGTGGTTGTGTGGATGTGTGTGTACTTGTGTGAGTGGTTGTGGTTATGTGTGTTGGTTGTATGTGGTTGTGTGTGTGTTGTTGTGTATGTGGCTGTGGTTGTGTATGGTTGTGTGTGTGGTTGTGTGTGTGTGGTTGTGTGTGTGGTTGTGTGTGCATGGTTGTGTGTGATGGTTCTGTGTGTGTGGTTGTGTGTGTGGTTGTGTGTGTGTGTGATTATGTGGTTGTGTGTGTGTAGTTGTGTGTGGTAGTGGTTGTGTGTGGTTGTGTGTGTGTGTGTGTGGTTATATGTGTGGTTGTGGTTGTGTGTGGTTGTGTGTATGTGGTTCTGTGTGTGGTTGTGTATGTGGTTGTGTGTGTTTGGTTGTGTGTGTGTGGTTGTGTGTGTCATGTGTGTGGTTGTGGGTGTGTTTGTGTGTGTGGTTGTGTGTGTGATTGTGTGCGTGTGGTTCTGTGTGTGGTTGTGTGTGTGGTCATGGTTGTGTGTGTGTGTGTGGTTGTGGTTGTGTGTGGTGTGCTTGTGGTTGTGTGTGTGTGGTTGTGTGTGTGGTTGTGTGTGTGTGTGGTTGTGTGTTTGTGGTTGTGTGTGTAGTTGTGTGTGTGCTCATGGTTTTTGTGGTTGAGTGTGGTTATGTGTGTGTGGTTGTGTGTGTTTATGTGTGTGTGGTTGTGTTTGTGTGTGGTTGTGTGTGTGATTGTATGTGTGGTTGGGTGTGGTTGTGTTGTTTTGTGTGGTTGTATTTGTTGTTGTGTGTGGTTGGTTGTGTGATGCTGTGTGTGGTTGTGTGGTGTGTGTAGTTGTGTGTGGTTGTGTGTGTGTGGTTGTGTGTGGTTGTGTGCATGTGTTTGTGTATGTGGTTGTATGTGTGGTTGCGGTTTTCTGTGGTTGTGTGGATGTGTGTGTACTTGTTTGTGTGGTTGTGGTTATGTGTGTTGGTTGTATGTGGTTGTGTGTATGTTGTTGTGTGTGGTTGTGTGTGTGGTTGTGTGTGTGCTTGTGGTTGCGTGTGCTTGTGGTTGTGTGTGCCGTTGTGTGTGTGTGGATGTGTGTATGTGGTTAAGTGTGCTGTTGTGGTTGTGTGGTTGTGTGTGTGGTTGTGGTTGTGTGTGTGTGGTTGTGGTTGTGTGTGGTTGTGTGTGTGGTTGTGTGTATGTGGTTGTGTGTGGTTGTGTGAGTGGTTGTGTGTGTGGTTGTGGTTGTCTGTGGTTGTGTGTGTACTTGTTTGTGGTTGTGATTCTGTGTGTTGGTTGTATGTGGTTCTGTGTGTGTTTTTGTGTATGTGACTGTGGTTGTGTGTGGTTGTGTGTGTGCTTGTGTGTGTGCTTGTGGTTGTGAGTGTGTAGTTGTGTGTGGTTGTGTTATTGAGTGGTTCTGTGTGGTTGTGTATGGGTGGCTGTGTGCGTGGTTGTGTGTGGTTGTATGTGTGGTTGTATGTGTGGTTGTGTGTGTGATTGTGGTTCTGTGTTTGTGGTTGTGTGTGATTGTGTGCATGTGGTTGTGTGTGGTTGTGTGCATGTGGTTGTGTGTGTGGTTGTATGTGTGGGTGTGTGGGTGTGGCTGTGTGTGGTTGTGTGTGTGGTTGTGTGTGTATGTGGCTGTGTGTGTGGTTGTGTGTTGTTGTGTGTGGTTGTGTGTGTGGCTGTGTGCGGTTGTGATTGTGGTTGTGTGTGTGATGTGGTGGTTGTGTGTGTGTGGTTGTGTGTGTGGTTGCAGTGGTGTGTGGTTGTGTGTGTGGTTGTGTGTGTGGATGTGTGTGGTGAAGTATGTGGTTGTGTGTGGTGAAGTGTGTGGTTGTGTGTTTGGTTATGTATGTGTGTGGTTGTGCGTATGTGTGTGGGTGTGTGTGGTTGTGAGTGTGTAGTTGTGTGTGTGATTGTTTGTATGCGTGGTTGTGTGTGTGATTATGTGTGTGGTTAGGTGTGGTTGTGTGTGTGTGGTTGTGTGGTTGTGTGTGTGTGTGTGTGGTTGTGTGTGTGTGGTTGTGTGTGTAGTTGTATGTGCGTGGTTGTGTGTGATGGCTTTGTGTGCGGTTGTGTGTGTGGTTGTGCGTGTGCATGGTTATGTGGTTGTGTGTGTGTGTGTGTGTGGTTGTGTGTGTATGTGGCTGTGTGTGTGGTTGTGTGTTGTTGTGTGTGGTTGTGTGTGTGGCTGTGTGCGGTTGTGATTGTGGTTGTGTGTGTGATGTGGTGGTTGTGTGTGTGTGGTTGTGTGTGTGGTTGCAGTGGTGTGTGGTTGTGTGTGTGGTTGTGTGTGTGGATGTGTGTGGTGAAGTATGTGGTTGTGTGTGGTGAAGTGTGTGGTTGTGTGTTTGGTTATGTATGTGTGTGGTTGTGCGTATGTGTGTGGGTGTGTGTGGTTGTGAGTGTGTAGTTGTGTGTGTGGTTGTTTGTATGCGTGGTTGTGTGTGTGATTATGTGTGTGGTTAGGTGTGGTTGTGTGTGTGTGGTTGTGTGGTTGTGTGTGTGTGTGTGTGGTTGTGTGTGTGGGGTTGTGTGTGTAGTTGTATGTGCGTGGTTGTGTGTGATGGCTTTGTGTGTGGTTGTGTGTGTGGTTGTGCGTGTGCATGGTTATGTGGTTGTGTGTGTGTAGTTGTGTGTGGTAGTGGTTGTGTGTGGTTGTGTGTGTGTGGTTATATGTGTGGTTGTGTCTGGTTGTGTGTATGTGGTTCTGTGTGTGTGTGGTTGTGTGTGTGTTTGTGTGTGTCATGTGTGTGGTTGTGGGTGTGTTTGTGTGTGTGGTTGTGTGTGTGGTTTTGTGTGGTTGTGTGTGTGGTTCTGTGTGTGGTTGTGTGTGTGGTTGTGGGTGTGTGTGTGTGGTTGTGGTTGTGTGTGGTGTGTTTGTGGTTGTGTGTGTGTGGTTGTGTGTGTGGTTGTATCTGTTCTTGTGGTTGTGTGTGGTTGTGTGTGTGTGGTTGTGTGTGTGGTGTGTTTGTGGTTGTGTGTGTGTGGTTGTGTGTGTGGTTGTATCTGTTCCTGTGGTTGTGTGTGTGTGGTTGTGTGTGTGGTTGTATGTGTGGTTGTGTGGTTGGGTGTGGTTGGCTGTGTTTGTGTGGTTGTGTGTGTGGTTGTGGTTGTGTTTGTGTGTAGTTGTGTGTGTGTTTGTGGTTGCGTGTGGTGTGTTTGTGCTGTGTTTGTGGTTGTGTGTGTGGTTGTGTGTGTGTGTGGTTGCGTGTGTGGTTGTGTGTTTTCTTGTGGTTGTGTGTGGTTGTGTGTGTGGTTGTGTGTGTTCAGTTGTGTGTGTGCTCGTGGTGGTGTGTGGTTGAGTGTGGTTGTGTGTGTGTGTGTGTGGTTGTGTGTGTTTATGTGTGTGTGGTTGTGGTTGTGTGTGTGGTTGTGTGTGTGGTTGTGGGTGTGTGTGTGTGGTTGTGGTTGTGTGTGGTGTGTTCATGGTTGTGTGTGTGTGGTTGTGTGTGTGGTTGTATCTGTTCTTGTGGTTGTGTGTGTGTGTGGTTGTGTGTGTGTGGTTGTGTGTGTGGTGTGTTTGTGGTTGTGTGTGTGTGGTTGTGTGTGTGGTTGTATCTGTTCTTGTGGTTGTGTGTGGTTGTGTGTGTGTGGTTGTGTGTGTGGTTGTATGTGTGGTTGTGTGGTTGGGTGTGGTTGTGTGTGGTTGGTTGTGGTTGGCTGTGTTTGTGTGGTTGTGTGTGTGGTTGTGGTTGTGTTTGTGTGTAGTTGTGTGTGTGTTTGTGGTTGCGTGTGGTGTGTTTGTGCTGTGTTTGTGGTTGTGTGTGTGGTTGTGTGTGTGTGTGATTGCGTGTGTGGTTGTGTGTGTGGTGTGTTTGTGGTTGTGTGTGTGTGGTTGTGTGTGTGGTTGTATCTGTTCTTGTGGTTGTGTGTGTGTGTGGTTGTGTGTGTGGTTGTATGTGTGGTTGTGTGGTTGTATCTGTTCTTGTGGTTGTGTGTGTGTGTGGTTGTGTGTGTGTGGTTGTGTGTGTGGTGTGTTTGTGGTTGTGTGTGTGTGGTTGTGTGTGTGGTTGTATCTGTTCTTGTGGTTGTGTGTGTGTGTGGTTGTGTGTGTGTGGTTGTGTGTGTGGTTGTATGTGTGGTTGTGTGGTTGGGTGTGGTTGTGTGTGGTTGGTTGTGGTTGGCTGTGTTTGTGTGGTTGTGTGTGTGGTTGTGGTTGTGTTTGTGTGTAGTTGTGTGTGTGTTTGTGGTTGCGTGTGGTGTGTTTGTGCTGTGTTTGTGGTTGTGTGTGTGGTTGTGTGTGTGTGTGGTTGCGTGTGTGGTTGTGTGTTTTCTTGTGGTTGTGTGTGTGGTTGTGTGTGTTCAGTTGTGTGTGTGCTCGTGGTGGTGTGTGGTTGAGTGTGGTTGAGTGTGGTTGTGTGTGTGTGTGGTTGTGTGTGTGGTTGTGTGTGTTTATGTGTGTGTGGTTGTGGTTGTGTGTGTGGTTGTGTGTGTGGTTGTATGTGTGGTTGTGTGGTTGGGTGTGGTCGTGTGTATGTGTGGTTGTGGGTGTGGTTGTGTGTGTGGTTGTGTTTGTGGTTGTATATGTAGTTGTGTGGGTGTGTGTGTGCTTGTGTGTGTGCTTGTGGTTGTGTGTGGTTGTGCATATGGTTGTGTCTGTGTTTGCGTGTGTGTGGTTGAATGATTGTGTGTGGTTGTGTGTGTTAATGTGTGTGTGGTTGTATGTGTGGTTGTGTGTGTGGTTGTGTTTGTGGGTGTGTTTTTGTGTGTGTGGGGTTGTGTGTGTGCCTGTATGTGTGCTTGTGTGTGTAGTTGTGTGTGTGCTTGTGGTTGTGTGATTGTGTGTGTGTTGTGTTTGTGGTTGTGTTTGTGGTTGTTTGTGTGTTTGTGTGTGTGTGGTTGTGTGTGCTTGGGTTTGTGTTACTATCCTTGTGGGGACTTGGGTGTGATTACACATTCACGCTGTGGGGACTTGATTACGCTCTGGGGACCTAAACCCAGGTCCCCACAAGGCACTGTCCTTTAAATGGTAAAAAAACGGCTTCAGGAACATCTGTGTCAATTTTTACAACTTTTTTCAAAAAGTGTCTTGTGGGGACCTGTGTTTCATGACGTGTGTTTATATTTTTGCTCAGCTCTGCCCCTGTAGACAGGATGCGGTACTGCGGTCTTAAACACACTTTCTTCACCAGGATCACATGTTAGAAGCAGAAAGCGCACACATTTCAAAGGAAAAGCTGCATAATGCAGTGCCAAATAATATTTGTCATGCAAAATACATTTTTCCCCATTTAATAAAGTAAAACTGTATTGAAATGAAACTTTTGAATTTAGACTTTTTGAGTTTAAAAATTGTTAGTGCTTTTATAAACATTGCTAAAAGCAATTTGGTTAGTTTTGAATCTAATATTACTTCACTAGTGCAGTTTGATCCTTATCTGCAATTAACGATTGATGGTGCATTAAACCGTGATACAATATAAACTGATCTGATTGTTTTTTGCAAATTTGATTACATACTAATATGCACTTTGGAATATGTTCTTAAGATGATAGCTGATGAGTGAGTGCCTAGAGTTGCATCATGCTAACAGCTACGTTCTCTCAGACACCAAACTGCGATTATGTATGCCCACAGCGTGGGAAAGTTGAACTTTAATAGAAAAAGCATGTTCTTAGAAAATTAGTGACATTCTTTGAAAATATATTCAAATATTGCCATTTGATGTAATTACATTTAAATCCTTTTAATTTCTTAGTTTCCAAACTGTTACCAATGGTTTACAAATTAAAGCAGCTTCATTCCCAAAGATGGGTGAAGAACAGTCATATAACAAGCATTGGCAAAGCCAACAGGTGTCATCTACGAGAGAGCTACTGGCTTTGTCAGAGTTTTTTTGCCCTGTTGTACAGCAGTGTGCCTGCTCTGCCGCATGGATGAAAATGAAATTCTAAAAAAGCACTATGATGCAGCCAAAGTGGACCACATCATGACACTTATTTTTATTACTGATGGGAGGGTGGGGGCGTGTGAGGGATCAACACTAACAATGGAGGCGGTGGGTAAAAGAAAAATCACTGACGCTGCCACTACTGATCATAGTATATAAAGCAGTTTCAGAGCCTCCTTGGCTTATTCAATTATAAAATGTTGACTCTGATATATATCATGCTTAGTGAAGTAGGTACAGAGACACAGGGTCCTGGTTCACCGTAATTAGTGGCTATTTTTTAAAATCCAAAACATGGGAGGTAGATAGGAGACCCAATCCTATCTTGCATTAGGGCCCATCTTGCCCTTAGTACTGCATTGGAACCAACACGGATCACTGTTTGGACTTAGTGTTTCGGCTAAGGTGCAAAGTTCTGCTGTAAAATGGGACACCTCATTTTGGGGTCCACTTCAATTTGCTCTTCCTGCGTATTTAAATATTGTTTGCCTTTCTAGATCACAATAGTTTAATTACAACATACTGCAGTAGCATAGGCAGTGCTCAACTACCTTCTTTATGGGAGAGATAGTTTTCAAGCCGGAAGTGTAGAGAGCATGTGGCGTTATGCAGAGTTGCAAACTTTGAACTTGATTCTTGACATTGGCTTAACATCCTGTGATTCTGGTCACATCTCTCAATCTCCCTGTGCCTAAAGAAATTGTACGTGACTTAACTGGTGCTCATGTAAAGTGCTTCAAAGTGGAGTGACACAAGCACAGCAATGGTGGGAATGAGGCATTTACAGAAGTATGTGAGAATTGGCTTCCGTTGCTTTACCATGAGAACTTTTGTGTGAGTCAAGTCTACCAATGTAATCTCAACTATGGGTGAGGATGATATAGGCTACTGCTCTGTTATGAGGTAGCTGCAGCCTGTGACACATCATTACTAGACCTACTGAGAAGATGAACTGCCTGTGTGTTCATATTTATTCCTCTTTCCTTCAATTGGGAATGTTACTATCATCTGCCTTGAGAAAAAACTCAGGCAGGGCTTCAGGGCAATGACCCTCGCACATAACAAATGGTCCGTTAACAAGTGAATAAGCTGGTGCACCTAAACCTCCTGAAGTTGGTTCCACTTCCAGAGCAAGAGATGGGCCCTGCTGGTAAGATCACACCTTTGGAAAGAGAAGCCCCATGGGCTGTGCCTGACTTAAGACCCTGAAAGCAACTAGGCAGGGAATGAAGCATCCAAAACAGATGGCCTCACTGATCAAAAACATTTGCTCACGGCATAACATACATCAGTAGCAAAATGTCCAGAGCACATAATTGTTGTACAGAGCTAACTCTTTTAGCTACTCAAAGCCCTTACTATTTATTTATTTATTTATTTATTTTTTAAATTTCTAAAGCGCGCAAATACCTTTCGGTGTCTCGGCGCTGGAGTTTGCAGATTGCAGGGGTTCCACTGACGTCTTACTGGTTAAAGAGCCAGGTCTTGAGGTGTTTGCGAAATGAGAGTAGTGAGGATTGATTTTTGACAGAGGAGGGGATCAGATTCCATAATTTTGATGCTGCCACTACAAAACGTCTATCTCCCCATGATACTTTTTTTGTGCATGGGATTTGAAGCTGTTGGGCCGAAGAAGAACGTAGTGTTCGGCTGGGTTTGTACAGTTTGAATGCTCTTTTGAAAAAATCAGGTCCATTATTGTTTAAGGCCTTGTGAATAATACACACGGCCTTAAACTTTATCCGGCTTCTAATTGGTAACCAGTGGAGCTCACGAATTGTGGGAGAAATAGAAGCGTGCTTAGGTATACCCATAAGAATTCTTGCAGCAGCGTTCTGGACAAGCTGTAATTTGCTCAGAACTTGCTCTTGTGCGTTAAGCAATAGACCATTGCAATAATCCACCCTAGATAACACCAGGGAGGACATTAAGGTTTTGCCTGCAGTTCGGGGGAGAAAGGGGAGCAGTTTCTTCACCATTCTCAGGGTAAAGAAGGAAGCTGACACCACCGCGTTGGCGTGGCTTAGAAACGTAAGCTTATTATCAAAAAGCACGCCCAGGTTTTTCACCTTAGTTACAGGTGATGGGGGAGCTCCCAATTCCGAAGGCCACCAGACCGGAGACCAAGACGGAGTCAGTTCGCCAAAAACCATCACCTGCGTCTTGTCGGAATTTAGCTTTAAGCAATTCCGATTCATCTATGACTATGCACTTATTCTGTATTAAAATGACTCAATCCTGGAGAACCTCATTCTCCACCAAGACAAGAAGGGCTTGTACCGCAGACATAGGGTGCATAAAAAATGGACAAGTACCTGCACCTCATTCCTGGTGGCCAGTGATAGTTTGTTCATCTTCCGCTTTATTGTTTTATTGTTTTGCTATATTTCACTGTTGTGTCTGTGACTATTGTTGTTCTGTCTTCCCCCACAGCCTGTTTGCTGTCTGTGCCCGTTTTCCTCCCTCTGTTCCCCTCGCTGTCCCAGTGTCTCTCACCCCAGTTTCTCCTTCTTTCCCCCTCGCTGTCCCCGTGTCTCTCAGCCCGGTTTTTTCTTCTCTACCCCTCGCTGCCCCCATGTCTCTGCCCGGTTTTTCCTTCTCTATCCCTCGCTGCCCACATGTCGCTCAACCCAGTTTTCCTTTCTGTTTCCCTTCGCTGCCCCCTGCCTCTCTGCCCGTTTTTGCCTTCTGTTCCTCAGCTGCCCCTGTATTCTTGTGCCTTTTTTGTCTTCTGTGCCACTCGTTTTTTCCCTATATTTCTGTGCTCTCTTACCTCTGTGACACTCGTTTTTCCTGTATTTCTGTGCCCTCTTGCCTTCTGTGACACTCATTTTCCATTGTTTTTGTGCCCTTTTGCCTTCTGTTCCCTTCATCGTCCCTCACTGCCCCCCGTTGATGCGTCCCCTGCGGCCCACCCCCTGACTGCCTACTCGCTGCCCCCACCTCCCAGCTGCTCCTCCCTCCCACCTCCCCATATATGCCGGTCGCTGTGCGGCCCACAGCAGCCACGCTGCTGGTGCACCGAAGGAGCGCCTAAGGCAAGCCCGTCTGTGCCAGTCCGCGCCTGACCACGCCCAGTGCCAGAAACCCTGCCCCCCCACCCGCACCTGCCACTACGATGCCAGCACTCTGCACGCTCTCAACTCTGGACGTACCCACACCGGCTTCAAGGCAACCCCAAAACGCACACATGGTCCCTTCACCTGCCGGAACTGCAGCTACACCGGCCTCAGAGCCAAGGAACCACCCACCAAGAAACCACGTCCGATGCATACTACTAAACACACGCTCTGCATGCAAAAACGACATCGAGCTATGGGACCTGCTCAACACAGCACCCAGGGACTTCGACTTCCTGACTGAGACTTGGTTGAACGAATCCTCCACACCCAACATCGCCTTAGCCATTCCAGGATCACCCGCAGAGACCGCACCAACGGAGCCTGAGAAAGAATCGCCATCGTCCACAAGAACAGCATCAGGGTCTCGACTAGCACCGACGACGCGCTCAGCACCACCGAACACATGCACTTTCCGATCCACACAATCCCTAACTCCACCCTTAGAGGCACCCTCGTCTACCGACCCCCCGGACCCTGTCTCCAGTTCAGCGACTCCATCGCAGACTTCATTAGCACGAACGCCCTGCCCTCCACCGACTACATCCTTCTCGGAGACCTGAACTTTCACCTTGAGAACAACAAGGACAACAACTTCACAACCCTGATCGATAAACTCGCCAACCTCAGACTGAAGCAACTCGCCACAATGCCCACCCACTCCACCGGCCACATGCTCGACCCCGTCTTCTCCTCAAGCCCGAACATCTCCATCAGTCACACCACGGAACTCCTCTGGACCGACCACCACTGCATCCACTTCGCCTTCCAGAAACCCATCACACACCACTGCACCCAACAGATCCCTCACCACTGCTGGAGCAAAATCACCGAAGACCCACTACATGCAAACCTTGCTCTCAGCCCACCCACTGAAACCCTCCAACACAGACGACGCTGCCCACAGTCTCAGACGCTGGATCGAGCCCCGCTGAAGAACCCTCCCCAACCCCCACACAGAGACACCAGCAAGAGGGCCAGCAGCTTCACCCCAGAACTCCTTGCCTCCAAGCAAGCCTGCCGGAAACTAGAGAAGGAATGGCACAGTGAACAAAATCCGGACAGCCACGCAGCACACAAAGACGCCATTCGCAACCACCACCACCAGGGTGGCCAAGAGGACCTTCTTCAAAGACCGCCTCAACAACAATGCACACAATAGCAAGGAGCTCTTCAACATCGTGAATGAACTCTCCAACCCCAGCTCCAACACCAATGACATCCCGCCATCGCATCCCCTGTGCGACTCCCTCGCCACCTTCTTCCACCGCAAGATAGCAGACATCCACGACAGCTTCAACACCCAGACAGCCACAACAGACAAGTACACAACAAACCCTCCGCACACCATCGACCAACGACCCCATGCTAGCCTGGGCCAGCGTGAGCGTCGATTACATCATCAGGACGATATGCACTATCCACTCTGGCTCTCCGTCAGACCCATTCCAGCACCACGTCTTCAACAAAGCAAGAAGCTCCATCGCACTCCCCCTGCAAAACCTAATCAATCTCTCCGTCAAGACCACAACTTCCCAGAGAGCTGGAAACATGCCGAGATCAACGCCCTATAAAAAAAAACCTAAGGCAGACCCAAGAGACCTCAAGAACTTCTGGTCCATCTCTCCGCTCCCCTTCCTGGCCAAGGTCATCGAGAAAATTGTCAACAGACAGCTAACTGATACCTCAAAGAAAACAGAATCCTGGACCTTTCCCAGTCAGGGTTCCACAGCAACCACAGCACCGAGACTGCCCTGATTGCTGCCACCAACATCAGGACCCTGATGGACAATGGTGAGACCACAGCACTCATCCTCATGGACCTCTCTGCCACCTTCGACACCATCTGCCACCGCACTCTACGCTCTCGCCTCCACGCCGCAGGGATCCAAGACAAGGCTCTAGAATAGACCACCTCCTTCCTCTCCGGTAGAACCCACAGCGTCTGCCTCCCCCCATTCCTTTCCAAAGCCTCCGAGATCATCTGCGGCGTACCCCAGGGATCCTCCCTCAGCCCAACACTGTTCAACATTTACATGGCCCCGCTCGCACATGTCGCCTGACAGCACGACCTCAACATAATCTCCTACGCTGACGATACTCAACTGATCCTCTCCCTCACCAAGGACCCCATCACCACCAAAGTCAATCTCCACAAAGGAATGAAGGCCGTCCCCGACTGGATGAAGATCAGCCATCCATCTGAAGCTGAACTCAGACAAGATGGAGGTCCTCATCCACCCCTTCAGCCTGGGATGACTCCTGGTGGCCGAAGGCACTGGGGGCAGCCCCGACAGCAACCGACCACTCACGCAACCTGGGAATCATCCTTGACTCAACGCTCTCATTGACCAAGCAAGTCAAAGCCGTCTCCTCCCCCTGCTTCAACACCCTCTGCATACTCTGCAAGATCTACAGATGGATCCCAACAGATACAAGAAAGACAGTCACCCAGGCCCTCTTCAGCAGCAGACTCGGAAATGCCCTCTACGCAGGAGCCCCGACCAAGCTCATCAAACGACTACAACGCATTCAAAATGCCTCGGCACGACTGATCCTCGACGTACCATGACGCGGCCACATCAACCCACACTTGAGAAACCTGCATTGGCTCCCCGTCAACAAGAGGATATCCTTCAAGCTCCTCATCCACGCACACAAAGCACTCCACAAGACCGGCCCAGCCTACCTCAACAGACCGCTCTCCTTCTACATCTCCAACCGCCAGCTACGCTCTGCCTACCTCTCCTTCGCCACCGCCCGCTCATCCAAAAAACAACCACTGGCAGGAGATCCTTCTCCCACCTCACCGCCAAGACATGGAACAACCTCCCACTGAGCCTGCGACAGACCCAAGACCTGCTGAACTTTAGGAGGATACTCAAGACCTGGCTGTTTGATCAGTAGCGCCTGCCCTCTACCCAGCTCCTTGAGACCCTCGCGGGTATGTAGTGCACTTTACAAATGATTGATTGATTGATTGATTGATTAAGTTAGTGGCTAAGCTGTAGACAGTATATTATATAAATACAGCCATGTTTTACTAACACTTTGACATGTCATTGAGGGGGATTCAATCGACTTTGCCACATAAAATGCTTTTTGTGCCAACCATTGATGTGAGTGCAGCATTAAATTCTCTGCTCTGTGGTGCACCAACCCACTAGCAGGGTGGGAACAGTGCAAAGACAACTGGAATCCACACAAAGCCAGATCTACTCAACTAACATGTCCTGCCTTTGCATGAAGTTATACTACCAACCAGGCACAGACAGTGGGTATACGGAAAAGCTTATGATATTTCTATACACATTTGTAATTTCTGCAAAAATATCCACTTGACACAACTTACCTTAGCCTCTTGACCTTGTGTTGAAGTTTGTACTGGAGAGCTTCATCTCATCAAAATCTCACACAATACACTACTAGCTCGCCTTGTCGTGCAGTGCTCAGAATCACACAAAACAGACAATATTGGCATGCGGAAAATATCACGCTGTACTATTTTTACTATTTGTCCAAGGGAGTGCAATGAATATTACAAATGTTTATATAGCACTGCCCCAATTGTAGTTTATCTAGATAACAGAGTAGCACCACAGCTCCATATTATGAACAAGAGAGTAATCAGAATGTCTGCAGGTCGGCATCCGGAACTTGGTCTCTCCATAGGTGTTCTGGAAGGCTGAACTCTCCATCCTCTCCTTCAAGTATTGTCCAGTATAGAGTCGATGTTTTGAGCGGAGTTGTTTTCTTCATTAGTAGTTCATCCAGGCTAGATTTAGCACCTTTGCCTTCTGTGACAGCCTGATCCCAACTTTTTATTTGTAGATACTTAAATTTGGATAGATTTTTGTCTGTAAGAGTGGAAATGTCTTCCCAGCTCAAGAGATAACCTTCAGGCATTAGCTGGCCCCATAATCTGATGTTTGCGCTCCGGAGAGCTAAGGATAATATATCTTTAGTCCATTCTGGGGTGCCCGGAGAGTCCCAAATTGGTGCTAAATTGGCATAATATTGGATGTTGAGCTTTTTCCTTACTGTAGACGCCCTTTTTTTAAAAATCGCATATCTCCGAACTTAAAGATAAAGGCATGAGACCCTCCCTGAGTCTCAGAAAGCAAATTTTGAAACATAATGTCTGTTTCTGAGACCTTATGGCAAGTATCCTTTGATTTGCTACATCTTACGGTCTCACCTGCCAATTTAAAGCGGAACCACTTGTTTTCTCTCCATAGGGTATACTGGTCTCCGGCCAGGATTGCTAGTATCTCAAAGGGGCCTATTTCCTTGCTGTCCAAAGTGCTTTTTGGAAAAAGCGGATGATCTCCATATGTTTATGACTTGCCCCGAACTATCACAATTTTGGTCTGAAGTACAAGAAGGTATGAAAGCCCTTTTTGGGTATGAAATACAGGTTAGTACACAACAAATATTTTTTTGTAATTCCCTCCAATTATGAGACAATATCTCAAGATAGTAATAAGTTATTTTTATACCTAATTATTTTAGCACGGAGAGAAATATGTAAATTGTGGCTGAGTATTAAGGCACCAATATATTTAGATTGGGTTAGGGCAATCAGGCACACTCTTAGCTTAGATAAAGTGGTATGGAAGAGAAGGAAGCATTTTTGGACTCCTTGCATTAACTGGCTCGATGGACTTTAATTCAGCTTTGTCCAATGATTATGCCTTTTTGCGGAACGAAACACCCTAAGATCAGTCCAAGGGTCTGGTAAAGTTTAAGACTGAGCTGACTATAGACATGGTGGTACTGTAAGATTCATATTGGGTGTCTGCAAAAAGAGCTTCCATAAAGATTCTCAGTATAATCAGTACCGAAAATATCTTTGTTGGCGTATGAGGACAAAAAAAAAAAAAAAGAGAGTAACCAGAATGTGAACATACTCCGCACTTTGAACTAAAGCTCTGATGCCACCAAGTAAGTGAGCCCAACCCGCCCTAGAAGGGGTCCCATGTCTCTTCCATCCAAGCATCTGTTCATTCATCGTTTCACCCTTCCACCTATTTATTAATATCGACTATTTAACTTTTAGATTGAATCATCCATTCATTCATTCTTTCATCCATCATTTAGTCTTCCCCTTACATCCATAAATCATCCATCTATCCAGTGTGCCATCCATCTACTTTGCCATCCATCCACTCTACAATGCATCCATCCATCCACCTATTCTGTCAACCCTCTCGCCATTCTGCCATCCATCCATCATTCACTCTGCCATGTATCTTTTATCCACTCTACCATCCGTCCATCCATTCACTCTTCCATTTATCCTCTCTGCCATTCACCCATCCACTCAGCCATCCATCATCATCCATCCATCCACTTTGCCATCCATCTACCCACTCAGCAATTCATCTAGCCATCCATCATCCATCCACTCTGTACCATCCTCTGCCATCCATCCACTCTGCCATCCATTCAGCCATCCATCAACACTGTCACCCATTTACTCATTCATCCACTCTGCCATTCATTCACTCATTTCATCCA
This sequence comes from Lissotriton vulgaris, assembly GCF_964263255.1. Classification (NCBI taxonomy): domain Eukaryota; kingdom Metazoa; phylum Chordata; class Amphibia; order Caudata; family Salamandridae; genus Lissotriton; species Lissotriton vulgaris. Next base: position 1,604,756,800 of record NC_141685.1, read on the forward strand.
CTCATCCAGCCATCCATCCATCACTTTAATCTGTCATCCTTTCACCTGCCCATTCACTCACTCGATACATCCAGCAATCCCTTTTCACTGCCATCCTTTCACCTGTCCATTCACCTATCTATACATTGCTTTACTCTGCCATCCATCCATGTCTTACCCCTGCTATCCTTTCACATGTTCACCCATCTACTCATTCACTCTTTATATATCCACCCATCTCTTTACTCTGCCATCAATGTCTTATCTCTGCCATAATTTCACATGTTTATCCATCTATTAATTTGCTGTCTCATCCATCCAGCCATTTACACTGCCTTCCTTTCACCTGTCCATCCACCTATCCATTCATTCAATGCATCCTTTCACTCATCCATCCACACCTCCATTCATCCACCTACTCATACATCCATCTTCCTTCCTTTCACCCATCCATCCTTTAAATATTCCTTATTAATTTCCTTTTGTATTTACCCATCTTTTGTTCTTTCTTTCTCCTGCTTGCTTTTCTATTGTGGCAGTATTCCTTTATTGCATTAATAATGAAATTTTGTCTGCCCAGGTACATACAGAATAGAAGCACAAAGAACTACAGGCTCCACTGTAGCTGCTGAAACAACATGACACCCCTGTGTCATCTCCAGCTTATTCACTAACTTGTACTTATCAAGTTATTACATGCCCACATAGACATTCTGGATTAATTCAAAACAGGTGCACTGCTCCCTACAGCATGATGTGCCTTCTGGACTCTTTAAGCATGTAACTCGAGTAAAATAAATATGTGACTGCCCACTGAACTATGATCATCCACAACAGGTGAGTTTGTGGATTTGCAGCCAGCCAAGGAATACTTCTCAAGAGTGGCTGAACATCCCTATAACTACACACTATCTCTGTGAGGGCTTGAACATGTTAGTAACCACACATTATTTATGGAAAGTTTTGAACATTTTATTCACACACTATCTTTGTGGGGATTTGTTTAAGGTTAATGTCACACACAATCTGTGTGACTTCTTGAACAGTCCTATAATCACACACTATTTGTGTGGGCACTTAAACATGATAATCTTCGCACACAATTGTTATTGTAACCTGAACATGATTCCCTTCACACACAATCTCTGTGACATCTTAAATATTCCTATAATCACACACTATCTCTGTGGGGACCTGAACATCATTTACTTCATACACAATCATTTTAAGACTTGAACATTCCTATAATCACACACTATGTATGGGCAGGGTTGAACATGCCTATACTACCTGATTGAATGTGAACAATTGTACCTTTACATCCTATCTGTACAAGGACATGAAGAGTATATTTAAACACTGTCACTGTAGGGACTTGAACACTACTATAGATGCACACTATCTCTGTGGGGACTTGAACATACCACTAACCACACACTATCTGTAGGGAGATTTGACCATTATATTCACTCACTATTTTTGTGGGGACTTGAAAATGATTAACTTCACACACAATCTTTGGAAGGTGTTAAACATTCCCATAATCACACAGGGCCTGATTCACAAAGATAAACTTAAACATTTGTGTAAGTTTATGACATTTTGCAAGTCACAAGCAATTTTGCAAGTAGTATCTTTACGACTCCCTATATTTTTATGTGCAGAGTCTCTGCCCTGAGTACAGAGATGCCTTAGTCATAAAGATACTACTCGTAACAATTCATGGGAGTTTTGAAAAATTGTAAACTCACACAAAAGTGTTAGTTTACCTTTTTGAATCAGGACCACAGTATCTCTCTGATACTAAAACAGCATTACAGTCGCACACTCTTTGAGGAGACTTGAACATTATTATCAACCACAATCTCTGTGGTGACTTGAACATGATTACCTTCACACACAATCAATTTGAGATTTTGAACGTTCCTGTAATTACTCTATCTCTATAGGGACTTGAACATCATTATCCCCACACAATATCTGTGTGGAGACTTGAACGCTGTCTTCATGCACTGTCTTTGTGGGAACTTGATCATCATTACCTTCTCACACCATCTATGTGAGGTCTTGATCATACCTATAATCTCACACTATATCTGTGGGGACTTGAACATCATCATCACACACTATGTATATGGAGGTTTGAACATGCCCATAATCATACACCATAGCTGCCAAGGCTTCGTATTGTTATGTATGACATTTTCATGATTTCAGTTTAGTTGAGTACTGAATTAGTGTGCTACCTGCACAAAATAATTAACTATCTTGTCAATGTCAATGTCAGTAAGAACTATATAAAGCAATTAAAATACAAACAATTGGATCTAATACCTTTTTGCTGCAAGTTACTAACTTCTTTATGGTGTGCTAAATTCCACACTACAGATTTTGTTATAACACTTCATGTTTGCAAGCAGATTATCTTTTATTTGAACGGCCAAGTAAACGAGAATGTAAGTGGTTTGTGAGATAAGTGATGTTGTGATCATGTATTATAAGCCATAAAGTCGTCTCTGCTGAAAGTTAAAAGTATATTGTAAATCACCTCAGAATTTGAATGACCTACAAAGGAATTTTTTATTTTAGCCTTATTCTGCTAAACTGAATCATAGAACTCCTTACTGATTTGCAATATCCTTTCCATGTACAGCAGCAGTGACTTTAACCCATGTACGAAAGCATTTGGTGTTGCCACCCGGCCTGATAAAGTACTATCTACTTCTATATTTAATTGCTTTTCTTAGGTATTTCAGTACTATTTATTTACCAGACAAATTAAGTCCTTTTCTTTTAATAGCATACAGTACAGACTGGATATTGATGTTATTGAGTGCTATTTACTGTTTCATACTGAGTCTAAGTTATTAACTCCCGCCACCTCCAGTGGTAAGACTTAATTCGATTTGGGTGCATTGCACAAATGAGCCTCTAGATTCACCCTGAGGTAAATTTAGAGATGGTGTTCAGTGCTCTCTTTTGAATGAAACATATGTGACAGCCCTTCGGGCATTTCTCTATAGTGATGTCTATTGAAATCACTGCAGGAGGTGCCCCAAAGCCTTTTCTGGTATAACAGTTCCTACATATCCCTTCCTAAAGGCTTTTCAGTGCTCCCTGCTCTGAGGGTATTGGAGCACTTTACATGAGCATCCGTTACATTATACAAAGTTGTGTGTCCCATATACACCTTCTCACTGGAACCAAGCTATACTTGTCTGAAGTGCCCTTACCAGAGCAGAACCCCTCCTGTGTTGCTTATGTTGCGGGTCAGGGAGGGTCTGGTCTAGCAGTTTGGGGTGGACTGTGCTCATTGGAGCAGGGTCAAGACTGATTTGCATACGGCTGGGTCCAAAGTCAGGTAGCATAGTGTAAAAAAAATAATAGACTGGGAAGTGGCCCTGGTAACTACCAGTGGCTGAGATTAATTCAAACATTCCATTCATCATTTTTTGTTTGTATACATTAGTGTGCTGCCCTGAAACTAGTCATAGTATGGAATATGGAAGTATTTTCATTTGGCAACTTTAATGCAACATAGTTTTGGAAAACGTTATGTATATCAAGTCAGAAACAGAGCCTTAAGTAACTCAAATAATACCCATTACTGGAAAATATGCATCCTTCCACCACCTCTACCTTCCTCCCACCCAGAGAAATGTAAATTGAATCTTATCCTGTCTTGATAGTTTTCATTTGCTTCTGCTACTTTAAGGGCCTCATGTACAGAAAGCAATGTTTCCAGTTCCTGTTTGGAAATAGCAAAATGTTATGCGCTGTGGGTCCAGAGTCTTAAGCAACTTTTATGATTCGTTATTTAGGAATACTTGGTTGTATATTTACTAAGATTTAGTGCTGTGTTTGCATCTCAAAAGGGACGCAAATCATTGCTAAATCTAATTTACTTTCCATCGCAAAACGTGTTTTGTGCTGGAAAATCACTCGAAATGAGTGGAAAGCAGCTTATTTATCGGCAAGGGGGCGTTCCATGGTTGATGCATGGGCGTTCCCATGCAACTACCCAAGGTTTCTGACGCAAACTCTATTTACTTTAAAAAGTAGAAAGGGTTTTGCATAAAAAATTAGTGGCCATTTCAACCAGGCGCTATTACAGAGAAATGCTTTTATTTCTTCTTTCTTTTCTGACTTTACATGTGTGCTGCACTGTACAGCAAACATACAAGGTGTGAAAAGTTTTAAAGTTAGCCTAAGCATAGTATTTTGCACTAGAAGGGCATCCTTCCAGTACAAAACCTAAGCTAGACTCACGCAGACACCCTTGCACTATGGTGTAAAGATGTGTACATGATGCACAGCAGCACATTTCTTGCCCGGCTAGGTAGATGGGAGGTGAGTGTCATATTTCTGTGAATATGGTGTTTTCCTTCTATCTCCTTCTCACGTAGCGCAGTATTTGCAGCTGCTGCACTACGCTGTGTGACAATTTAGTAAATCTGGGCCTTGGCTTCATGTACGAAGAATGCATTTGGTAAAAGGGTTTGCAATTTGCACTTTAACTTTCAACAAATGCATTTGTTTTTTACGAACCAACTAATGTACTAATAAGTCAGTTCACATCATACATAATCGTAGTGGGTCACAATTTGACCTACCTTACTAGTATGCATGAGCTAGGTCTCAAATTGCAACCCATTATGATTGGCTACAATCAGGGCTCGAGTAGGGGTACCACGCGGGCGGACGGCATCCCCCCACTTATTTTACCGGGTGGACGCCGTCCCCCCTGCCAAACAGCTGGGCTTCTCTCTTTGGCCTCTCTAGGATGAGATCGGAGCGCACCTTTCGTGACGACACTTCCGGTCATGACGTCACTTCCGGTGACAGCGTCCCCCGCACTTCTCTTTTTAGGACTTGTGCCCTGGCTACAATCACAAGGATGGTGGCCTGTAGGTGTGTTTAAAAATGTTGGATGTAAGGTGCCTCTTACCCATTTCACGTCACCCCAAATCTATCTGAACTTCCCTACATATTTCTCACGCAATTCCTGTAATTCTCTTCCTGCTCTAAAATTGCACTAAAGCTTTACACGTATTTCTCTGATCTTATACAGTTTCACACACTTTCAACTTGTTATCCCTCTTCATAAAGCAATCCCCAAACACTCTGTGTTCTCTTATGTCATGTCTCTCCATGGTCCCCCCCTTATATGTTTTATTTCCTAGCTCTGTCACTTTCTCCTTTCCCACATCACTTTATCTCAATTAAATGAACAATTCCAGAAAAAAACAACTCAAAGTGTTCACTTTTTGAAGGGCTCCAGATATGAGGCCCTTTCCTACTGCACAAAGTCATGGCAGAGGTGCAGCTATTTAATTACAAATTTAAAAAGTGCACTTCAAAGTTAGTTCTGCCCTTTAAAATGAAAAATGCGCCTTGGTTATTGCAGTTGTAAAATTATTTGGAGTCAGAGTTTCTGTTCACAGGCTGCCTATGTCTGCACTCCTCGGCATCAGCCCCAAGCCTGCTGCAATCAGGGGCGCATATCAGAGCTATCCCATGCCACTTCTTTGGAGGAAGGACTAGGGGGCATATTACCAAGCAATAGCGATAATTATCGCTATTGCTTGGTTAGAGACAAAAATTTACTGCTGCGCTGCGGCGATTTTTACCGCAAATAAACCTTGGTATTACCAAGGTTTATCGCAAATGCGATAAAAATCGCCGCAATGCATGAATATTGCTGAAAAGTCCGCGATATTTATGCATTACCGAGCTAATGCTCTTAGCCATGTTATCCTCCTCCCATTGGATAACATGACTAAGAACTGCTCAGAGGAGTGTCTGTGATAACAAAAAAGAACAAGTGAGGTGTAGTGATGATCCGCTGAGTGCCGCAAATGTGATCAATACTCACACACGTGCGTGCACACAGCGAATACTCTCCCTAGATAAGCCCAGTTGTATCCTCCTCTGGGGAAGAAAACTAGTGGGCTTGTAGGTCACCCGGTGTAGAAGGGAGGGAAATACCCTTACTTATTAAAAGGACCCTCACTCACCACTAGTTGGTGACATGCTTCATTATTGGGTCCCCGCTGGGGTGACCGAATGTCTCCCCAGCGTGCTACGTCGCCTGGTTACAGCGGAGCAGGATGTGGTGAGTGCAACAGTGCCCAAATTAGGAGGTGACTAAACGTGAATGTGTGAGTGTATTAAAAAATGCAAAAGTTGTGCCTTTACAAAAATCTTTAATAATGGCCAAATTGCATTGGATAAAAACAAAGTGGGCGGACTCCCCAGGTTCTAAGTTAAGGAACCGGAGTCCTAGATAAGGTCAAAATTTGGTCGACATGTTTCTGCTGTTATATTGCGTTTAGCTCAGCATTCTTCAGGACCTAAGCAAAAGTCCTCCGGTGGTGTGCGCTCGCTAAGGCGTACCCTCCCGGGAGGCTCTAAATGTGAAAAATATATACAGTGTTCAATGATCGGATAATATCCGTCAATAACCCTCTACAAGTTCAGTAGGGATATGCAAAAATCCTGTAGGGAGAGAAAAAAGACAGACAAAAAAACATACATGAGGAGATATTGCATGGTTTATCTCAGAGATGCAGTTTTTTATATATGTGCAGGTACAGGCGTAATACTGAATTAATATCACACCAACTGTGAGGTGCTACCCCAAGTTCTGGTTATCGGTGCACCTCAGTGGACTGGAATGGCCGTTCACATGATAGGACCGGTGTCAAGTAATTACTTGGCTGTTAAGTCATGGTAAAAATGTGCTAATCGTTTCTCACTCGTGAAACGTTAGGTAAAGAGTGCAGTGTTACAAAAGACGTTGTGTGTTAGTCTTTCATACAGGATAGAATCACTAAACACGGAGTTAACAGGGAACTCCCCTCTAAAGATGGGAGCAAACAAAGTTCTCATGCAGATTCTCCAAGACTCACTTCATATTAAGCATGATCACGCCCCTTCGGAAAAGACAGCGTGGGATATCTTCACGCGATGTACATCTAGTGTGAGAAAAGGAGGGGGCCCCGCTTGGGGTCAGTGCGGGGCAAGTGATTTTGAGGTTCAAAAAGTAGCGGGGGGAGCGGCAGAAAGAACTTACTTGGACAAACACGGCTCCCCTCTGTGTACCTGCTCTCTCGGCTGCTGTCTTCCGGGAATGCCGGAGTTGGGGAGGGGTTGTTGTAAGAGCAAGTCTACTGATTAGTGAGCAGGCTCTCATTGGTCAGTGACATGATAGGCAGGAAGAGCACCCAAATGTAATGAAGGTGCCCGAACCCAGGGGAAAACATGTGGGTACTGGATAGTATCCTAGTTTGTATCCAGATGTATCGCGGGTTGAATCGTCCATAGTACTAATCCAAATAGTCAGATTGTTATTGCAGCGCAAGTAGAAAAGAAGCGAGCCCTGTGATGCGCTAGGATTCTACAAACCCTTACGACCCGAGACAGCCTGTGGTTGGCTGGCCGGGCCCTCGTGGGAGGATGACGTTGAGGGCTGTCTAACACGCCCAGATGTCTTGCTGGTACGGGGGCCCGGCAGTAGGATAACAAACGCCGGTTCGAGCCCCCAATCGGGCATCGATGTTGTTCAAATTAGTTGGGCCAAAATAATAATAAAATTAGTCAGGTTATAACAGCTACGCAGATCAGCAAAAGAAACCAAAACAAACCAACAAAAAAAGGGTGTGAGCTCTGTGACGCGCTGTACGTCCACAGACTTGTCCGACCCGGCCTGTGATTGGCTGGGCGGACCCTCGTGGGGGAGTGACGTAGAGGGCTGAGTGGCACGCCCAGATGTCTGGCAAAAACGGGGACCCGGCAGGGAGATTGAAAATGCCGGTTCAAGTCCTCGTTCGGGCATAGGTGTAATTACTTGGCCCCAAATAAATTCAAAAAAGCTGGGCTTTTTGCTGCTACATAGGAAAGGTGGAGTGACCTATTTCGAAATCTGGGTGATGCGCTCAGACATCTCAGACCCGAAATTACATTCCAAAATAGTGGAGAAATGGTAGCTAGACCCGCCCTGATTGTGGTGTTACCAGAGGGCTGTATGCTGTTGCATGAATGTGGGTGGAGTAGTTCGTTTTAAACCCTGGATGACGCGCTTCGACGTCTCAGACCCGGAATAAAGTGGGAGTTAGAAGTTAGACGTTAGACCCGCCCTGATTGTTGGTATTGCCCGAGGCAGAGTTATCTAAGACTGGTTGTAGTTGATGAAAGAATTGGGTAAAATTCGAATCAGTGAGCAACTGACATAGGGCATGCAATATAGCCTTGGGAAACATAGCTGCTGTTAAAGGAGGATAATAATCCCTTAATCTGGAAGTATTCACATATAGACAATGTCACCTCTAAGAAAAAATCAGATGGATATTGTCATATAAGGAAATATGTAAACCTTTCTGGTGTTGACTCTGTCAATATGGGTGGTAAGTTGGTTTCTAAGTGGTCCCAGATTGGTATTCAGAAGAAATAGTCACAGACTTAGGGGACCAGTAGACGGGGTGGTTGGGGTGCTGGTAGAATATGTACTTTTCACTTTAACACACTGCCCCATGGTATCTCGTCATTGAGGCCCGTTCTATTAGTGCCTAGACGGTACACCCAGCGTTGTTCCTTCTCGAATATCAAGGATTCAGAACTATTTTCCAGGTGTTCAAGGATTGTCCATTCCAAATCATTTGGTGTATGATTAGCTTGTAGGAAGTGGGATGTCAATTTCGTTGTTGTTTTCTTGCACCGTATGTTGCTACGATGTTCGCATATTCTTATTTTTATGCGTCTGGTTGTCATCCCCACATATTGTAATCTACATCTGCAAGTGATCAAATATACTACGTTAGAGGTATTACAATTAGTATGCCCGCGTTGTTCCCAGCGTGTGCCATCTGTCAGATCAAGGAACTTGGTATGTGAAGTAAGGTGGCAGATATTGCAATTGCCACATGGGTGTTGTCCTGTAACTGGTGGTAATCCCCATGCGTTTCCAATCAGGGCGGGTCTAACGTCTAACTTCTAACTCCCACTTTATTCCGGGTCTGAGACGTCGAAGCGCGTCATCCAGGGTTTAAAACTAACTACTCCACCCACATTCATGCAACAGCATACAGCCCTCTGGTAACACCACAATCAGGGTGGGTCTAGCTTCCATTTCTCCACTATTTTGGAATGTAATTTCGGGTCTGAGATGTCTGAGCGCGTCACCCAGATTTCGAAATAGGTCACTCCACCTTTCCTATGTAGCAGCAAAAAGCCCAGCTTTTTTTAATTTATTTGCGGCCAAGTAATTACACCTATGCCCGAACGGGGACTTGAACCGGCATTTTCAATCTCCCTGCCGGGTCCCCGTTTTTGCCAGACATCTGGGCGTGCCACTCAGCCCTCTACGTCACTCCCCCACGAGGGTCCGCCCAGCCAATCACAGGCCGGGTCGGACAAGTCTGTGGACGTACAGCGCGTCACAGAGCTCACACCCTTTTTTTGTTGGTTGGTTTTGGTTTCTTTTGCTGATCTGCGTAGCTGTTATAACCTGACTAATTTTATTATTATTTTGGCCCAACTAATTTGTACAACATCGATCCCCGATTGGGGGCTCGAACCGGCGTTTGTTATCCTACTGCCGGGCCCCCGTACCAGCAAGACATCTGGGCGTGTTAGACAGCCCTCAACGTCATTCTCCCACGAGGGCCCGGCCAGCCAACCACAGGCTGTCTCGGGTCGTAAGGGTTTGTAGAATCCTAGCGCATCACAGGGCTCGCTTCTTTTCTACTCGCGCTGCAATAACAATCTGACTATTTGAATTAGTACTATGGGCGATTCAACCCGCGATACATCTGGATACAAACTAGGATACTATCCAGGACCCACATCTTTTCCCCTGGGTTCGGGCACCTTCATTACATTTGGGTGCTCTTCCTGCCTATCACGTCACTGACCAATGAGAGCCTGCCCACTAATCAGTAGACTTGCTCTTAAACCAACCCCTCCCCAACTCCGGCATTCCCGGAAGACAGCAGCCGAGAGAGCAGGTACACAGAGGGGAGCCGCGTTTGTCCAAGTAAGTTCTTTCTGCCGCTCCCCCGCTACCTTTTGAACCTCAAAATCACTTGACCCGCACTGACCTCAAGCGGGGCCCCCTCCTTTTCTCACACTAGATGTACATCGCGTGAAGATATCCCACGCTGTCTTTTCCGAAGGGGCGTGATCATGCTTAATATGAAGTGAGTCTTGGAGAATCTGCATGAGAACTTTGTTTGCTCCCATCTTTAGAGGGGAGTTCCCTGTTAACTCTGTGTTTTGTGATTCTATCCTGTATGAAAGACTAACACACAACGACTTTTGTAACACTGCACTCTTTACCTAACGTTTCACAAGTGAGAAACGATTAGCACATTTTTACCATGACTTAACAGCCAAGTAATTACTTGACACCGGTCCTATCATGTGAACGGCCATTCCAGTCCACTGAGGTGCACCGATAACCAGAACTTGGGGTAGCACATCACAGTTGGTGTGATATTAATTCAGTATTACGCCTATACCTGCACATATATAAAAAACTGCATCTCTGAGATAAACCATGCAATATCTCCTCATGTATGTTTTTTTGTCTGTCTTTTTTCTCTCTCTACAGGATTTTTGCATATCCCTACTGAACTTGTAGAGGTTTATTGACGGATATTATCCGATCATTGAACACTGTATATATTTTTCACATTTAGAGCCTCCCGGGAGGCTACGCCTTAGCGAGCGCACACCACCGGAGGACTTTTGCTTAGGTGCTGAGCTAAATGCAATATAACAGCAGAAACATGTCAACCAAATTTTGACCTTATCTAGGACTCCGGTTCCTTAACTTAGAACCTGGGGAGTCCGCCCACTTTGTTTTTATCCAATGCAAGTTGGCCATTATTAAAGATTTTTGTAAAGGCACAACTTTTGCATTTTTTAATACACTCACACATTCACGTTTATTCACCTCCTAATTTGGGCACTGTTGCACTCACCACTTCCTGCTCCGCTGTAACCAGGCGTCGTAGCACGCTGGGGAGACATTCGGTCACCCCAGCGGGGACCCAATGATGAAGCATGTCACCAACTAGTGGTGAGTGAGGGTCCTTCTAATAAGTAAGGGTATTTCCCTCCCTTCTACACCGGGTGACCTACAAGCCCACTAGTTTTCTTCCCCAGAGGAGGATCCAACTGGGCTTATCTAGGGAGAGTATTCGCTGTGTGCACACATGTGTGTGAGTATTGATCACATTTGCGGCACTCAGCGGATCATCACTACACCTCACTTGTTCTTTTTTGTTATCACTGACACTCCTTTGTTGTTTATATAGACTGATTGGGGTATAGGAGTGCCTATTTATGCCCTACCTCTCTTGTTGATATTGACCAGTATCGAGCAGCGTGCAGCTGTGAGAGTTTTCATTTTTTTCGTTTGTTATTGCAAATATAATAATTTGCTGCAGTGTCACAGTGTTATTTTCTTAACATGGAGGATCAGGGTCTCTCTTTTACTAGGGAGGAAGCAGATGCCATACTAGGGGATGACTCCCTTTTTTCCGACCCATTACTGGCGCATGCCATCTCGCAGACTGGGGATTGGGAGAAATTGGGCGAACTGAAACGTAGCAGGATTAGGGCCATATTGCATGGAACTATGATAAAAGAATATTTAAATAACAACGCAGCACCAAAAGGGTTATTAGTTACAAATGCACCCAGAATTTTCCTCGAGGATGCAGTCTTTCGCAAGGAATGGGCGCAGATAGCGTGGCACTGCACCAGGGACTGGGGCATTTTGATTATTAAAACTGCATTGCGCCTTTCCGATGCCCTGCTGGTGGAAATACAGACCACAGAAGCCCATTTCAAAACCACTATTACGGGGTACAGAAAAAAACTTGATGAGCTCAACAAAGAGCAGAATGAGTTTAAAGAGAACCTGGCCCAATCAAAATCACAAAAGCTACAGAAAGACCTCAAGAGATGGTCCTATGCTAAGGTCTACCCTTACTCTTCCCCTGACTTCAGCCCTGCTACAAGTGCAGGATACAATTCCGATACCTCGGCAGATTCCAATACCAGTGGCTCCAGCTCTGAGAGCACTGGGACAAGACCCAGAGGGAGGGGCAGAGGCAAAAGACGGGGACGAGGGCAACAACAATTTCCAAACGAATACCACCCGCCAAATTGGAGACCACCATTCCCTCAACAAACAATTGGCCTGTACCATCCCAATCTATTTCAGGCACCTTTTCCTCCCATGATGGGCTGGAATCCACATTTCATGCCATATCCAAATTTCAATCTCCAAGGATACCCGCATCCTTTTCAGGACAGAGGCAGGCGGGGGAACCGGGGGAGGCAGAAAGGTTTCAACCAAGTGCATTGGGACGTGCAGGAGGGAGCAGGGGATCTCAGCAACACAACATCAATAGACCAGAGACCGGCCCCAGCAATGCGAAACCCTAGTGGTTAACTTATCCTCTCACAGTCTCTCTCAACCAGAAACACGAGTCTTGGAAAAAGGACTAGGATTCATCCCTACTCCTAAGTTCGATCGCTTTAAACTCCATTGTGAGTTGAGCCAATTTTTTATGAAATTGCGCTTAAAAAATTTCTTTGAATCAACTGAAAACAATCAGACGGAGGAGATTGAAAGTGATACCGATTTCAGACTCAAATCAACTTTCACACCACCTCCACACACTGTCACACCAGAGATCTTGGCCTTTGAACAAGCCGTGTTCAAAGAAGTGGAACAGTTACAAGAACCCACCCCTTTTAAGAACCTAACCGCTGAGGAATTTAAGGCCATCCAGTCCTTAAAAAATAACAAGGACATCATCATCAAAAGTGCGGACAAGGGGGGAGGGATCGTAATCCTAAATAAAAAAGACTACGAAACGGAGTGTAAACGACTTCTTAGCAATGTCGTTAATTACATCCCACTGGCAGTGGACCCAACAAATGATTTGAGAGATGAAATCTGTGAGTTAGTGTCGACAGCAGAAAGGGATGGTTGGATCACTAAAAAGGAAGCATACTTTCTGACAAGATCGGAGGGACGAGTACCGTACTTCTATGTGTTACCGAAAACACACAAGAACGTGTTACCTCCTCCTGGAAGACCGATTGTCTCCAGACTAGGCTCACTTTTGGAGCCCCTTTCACAATACTGTGACTTTTTTCTAAAACCCATTGTGCAATCCACCAGCACCTATCTTAAAGACACGAAGAGCGTTCTATCCTTACTTAGCACAATCACCTTGCCCAATGACTCTTGTTTCCTTGTCTCGATGGATATTGAGAGCTTGTATACCTGCATCCCGCAGGACGAGACCATCAAGGTGGTCAAGGAAGCATTGGACGGAGTGGTCTGATATTTTTACACCACCCGTGACTTCGTAGTTGACTGCGCCACACTTGCCCTGAAACACAATTTTTTCGAATATGATGGGAAGATCTATCTACAAGCAACAGGGACTTCAATGGGCAGCACTTTTGCCCCATCGGTGGCGGGGCTCTACGTTTTCGATTTTGAGTCCAAACACATCCTGAACCCATGGAACCCATATGGCAATAACATCGCCATATGGCGTCGTTACATAGACGACGTGTTTATGATCTGGCAAGGGGATGAGACCACATTGCTAGAGTTCTTTTCCTGGATCAACACCTGCACCGACCACCTGAAATTTACGCACAAACATTCCCAGGAAGAATTAACATTTTTGGATGTAACCATCAAAAAGGAAGGCAACCGGCTTGAGACTGAAACCTTCTACAAGCCAACTGCAAAAAATAATCTATTGCATTTCACCAGTTACCACCCACGAGCCCTGCGCGAAAATCTTCCGTATGGGTAGTATCTGAGGATACGGCGAAATTGCAGTAATTTGTCCACCTACAAACAACAAGCTAGTGCGTTGACTGTTAAATTAGAGAACAGAGGCTACCCGAAGGGGATAATAAACAAAAGTCAAAAGAGGGCCAGAAACCAACGAAGGGATGTTCTGCTGGAAGATAACCCCCCAACAGAAAATGATGTAATCCCTCTAACATGTGTGACAACGTTCAACTCACTGTCAAATGTAGGGAGCAAGTGCATATCCAGAAACTGGAGAATCATTACCAGCAATAAAACACACTGGCAGAAGCCTCTTTTTTCATATAAGAGGGCTACGAGTCTCAAGGACTCCCTGGTCCATACACGACCGAGGGAAGAAAAGAACATGAAGCAAACACCAAGTGTTCTCAACACATGGGGATTACCACCAGTTACAGGACACCACCCATGTGGGAATTGCAATATCTGCCACCTTACTTCACATACCAAGTTCCTTGATCTGACAGACGGCACACACTGGGAACAACGCGGGCATACTAATTGTAATACCTCGAACGTAGTATATTTGATCACTTGCAGATGTAGATTACAATATGTGGGGATGACAACCAGACGCATAAAAATAAGAATATGCGAACATTGTAGCAACATACGGTGCAAGAAAACAACAACGAAATTGACATCCCACTTCCTACAAACTGATCATACACCAAATGATTTGGAATGGACAATCCTTGAATACCTGGAAAATAGTTCTGAATCCTTAATATTCGAGAAGGAACAACGCTGGGTGTACCGTCTAGGCACTAATAGAACGGGCCTCAATGACGAGATACCATGGGGCAGTGTGTTAAAGTGAAAAGTACATATTCTACCAGCACCCCCACCACCCCGTCTACTGGTCCCCTAAGTCTGTGACTATTACTTCTGAATACCAATCTGGGACCACTTAGAAACCAATTTACCACCCATATTGACAGAGTCAACACCAGAAAGGTTGACAAATTTCCTTATATGACAATATCCATCTGATTTTTTCTTAGAGGTGACATTGTCTATATGTGAATACTTCCAGATTATGGGATTATTATCCTCCTTTAACAGCAGCTATGTTTCCCAAGGCTATATTGCATGCCCTATGTCAGTTGCTCACTGATTCGAATTTTACCCAATTCTTTCATCAACTACAACCAGTCTTAGATAACTCTGCCTCGGGCAATACCACCAATCAGGGCGGGTCTAACGTCTAACTTCTAACTCCCACTTTATTCCGGGTCTGAGACGTCGAAGCGCGTCATCCAGGGTTTAAAACGAACTACTCCACCCACATTCATGCAACAGCATACAGCCCTCTGGTAACACCACAATCAGGGCGGGTCTAGCTACCATTTCTCCACTATTTTGGAATGTAATTTCGGGTCTGAGATGTCTGAGCGCATCACTCAGATTTCGAAATAGGTCACTCCACCTTTCCTATGTAGCAGCAAAAAGCCCAGGTTTTTGAATTTATTTGGGGCCAAGTAATTACACCTATGCCCGAACGAGGACTTGAACCGGCATTTTCAATCTCCCTGCCGGGTCCCCGTTTTTGCCAGACATCTGGGCGTGCCACTCAGCCCTCTACGTCACTCCCCCACGAGGGTCCGCCCAGCCAATCACAGGCCGGGTCGGACAAGTCTGTGGACGTACAGCGCGTCACAGAGCTCATACCCTTTTTTTGTTGGTTTGTTTTGGTTTCTTTTGCTGATCTGCGTAGCTGTTATAACCTGACTAATTTTATTATTATTTTGGCCCAACTAATTTGAACAACATCGATGCCCGATTGGGGGCTCGAACCGGCGTTTGTTATCCTACTGCCGGGCCCCCGTACCAGCAAGACATCTGGGCGTGTTAGACAGCCCTCAACGTCATTCTCCCACGAGGGCCCGACCAGCCAACCACAGGCTGTCTCGGGTCGTAAGGGTTTGTAGAATCCTAGCGCATCACAGGGCTCGCTTCTTTTCTACTTGCGCTGCAATAACAATCTGACTATTTGAATTAGTACTATGGGCGATTCAACCCGCGATACATCTGGATACAAACTAGGATACTATCCAGTACCCACATCTTTTCCCCTGGGTTCGGGCACCTTCATTACATTTGGGTGCTCTTCCTGCCTATCACGTCACTGACCAATGAGAGCCTGCCCACTAATCAGTAGACTTGCTCTTAAACCAACCCCTCCCCAACTCCGGCATTCCCGGAAGACAGCAGCCGAGAGAGCAGGTACACAGAGGGGAGCCGCGCTTGTCCAAGTGAGTTCTTTCTGCCGCTCCCCCCGCTACCTTTTGAACCTCAAAATCACTTGACCCGCACTGACCCAAAGCGGGGCCCCCTCCTTTTCTCACACTAGATGTACATCGCGTGAAGATATCCCACGCTGTCTTTTCCGAAGGGGCGTGATCATGCTTAATATGAAGTGAGTCTTGGAGAATCTGCATGAGAACTTTGTTTGCTCCCATCTTTAGAGGGGAGTTCCCTGTTAACTCCGTGTTTAGTGATTCTATCCTGTATGAAAGACTAACACACAACGTCTTTTGTAACACTGCACTCTTTACCTAACGTTTCACGAGTGAGAAACGATTAGCACATTTTTACCATGACTTAACAGCCAAGTAATTACTTGACACCGGTCCTATCATGTGAACGGCCATTCCAGTCCACTGAGGTGCACCGATAACCAGAACTTGGGGTAGCACCTCACAGTTGGTGTGATATTAATTCAGTATTACGCCTGTACCTGCACATATATAAAAAACTGCATCTCTGAGATAAACCATGCAATATCTCCTCATGTATGTTTTTTTGTCTGTCTTTTTTCTCTCCCTACAGGATTTTTGCATATCCCTACTGAACTTGTAGAGGGTTATTGACGGATATTATCCGATCATTGAACACTGTATATATTTTTCACATTTAGAACCTCCCGGGAGGGTACGCCTTAGCGAGCGCACACCACCGGAGGACTTTTGCTTAGGTCCTGAAGAATGCTGAGCTAAACGCAATACAACAGTAGAAACATGTCGACCAAATTTTGACCTTATCTAGGACTCCGGTTCCTTAACTTAGAACCTGGGGAGTCCGCCCACTTTGTTTTCATCCAATGCAAGTTGGTTATTATTAAAGATTTTTGAAAAGGCACAACTTTTGCATTTGTTTTTAATACACTCACACATTCACGTTTAGTCACCTCCTAATTTGGGCACTGTTGCACTCACCACATCCTGCTCCGCTGTAACCAGGCGTCGTAGCACGCTGGGGAGACATTCGGTCACCCCAGCGGGACCCAATGATGAAGCATGTCACCAACTAGTGGTGAGTGAGGGTCCTTCTAATAAGTAAGGGTATTTCCCTCCCTTCTACACCGGGTGACCTACTAGCCCACTAGTTTTCTTCCCCAGAGGAGGATCCAACTGGGCTTATCTAGGGAGAGTATTCGCTGTGTGCACGCACGTGTGTGAGTATTGATCACATTTGCGGCACTCAGCGGATCATCACTACACCTCACTTGTTCTTTTTTGTTATCACAGACACTCCTTTGTTGTTTATATAGACTGATTGGGGTATAGGAGTGCCTATTTATGCCCTACCTCTCGTTGATATTGACTAAGAACTGCTCAGTGCAGGTGTTAGCTTTTGGAGATATTCTCGCTTAGCGCGAATATCTCCAAAAGTTGGTAATAGGAGATAGTGATGTTAGCGACTGTTTTCAGTCGCTAACATCTTGGCACGCCCACTTTGCATATCATTAATGATAAATATCACTGACATGCAAAGTGGGGCCCAAGATGGTCACTATCTCCTACTAGCTGTCGCTAACTGGTGTTAGCGACAGCTAGATAATAGGGAGATAATTTTATCTACGCTTTCTTGGCTTTTAAAGCCAAAAAAGCGGAGATAAACCCCCTTGATAATATGCCCCTAGGAGTGTTGTTAGGAGCAGCCCATCGCCCAGTCTGGGAAGGTAGGAGACTTCAGGGGTTTTCAGCGACACGGGTCTCTTGCGATGCTAATGACCCTGTTGTAATGCACAGACGTGCATTTGCAATCTGGCCTGCAGTTCAGAAGTCCTGCCTTGAGTTTCCATTCAAGGCAGATAGTATTACATCCACTTGATGTCTAGATGGAAGGCCTTTCTTTTATCGTCTTCAGGATGCAACAAGACATGAAATACTTTAATGCCATTCAGAAAAGGTGCGAAAAGCACGTTTTTCTTTGCCATGAATTTGTTTGGTTTTAAATCGACAGACATTCATGTTTGAATTACATGCATTTTCCTGAAATGAGGAGCATAAACTGCCACTGTTGTAAATACAGTACTTTTTTCAACAGCTCTCAGATTTTAGAATGGCACATCTCTCAAATGTATTCAGCGCCTGAGTGCTCCATTGAGACACGTTAATAATAATTACTTTTTTGTTCGGATTGTCAGGGATTTTTTCTAATGGAAGGAGGTGCTTCCAGAGGCCCAATAATGTGAACACTTGGTACACCCAATATTGAAAACCCAGTTTAAAATAAAAAACAAGGCAATCCTATTAGTACACTTTCTTTTCTTGTTTTTATTTTCTCTTTAATTCAAAATTTGTTTTACACTAGCTCCTTTAATGGGGAGGATGTGGCATATGGTCAGTGTCTAACGTTGGAACTGGAGATCCTGGTTCGAGTCTCAGTTTCATTTTCAGTGATTCTGGGTAAATCACTTAGGGGCATATTATCAAGGGGGTTTATCTCCGCTTTTTTGGCTTTAAAAGCCAAGAAAGCAGAGATAAATATATCTCCCTATTACCTAGCTGTCGCTAACACCAGTTAGCGACAGCTAGTAGGAGATAGCGACCATCTTGGGCCCCAATTTGCATGTCAGTGATATTTATCACTAATGATATGCAAAGTGGGCGTGCCAAGATGTTAGCGACTGAAAACAGTCGCTAACATCGCTATCTCCTATTACCAACTTTTGGAGATATTTGCGCTAAGCGCGAATATCTCCAAAAGCTAACACCTGCCCTGAGCAGTTCTTAGCCATGTTATCCAATGGGAGGTGGATAACATGGCTAAGAGCATTAGCTCGGTAATGCATGAATATCGCTGACTTTTCAGCGATATTCATGCATTGCGGCGATTTTTATCACATTTGCGATAAACCTTGGTAATACCAAGGTTTATTTGCGGTAAAAATCGCCGCAGCTCTGCGGTAAATTTTTGTCTCTAACCAAGCAATAGCGATAATTATCGCTATTGCTTGGTAATATGCCCCGTGCTTTTTTAATTTCGTGAAGCCTGACATTATTCCATAGGCTCTGAGTAGGCCCTTCACAATGTATTTGCTTAACTCAGCCTGTAGTGCAGTCTTACACTGCAAAGTACACACATTCCATAGTGATGTGGTATGAGTTACAAGAGGCGTTACACACTCTCATTAGGGGCACATTGGTCAAAAAAATCACGCACCGCAACACAGCAAGCCACCTAGCTGTGCTGCACTGCTTGATAGGGAAATAGCAGGAATGCGCTGTACTTAACATTATACAGTGCATTCCTGTCATTTCCCAGCACTGGCGCTTGATGGACCGCCTAGCACCAGCGCAGGCACCCATGCACCATTGTGCAAGGATGCCTGCTTTGTAAGCAGGATTGTTTTTGAGCAAGAAGGGGCACCTTCCTGCACAAAAACAGTCCTGAGAGGCTTTAGAAAGTAGAAAAAAGAGGGAGAAATAAATACATTTAACCCCATTACGCCTCACCTGGAGAGAAGTAGCATTTTGACGCATTCCAAGGTTTATCAGTGTTAGTAACTCTAGGAAAGTGCCAAAATCCATTGGTGGAACCTCTGGAAATAGACTTCATTCAATAACCAGACTTGACTCTTTGAGGCCTCACCTTCCTTCTACACCAACAAATCCTATCAGGGCTCAAGAAACTGTCTGTACATTTTTGCCCATAAAAGACATGGACTTTACACACACCCCTCCTAGTTGAGTGTACAACTCAGGTATCTACATATAGCTTTTCCGTTCCTGGAAAGATAAGAGATTTCCCTGTGCGAAGAGCACATCTTTTTTGCAACATCTATTGGCATGTTAAGTCATTGTTTCTTTTGAATATTCCCACATTGTTTACCAGTATGTGTGAAGGGCTGTACAAAACCATAGACTATGCACAATGCCACAGTCTATTTGTTGGCATCTCTAGCCAGCGAGAGGAATGTGTAGATGTTGAGGCAACCAATGCCAGCCTTGGATTACTTTGAAGAAGTTTAGTTTCAAGAGGCCTGTCTGAATTCAAGGTCATGTAATGACAGTATCTCTAACTGTCAATCAAGAAAGTTGTTTGTGGTCCATCCTGCCAGGCTAGTATCAGACAAGTTTCATTTTGTTTAGAAGGTGGTTTCTGGGAGGATTGTTTTGTACATACCTGACACAGTTTTGCTCTAATGTCCCCACATTTTGAAGAAGTAATTGATTGGTGATTTTCTCTTTAGTGCAATCACAGGGCAATGAATGGTTCTTCAGGCACTGTGTCAGTTGTAAGTATTTCCACTTTATTACTAGACAGATGAAATGCCTGTCACAGAGATTCAAATGTTTTCCTTTGGCCATCTCGTAGTTTGTGCTTTCGCCATAAAATATCTTTTGATTTTTTTAGGTGGCCAACAGAATTTTTAGCCACCAAAACTCAGACCTTAAATGTGCCAAATCAGAGCATTTGAACATTTCAGCGTGTCAATCTTCAGTGTTTATGTACAGAATGTGAGGTGGTAAACTTTGCAATTAACATATGTTATCAGTGTCTAGTGGGGCATGCTTTTTGTGTACAGGATGCTTGTTGCTGAGACTTAGAAGTGTAATAGTCCCTTTTCGATAAGAAGCCAACCGGGATCCTGAGCACTGGGTATGAGGGGTTCAACTGCAAAATATAATGGGCCTCGCGGTAAGACAGCATGTGCAGCAATCATAGTAAACCTGTTGTTGTAGCTGCATATAGTTGCAACAGAGGTTGAGAGTTGTTCCACACAATGTATTATTAGATTGTGAGACTGCTGTAATAGGTGGTAGGGATTTTCAGGGGAAGCATCCCAAAGAGGTAGTTATATCTGACGACTACAACCCTTCCAACAGTTTGTAGTCTTCTGAGAAGGAAAGTTGTAAAGGCTTTAATTTGACATAATTTGCTGAGGTTTTGGAAGTAAGTGGGAGTCTGATTCTCATTTGCCATGTTTGCTAAAACCATAGGGAATGCTTCCCTTTACAACAAGTTAATATTATAATCCAAGAAGGAAGAAAAGTCAGTCATCAGGTCTTCAAGTATGTAACCGAATAATCAGGCTTCAAGAAGGTTAATGGAATATAACTGTAGTTTGATCTCCCCTGCCTGTTTCAGTATGTTGTTCAGATTTCCTAAAGGCTACCTCCAGAAGCCATAGAGTCAGAATGATCATGAGGGGCGAAGCAAGACAGCTATAGTGCACTCCTCTGTGAATATTGATGACATTTGACAAAAATCTTCACCTTTGAATCTAGCCTGTGAGATGTGTACAGCTACTTAGATTGTGCTATAAGGTTTGGTGGAATACCAGTTCTGGAGCGAATGCTATTCATATATTCACATTCAGCCCTGTCAAATCCTTTATCAACATCCAAGGAAATCCCCTTTTTCTCATCTGAGACATTGCAACTTTACAACAGGAGGTGTTGGAGCATTCTAAGGTAATTCCTAGATAATCTTCCAGGGACAAAGCCTAGGTGAGAGCAGTGGATAAGACTGGGGATCACTTTCTTTAATTGAATGGCAAATACTTTTGCTTAAATCTTCACATTGGAGTTGGTCGGTGAGATTAGCTTGCAACTGGAGCGAAGTAGTTGGTCTTTCCCTGTTTTAGATATCAACGTGATAGTTAAAATCCACTGCATGCTAATCACCATTTTTCGCTTCCTTAAAAACTGCTTACAACAGCCTGTTGGATTGATTTGACATGAAATCAATAGGGAAACCACCCTCTCCCACTGGCTTGACAATGGACACTACATTTATTCCCTTATTGAGCTCTGGTTCCATGACCTTGTTTGAGTCTGAATACTTCAGTGTGACGTGAATGCCCAGACATATGTCCCATGCTCACTGTGCCACTGGAACCAAGATTCACCTGTCTGAAGTACCCCAATCATGGAGAAACCAATCTGGGTTGCTTGTGTTGTTAGCGCAGCATCAGAGATGACTTAATGCCAATGAGAAATGAATTACCCTAGATCATTGAACAGCTGCAGGTACTAAAGGGCTAATCTTTTAGTGGGTGCCTTAGTTTGTTATTTTTGATGATGCAGTTAGGGGTAGGTTTGCAGACAAGGTTCAGGGCCTTCTCTCTGTCTAGGTTCATTTGTTAGGTGCAGCTGAGATTGGTAAGCTACTTGTGGTTTAGTTATGGTATTATCTATTACACTTCTGGTGGGTTGAGGGAATACAAATAGATGCTCATCTTAATGTATATGTGGGGCTATTTTCCCTGTTAGGTTTTCTCCCATATTATTGCGGCATGTATCTTTTCTTTGTTTTAATAAATATATTTGAGAACAAAACAATAATTGTGCCATATTTCTTAAACCTCATTGCTAGGTTTAATTGCTGCTTTCCTATTAGGCTTCATCACAAGTCTTCCTCATTGTTCATTCTAGTCGACCTGCCCAGTGTGAGATGGTTCAGCACTTGCAAGTTAGGTCATGGCAGGATTCGCTACTTGGTTCATCCCCTTAATCACAAATGAGCCTATCACATGGTTATTATTTCCACTGAAACTGAGCTTGACATTTTTATGGCATGTGCAGACACTGAGTATCTTTTATGTATAGTGCAGGGGAAGCAGCTGTTACACCGCAAGCGTTACAAAGCATGCCATTACCCCGCATGCCGTTGCAACGCGAAAGGTGTGTAGCAGAGGGTTGAAGGTGTTGGATTTAATTCCAACACCTTCCCTACAGTTGCATACACTGGAGTTGGAATAGTAAATTAAACTATTCCAACTTCCAACGCATCCCAACAGCAAGTCGGGGTAAATATTTGCATTGCAACGACATGCGGGGTAATGACATGCATCGTAACATCATACAACCATCTATCAGTTATCTTATACACACTGGCTCTACGCACTTTAACCCCTTGGCCGTGGCGGTAATTCCACCGCGGTGCTGGGGGGAGGGGGTGGTCCATGCGGCGCCGCCATGCTGGTCACGAAACCACTTCGTCACGAGCCACGGGCGCGCTGTGCTTGTGACGGAGTGGTTCCGTCACGACCCAGCACGCTCAATAGAACGCCCGCGTGGGTGCGGAATTCCTGCAGAGTGGGCGGGGGGACCACGCCACGATGGAACCACTCCATCACCAGCACAGTGCGTCTGTGGCTCGTGACGGAGTGGTTCCGTCACGAGCACGCAAGGGGTTAATTGACATAACATTTGTGTCAGAGCTTGTGGAGCATTGCTGCAATGCAGCACACATTCTGATTCAGAGTTCACTAAACTACATGGCATAAAAAGGATGTTTATGCACATAGATACAAACAGGCCCAGATTTACAAAACTGTCACACAACGCAGCACAACACCCACATTTGCTGCACTGCATTGCATGGCATAAGAAGGATAGAGTAGGAAAGCACCAAATCTACTACGATAAGGTACTGTCCTACTCTCTAACTAGTATTGGCGCACAATCAGTCCTGCCTTCATAGGAACCTCAAGGCAGGACTTTAGCTGGACAGGCACGAGATGCAAATGCATCCTTGCTAATAACAAAAGGGCCATTAGCATCGCAAGAGACCTGTGTGCTCATAATCCCAAAAGTCTGGAAACTTGTTCCTAACAACAAACCTTACTGGGTTCCTGTGAGGCCGAATAGGATGACATTGACCTGAGACACTGATGGCAACAAGGATAGGGCTGAGCGGTTCAAACAAAGGCTGTGTCTGAACATATATTTGATCCCCCTGCAGTTTTACGATAGCAACAGTTAAGCCAAGTGTTCAATTCAAATGGAATGGCTTATTTTACTATGTTCTTTCTTATATTTTTAGTTAATGAAATGCCGGTTTCCTGTGACTTGTGCAAAGGAAAAGGCTTAAATGTCTCATAGAGCCCTCCACAAGGTGAACACTAATATTTACTGCATTGCGTTTTCATAAGCTGCTGACATCTTCTATAATTTGCAATAAAAATGGAGATATTTGGGGAAGGAAAAAATGACCGGATGAAGGACCTGAACATATAAGGTGGAGATCATGGAGCGACATGACAGAAGACAACATGGGATGTTGGGGAGTGCGATAGGACGAGGTGAAAACCTGGGAAGTGTATGGAACGGGATGGGTGCACATAGGAAGTAGAAAGATTCGAGCAAACAGGGAATGAAAGGGCTGAATCAGGGCAAGAATTACAAGAATGGCATTGGAAATATGTAAGGTGATTCAGATGGGGAGCTTTGAGTGGCACCTTAAATCTAATATTTGCAAACAGCCACGAGGGAGATTGGAAATTTAAGAAGGAGATGTATTATCAAACGGAACTGCATATTAAAGACCAGATAACGAGTAGTGTGGTACAGGGAGTTCAGAAATACTGGACCAGAATGACCATTTCTAGCTCATTTTTTCTCCCCCGTTCTTAGGCTCCGAATAGCAACTAAATGCATGGACCGTAATTATCAATCCGGTTTTTACTTGCAGATAAGTGATGATTCTGAGCCTGTTCACAGCCCATTTTGCTCTGCTTTGAGCAGGAATGAAAATGCATGGACATGTGGTTTTACTGAGTGCATTTTTGCACCTGGTAAAACTTGGAATCAGATGGGGCGGTATCTCCCTGTGGATAGCACACCACTTGACTTGTAATCGACCCAATAGTGACTTTTTAAGTGAGAGAGAGAAAACATCCCAAAGTGAGAACGTCCATAAAGGTATCAAATATCATCAGTTTAAATATTTGAGCTATGGATTAGGTAAATAAAATCTCGAGAATGATAAAACTCAGGCTGGATTTGGGAATGGGTAGGATGATTTAGGAAAGGGGTAATTTAACATTAATTGCCTTCCCTCTAAGGTTTCCAGCATTCTTCATTTCTTTGGCTATGTATGTATTTATATGTATGCATGTATATGTTAATATACAGGGTCGATGACAAGCATAGAGGGCCTTATTTAGATATCGGCGGAACGAATGTTTCATTAAAAACATGACGGATATCCCATCCTCCGTATTATGATCTCAATAGCATGTAATGGGATCGTAATACGGCGGATGAGATAGCCATCATATTGGTGACAGAATATTTCTCTCCGCCAAGATCTAAGTCAGGAGCAAAGTCAACCACTCATAAGAGAGACAGCTGGGGTGTGAACAGTTATAGCTGTTCGATGTGGTGTTTCGTAGAGAGGTGAGTCTTCAACTTTCTCCAAAGTTGAAGTAGTGTTGGTGCGGTTCTGAAGGATATAGGGATGTTGTTCCAAATCCTGGGTGTATACATGGAAAAGGCATAATGCCTTGTGCCTTTTCTTATTTACATTCCTTATTCTGCAGTCTGATTGTATCCTGGCTGTGCATGTACTAAAAACCTCCAGAGATAGCAAGCTTGTCTGCAAAAATAAGTGGGGGTGCTTGTTGTGATGGCTTTGTAAAAGACACTGTTGTTTTGAAGATGATGCAGGCCAGCAATGGGACCCCATGTAATTCCATTAGGATGAAAGTGATGTGACCATATTTCTTCAGGCCCTGGTGAGATGTGCTATGGTGTGTAGGATGCTCTTAAAGGGTGCCAGTGGGGAGTCCTGGAGGCCATGGAGCAGGGCGTCACCATATTCATGCAAGGTGAAACATCCTTTACAACGCAACTTTTACAACGCACTACCATTACGATGCAACTTTTACAATGCAAGTCATTACAACGAATTGCGCTGGAGGGCGCTCTAGGGTAGGGAATAGTTTAATTACTATCCAACACCTTCCCTACTATCCACGGGGACTGGAGTGGGAATAGTAAATTAAACTATTCACTATCCAGCGCCCCCCAGCGCAAGTCGTTGTAACAACTTGCATTGTAAAAGTTGCGTCGTAATGGAATGCGTTGTAAAAGCATGCATTGAAACGTCATACAACCCATGCAAGATTAAGAAGTCTTCAACTGCAGTTTTGAAGTTGCTTTCAGGAAGAAACAGTTTCCCTTTTTTCGGAGGAGAGAGATAGAACCAGGCCACTTTTTGGGTAGTGTGTTCCTTGAGGATGTGGTTGGTGTGCAGGGTGAATCAAAGTAACTTGGCATTCGTGGAAAGGTTGAGTTCCGAGCTGTCAAGGTTCAAGTCATTGAGCCAGTTTGGTATGGTGTCAGGTGCATTGCTGCATTCCTGTCTGAAGCATTAATTCAATAAGCTACTGAATAATGGGAGATGCAGTGCATGTAATTCAGTTCAAACATTTGCACTAAAGTGCTAGATTAGAGAGGTTTATATAATGAAAAATGTATTTTAACATGTTGTCCCCTTGTAACCATGGGATTTAATTTTCATTTTTTGATCAATCAATCAATCAATCAAAACATTTATAGAGTGTGCTACTCTCCCGTGAGGGTCTCAAGGCGCTGAAGGGAGGGAGGGGGGGGGGGCTGCTACTGCTCGAAAAGCCAGGTTTTGAGGTGTCTCCTGAAGGTGAGATGGTCCTGGGTCATTCGTAGATGTGCGGGGAGAGAGTTCCACGTTTTGGCTGCCAGGTAGGATAACGATCTTCCTTCTGCGGTGGTTCTGCAGATCCATGGGACGGTGGCGAGGGCGAGGCTGGCGGAGCGGAGTTGGCTGGTGGGAGTGTAGAACGAGAGGCGGTTGTTGAGGTATTCGGGGCCCATGTCGTGGAGCACTTTGTGTGCGTGGGTGAGGAGCCTGAACGTGATTCTCTTGTTGACGGGGAGCCAGTGCAGGCTTCTCAGGTGGGCGGATATGTGGCTGTGGCGAGGGATGTCGAGGATGAGTCGCGCGGAGGCGTTCTGCATGCGTTGTAGTTGTTTCTGAAGTTTGGCGGTGGTTCCTGCGTATAAGGCGTTTCCGTAATCCAGTCGGCTGGTGACGAGGACCTGGGTGACGGTCTTTCTGGTTTGGATGGAGATCCACTTGAAGATTTTCCGGAACATGCTCAGGGTGTTGAAGCAGGAGTACGAGGCGGCGTTGACTTGCTTGGTCATCGTGAGGGAGGAGTCTAGGAAGAATCCCAGGTTGCATGCGTGGTCCTGGGTGTCGCTGCGGTGCCCAGTGCCGTGGGCCACCAGGAGTCGTCCCAGGCAGATGGGGATTGTCCGAGGATGAGGACCTCCGTCTTGTCTGAGTTCAGCTTTAGGCGATTGAGCTTCATCCATTCTGCAACGTCTTTCATTCCTTCCTGGAGGTTGGTTTTGGCGGTGGCTGGGTCCTTGGTGAGGGAGAGTATCAGCTGGGTGTCGTTGGCGTAGGAGATGATGTTGATGTTGTGTTTGCATGCGATGGTGGCGAGGGGCCTCATGTAGATATTGAAGAGTGTTGGGCTGAGGGAGGAGCCTTGGGGTACGCCGCAGATTATTTCGGTGGCTGCTGAACGGAAGGGAGGGATGCAGACTCTTTGGGTTCTGTCGGAGAGGTACGAGGTGATCCAGTCCAGGGCTTTTCCTTGGATCCCAGTGTTGAAGAGGCGGGTTGTTAGGGTGCGATGGCATATGGTATCAAAGGCTGCCGAGATGTCTAGGAGGATGAGGGCGGCTGTTTCTCCGTTGTCCATCAGGGTCCTGATGTCATCGGTGGCTGCAATGAGGGCAGTCTTGGTGCTGTGGTTTACTCGAAATCCGGACTGGGAAGGGTCGAGTGGGTTGTTAATCTCGAGGAAAGCGGTCAGCTGTTTATTGACGGTCTTCTCGATGACTTTAGACGGGAAGGGGAGAAGAGAGATAGGGCAGAAGTTCTTGAGGTCTTTGGGGTCCGCTGTGGGTTTCTTCAGAAGGGCATTGATCTCTGCGTGCTTCCAGTTCTTGGGTAAGGTGGCTGACGCAAAGGAGATGTTGATGACGTTCTGGAGGTAGGGTGCGATGATGGTGTCAGCTTTGTTGAAGATATGATGGGGTATGGGTCAGAGGGGGGGCAGGAGAGGATGGCGTTCATGACGTTGGTGGTGTCTTCAGTGTTGATGGGGGTCCAGACGCTGAGGGTGCCGGTGAGGGTCTCTGGTTCTGTGGCTGGAGGCGGAGTCTGGGGTCCGAAGCTGTCGTGTATATCTGTGATCTTGGCGAGGGAGTTGCAGAGTTCTTGTGACGGTGTGATGCTGTTGTTGCTGGTGCTGGGGTTGGAGAGCTCTTTGACGGTGTTGAAGAGTTCCTTGCTGTTGTGGGAGTTGTTGTCTAGTCGCTCTTTGAATGGTGTCCATTTGGTGGTGCAGATCAGCTGGTGGTATTCGCGGGTGGCGTTCTTGAGGGCTGTCATGTTTTCTGTAGTTCGTTCATGGCGCCAGGTTTTTTCGAGTTCTTATTAGAACATTAGGACCTGATCAACAGAACTGACTGTACACCCAGTTTACCTGGTAGTTTTGGATGTTGCTTCTTCCTGTGTGTTGCATCTATGCACCTTTGTGTACTTATTTACCCTTGCACTCTATGTTGCTCTCCGTTGTCCGTGTGCTTCTTCCTATCCCCTTCAGAATATGCTCACCTTTGTGCACTTCCCCCTGTTGCTTTGTCACCTGTGTGCTTCTCCCCCAACCACTCCATGTTGCTGTATTGCTTGTTGCTCCTGCTTCCTAACTTTGCACTCCATGTTGGCTCCTCATGCTCTCCTCTCTAGCACTTTTTTTCCCTCCCCACCCTGTACTCCGCCGTTGGCTTCTGGCCTGTATTCTTCTGTCTCGCCCGCTCCTTGTTGATCTCTTGCCGATTGCTTCTCCTTCCCTCATCTGGGCCCTTGCATTGCTCCAGTCCTCCCATATTGCTTCCTCTGTCTTGTGTTGCTTCCCCCCACTTAAAAAAATGCTTTTGTACATTTGTTTTCTATTTAGCTACAAATTCAACATGGATCTGCATGCGAACATAACAAATAGCACCTACTTCGTTTTGTAGGTGTATGCCTACAAAATTATGTACCCCAGCCCTGTGTCAAAGGGCTGGGGTAATCATGGGAAATGGGGCAGCTTGGCAGAGAGAAGGTTCAGGAAAGCAGGTACAGTGGAGGAGGGAGGCAGGTGCCACAGGGAAAAGAATGACTGGTGGGGGTTGGGGTGTGTAAAACAAGTAACGGTGGAATAAACAGAGGGAGGGGCAAAAGGAAATGTCACAGAGAGAGGGTAGTCAGCAAAATGGCAGCCATCAGAGGGGTTGGGGCATTTTCTTTTTTTTTGCAGATCTTGAAATGACAAAATCTTAAAGGATCAGCATAGGAGTTAATATCTAAAGACGTGCTTCTCCCCTCCCACCTTCTCCTACATGTGCCACACCATGAGTGTGTTGCTGCTGACTAAATCCCAAGGACTGCGACCTTCGCTTCAAAAATTGCTTTACTGGCAGCGTAGGAAAGAGAAACAGCTCTGTCGGAGGTGTTGACCCACTTTGTGAAGGCCTGTGAGCCTTCAGACATTCATTCCACTGGAGTACCATCTTCTTGCTGTGACTTCAGCTGCCCAAACTGTGACAGACTGTCTATCTGTCCACTCCACACCCATTCATAAGGGCCTGTCCCTTCCCAATCCAAACTCCTCCCATTATTACCAATAGTAAAAAAACTCTCTATTCCCAGGAGACGTTCCAACAGGTCGAACCAGCTGGAATTTAACAGGGGTAAAAATAATCGTGATTAGCACTGGGACATGTGGCATTTTGGGTGGTTTAGCTTCAAAATCCACATGTATTGCCTGATTTTGGAGGGCGAAACTTGTAGGAGATAATTTTCCCACTTAGTAAATACCAAGCCCTGCTTTGTTTTATATCAAACACCTTAAGTCAGTTAGAAAGACAATCTAAGACTGTACTATGAAATCTTATGCCCATAGGAAACCAGACACTGCATTTTGACCTATTTGATTTTTGCTCCCAAGAGCTATGTAGCCCCTTCAGAAACGCTTGTCGACCTCGAACAAAGCATAGGTATAGTTTATCCACATACTCTTAAGTGACAATTTTAATGTGACCTCAAATACAAAAAATTACTAAGCATTTTGATTTTATATAGATAAGGTCTCTTTATGAATGCCATAACACTAAATGAACATTCTAATTATTAAAATTGCTACATTGTTAGCTGAGCCTAAACCAATATTCAGGAATTAGCCTTTGCTGGTTGACCTTGGTACACCTTGAAAGTCAAAACCCTAAACACAAGATATTTGTGTGATCTTGCAGTAGTCTGGTTCCTGCAGTTCCAAAGGTTGTGTGGTTGCCCCCGAGGTCACCAGAACCGGGAGGCCTCACCTCACAGATGTCTTGAACCAGCTCCATATGCTATAACACTGTTGCTATATACACAACGTTAAAGGCTTTTCCAATGGGGAGCATGTGAACTCGCTGTGTTATAACTGATCAAGGCGGATTACTCTCAGGAACTGCTAATGCAAGATTGTTTTGTATATTCGAAAATAAGTCTATTTTAATTAGCTGTCAAACAGGCAACCCAACGAATTTCCACTCAAAACAATAAACACTTCCGCCTCCGTAAATAGACACTTCAGTCTTGCCCTTCGCCTGCTGCATTTGCTCAACAACCATTCACAATGCAATAGGTCTCGCATTACTAAAAGTTTGAGCTATAGATATTGCAAATAATAATGCAATGCTAGTAGCTCAAACTTTCAGTAATGTGAGACCTATTGCATTGCAAATGGTTGTTTTTCTTCTTGCTGATGCTGATCACCAAAAGACTGGACTTACTGGTTTTGCTAGTGCTTGCCTCCACACACCTGATCCTCAACTTCCCCCGCCACTGCCACATCACACCCCACCTGAAGAACCTGCACTGGCTCCCCATCAACAAGAGAATAACCTTCAAGCTCCTCACCCACGCACACAAGGCACTCCACGACACCGGACCAGCGTACCTCAACAGCCGACTCAGCCGCTACACCCCCGCCCGCAGCTCCGCTCCACAGACCGCGCCCTCGCCACCGTCCCCGCATCCGAAGAGTGACCACCGGCGGCAGATCATTCTCCTACCTCACCACCAAGACGTGGAACACCCTCCCAATCCGCCTACAGCAGACCGAAGGCCTCCTGACCTTCAGGAGACTCCTCAAGACCTGGCTTTTCGAACAGTAGCAGAGTCCCCCCCCCAGCACCTTGAGACCCTCAAGGGTATGTAGTGCGCTTTACAAATGCTATGATTGATTGATTTATTATGCCTGCATCACAGCAGGCATAGGGGATAATGCAGTGCAAAGGGAATAGGCTTCTCCCATGCATTGCTGAAGTTGAATCATACTTACGTCACAACTCCAGCAATGCGTGGGTTTGGCCACAACAGATACCTCAGGATTCCTGACAAATCTGCCATTCCTTGCAACATGGTGCGCCATACAATAAATGCAGCACATCCATCATGTCGCAAGGAGGACGCACTGAAAAGTGTTGCATCGCTGCTTTCACACAGCGTTGCAACACTTTTCATATATGAGTCCCTTAGTGTTTAAGACTGTATGTATAAAATGCCCACTGCCAAAGACACGTTTTTCAACTTTGTGAAGGACCCCTATCTTTACCATGGGCACATTTTAAGGTTTCTTTTCTCATAAAAACAGCTAGAGCATAACTATCAAGTTGTCCTTCTCTATTCCTGAACAAAGGATTCACCAGCTACTTTTAGGAAGCCTAGCTTTATACCCCACACACACTGAAGTACAACATTTGGGCTTGCTCCTCAAAATTATTTTTGTTAACATTGTAAAAGATTCCTATAATTAAAATAGGCACATTCTGAGGTTTTTATTCCCATGAAAAAGAGAGCTGTATTTCAGCCAAAGTGACTTTCTCCACTCTTACATTATGAGCATACCAGATCAGTTCAGGAATACAATTTGTAAGACTCTTGTATATGATTTGCCCTTCAAATAACAAGACCATCAATGCTGAGAAAGTCTCTTGTAGCTGACATTGGCACTTTTGAGAATGTTTAAGCCTTCTTTAAGAACTTCTATTTTACACTACAAATATAAAAGGCTGAACAAATAAATGTTTCAACTTTGTGAAAATTTCCCATGTTTCAGCTCAGCTCATTTTGAGAATGTGTCTTCCCGTACAAAGGCGTGATGCACCAATGCCAACTTCATTTCTTTCTACTCTTGCACAAAGGACTGCTAGCTCCATTCTGGAAATCCACTTATAGAATTTGTGCTCCCAAACACAGTAAATGTTTAAATATATATATATATATTGCAAACTGGGTTTTGTGGATTCCAGAGTGCGTCCTAATCGCTAGTGGTGCTGGTTTGATGCGAGGCCACATCACACCTCTAACAATCGAAAAAATCGCGCTTCTCACATGAAGAATGGACCAGCACTCAAATCTCTGGAATTATTCAATTTAATTCAAAGGCAGCATTCATGAGGGCATATATATTCTATAATTACATACAACCTCTGTGTGGACTTGAATATCATTAGCTTCACACTCTTTATGATGGGATTCAAGCTTTGAATGTACACACAATTTCAATGGAGACTTAAACACAATAATCTTCACCCACTATCTCTGTGAGGACTTGAACATCTATTTTGGTAAAAAATATAAGCAGCTAATCAAGCTCTAGGTTTCACTTTACCATAATCCTTGGTTCCATATGTTAATTTCTTTATTTGTTAGTTCCCTTACTCCCTAAGATTTTAGGCACTGATAAATAGATTAAATGCAGATTTAAGTGTCTTTCTTTAAGCATGATATGATATTTTCTGGCACATTAACATAATTTGTCTTTAATGTATACCCCTAGTATAGAAGACGCTACTCATATATGAATATATTATAATGTTAAATGTGTATATTGTTGATAAAATAAACATTTAGCCATGTACCTTCGACTGTATTCACTCACAAATAGTGTTACAGACTAGGTCCCCACAAGGATGGTAGCACATGTTCAAGTCCCCACAAGGATGGTGCTGAGCACACGATTAAATTACAATATACTTGCAAATTTGAAGAAGGATCCTGTATCATGAATTTTTTCTTCACATTTTTCTGTTATTAGTGTGTTTTAAAAACATTGGGAAAGGTTAGTCTCCACAAGGCAAGTATTCACACATAGTCCCCACAAAGATGGTAACACGTGTCGGTGTATGGTTGTGTATGTGGTTGTGTGGTTGTGTGTGTTTGTGGTTGTGTGTGTGGTTGTGATTGTGTGTGTGGTTGTGTGTTTGTGGTTGTGTGTGTGGCTGTGTGGTTGTGCGTGTGGTTGTATGTGTGGTTGTGTGTGTGGTTGTGTGTGTGGTTGTGGTTTTGTGTGTGGTTGTGTGTTTGTGGTTGTGTGTGTGGCTGTGTGGTTGTACGTGTGGTTGTATGTGTGGTTGTGTGTGTGGTTGTGTGTGTATGTGTGTGTGGTTGTGTGTTTGGTTGTAGTTGTGTGTGTGGTTGTGGTTGTGTGTATGTGGTTGTGTGGTTGTGTGTGTGGTTGTAGTTGTGTGTGTTGTGTTTGTGGTTGTGTTTGTGGTTGTGTGTGTGGTTGTGTGTGCAGTTGTGTGTGTGCTTGTGTGTGTGCTTGTAGCTGTGTGTGTGTGGTTGGGTTGGTTGTGCATATGTGGTTGTAGTTGTGT
Organism: Lissotriton vulgaris; assembly: GCF_964263255.1. Classification (NCBI taxonomy): domain Eukaryota; kingdom Metazoa; phylum Chordata; class Amphibia; order Caudata; family Salamandridae; genus Lissotriton; species Lissotriton vulgaris. Next base: position 1,604,790,421 of record NC_141685.1, read on the forward strand.
GTGTTGTGTTTGTGGTTGTGTGTGTGGTTGTGTGTTGTGTTTGTGGTTGTGTTTGCGGTTGTGTGTGTGGTTGTGTGGTTGTGTGTGTGCTTGTGGTTCTGTGTGTGTGTGTGTGTGGTTGTGTGTGGTGTGTGTGGTTGTGTGTGTGTATGTGGTTGTGTGTGTGGTTGAAGTGTGGGTGTGGTTGTGTGGTTGTGTGTGGTTATGTGTATGTGTGGTTGTATGTGTGTGGTTGTGTTTGTGGTTGTGTGTGTGGTTGTGTGTGTGTGGTTGTGTGTGTGGTTGTGTGTGTGGTTGTGTGTGTGTGTGTGGTTGTGTGTGTGGTTGTGTGTGGTTGTGTGGTTGGTTGTAGTTGTGTGTCTGGTTGTGGGTGTGGTTATGTGTGTGGTTGTGTGGGTGTATGGTTGTGGTTGTGTGTGTCTCTGTGGTTGTGTGTGGTTGTGTGGGTGGTTGTGGTTGTGTGTGTGGTTGTGTGGTTGGGTGGCTGGGTGTGGTTGTGGGTGTGGTTGTGTATGTGGTTGTATGGTTGTGCGTTTGGTTGTAGTTGTGTGTGTTGTGGTCATATCTGTGGTTGTGCGTGTGGTTGTGGTTGTGTGTGTGGTTGTGTGTGTGGTTGTATGTGGTTGTGTGGTTGTTGTGTGTGTGGCTGTGGGTGTGGTTGTGTGTGTGGGGTTTTTTGTGTGTGTGGTTGTGTGTTTGTGGTTGTGTGTGTTTGTGTGGTTGTGTGTGTGGTTGTGTGTGTGTGTGTGGTTGTGCGTGTGTGTGGTTGTGTGTGTGGTTGTAGTTGTGTGTGTTTCAGTAATACTAAAAACATCTAAAAATAAAGGAAAGTAAACATCGAGTTTGTGGAAAGAGAAAGCACGTTGTAAGTCAAACGGGCAGCAGCAAAGCATTACCACAACAACATGTTCTTTGATGTTTGATGTTCTTTGAACGAGAACATCAAAGGGGCGCAGTGAAAGAGATCACGGGCGAAAGTGTTCACGGGCGTCGCCTCTGCTCCTAAGCACAAGCCCGCGCACATGCACTGCAAGCTGTAGCTGGCAGTAGCATTTTTTTAAGCCCTTCTTACTTAAGGTCTGGCCAGTCCAGCGCAAGCACTGGGTCAGGCAAGACCTAAAAAAGGGTTCATTGTGCTTTTCCAACTGCAGATGTGAAATGAAATATTTGTACAGGCCATTTACAGGTATTTACATGTTGTTGTGTGTTAGGAATAAATGTGACTCCCTACAGCGTTTCCTTTCACACTCACTGTACCCAGCAAGATTGTGGCATGATTCACTTTACAAAAGTATCTAACTTTGCAGTCAGAGAAAAAAACACGTAACCCAAATCTCTCATATGAAAGAACATAAGCAAACTTAAAGGCATCTTTAGTACTCATTCACCATCTAAACTCAAGCGAACGACACACATAATACCACCCCCCTGGATTAAATCTTTCCTTCATTTAATGGAAATCATCTCATCCAATGATGACCCACTAGTGTTGCAAATCTTCTTTTGAGACTTCACCCTTCACTGGTCTAACCCAAACTATCACGCAGCGAACTGTCTTAAACCCTTCCTGTCCGCGAAGTGGGATCAACCCAAGAAAACTAAGCAATGGAAAAGGAACCTCAGAAATATCAACACTGAAGAGCTAGCAATCTGCTGTAAAAATGCCTTGACTTCCCAAGCAGACATGAATGATAGTCATGTCCTCACAGATTTCTATAATTCCTCTGTCTCTGGTATCAAGGATGCTATAGCTGAAGGACTGGGTTCTTTAAGACCCAGCGGTGCCAGGGCACAACACCTGAAACCTTCGTGGGTAACCTGCTCCGGCGTACGAATCACAGAGACACGGGACACTTCCTTCGGCGTCAAAGATTCAAGGTTTATTTGCTGCAGGGAACACAGATGTCACGACAAGTACACCACGTGCAACTTGGGGAGACTGCTTCAAATTGGTTCTGTGGATCGCTCCTTTTATACAGTTTTTACCCATAGGACAACATGGCACACAAAAGTTTACAACCCGGTTCGCACCATTATCCCCCAGAGGGGTCGCTTTGGTCACTTTGAAACACATGAGGTCCGGAACATAAGTGCGGAAACATTTGGCGGTTCCCAACTGTAACAACCCATCTTCCCACCATTAGCAAATTCCAATCAGCAGTAAAATAGATCGAAATAGGAACAAGGACAGGTGCAGAGGAAGACGGAGACAGTGGGGAGATCGGAAAGGGTGTAAAAGGGGAGGTATCAGGAAACACGAGATACAGGCACTAAAGGGACGTGCCTAATGAGATGCACGGCTGAGACAATAAGTCCGTGCGGCAAGATGAGCCTCGAGCGGCGCCATCTGCCTTACAGTAGCATCCCCCTCGTCATAAACACACTTACAAAGAACATGTGTCTTCCGCAAATATCTTGGGAGTCCCAGGGTCGCGAAGCGGACAACGTCCGTTCGCTGGCTACTTGAGGGCAAGAGACAAAATGGATGCCGTATCTAAGATGGAACCCGCGGGTACAGATGAAAAACCCACATAACAAACGAACGGTTTAAGTTAGTACAGCGAAACTGCGCACACTTACTAAACTCGTCATTTGCGGTTCATAGATACCAGACTCGACCATATTCGTGCGAGTTAAAAACACCACTTACAATTGTCACGGAACCTCAGACGCTCCTTTTGCCCTCATGTAGGCAAGCACTAGTCGGAATCATATTCGATATTCATCAGACCATCGAGATGTTGCTGTAGCATAGCTCTGTCCAACCGAGTCCCCTTGGTAACAGGTGGTTGTCTTATACACGTTGTAGCACAGAGGCCACATAAGGCAGGACCACACTGCACACAAAGGCAACACGTGAACAGGAATACTACAACGACTCCGATGATCATCAGAATCTTCCAACCCCAAGTCGACATCAGGCCCCAAAACCACCCAAGTAGCGTCCAATCCCCTACATCCACGTGTATGGATTCGGAGATCTTATGCAACCTCGAGATGGCTTGATAGACAGTAGGAGCGTTATCTGGAATGAAAATGCAGCATAGATATCGCTATCTAAATCCTCTATGGCTATCGACAAAGGTTTTTGATATGAGGTAGGACCAGAGTAGGGGGAACGTGGTTCTCGAATGGGGTGGAAACCCAGTGCGCTTCGAAACATTGTTTGGAATGCTCGAGCTGACCCTTGGGAACTACACGGTAACACCAGATATGGAATTCCCTTATCCGTAGTATGTGGCATCAACCCACACACCCAACAATTAGTGGTGTTAACCACTAACTGATGCTGATGAAGGAGCTGAATAAAGGAATTGTTGCGGAATTCTACACGTCTAGCCTGTTCGTGTTCCGGTAACATATGAAAGGAATGGGGAGAAACAGTAGAGGTAAGTTTAGGGTCAGGAGTAGGAGTAGGTGTAGCAGAAGGTAAAAAGTAAGTCATCGTGTAATACACCCCACCCGCCAATAATGCAGAAGCAGTCAAAAACAATACAAACAGTTGGAATATAAAACATTTGGTACGACTGAGTTGCTGCAGCTTGAATCTGTGAACCTGAGCTCCCTCCAAATCATTCAGCTTCGAGAATGCCATTCCCTGTGACCGTCCGCAACGTTTCTTGACGCACTTCGTTCTGTGTAGCAATAGTCAATCCCTAGGAGTTCCCAGGAACCGACGGCCTTTAACCTAGCGTCAAGACCTACTATCCAGAAGGAAGTACGCGCGCGGCCCTACGGCCTTTAATGCACAATATGTATGTATACAAAAACAAAGTCTCTCAGCTGTGGAAGCAAAAAGTACAAGGAATGAAGCTCAATATATATATATATATATACAGGAATAATTACAGTAATACGAAGGTTCAAAACTGATCACGGAAAACGGGATAATGCAGTTGTCAATACAGCAAAGCAGGATCTCTTTATTAGTCCTTAGTGCGAGATCGCAAAAAGTATCGGGTTTTCCCAGGACGTGTCTGCTCGTCAAACAAAGGATCCGTTGAAGAGACAGCGTCCTGCTGATCAGTTGAGTGTTCTGGTCTTGAGTCTTTTGATGCTAATTGTTCAACAGTGTCTTTCTGCTGCGCTGAGGATTCTCCAACAGGCTGTGCGTCGCTAAAAGGTACAAACGCCGGCAATGTTTCTGTTTCAGTGGATGCAATGCCTCTCCTCATCCACGGGTCTGCCGGCAAAGGGATGGGGACTCTTTTGGTGTGGGTGGCATGCACCCAATTCTTACGTCCCCCAAGACGAACGGCAGTCCTCGTGGCCAGGAGCACTTGATAGGGTCTGGTAAACCTCGGGTCCAGGTTATTCTTGCGTGAAAAATTTCTCGTCATCACCCAGTCTCCGGGCTGGAGCTGGTGGCCTGGACCCTCCGTCTGCGTCGGCAATGCGTCGTAAACCTGTTGGTGAATCAACCTCAGTTTAGCAGTCAAGTCATGTAGATAATCGATCAACATTGGGTACTCAAGATCAGAGAACATTCCTGGCCTAGGAACCCCCCACACATTCGCAGGACGGCCGAACACTATTTCATAGGGACTAAGCCCTACTCGGGAGTGTACAGTCGCCCTAGTTGACAGTAATGCTAAAGGTAAAGCGTCAGGCCACGAAAGACCAGTCGTAGCCTGAATCTTCGCTAACTTTAGTTTAAGGGTGCCGTTGTACCCTTCAACCAATCCAGCTGACTGGGGATGATTGGCGCTGTGGAATTTCTGATTAATTCCAAGGCCCTTACACACACTCTTCATCACACTTCCAACAAACTCACTTCCGTTATCTGACCACACGACTCTAGGCATTCCATACCGAGGAAAATATTCCTTCAGTAGGATTTTCGCAGTAGACAAAGCAGTATTGTCTTTGAGAGGATAGGCCTCGATCCATCGGGAGAATGCGCAAACCACAACTAAAACGTATTTCAAGTTATTGCATCGCTCCATATGGATGAAGTCCAATTGAATCACCTCAAAGGGACATGAAGGGGGAGCAAAACTGCCAGGAGGAGTTGGGGTTCCTTTGCCAGGATTGTACATCATACACACCATACAATTCTTCACCAGGCGTTCAGCACATTTCGTGATACCATCATTCTTCCATACAGGAGCCAGCAACTTACAAATACCTTTCGCGCTAATATGTGCTAACCCATGCGCCATTGTCACAACGGCCAGCACATACGCATCAGGCAACAACCATCTTTTCTGATCCGACAAATCAATCCAACAACCATTCGCATCCAACTTTCCCGTGCTTTCTTTCCACTTCGTCTTTTCAGTCTCGGTGGCCTCATTCTGAATTGCTTTCACACTTTCGATAGTGTCTTCACACATACTCGATTCTGTAGGCCACCTAACCGAACTCGTCACATACATTCGAGTGCTAAGGTTCCGGGCAGTCTCCTTAGCAGTCTCATCCGCAAACGCATTACCACGACCAACATCATCCGTCACCTTACGATGCGCACTACATTTGACAATCGCAACTTACGTAGGCAACGTCAATGCACCCAAAAGATCATTCACAAGCTGGCCATGCTGAATCTTCGTACCGTGCGACGTCAAAAAACCTCTCTCTCTCCACAATCGTCCAAAACTGTGAGCGACGCCAAATGCATATTGGCTGTCGGTAAACACATTCACACGTTTCCCTTTCGCTAACACACATGCTCTAGTGAGAGCAATCAATTCTGCAGCTTGGGCAGAATTCTGATTTAATCTTGCAGTCTCAACAACAGTATTCAACGTTACGACAGCATAAGCAGTAGTCACATCACCATTCGGCAACTTAAAACATGACCCATCCACATACAATGTACCATCCGGATCTTCCAATGGGGTGTTTTTAAGGTCCACTCGACCTTTTGTTTCCTCTTCTGTCCTCAAGTAGCAATCATGTTCTGCTACTTCATCTGACTCTGTGCTAATTGGTAACAAAGTTGCCGGGTTCAGAACATTACAACGTTTTATTTGGATGTGGCTTGCCAACAGCGTCAACTCGTACCCAGACAACCTCGCACTCGTCAAGTGCTGAGTTTTCGTTCGATTCAAAAGAGTATCGACTGCATGCGGAACCATCACCGTAAGCATATTATCCATGACCAATCCTGCTGATTGTCGGATGGAGACCGCAGCTGCCGCTGTTGCTCGTAAACAACTCGGCAATGCTCTAGCTACTGGGTCCAAGGTCGAGGAAAAATATGCACATGGACGTTGCCTACCACCAAAAGGTTGCCTTAAGACACTCAAAGCACAACCTTCCCTCTCGTGAACATATAACGTAAACGGCTTACTGTAGTCAGGGGTACCTAACACAGGAGCCGAACACAGTGAATCACGCAGTTCAGAAAAACTTTTCTGACATTCTTCCGTCCATGGTAAAGGAGTTGAAACATCCTTGCACGTAAGAGCCACCAATGGTTTTGCTAGCAATGAAAAATTAGGAATCCATTGCCTGCAGTACGACGTGATACCTAGAAAGGCACGCACATCTCTTTGGGTTGTTGGCACAGCCATTCGCGCAATTGCTGCAATTCTCTCTGGGGTCAACCTCCTTCCCTCCTTTGACAACAAGTGACCTAGATAGGTGACTTCTTGACAACAATATTGGAGTTTAGAAGGGGACACCTTATGATTCAACTCACAGAGATGTTGCAGCAACGACACTGTAGCAATTTTGCAAATGTCCTGAGTATCAGCAGCCACCAATAAGTCGTCGACGTATTGGATCAAGGCCGCACCGACCGGCAACCTAAACGCATCCAGTTGACCCTTCAAGGCTTGGCTGTAAATAGATGGACTTTCACAGTAGCCCTGAGGAGCGCGTTTGAACCGGAAGCTACGTCCACCGAGAGAGAAACCGAAAAGGTCCCTGCTCTCCTCGGCAATCGGGATGCTGAAAAACGCATTTTTCAAATCAATCACCGAAAACCATGATGCTGAGACTGGAATCAGAGTCAGTAGCGCCGTGATGTCAGGCACAACGGGAAATTGAGGAACCAAAATTTTATTCACCTCCCGTAAATCGATAACAAAACGATAAACAGGCGGTTTTGAAGGATCAGTACGTTTAAGAATGGGCAGCACAGGACTGTTGCACACGTTTCCCCGAGTCTCTTCAATAACATCTTTCTCGATCAAATCATAGATGATCGCTAACAGTGCTCGTTCACCATCAAGGGAGATACGATATTGGGGAATACGTGGCAATCGCACATTAGATTTCAACTGTACAACATAAGGGGAGATATCAAGTAGGCCCACGTCATTTGGACCCGTCGCCCACAAAGACGCAGGAAGAGAACTCAATTCCGGTGGAAGCTTATCGAGAGACAAGTACATAGGAGAGACAACCCTCTCTCCTAACGTAAGCTTTACACCCGCAGGAGAACAATACAAAGTCGCATACAAACGTTTAAGCAAATCCAGGCCCAAAAGATTTTCACCACAACCCGTAGTCAAAATCAACGGAGCTTCTAGCTCACGTGGCCCAATTTTAAGGGGCAAAGGGCGTGAAACTGGATTGCTAACGGGGGCGCCAGAGAATCCAACAGAAACATTGGTTAAGCCAGACAAAGGTGCGCCAGGGAGTTTCGAATGCATGATAGAACTTTTCGCTGCACCAGTGTCCAACAGAAAAGGCTCAACGACGCCCGATGTAGCAACTGCGACGTAAGGCCCTCTCTGATCAACCGGAACTGATACCACTCCCTCTCCTTGTCTTTGGCTGTCCTAGTAATTACTGTCGTCAGTTCCCTGATCGACGTAATAATCGTCTACATTGTACTGCGCAGATCGCCCTTGCGATGAACCACGTTGGTCGAAACAATTATTAGAATTGGATGAGTTATCTGAGCGATCGTTCTGAGCACCACGACCTCTACCACGTGATGCCTGCTGCGAACCACCATGACCTCCTCTAGATGAGTTACCATTATTACGTTCATTCAAAACAGGGCAATTAAATTTAATGTGTCCCTCCTGTCTACAATAAGCGCATTGATTATACCCCAACGATGATCTTTGGGAGGAGGAGTCATTACGAGTTTGGGATCTGTTCGATTGCGGCTGCGGTCTATTCTGTTGTGAATTATTCTAATTCGAACGTGGAGGATACGCTTGCTGAAGCAACACTTTAGTTTTCAGTTCCTTCGTCTTTTTGTCAGCACGGTCATTCTCCTCTTTCTCCCTATTCTCATAATATTGCGCCGTAGCCAATATCTGAGCCGAAGTAGAAACGGCCCATGCACTTTCCGAATTCTTCAACTTATTGCTCAAATCGGGCCATAAATTCGAAACAAATTTATCCACAAACAATCTTTGACCACCCTCGGTGCCCATATCCTGTCCACTATGATCAATGAATGCTTCCTCAAACCTCGTAAAGAAGTCGGAAACACTCTCATCTTTCTTCTGCTTACAAGCTGACAATTTGTCCCAGTTTACTCTCATAGCTGGCATAAGAGTTTTCATTAATGTTATTATTCTTTGAGGGAGAGCAGCAATCAACTGTTCAGGCTTAGCACCACCAACTTGCAACCCATCCGCCGCTACAATGGCCGCCCAATCACCACCTAGTTCGTTTGCGTGATTTTCCTGAGGAATCTTAGCCCATACCGGTTGCGGTACGACATTGCCAAACAACATATCGATATCGGCAAGATTCATTACCGTAGCATCTACGAGCTGCGATAATTCTTTGTAATACCCTGCAGGATTTTTGCGAGGGTCAGGCAAAGATTGCTTCACCTGCAACACTTCTGATCTTTTCCATGGGAGATGTATCCATACTCTCTGAAAATACGGCAGGATAGGTGGAACGTGAGCAGCATCACCTGGCATCAACACGGGTGGAACTTCACGCATGGGATATTGGCCAGACTCGTCTGGTTGTTTTTCAATATCCTCAACAAACAATGCATGAGGGATTGGAGCGGGACGAAAAGAGAGCAATCGTTCAACAGCACGTCGAACGTTAGTATCCACTATCAGTCCATTTGCGAACTGAAGCTGAAGATCAGACAAAGCGGTCAGCACCTCGTCAGGCGCATCGGCCGCTATCTGATCATAAAGGAACTTACACATTTCATTAAAAACATATCTCTGGGTTGGTATATTGAATTGACAAAATGTATCAAGGACAACACGGGGTGGACTTCTAAGAGGATTTACCATCCAACCCATCGCCATATTATATAGCGCAACGCGTTCTCTGTTTCCAGGAAGCTGACTACGTCTCTGAGGACCATCAGAACCAGCGGACCCATGAACAGGTCCGAGCGAATGAAAGAAGCAAGCCGCAAGAGGAGTAGTACGAGAACGAGTAGAGGGAGAAGCATACGATACAGGACTAACAAGAGAAGGAGTAGAAACAGTAGCAACAGCAGGGGTTAACAAAACAGGAGCAGTAGCAGGAGCAGTTGCGGGAGCAGGAGTATGTGGAAGCGGAGGAGCAGTAGGGATAGCAACAGGCAAAGGAGCAGGAACAGTCGGAAGAGCAGGCGCAGGTTGAGGAACAGGCGGAGGAAGAATAGGCGGAAGAATAGGAACGGCAGGGACCACAGGAACTGCGGTACCCTGTACATACGGAGGTGGCGACTTCATGAGATAAGACATTAAAGGATCCTCAACTGGCTCTTCCTTCTTTTCCGACTCCGTAGGCAAAACGGGATAACATTTATCTACAGTCATACGCTGTAGTCTATCAAACACTTCCTTATCCTTAACCTCCTTATCACGCTGAAATTGCTCTGCTTTCTTCACTATGGTAGCAACATTATCTCGCTGATTACGTTTAGTCTGTCTGATTTCTTTCTGTCGGGCTTCTTTGCGCCACAACCGAAAGGCATCAAACATGGCCGGCCTTGACTTTCTTTCGAACAATTTAATCTCTAGATTATCTAAGATCGGGGCCTCGAAGCTACCATGAGGTGGCCAACGAAGGTCGCCGTCCTTCTTTGTGTATTTAATCCAGTAATCGTTAAAGGTAATGGGGCCTAGCCCATGCTTACTATAGAGCTCATAAGTGGGAGTTCCAACCGGAGGTATCGGACACGAGTCCTCCAGTCGGGAATCCGTACCACAAGGTCTGAAACAACTAAACAAAGTACTGCGACCAGGCATCTTGCACACTAGCCGAGTTTCACAAACTTCAAGGGTTACGGGATTTACCACGTCCCAGCAAAGAACAAAACCCTCGGTTTTTGGCGGCTGCAGTCGTCAAACAACACCACAAAGTACGCTAGCAAAGTGTCACCGACAAAAACACTCACACAGCGTTAACAACAAAAACATTCGCTAAAGTGTCAACAACCAAGAACTCTGGGAGCGACCCACAAATACTTAACTCAAAGATCGATGGCGTCACCAGGAAGGCCCGTCAATCGTCTCGCTCTACCAAGGTCTACGCCAAGCGCCAAAACAGGTCTACAGTCAGGGCAGCAGTCCGTCGCAGCCGTCCGGAGGCGGGAATCTTCGCGGGAAAAGTCTTCGGGCCACTTGTTTCGACAACAGGATCGATGAAGCGGAGTGCACCTTCCCTCGGAGATTTCACACGAAGTTCCTCACGATCGTCGGGCTTGGACCGGTACCACTGATGCAGCCCCACGTTGGGCGCCAACTGAAGGACTGGGTTCTTTAAGACCCAGCGGTGCCAGGGCACAACACCTGAAACCTTCGTGGGTAACCTGCTCCGGCGTACGAATCACAGAGACACGGGACACTTCCTTCGGCGTCAAAGATTCAAGGTTTATTTGCTGCAGGGAACACAGATGTCACGACAAGTACACCACGTGCAACTTGGGGAGACTGCTTCAAATTGGTTCTGTGGATCGCTCCTTTTATACAGTTTTTACCCATAGGACAACATGGCACACAAAAGTTTACAACCCGGTTCTCACCATTATCCCCCAGAGGGGTCGCTTTGGTCACTTTGAAACACATGAGGTCCGGAACATAAGTGCGGAAACATTTGGCGGTTCCCAACTGTAACAACCCATCTTCCCACCATTAGCAAATTCCAATCAGCAGTAAAATAGATCGAAATAGGAACAAGGACAGGTGCAGATGAAGACGGAGACAGTGGGGAGATCGGAAAGGGTGTAAAAGGGGAGGTATCAGGAAACACGAGATACAGGCACTAAAGGGACGTGCCTAATGAGATGCACGGCTGAGACAATAAGTCCGTGCGGCAAGATGAGCCTTGAGCGGCACCATCTGCCTTACAGTAGCATCCCCCTCGTCATAAACACACTTACAAAGAACATGTGTCTTCCGCAAATATCTTGGGAGTCCCAGGGTCGCGAAGCGGACAACGTCCGTTCGCTGGCTACTTGAGGGCAAGAGACAAAATGGATGCCGTATCTAAGATGGAACCCGCGGGTACAGATGAAAAACCCACATAACAAACGAACGGTTTAAGTTAGTACAGCGAAACTGCGCACACTTACTAAACTCGTCATTTGCGGTTCATAGATACCAGACTCGACCATATTCGTGCGAGTTAAAAACACCACTTACAATTGTCACGGAACCTCATAGCCCCTTTACAACAAAAAAATTCCTCCTCCAAAATCTCCAAACTTTGGTTCACCGACCACCTAAACTCGGAACGCCGTAACGTGAGGGCAGCAGAATGATCCTGGAGATCCAAACTATCTACAGAACCTCTAAACCACCTTAGAGCTATTTGGAACTCTTACTACAAAAAAATCAAGATTACAAAAGCCAACTTCTTTGGATCCTACCTTAATCAAGTCAAAAACCACCCCAAGAATCTTTTCAAAATTGTTAAGCAACAATAGGTCAAGGCACTCAACCACCCAGACCTTAGTGACAGCTCTCCAACAGGCGACGAATGGGCCATCTTCTTTGCTGAGAAAACAAAAAGAATCAATATTAAACTAGAATCAAAGAGGGCTCTTCTTCCAATTTCCGGGTTCACTGCTCCACTTGCCCACCAGGAGCGGCTCCGCCCCCCAAGTCTTAGCCCCAAGAACAATGCCTCTTGGCACACCTTTACTCTCCTCAGTGAAAGTTACATCTACAACACTCTTCTTGCGATCAACCCATCTAACCACTTCTACGCCCCTCTACCACCTTCCATCTTCAAAGAAATACAGGCTGCCATCCTCCCCATATGGGCAAAGATTGTCAATGCTTCACTATTGCAAGGCATGATCACCGATTGCCTAAAAGCAGTGCAGGTATCCTCGGTTCTAAAAAAACGAAATGCAGACAGCTTTGATTTTAATATCTTCGTCCTATCTCCAACATCCCCACGCTGGTGAAATGCCTGGAAAAGTGCATGCAATTGCAACTCTGCTTACGCATTGAGAAATTCCAACTGTCGTCCGCTTTTTAACTGTGTCAACAGGGTCAAATTGTGGCAGTCCATGAGGGTAATGAGGGTTTTCAACAGTGTTGTTAACTTTTTACAGGACTTGTACAAGTCTACTACAGCCAATGTTAGGTTCGCTAAGGATCTCAGGGTCACCAAGGAACTGGAAATTAAGAGGGGAGTACGGCAAGGCTGCATTTTGGCTCCATTTTGTTTAATTTCTACATTAACGAGCTGGATACTGTACTAAGAGCCATGGGGGTAGATTTCCCTTGTGTAGGGAGACCGGGCATAACTGTCTTACTTTATGCAGACAATGCCGTCTTTCTATCTAGGACCGTATTAGGCATGCACATTTTATTAAAGGCATTTTCCTAAATTTATGTTGGACCGGAACCTGGCAATAAATAATGCTAAATCTTATATAATGCAACTGGGGCAAGGTTGTAAAAAAAGCTTCCAATTTAGTGTTGTCTGAAATCCCCCGTACAAATGTTTACTCATATTTAGGGGTTCTCATGGACGATCTTTTAAAGTGGGGGCTACTAATTTTGAGGAAAGGGAGAGACCTTACTCGGGTGAAAGCGGCAATTTTTAACTGTGCATCAAAAGTAGGGAGGAAACTGATTGGATCCATGCTAAAAGGTTATCAAGCCAAGAGAGTGACAGCAGCTAGCTATGGAAGTGAAATATATGGACATGTGGCTGTGGATTCTCTTCTGGTGATCGAGAATAATTTCTTGAAGCGCCTGCTGTGTGTCCCGCGTGGTCTATCCAACCCAGCGGCTCACGAGGAGTTGGGGGTTCCTTTTGTAAGTAATACCTAGGCCTTACACCCTCTCGTGTTTTGGTTGAAGTGTTGGTTGAACGAGGAACTAACTCTTAATCATCTGATATTACTAGAATGTATGTCACTTGATAATGCAAACCGAATCCCCTGGCTAAATTATATTAAAAGTAGCCTTGAAGGGGTTGGGCGTGCTGATTTTTTTTTTAAGCCTGAAACCATTGTAAAGAAAGATGTTGAATCAATTAGGGAAGCCTTTTTAACCCAAAGAAAATTGGATAGGGAAGAATAGGAGTTGCAGAAGTTATGTGTACGCAAGTTTTTAATGCTTAAAACAACTCAGTTGACAGAGCCTTATCTTATGGGGCCCCTATCTACACACAAGAGGTTTTTACTTACTAGGTTTCGGATGAACCTTTTTCGCCTCCTGTTAGCAAGGTGCAAGGGATGCAGTAGAGGTCATGTGCTAGGACCCTGTGGCTGTGACGGTCAGTCTCCACAGGATTTGCTGCATTTTATGTTTATATGTAAGATTTATGTAATCCCTCGAATGCACTTTTTGGTTCCAATTTTAAAGAAGATGGATTTTACTCAGGCCTGCTCCGCCCTTTTGTACTTGCAGTTGCTGAAAGAGGACTGTTTACCCTTCATTGTGGGATATCTAAAATCCACTGTGAAAACCAGGGCTTGCTTGGATGTATAGTTCACATATGCATCATTGGGATGTTATTAAGTTGTGAAGGCTCAGACTACATTATAAGGTTAAATCCTCAACGGAGTGATGTTTTTATGGCACATTGCACTTTGTGATTATAGATCACATGGGAGGCTGTGTAAGTGATTTTATTTTTAACCTGTACTTTTAATGAATTATGGTTTTATGTAATTGTATGTTTGTAAATGTTATGGTTCTTCTTTGTGAAACCGAATAAGGTTTACTTGATTGATAGAACTGTTGGATCAACATCAATCTGGCTTTCGGAGAGGTCACAGCACAGAATCTGCACTCACTCAAATTATGGATGACATTTTAAAATTGCTAGACCAAAATGAATCATGCCTCCTGATTCTCCTTGACCTATCAGCTGCTTTTGACACTGTTAATCATGTCAAACTCTGTAATGCACTGTTCTATCAAGAAAAGTGTCTCCCCAGAGCACTCGAAATCAAAAAAGTTCAAATAAAGGTTCAAAAAACGTGTAAATCAGTTTCAATGTTTTTCTTTACTTGTGCATCATTTCATGATTCTTCTCATTGTATACACATATTCAACTCATTGGCCCAATGCATTTCGGGCTGTGCCCTTCTTCGGGGGCCCTGTGCAATCCTGTAATGGTAATGATAAAGTACAGTTTCAAAAGCAAATTTTTTAAACATTTGTTCATGTAAAGTCAAACAGTATTCAACATATTACCACATGCAACGGGGGTAGAAAATCAGTGTCCGAGGTCTAACCTTAATGCTAATGTTGCGAGAATAAGTGTGCTCGTGGGTCGTTACTTGGAAAGTGCAAGAAATTGGGGGTGTCTAGGAAGTGGCAGAGGAAGCCACGTTTAAAAAAAGTGCTTGTGAAATCGTGCTCATCAAACCTGTTCAGGCGATTAAGGTAGCCGCGCTGATATGAGAAAAATGTCTGTAAACAAACGAAAAAAATAAACGAAAAAAATAACAAACGTTAGAAAGCGGGTCTGTGTTTGACAGCAATCCTCTGTCAAAAATTCATTCGTAAAGAATGCTTACCGAGTAAAGTAATCTGGCCGAGTCCGCGTGGGAGTCCGGTTAAAGTGTTAGCGATCAGGTGTACTTCCGCGTTCTACATGTTGGACCGGGTCGCGAGGCTCCTTAAATGTAAGGGCGACGCTGATACGTCAAGTTGTGTGTGTTAGTAACGAACAATGTGATAGGTTGACACATGGTCACGTGTCACAACACGCGAAAACGTTATGTTTACATTTCTATCTCGGTGCTACGGACTGTGTTATGGCTAGTGGAGGAATGTATCATTAAAAGTTTTACGATGTATTCGTGTCTGAGTGAGCTTTGGTACAGAAAACAGAAAAATAGAATGAATGAAAGAAGTAACAGAGAGTGTTCTTATTCATGTAGATGGAGCATTCACAACGATAGCATATATTCAATAGTAAAATAAATAAATAGTCTGTCAGGAAATATTTAAATAATATCAAAGCATGTAACTACAAATAGCAACTAAATTCTAAACGTTCATTGAGTCCTCTTGGAGCTGTCGATGACAGTTTGTTGATCCAGTAAAGTTCGCGTCTTAACAGATATTGATCATTAACTCTTCCTGGGAGTAAGGGAACTATTTCTAAAATACAGAACTTCAGTTGGCTTGGATTGTGATGGTGATCGTTGAAGTGTACTGCCACGGTAGATTTGTTAGATTTGAGGCGAATGTTGCTGCGATGTTCTGTCAACCTGGTTTTTATTTTTCTGGATGTTTTGCCCACGTATGGGAGTCCACATGGACATTTCAACATATATACAAGGTTGGTGCTATCACAAGTGCCATTGACTTTTAGTTTAATTTTGCTTCCACTGGATGGGTGGTTAATTTCATTCCCTTTGATAATGGAATTACAATTTCCACAGTTGTGACAGGCCATCGTGCCTTTGTATGATGACAGAAGTTCTGTGACTTTAGGTTTTAATAATTCTTTTAGGTTTCTCGTTCTTTTATATGCAAATCTTGGGTTCGAGGAAAAAATTCCCTTGAAATCTTCTTCCAGGGCCAGTAACGGCCAATGTTTTAGTATGGTTTTTTTAATGTTGTAACTCCTTGTGGAGTATTTTGAAATGAACCCTGATCTTTGTTCCTCCCTTGCGGTGGATGGTGTCAAAAGTTGTTGTCTATTCATGTGTTTTATTCTCGTCAGAGCTGGTTCCAGTATGGCTTCTGGGTATCCCCGATCCTTGAATTTCTTTATCATGTTTTCTTTTTGCTCTTCATATAGTTGTTGAGAGGAGGCAATGCGTTTAACGCGTAGCAATTGAGAGTAAGGAAGATGGTTTTTTAATGGAGGTTGATGAAAACTTTGGTAGTGTAACAAGTTGTTTTTGTCCGTGGATTTCTGAAATACTGTGGTAAGTAGTTTGTCATGGTCTTTGATGATTAGTACATCTAGGAAAGATAGTTGTTTGTGATTGATGTTATAGGTGAATTGAATCCGGTCATTGACATTATTGAGTTCTTGGATGGCTGATATTAATTGCGTGGTTGATCCTTTCCATAGTAGGAAGATGTCATCCATATATCTCTTGTACAGTATGAGATTGTTTTTCCATGATTGGTTGTTAAGAATGTGCTCTGTTTCAAAGTGGTGCATAAAGATGTTGGCATATGCCAGAGCAGCACAATTTCCCATGGAAGTTCCGTTACATTGTCCAAAAAATTCGTTGTTGTACTGAAAATAGCTGTGGAATGGTGTAAAGTGCATCAATTCCATGATTAGCAATTTCAAATTTGTGTCTTCTGATTCGCTGTTTAGCAGAATATTCTCCAATGCTGTTAATCCTAAGTCATGAGGAATCGAGGTGTATAATGACTTCACATCAATGCTGGTCAAAATCATCTCGGTGGAGAATGAGGTCTTGTGTTCTTCTAGAATGTTCAAGAAATGGGTGGTATCCTTCATGTATGTTGGAATCTGCTGTACTAGTGGTTGTAGATGTTTGTCAATGAATTTTCCTACTGGTTCATGGATTGAATTGACTGTAGAAACGATCGGCCGGAATGGAGGAACTGTGGGATGTTTGTGTATTTTTGGAATCATGTAAATATAGGGTACAGATGGATTTTGTTTGATCAGATATTCTTTTTCTTTATTTCCAATGGTTCCTGTATCAATTGCTTTTTGAATGATGATAGTCAGAATTTTCTTGTATTCACTGGTTGGGTCTCCTCTCAATTTTATGTAGGTGTTGGTATCGTTCACATGGTGCTTCATATTTTATCATAAAACTCGGTGCCCATGATTATTAGGGCGCCGCCCTTGTCTGCCTGTCGTATGGGGATGTTTTTATTTTCTGCCGAGTTTTGAATAGCTTGTCTCTCTTTTTGGGTGAAGTTGGTTCTTTTGGGTCTAGGTGCTTTGAAGATCTTTAAGACATCTTGATTTACGACTTTTTCAAAGGCATCCAATACCTTATGACTCACTGGTGGTAAAAAGCGAATAGGGTTCCTTAGTCCCAATAGTTTGTCCGTTTCGGTGTCTGTGATAGATCTCTCTACGACATTTGAGAAAAAATTTCTGAGGCGTAAATGTCTTAAGAATTTGTACACACAGATTTGCGTTTCTAGCAAGTTAGAATGGTAAGTGGGAACGAATGATGTGCCTTTCTGCAAAGTTTTTATTTGAAACTCATTGATGTTCTGGCTTGAAATGTTGATCACGAGGTCCTGTGACTTCTGGTGTTCTGTGCTATGCTTTCTGGTTGTTGACCTTTGGTTGTTCCTGCTTCTCCCCCTCCTGGTTCTTTTGGGCGTCCATGGCTTCTCTCTAAAAAAGGAGTCGATGTTGTGGAAGAAGTCGTTGCTTGTTGTTGATTTGAATCTGACGTTTGATTTTCATCTCTAGGTCTTGGAACATTTTTTGAAGTTGTAGGAACTCTTCTGTTTGATTGTGAATCGTCCGATGAAGTCTCATCCGATGATTTATACTGAGGTTTTTGTTGACGCCTTCGGGCGTATATGTCTGCCCAATTGTATACCTCTCCTGTGCGGTAATCAGTAGTGTCCCTCTTAAACTTCCTAACTTTGCGTTCATTTATCTCTTTGGTATAGACATCTAGTTGTTTGTTAATGTCAGACAGTACCTCATCCCATTCTTCCTTGGATAGCATAGTATTTAATTCATCCTTAAGTGAAGCGGTTTCTCTATTTAGATCTTCAATAAGTTTAGCTAATTCTTCGATGATGAGTAGAATTAGGTCTAGAGAACACTTATTTAGTATTGCGAACCATTTTTCTGTGAAGCGAGCATTGTTCTTGCACAAAGTTGATTTAAGAGATATCCGTAGGCCTCGTGGATTCCGCTGTGCCTTGTGATATTTTATTAAGGTGCTTGCATGTAATCGTTGGTTAACTATCCGTTTTGACATGTACAGTAATTGTTTAATATTTGCTTGCGTTGAACCTGTACTAGTACCAGGACTTTCATCCTCCTGAATTAAAGCGTAAATCCTTTTTGAATCTTCTTCAGTAAATGCCAAAGTATCGGCTCTTTGGTCTGTTGAGTGTGTCATATCATCAAATTGCATTTTTGTGTTTGGGTGCTGTATCCACAGTCTTTAGTACAGAAATTGATAAGTTCTTGAATCCCAAAATGGAGGTCGGGATACGCACTCCTGAAGTGATCTTAGTGTAATTGGTAAATTCTTTAAAGGTGGGTGGTGCCCGTGAGGTTGAACCCTCTGTACTTGGGTAAAGTATAAATCTGTAATGCACTGTTCTATCAAGAAAAGTGTCTCCCCAGAGCACTCGAAATCAAAAAAGTTCAAATAAAGGTTCAAAAAACGTGTAAATCAGTTTCAATGTTTTTCTTTACTTGTGCATCATTTCATGATTCTTCTCATTGTATACACATATTCAACTCATTGGCCCAATGCATTTCGGGCTGTGCCCTTCTTCGGGGGCCCTGTGCAATCCTGTAATGGTAATGATAAAGTACAGTTTCAAAAGCAAATTTTTTAAACATTTGTTCATGTAAAGTCAAACAGTATTCAACATATTACCACATGCAACGGGGGTAAAAAATCAGTGTCCGAGGTCTAACCTTAATGCTAACTACCATCCACTCTAGAATACAGGATGAGCCTATCAGGGTCGATAATCCAATGGTTTACTTCTTTTCTCCACAACAGATCCCAAAGAGTCAAGATGAATCAATCCCTATCTCAGCCCTCTGCAGTAAGCATGGGGGTTCTACAAGGGTCTGCCCTTTCACCCATACTCTTCAATTTATTCTTCGAACCATTAGCAAATGCTTTGAACTCCGTGAACATTCTTTTTCATATGTATGCGGATGACACTCAAATTTATCTGAAAGTCACCTCCCCTGAAGTCTTCATTTCACTCAACTCCACCCTGATGAACACTCAAAGCTGGCTCACTGGAAACTACCTTTTGCTCAACACCGCCAAAACAGAAATCAATCTCATCACTCCCCCTAATCACACTCCCAAGATCGACCTCTGGATGAAACATCTTACAGCTTTAAACTGCTCTCCCACAATATTGAGTCATCTAATCCTTCGGAATCACATTAAACATGCACCCGAACATCAAGAATCATATCAGCAATGCAACCTAGGGAGCTAAACACCAGATGAGAATCCTAAGGATTCTCAAACCATTCCTTCCACAGCTATACTCCAAATTGGCGATACAAGCTCTAGTATTGCCAAGCCTACACTACGGTAGCTCCACGCTCTGTGGTCTGACCAAACATAAGTTGGCCCCACTAAGGGCTTCCATTAATGCCACAGCCAGAGTAGACCTATGTACTTACTACCACTCCTATGTGATTTTAAAGTTTCTGTTTGTACCTCTTCCTTGTGTGACTTTAAAACTTGTACATTTGAAATTTTTCCCTCCTTTCACTCCACTTGAAAATTTGATGTTTTTTTCTCTGTTTGTATCTCTTGTGTAACTCATGTAATTCAAAGTCCTTATGTAACGCAACCAGTTCTTTTGTAAAGTGCTCCGACACCTTCGGGTAATGTTTGCACTATATAAAATCGCATTAGGTAAAATTAATAAATACAATTTTAGCTTGGAGAAGCATTTTTTTTCTCACTAAGGGGTCCAGTTGGCATAGAATGACACAATAACTTTCTGTGCATTCTTGCACGTCACTCCTGCCTCTTTCTCTCTCTTCACCTTTAAACATAATTGTGGCACTATTTTGATTTTTTCACGGTCATGAAAGTCACCAATGATGAAAGCGTGAGCAAACTGGTGAGTACCAACCAGCAGCTCCCTTGGTGATGCTTAAGTGGGGTACTTTCTGACCTTTCTCATATTTTTTCTTCTTGATCACATTTACCAGAGGATTTGCAGTTTGGTGGATTGACAAGCAGTGAAAATTGAACACCTGGATCCGGATATGACTGGCATACTTTATAAAGCCAGCCTTTGGGCAGAGATATTATTAAGCTGCCCCTGGTATCCTTGAAAAGGATTGATGTTGAAGTACAATCAGGTTTCTTATACATTGTGATTTAATGAGTGGAGGGCAACCTGACTGTTAATTCCCTCTTATGCTCCTTGTTTTGTATTAACCATATCTATTCCAACCAACTTAACATCCATCAAATTACAATCATTGGACAATATGTTAATTCTCATCAGTACCCACACTTACTATGTCCTTTCCACTTTACAAAATTTCTCAAACACATTGATCTCTCCTCTTGACCATAAGAAAGTAAATATACTTTGTTCACACATACCTTCATACACTTGTTTTTATCTAATGTTCAGATTCTGTCAAACACAAAACAACATTTTCTTTCTCTAACTCATCAGTACTGTAAGTGTCTTGAACCAAGTAATTTCTTCTATTCCCAGACATACAAACATTTCCAAAATGTTCAATTTTACCACATTTAAAACATTCCTTGCTCCTAGCTGGACACAACTTGAATTGTGAAGCATGATTTTTTCGATCCACACCGATTACACAGCGGCGGCCGGCACATGTAAGCACGGTTTGACGGGGCACGGCATGTGAGGAAGTCGACAGATGACAGAATAGGTATTATTTATTTATTTAGTTATACCTATTCCATTATCTGCCGACTTCCCCATTCCCCCCTCCAGTCCATCCCCGCCCCACCGCCCCACTGCACTTATCTGTGTCGGCCGTCCCTGCGTTGGAATTATGAGCTGTTTGCGAGAATACATTTTTCTGTTTTGTAGCTTTTCCTTTGTAATTGAAATCTTTAGTAGATACAGCAGCCACACTGAGAAATACATTATCCACATTTACAGTCTTAAATGAAGCAATTGAATGTTCAATACTTTTACCAATGCCAATTGTTTCCATTAATGAAAATTTGCGATGTAGCAACAACTGTTCTTGAATTTTCTTCTTAGAACATCTAATAATTAGCTGATCTGTAATCTACATATCCACCCCACCTCAAAAGCACATTCAGCTGCTAAAACTGTGAGCCATGGAGAATACGCATTCCCTGATTCATTGACATGTTGATGTCTGGTGTAGAAATAAATCCTTTTTAAAACAATATGCAGCTCCTGAGTCAATCAGCTTTTAACCCATTTAATGCTTCAGTGAAACAATCACAGTCGAGGATCTACTCTTTGAGGAGCTTATGTAGGGGCTAAATGTTAAAAAATGTCCCAGCTTCCATTCCAATAAGATTTAATAATGGTGTTTATTTCCTATCGGACGCAAACAAATCCTCATTAATTGCCAGCATATCGTTCTTAAAATGTCTTGGCCACTTGTCCTATTTATCACTGGCCGATTAGACCCAGAAAGAAAAGATAGTGGAAGATTTCCATGCACACTATTTATTGCATTGTTTTGTATTGTAATTGTATTTATATAGTGCTTACTACCCCTGACGAGGTGTCGAAGGGATTTTTCGGCGAGTAGCACGCTACTCCGGGACCCATAGAGGATTAGTGTTGAATTAGTATAGTGAAACATGCAAGTACATTTTAAGTGGTGGATAGGTTAGTCAGTTATTTGGATTTGGAATGATAGCAGAAGTATAGCGGAGGACAAAGGTTTGTATTTATACAGCAATTGTTGACGCACGCTATTCAGGAAGCCTACAAAGGATTAGTGGTGAATTAATATGGTGAAATATGAAGTAATTTCAGCGGTGGATATTAGTCAGTTACTTGGAGTGAGAAGGATAGAGGAGGGATACAAGGGGAAGAAAGATTTGCATTCATATAGCACTTGCTACCCCTGATGGGTGTTGAATCGCTTTTCTGGTGAGAAGCACGCCACTCTGGAACCCACAAAGGATTACTGTTGAAAATTAGTATAGTAAAAAAATGTGAAGTAATTTGAGTAGTGGATATGTTATTCCATTATTTGGGTAGTATATTAGTGTAGTTTAATATGGAATTTGAGAAGTGAACATGTTAGTCTGTTAATTTCGATTGAAAAGGATAGTGGAGGGATAAAAGAGTGAAAGATTTTTTTTTTTTAGGTTTTAGCAAAAGGAGGAGGCTTTTGGATGAATTCCAAAATTGCATCACATGACATTATTGCCCTTTGGCTCACCGCTGAACCAAGCACCAATACGGCAAGCAAACAGAATGTAGAGAGTATGTCTGCACGGAGTGATTATCATCCGCCATGTGCTGCTCAAACATCAACAGCAGTGGCAGCTCCTGTAGTGATGTAATTCAATGGCCAATCCACCACATTTATTATTTACCACCAATCGCCTTTAAGTCTTGCAGCAATGCTTCCCATAATGAAATTACAGCCTGTGACAACAAGTAGTCAGACGAAAACGCTAGATGTAACTGTGAGCCACAACTTTTGTCACAATGAATCCTTGCCCATACGAACAATCTTGGCAACAAGAGCATATGCAATGCACATGTGTGCTCCTACAGCTCAACGTAGGTAAAAGATAAGAGGCCAAATATGGTAGGTAAAAGATAAGAGAACATCTTCGTAGCTGAATTCTTTATTTAGAGCAGCAACACATTGCAGCAGTGAATCCAGTACAACAACTGACTTGGAACATAGAATTTTACAGCAACAAGGTATGAACCAATGATTAAAGACAAACAGCCTCCTTTATGAGGCCCTACCAGCCCTATTGGACCACCGGAACGTCACTTTCTTTACATTCCGGTGGGGCAATGTACCACTGCCATATTTAGAAGGCCATGTTATGTGGCTTTTCATGGTCTTATAAATATGTGCCCTTTCCCGCAAAAAACTGTGTGAAAGGAGCGTTCCATGGGTGTTGCTGGAGGCGTTCCCAGCAACATCCATGGCTTTTTGATTCTTCCCCAAATTTATGAGAAATCATAAGTCTGAGGCAGCGGCAAAAATGTACACCTCCCGACGGGGGCGTAAGCGAGGCCCAACAGGGAGAAATATATTTTATTCCTCCTAGCTTTTCCTTTTTCTATGAGTGCTGCATTCTGCAGCACGCATAGGAAGAGGAAAAAGCCTCTTGTGATTGTAATTGTGCAGGAAGGTTTCCCTTCCTGCACAAAAATATTCAGCCCCTCAACGCAGACACCCTTGCACCATGGTGCAAATGTGCCTTTGTTGGCGCATGGCAGCCTGTTGTGCGCCTGCATAGAGGAAAAGGACAGTAATAGATATGGCGCATTCTTGCCCTTTTCTTTTGCTGTAGAGCAGCGCAGCAGCAAGGCCCGCTGCGCTGTCCTATAAAAAAAAAACCATAAATGAGGGCAATAATGCTGTTTATGCAAGATAACAATGAAGGCTCTACACTTACATGTAAATTACTTATAAACATAACTCAAATACAGTACTACTGTCTTGTCTTCTTTTGACACTTTATTGAAGGAAAACAGCTAAAATTCAACTTTATCAGCCCAGCCATCGTATCTTGTTCTATCATCACAATTTCATCAGGGCTATTATATTACTCCCATTGATGTGGAATCTATTTTTTGGGCAAACAGGTATCAACCTCCTTGGGGAGTTCTCTGTAATCTGGAAGTATTCACTTTGATTTCACAAACACATGATACTGGATGAAACAGTTCACTCAAAACTTAGTCTATATAATGATGAAGTCACTCAAACTTCTGCTGCAAGACTGACTTTCTTGTCCTGCACCTGGTTCTGGCAGCATGTACCAGACTGCTGGTAGACCTAGATGTAGGAAAAACTACGGTACAGTAGAATTATGTGGCAGGGGAGGGCCAAATGATGCTGCACGGTTGAGTAAATTATACACCAAGAAAAGTCAAATTATGGAACATAATGCAACACATTTTTTGATGGGTTTACTTCATTTTTTGTCATTTTTTAGACATGGTAATACTGTCTGGGAATTGGTTGCACCTAATTAGTACCAGTAGGGCAACATAAAAATGACCAGTAAACCTTTGCAAAGGGCTTTCTAGTAAGCAGCAACACGTGTTCTTGCATTTTCAGTATCCTTTGAGCCATTTGAGCTAGAAATAACTTTTTTTAAATCTGCAGTTTAAACAACAGATGATGGATGATGTGGCAAAAGCAGCAAATCTATAGTTATGCGTAAAGCGCCACAGCCACACTATCACATAACTCTAGTGGACTTGATCATACTCCATGACATTAGTGATTATTACTACTGAGAGTGACTCTTTGGCTTGCATATTTGCACACACGAATTCATAATATCGACAAGAAAGGAGGTTTTATGGAGGAGTTTTGTTGTGAAATCAAAGTGGATATTTTCAGAAATTAGAGAATGCCCCAATGATTGTGCTACCTATTTGCAAAAAAAATAAGTTCTGTAGCATGATAATTATATCATATCCCTCATGAAGTGCTAGTGACAGAATGAAACACATTGGCTGGGCTGGGTAGGCCGATGAAGGCAAATTTAGACGTATTTTTTTAATCAAATGTCAAAAGAGGGAAAGAATTCGTATGGATTAATATTTGGGAACCTGAAAATAAAAACCACTTTGTGGAGAATACCTCTCACAATTGGACTCTCTGAATTGAATCTCTGGTGTGCTTTTTCCTCTTTTTCAAATGTTAAGAATTGTTTGGGCAATATGGGCTACATGAACTATGATTCGTACACTACTCTAAATTCAACTAACTAAGGGGCATATCCACAAGGACTTATCTCTGAATTATCCCCACTTTAACGCATCGAAATTAGTGATAGAATTAACACCCCAATCAAAAGCTAGTGAAAACTGCAGACAACACCAGTATCCCAGTGATAACTACTCCCAAATCTATCTCCACGGTGGACACCACCAGCTAACAGTAATGTTATGTTATGTTATGTTAAAAATAGTCCTGTAGGGTGCTCGGCTACTCGGACAGAGTGTCACGGCACTAAAAGAGAGCTGCAGTGGCTGAACAGAGAGAGAACACAAGATTACTGCACAAACAACCACATCTTAAGCTCCTTCCTGAAGGAGAGAAGATTGTTCAGCTTTCTGAGAGATAGTGGTAATTTATTCCACAGTTGGGGCGCCAAGAGCCCTTACGAGCGCCCTCCAATACGAGCTCGGTTGACTGCTGGGACAATAGCCAGTGCCTGAGAGGCAGAACACAGAGATTGGGCAGGGTGATAGAAGCGCATCCTTTTCCTTAAGTAGGAGGCCCCGATACCGTGGAGATATTTAAACGCTGTGATAAGTGTCTTAAAGTGGATGCGTTTACGCACTGGGAGCCAGTGAAGAGAGTTCAGCAGGGCAGAGGAGTGAGACCTTCGGCTAAGGTCAAAAATAGCTCTTGCTGCCGAGTTGTGAACTGATTGCAGACGGGTGAGTAAATGCTCCGGCAAACCCAGGTAGAGTATATTGGCATAGTCCAGTCGGGAGCCAATCAAAGCTTGAACAATAATCCTCCTATGGGCAACTGAAAGTAAAGGAAGACATTTCTTGAGAGTTTTTAGAAGGCCATAGCAGTGGCCTACAACAGTGAGGATATGGGGTTTGAAGATGAGACCATTATCAATTTTGACACCCAGATTTTTTGCCAGTGAAGTAGCCGATGATGGGGGGTACATATCAGAAGGCCACAATGATTTCCAATTGACATTGGGAGGGCAGCCAAAAAAGATGACCTCTGATTTGTCGGAGTTGCATCTAAGCTGATTCAGTTGAAACCAAGAGAAAACAGCAGAGAGGCAGCTCATGATATTGTCGCCGGAAAAGTCAGAGTTCTTATTGCAAGTAAATAGAAGCTGCGTATCATCGGCATAAGAAATAATCTGGGCTCCATGAGCTTCAACTAGCGAAGCCAATGGAGACAGATATATATTAAAAAGAGTTGGACTTAGAATGGAGCCCTGTGGGACTCCAACCCCCAGAGGGGGGATGGAAGCTGTAAACAGGGGAGCCCAGATTGATTGTTGGCGGCCAGATAGAAACGACTCAAACCAACTGAATACCGTCCCTCTCAAACCAATCTCCTGGAGTTTTGAAAGAAGACGGTTGTGAGGGACGGTATCAAACACCGCAGAGAGGTCCAGCAGGACCAGCATAGCCTTCCCACCATTATCCAGGACTTCTTTGATGGGCTCAGTTACCTCGAGCAGAGCAGTCTCGGTGCTAAGGTTTGAGAGAAACCCCGATTGAGTGTTATGAAGAATACTATGGGTTTCGAGAAAGTCCGAGATGGTGGTATGTACTTGTTTTTCCACAATCTTAGCAAACGCAGGAAGTTAGGAGATGGGTCTGACAATACCTGACTTAAGCGAAGAATTGAGTACAGGGTTGATGATGGGATTGATAATATGTACCATCTTGGCAAGAAACTTCGCCGGGCAGGGATCTGACAGAGAGCCTGACTTTATCTTCAAAAGTAGCTCCAAAGAGACTTGGGGAGAGAGAAGAGGAAAAGTCGAGAGCGTACAGCTCTCTGGAGGAGAAGAAGGTACAGGGGAGTTTTGGTCAGAGTTACCAATGGAAGATGTTGATAAGAATGTAGACTGAATACTTTCGATTTTATCAGCGAAAAAGATGGCCAATTGATTAATCCAAAGTTCGGAGGAGAACTTGTATCTTTGAGTAGTGGGAGAGGTGAATTCCTTAACTATCAAAAAGATTTCCTTACTAGTATTGGCAGCTGATTCAATTCTTTTGGCAAAGTGTATTTTTTTCTCGACAATGATGTCTTTGTGATAAGTTTTAATTAACATTCTATATAGTGTTTTCGACGAAGAATCATAACATCTGCTATTGTGCAGAGCAGGAGTGAACCATGGTGAAGATGCACGAGAATTTTTTTTAGAGCTAATGGACAGAGGCGCAAGCTCATCTAAACGTTGAGTAAGCCAGGACTGGAAGAGAGCTAAATCATCTGCCAAGTTGCCTGTTAGCGGGCATGGGTGGATGGCAAACGAATGGGCAAGCATATCAGTTGTGACAAGGTGATATGGGCGAGTGGCAGTTGACTGGGGGATGGAGAAAGAGGTAGCGGCTTTGGCCATGTGCGTAATATCAAAATTCAGCAAATAGTGATCCGTCCAAGCCAAGGGAAGAGGGGAGAAGATAGTGATAGGGATCGTCGAGAAAATATGGTCTAGAGTGTGACCTTTGTTATGTGTAGCAGTAGAGAAGAAAGGAGTAAGACCAAAGGCACTCGTGACGTCCAGGAGCCTTATGGTGTCAGCTGTGTCTGCAATGTCCATATGAATGTTGAAATCACCAAGTAGCATGCAATGCTTATATTTAATGATGAAGGGAGAGATGGCAGTGTGAAGATCGTCAAAAAAAAAAGCCTACCTGACGAGGCGGTCTGTATACCAGTAGTCTGGCGCAGGAGTGGTGAGAGGAAAAAGACAGAAGGAAACCAAGTGTTTCAGCACCGTGAATATAGTCAGATGGCACAATGGAGCAAGAATAGCGACTATCAACCACAATAGCAACTCCTCCTCACCTGCCCAGGGACCGATCTTTCCTAAGAATGTAATCGTTTTGAGGAATAGGAATGGAAATGTCAGGACTAGAGGATTCTCCTAGCCAAGTCTCAGTCAGAAAAAGACATGCAGGCTTTGACTTTGTTCACAAATCTAAAAGATCAAGGGCATGTTTACTCAGTGAACGCGTGTGGAGTAGCATGCATGGGTAATTGTTATCGTGTGTCGCACTGACCGTCTCAGAGACGAGAGAGTCAGATGGAAGAGGGCCCTCCTTACTGGGTAATATAGTGCAGGGGGTCCAGCCGCAACCAGAACAATGAAGACTAACATTTGGATTGTTTTGGGTCAGAGAGCACTGACAGCTAATATCTCTTCCCACAGTTTTTAAGAAGTCTGAGTCGTACCTATACAAATCAGGAGTAGTGGCCAGGGATCATCGGCGTGGCCTGCCCCTGACGCCTCCGGGACGCTGACGGGCACAGACGGGCTTACCTTTGGCGCACCTTCGGTGCGCATCAGGCGAGTCCGCTGCGCTCGTCCGCTGCACGTCCTCGAAGGCATCTGACTAAAATAGGGAAGAGGGAGTGAGTCAAGGAAGCGCTGAAGACTAGCGTGCTAATCCCCGTTCCTCCCAAAATGGCAGCCATGCTGCAAGCAGCATTAGACAAAGTGAGCAAAAGGTAAGAATAATTCACAGTTTTAAAAATTCAAATGGATCACAATTAAAATAATCAAGCGCACAGATCGCCTATTAAATCAGGAGCGTTTCTGGCGTTTCTGGCAGAGCTTTCGCGCACGTTCCCGGCTGAGCCTCAGGAACAGGTCAAGGGGCGGTGTTATGAGATGCAGAGTGGGCGTTCCCGTGCAAAAAACACAAGAAAACCACAACATCACATTCACAATGAACTGCCAGATCTGCGAAGCGAAGCAAAAACAGGAGATAACCCGTGGTAGCACCTGGGATTTTACACTTGCCTTTTGCTGGTGTTCAGCCGGAGGACTACCTGCAGGATGGAAGGGAACACAACCAGGAGCCTTTTTTTTTAGATGAAGGTATTCCAGATGGAAGGTGTCTGCCTAAGTTAGCACCACTAAAATAACAGTATTTATGGTTAAAACAAATGGTCAGACTTCGAGGGCGCTGATTGCCGCAGTCACCATGCTGCCAGTCTCACAGTGACACCTGGCTTCCAGCACGGGCAGTGTTGGGCCGGGAGCTAAAAGTAGTGATGATGGGACTTTTCCGGCGATATTTGGCCATTCACAACTTATCGCCGGCTAAAGCAGGATTTTAATTCGCCAATGCGATGATTAGTATGTAGGTTTTGACACCCCATCCCTGTTACTATCGCCATGTACCCCGGGCTTGAAAATACCCAGCTAAACTGGCAATATTAATCAGGGTTAGGCAGCATTTACTTTTCTGGGAATGACTGACGGTGGCGATAGTTATCGCCCGTCTGTTTGAATATCCCCCTGAGTGTTGTATGTGCAAAGCTGTAAGTGCTGTTAGCTAGAGAGGCTTTTCCAAGTTCACTGTGGTGTTATAGTTTAGTCATTGAAACATTGCAGAATGAATCTTATGTAAATCTCTTAAAGTGTTGTCTCTGAAGTGGAGGACTGGTTTTGGGGCAATGAATATTCTAATTACTGGTGATCTTTATTACCGAACCTATAGTGCTCCCCGTCACAATCAGAGTTTCCTCCCTGCCTTACATAATTCTTTAATCCCCAATGAAGCGTTGGGGTGAAGCAGTGTAACAGGGAGGAGGGGCTAATTCAATGGGAACGAACAGTATTCTGCATAGAGCATGAAAAAAGACTGCAATTGTGTAGCAGGTTCCGTCTAGGAGTCGCAATTTCCAATAAAGTATTGACTGTGACAGGGAGGACTATGTTTTTGGGTGATTAAGTTCTCTGTTAAGTAACATATTCCATTGAGTCCAATGCAGTTGATGGCTCCTTCTCTCATGTGCAATGGCTGCTTTTTGACAACTTCCTCCTTGGGAAATACAGTTACTATCTAAAATCAGCATATAGAAAAAGGAAGGAAACATACAAGGCATCTGAGCTCAGTGAGTTTTTGAATAACTTTACATCATGAGAGCAGACAGCTGATCAGGGCTTAATTTGAGCCGGAGCTTGCCGGTGCTTAGCACCGGCACCTAATTATCAGGGCCGGGTCTACACAGTCACACTGCATTAAGTGCACCTGCGGTCCCGTCCCGTCAGTAATTGATTTATGTGACTCGTGTGTCGCACTGGCAGAGAGAGCATGTGCTGCTGCTGTACCGTACGTGCTGTGCGCTGCAGTCACTTAGTTTTAGTTACCCTGTCGTTATTGTTGCCTAAACACTTACTGTGTGTGACTGTCTAAATGGTGACGTGACGTGGGTGATTCAATTTTTCCTCCTCACTCTTTCTTCAGACTTCCGGCGGCCGGCCTCAGATCAGTGTGGAGTGGGCGGGACACTGTATAGTAGTAGTTGTTGTTGCTGGGCAGGGCAGGGCTTTGCCTGGGCTGGGTCTTCCTCTGTGGGGGCGTGCGCAGATTTGAGTGCGCGCGCATTCGCTGGTTTAATTTTGCCTCCGCACGCCCACCCCAGCATACCCGCACCGCACCTCCCCACCGAGTATCAAACGCCGCCTTTCAAAGAAGCAGAGGTGTGGGTGTCGGTCGGGACCTGCTCCTTGGACGACGTTGAGCCTGAGTGAGGCAGGTACCGTTAGCTAGAGTGACCACTGCTGCAGAGCAGACAGGACATAGCCCTGCTCAACAGGTGAGGGCGAGCGAGGCATGGCCTGGGCAGTGGGTATGCCGTCGGCTGCAAAGGTGAGGCAGGGCAGGGCAGGGCATGGCCTGGCAGGCCACAGGGGGCGCCGTGAAAGTGATTACTCATTACTATTTTTGTATTTTAAATTATTATGTTGATTGTGTCTGGTCGCGTCGTGATGGCCTGGGGTAGGCCGGCGCCGGCGGCTAAATCATGATTTAAATAGCTGCGCAGGTGAGGCAGGGCAGGATTACTGTTTTTTTTATCATAATGATGTTGATTGGTGACTGGTGGTGAGTGACTGTCTGGTTTGATCATGATGGCCTGGGGTAGTAGGCGGCGTATGCCGGTGGCAGCAAAATCATGATGTATTACAAAATAAGTAGAGCTGCGCAGGTGAGGCCTACTGCTGGTTTTAATAAACTGTACTTTTTTTTTATCATGTTGATGCGGGGTCACTCTGATCATAAGGATGAGGTTTGTGTTTGATTTGATGATGATGATTATCACGATGATCATGTTGCTAGTAGTGTGCACTGTGACTGCAGGCTATTGTTGCGGCGTGGGCCGGCCCAGCTGCCTGGATAGATGATCAGTACTTGCCCTGATAGATTCAGTTTCGGTTCAGAGCAGGCTCCTGAAATCTGTGGGGGTTGGGGCTGTGGCTGTGCGCGGCAAGCAGCGTGCGCATATTTTTTCACATTGTAATGGGTGCGCATTCACTGCTTGCCACGGTGCCACCACACCCCAGCATACCCGCACTGGCTCAGGCGGCTCTGAGGCCCGCTCACCACCACCGGCACCGTCCTAGTCATCATGGCCCGGTGGCCAGCCAGCCCAGCCAGCCGCCGACCAAAGTAGTGGTGATCGGATCGGGCGATGATTGGTTTTGTCCTTTGTGCACAGTACATTCACATGGTCCAGGCTAGCCTAGTGCACAGGATCGATAAATGCGGATTGCTGTGTGATGTAAGTTTGTAAGTGCAGTCAAGTAATACTGCATAATGATAACACGCACCAAAGCCACCACTGTCAAATATTTAAAAAGTACTTTCGGTTTTAAGGGTTTGGCAATGGTGAAAACTTGAGTCCAAGAGTTTATTAAAATATTTTACACATACATAAAAGCAGGAAGTCCAATTTGTTCTGTACAGCAGATAAAACCCCTCAAAATAAAAGAAGAATGTGGCAAATGACAATGACCACGGTAAAGGTCTCATTTTCCTGGGGTTTTAGTTCTTCATTCATGCCACATTTTCATAAGTGGTTGGTTCTCTGTTCTTCCAGATCAGCTCATGTCCATAGGTCACCTACCATATTCCAAAAATAGCTCCACCGAGACGAGATGTGCTGCATGATCAAATATCCTCCAAACAAGAATTAAACCTGCAGGGTGGCTCACTGGTTAGAGGCGGCAGACCCGAGAGCAGAGGACGGCCGGGGACCAGGGTTCGATTCCCGGTGCGGCAGGTTTCTGGACCAGGGTCAGCGGACTCGATAATTCCATCGCCTCGGTGCCCACTCTGATCAGCGATCACACTCGGCAACTCTGGGCATTAGCTTGCCTCATCTTCACTAACGGCCCCACCAGACCGCCGGGGATGCCTGGTCTCACCCTGGAGATACCCATTAAGGGACCATCTCTCAGGGAAGCCAGGAAGGGTTTCGCAGCGGTTGAAGCGCCTTGGGACCCTACGGGTAAGTAGTGCGCTATATAAATGCCAATACATTTACATTTACATTTACAGTATCCAGTGCGGTGATGATGGCCTTCTACGCACTTCCAGCTGTGAACGTGAACATAGGAAAAATTCTTGCTAGTTTTGCTTCTGGCATCTTGGTACATACTGCTGCAAGGATTGTCCTAATGGCCCCGACGCACTAAGTGATGGACCAAATCGTCCTGTGGCCATTTTAGCAATGTAGCTGGCAAAACTTGAGCACACCTGAGCTGACAAATAAACTGCCATGAACTGCTCACTTCCCAATATGGATACAAAACTCCACAACACATACATATTGGCTGCCATGTGAAACAGAGAAAAATTACTGAATGTTGACAGAATCATCGATAGGCAAAGAGTTTTGGAGACCGGGTTAGAAGTGAAGTATTTAATCATTGTGCGCTGCATGGACGGCACTTTACAGAGACAGAATATTAAGACATTTGCTGCTATGATGCCTGCCGCCATCTGTTGCCCTTTAGTCAGGCTGTTCCACCACTTTTTCACCTGTTTTAATTAAATCCAATTCTTTTTTTGGCATCCTGGTATCCAGCCAATCTGCCTGTACCTCATCAAACTAGCTCTGGACTCAGTGCTTCATACTGCCAAATAGAAGCAGAATCAAATGCACAACCTGTAAACCCAACAGTAAAAACAAAAGGTTTAAATAGACACTTTATTGAATTGGAGGTGGTCTGAAAGACAGTCTCCTGCAATGGTGGCTTCTCAGGATTTTGCGCTTCAACATTTTTGCGTGCATTCCGAAATCCATGTCTTTGCTGTGTGAATAAAGTAAACCTTTGTCCGTATTTCCGTGTCTGTGTCAGGCTGTCCTGAATCCAGCCTTGTGCTCTGCAGCTCCTCAGTACCCAAGTCCCACAGGCCATTCCACAGCCCTTCTCTCACATTGACTTCGGTTTTAATTCACAGGACTCCTTCACAGTTGCACTGCAGACTGGAGCACGGCCCAATTTTCTGTGAAGTATCTCACCTTGAGTCAGTTAGATACATTCACTAACATTTTGTTGTAACAAAGTGGTTGTGCAAGAACCAAAATTGAAAGCGATAGGGGTGCTGGTGCGACCGATAATAGCAGCATGATGTTCGCTTGAAGGTACCGACCAGCGACATTGCGTAACACCGAGGCCGCTGTTACATGCTGAAATAGTTACACACAATGGTTGCGGAGTGCTAACAGCACTTCTTGTGAGGGGAGCTATTTTACTGTACAGTGTCAGAATGATGCAACACAAGAGAGTCAATATCTCATGTGAGTGACACTGGAGACTCTAGGTAAACAATGACCTGTCGATCAAAGCAATGAGCGTATTTCATATAACACTATGGGGGTAGGGGTGTCAGTTTGCCACTATATCCTTTTTGTAAAAGCAGCTGCAGCTGAGTTCCTGGGCTCCAGTAATATTCAGGCATAAATTAAATTGTCAAGATAACTCTGGTGATTAATCGTCTACCTGGAGAGAGCCAGGGGCTTTGTCTGGGTGAAGCTGTGACTGCTTCAAAGGTGGTACAGGGTTATGTGCCTGCTGCAAAGAACGTTTACCATGCAGATCAAAAAAGTGCATATAATGTAAAATAGGTTGGTGTGTTACTGCTTCTGTCGGAGAGATCCTTTTGTTACTTGCAGTTTGTGAGTTAATATCCTATCATAGAACAGCAAGCTATTAACTAGTCTGCCTGTCATCAAAGAGCTGCATGCAAACAGCAAGTTATTAGAGCTAAATGTTTTGTTGGGCAATCTTTCATTATCCTAATCTTGCGAAAGGGTCTAATGTGGGTAGAAATCAATTCTAATTGAAGAGAACCACTAACAATGCTGTTATGTTTTAAATTCTAAATTTTCCCTTTTCAAGACTTTGAACTCTTAAACTATATTGCCTACAATGACAATCATGGATGACATGTGGCTCCTATACCTTGTAGTCGTGTCTGATGTAACATTCCCTATATACTGATTTACACCCGTAGGATTGTATCTATGCAATGTGTGAATGATGCAAAGTGCTCTGACACCTTACACTGGTATGAGAGGCGCTATTAAAATACATTAATATAAGACAGTGGTTATGGAGACTTGAAGCCAAGGGCAGTGTTAAAGGGTGGTTCCAGCACCACTTGCTTGGGTGCCTTTCATTGACATTTTCATGCTTTCTTGCTTGAGTGCCTTTGTGTGATGCTTCTATGCTTTCTGGCCTGGTTGGTTGACTTTGTGTGACGTTTCTATGATTTCTGGCCTGGGTGCCGTGACGTTTCCATTAGTGATTTTAGCTAATTTATTCCAAAACTGTGCTTTAAATGCACTTTTGAGTTTATCTTTTTCAAAATGTTCACAGAGCAGGGGAACCTCCTATCAAAACCTTGCTGAAATTCGGATCAACCAGGTATATATTACCTCTGACTATTAGCAGTGTCAGTTGAAGGCGTGGGTGGAGCTAATATAGTAAGTGGGTGGAGCCAGTGGAGGAAGGGGGTGGGGCCAGAGAAAAGTAGGTGTGGCCTCCCACAAAAATTTGAGCACCTGCACTTCATATTTTACAAATTAAGCACTGCAGCTGATTTTGCTCAATGAAAGGTACTCCCAAAACTGACTTGCTGTGCTACCCACAGGGCAGGCACCTGGTCCCCTGCCTCCCATTAAGCCTGCAGCATCTGGGCAAGAGTGGTAATATCTGTCTGTTTAATATATTCCAAATTCCAGTTTCTCTTGAAACCCCTAAATTTATTCAGCATAGATGTTGTAAATCCAAGGACAATTATGGGGAATTTGAAAACGGATTTTATTGTTATGGTCATTGAAAATCAGATTTCAGTCCACATCAGTGCTCCATATTTTGGCGTTTATGGAACGTGTATTCTAAAATTGCTTTAAACCGCCCTATTCGACAAGAAGAATCTGTTCCCCTGAAGCGAAAGTTTAATTTTATTGAGCTTCCCTTGAAGTAAACCAGCAAAACAGCATACTAAATTTAAATATAAAAGCTTCAATCAATCCAAGCCTTTTGAAGACACGCAGGATAATCCAGGCTAGAAGGCAAAATCCTGTGAACTTAACCAGACTTCTTCAATCACCTATTAAGATGTGTTTATTTAAGGCGAAGACTGATGTACATTAAGGTTTCAAAGGCATTTCCTGTAAAGGATCAGATTGTGTTGAGGCATGTGGTTGGTGTGTGGGTTTCTTACAAGTGCACGGTAAAGTAAATATCATATACCCATCCGCAGCTGTGCTGGCGCATGCATTCCTACTTTTATCAAAAGCATAACTTTAATCATGAAAATTAAAACCGTGACCTCAGTGTCACATGTGAGCGACCCGTTTAGGCTGGATATGTTTTCTTAAGTGTAAATGGATCTCACGTGGGCAAGACATGATGCTATGCTCATGACTCAGAGTAACATCAACTACTCGAAGATGTTAATTGTAATGCAATTTTATTTGTAATGTGTAGGAGAGAGGTGCAACAGCGAATAAGAGCAGGGAATGACCTGCTAAAAAGCATATATGTATCATGCTCCTTTAACACAGAAGCAGGCGTTGATCAAACGCCCTGGAAGGGGAATAAAGTGAAACCTAATAAATCCAATGCATTGACATAAAATAAAAGCAATATATTCAGTCTGGTGCCGTCACACAGTACAAGAGGGCTGACTGTTGGATCTCCAGTAGTTCCAGGCAGTGGCATGTGTTTGAAGAACTTTAATAAACGGGTGCTGCAATCACAGGTGACATTCTGGAGACTGGCGGGTCAGAAGTACATCAAATATAGCTCTGTGCAAAGATACTACTTCTTGGCCATTGCAAATTGCTCCAGTAATCTACAGAGATCGTCTCTCTCCCTTATTTTCTCACTCACTTTTCTCTCACTTGACCTCTCCCTCCCTATCATTGTGTCTCCCAGTTTTCATTTCATCTATATATTTCAATCTCTTACTTCAACCTTTAACTGTTGCTATAATTTCATCTTCTTACAGCCTCCATGGAAGTCCTTTTATTGCTCCCCACGTCATGTCTACCTGTCTCATTCTCTTCTAATCCTTTGCTCCTCTCACCCATCTCTCCCGGTTCTTCTGTCCTATTTACCTCTCAGTCTATCACCTCCATCTCTACCTCATTCATTTCTTCCCTTCATCTTTACCCCTTCTAATTTTTTGGCCTGTGTCACTTTTACACTCACCTGTAACTATCATCACACGTTCAGCTGTAGTCTCTCCTTCTCTTAGCTCGTCACTACCTCTTACCGCATATTTGGACAAAGTGCGTCCTGGGGATGGGTGGGGCGACCCTGCATATTTCTCTCAGTGAAATTTACAGCCTGCTAATCCAATGAGGTTTCTCTTTTTAAATACATGACAGATCTCAGCTGATGCCCTCTTTACCATGGTTACCAGAGGCTGGCAGTAGTGGCACCACAATGAATAGTACAGGGACAAGCTTTTTTCCTACAATCCACAGGGAGAATGGCTACTGGCTCCCAACAGATAGAGGTGAGGTCCATTCTGTCCTGCATAACTGCGGTCCTTGTCACCCTTTACATGTTTGATCCCTGCTTCTGTGTATGTGCAGTTAGATTGAGAAGGGTTTTCACAAATATGCTTGCCTGATTCGTGTTGTAGTTCAGTGGACTCAACATGTGCGGATACTGACAAGATGCGGACTGGCTTTGTGCAAGACTGCCTAGAGTATGTGATAGACCGGGGGTCTACATGTTTATAGTTTCTGATCCCCCTCACTGAATATAGCTGTACTGCCTACACCAGACCAATATCACTCTCTTATCTCTTCTTGACAGTGAGTTGCCTAACTTTAGGACATGTCCTCCAGTACTGAAGCACATGCCAGCTGGACAGTCTCAAAGTGGCCCAGGGTAAGCTACATTCCGACATGATCTCCACATGAGATGATCGCCTGTTTGTCAGGGCATTCCAGGATGGGTTAGCCCTCAGCTACAAAGGATGCTAGAGATCTGATTGGACAGGTCTGACCATAAGCACTCAGGGGCATATTACCAACAAAGTGGCGAAGTGAGGTGTTAGCCGCCTTGGCTTAACACCTCTCTTCGCCACTTCGGAATCGCTAGGCTGCACCATATTACCAAGGGTATGGTGCAGCCCAGCGTTTCCCCCTGCGATGGCAATACATTTTATAACTTAACATGGAAAAAGCAAAAACGAGGAGAAATGAAGCATTTCTCCTCGTTTCGCCACCTTAAGAACAGGTCTTTCCTGTTCTTAAATTCGACGTTGCAACCTATTACCGCCTCTCTTGATAATAGGTGGCAGCGCCGTAGTGAATGGGTGTTGCGGTGGAATGCCCACTGCGACACCCACTGCACGCCCCCTTTCATGATGAGTTTATTGTGTAAGGGGCCCTATTACCAAGGCAGCTATAAGTCAATTAACGTGGCATTAATCCATGACTTAACGCTGCCTTGATAACAGGGCGATGCCGCCCTCAATTCCTTGATCAGTGCCTGGTTTTCTCTACTTTTGAGGCGGGACTGCACACCGGTGTAGCTGAGAAAGATTGTGATCCAGAGCTGGGAATTTGCTGGACGCTTTCTTCCTCCAGATTTGGCAGCAGTACGGGTCGAACTTGATGAAATTGCTGATGTAGCTGATCTGTGCAGGGAGGAATATCTGACTGATGAAGAAGGCGGACTGCACCCTTCTGGCGGAGTGACATTCTGCTACCAAACCCTATTTACCACCAAGGATCAGAATGGAGACAACTGTTGGACTGCATCCAATTTAGGAGTAAGAGGATGACCCCTGCCGGCTGATCAGGAAATATCATCTGCTGGAGCAGTATTGTGTTCTAGGGAGTAAAGTGCCCACATTGTCCATTGTCGATAGACAACCCATTTCATCGCTAACTTGCCAGTGCTCTGGGGATCTGCATGTGTTTTCAGTATATTTCAGCTTCACTGCATGGCCTAAGGATTCAGTGGCAGAGCTGGAGGAGGCTACCCTGTTTCAGTACTGTTGGTATTTTTATTCCAGCTCACTCATTTTCAGAGATAGCTCTATTAAACCCCCGTCACTACCCCTGGACGTGCATAGCCTCAGTTTTTGTCTTTTCTTGTTTTGTGGTGAGTGGCTGATGCTACCACCCTCATGGCGGACCCTCCTCCAGAATAGCCTGAGTACAACCAGTGGGTTTGAGGTACAGACCCCACAACCTTTAGTACCATCTGAGTAGGTATCAAGCTGTACTGGTATGCTGACCTCACTATTGCACCTCTAAAGGTAGTTCAGTGGCTACATGATTAGCAGGACTAGAGGACTTTGCCTCCCTTAACGGGCACTAAACAATTAAGACACGATCCACATACCCCCAAAGAGATTGTTTCTTTTGCCAGAACGGGGGTCTGAATTAATTTATCGGGTGGTGCATCTGTGAGCAGACCGTAGGCCCTCCCAAGCTTCTGTGATAGAAGCATTAAACCCCATTAACAATCCTCTACCAGAAACCAATTCTTTGGAAGACAAACATTAAAAGTGATTTTCCCCCTTTGAATTCAGGCACTGCAAACTCCAGGGACCTGGTTCACAAAGATAAACTGATACTTTGTGTACGTTTATGATTGCTTACTATTCACTAAGGTATTCTACTAGTAGAATCTTTAAGACTGCAGAGTCTCCGAAACTGTCCTCGGACTGTCCTATTTTTTTATGTGCTGGGACTCCACAGTCGTAACGACACTACTTGTAGAATACCAGTAAAGAAAAATACGTTTGTGACTACCTGACAGTCATGAACTTGCACAAAATGTAAGTTTACCTTTCTGAATCAGGTGCCAACTCTTTAAAGTGTATCTTTAAAGGATTTAAAACATTTTAGTGTTTGGCTATCTGATCCTTTCACAGGGATCGTTAGTCTTAGCTCCTTTGAATGTAAAGATAGGACCAGTAGTTGTTACTCTGCCCATTAAGTAACAATGTCTTTAGGCCCCCGTGTTAAATATTTTTAGAGCTTTTAGCGCTTTCGTTGCCTATCATCATTGTACATGTAGTATATTCTTATGTATGTTAAAGTACGTTTGTTCTAAAAAGTGTAGAGTCAAGTGCTTCAATCTAGGTGCAACAGTAGTGTGGTCCCTGGAAACCAGTGCTAAACAACACCAATTGCTTCAACTGGTGTCCACTAAACAAGGTTCTCTTCCCCTATGTCTACTGTTCCTTTTCTTACTGTCTTTATCTCAGCCATTCTCAATCACCCACCCCTTATCTCTAGCTCTGCCCTCTTTTAACCTATTTTCTCCCAGGTACCCTTTCTCTTCTCACTTTTCAGTATTCTTCATCTCTACAACTCGCATTATGCCACCTTCATCTGTATGTCTCCTTTTCATTACAATCTCCTACATTTTTCTTTTCAGTTATTCCTGTCATTATCTGTTTCATTTCTACTTTTCTGTTTCTCTCACTTCCATTGATGTTCCTTTTTTCATCTCACTGGACTTCTTTCTTCGTCACTTCTATCTGTTTCTCTTAGCTCCATCTCTACTATTCTCAGAAATGAACCTCTTTCTCCCCCAGCCTCATTCCAGCTCTGCTACCACCGGTGTTCTCTGCTAGCCTCATCTCTCCCAGTCACCTCTCACCTTTGTAAAATGCTCGCCTGCTGGCCCCACATGTGCGCTGCAAGCATGAAAAAATGCAGGACACGAGTTATTGGTTTTGCAACGCGGTCCCGACTACCACCGCCGGTCCCGCCTCTTTATTTATATACGCGCATTGCCTCATGAGCCAGCGTGTACGCGTGCACTCAGTGCAGAGGTGGACTAGGCCGTCACCCCGCACTGAGAACATTACATTCCTCTTCACCGTAGTTAAACACAATACCAAAAATCAAAACACTCTGTTACCAGTTCTGGAGGAGTCCCACTCTGGTATCTGATGCCGCTCACAGTCGCTGCCACTCACATGACAGTCCTCAAACAAAGAATCTTGCCAAGCGGGAGGAGGGGGCAGGATTACTCCGCAGGTGATACTGGGAACGCTCTTCTCTGGATGGGACCGGGGACGGAATTCCTTCTGCCAGGGTGCAGCAACCCGGAGACTCCGGTAGGGAGCAGGCTGGTTCTCTCAGGGTCTCTGTGTGGAGACGGGGACTCTTGGCCTGGCACGCTCGGGACAGCCAATGGGAACCTCCTCGCACTGATGTCACCATCCACCGCTGTTCTCGGGTTTGGACTTTCTTCTTCATTTTCTCGGACTGGGAAATTAGGTATCCCGATGTGTACTTTCTTGAAGAAGGATACATTTCGTGTAAGTTCTTCCGTGCCTTTCGGGCATTGATCATCGCTCCTCTTCGGAGAGTTACTGTCCACAAGACTGCTTGAATGGGAGGCGGAATTTGCTCCCTGGATGTCTGTCCTTGACATATACTTTGTCTCCTGCGCGGATGCTTGATGCCTTTGCTTTTCTGTCTGTACTGGATCGGACATTGGTGTTGGTCCTTTTTCGCTAGGACTCAAGCTCCGTCAATGGGTCGCTTGATGGGGGAATAGTGTCTCGTACTACCCGGCCCATGCTAGCAGGCCCCCGGTGCTCTCTCTGTTATGAGGTGGAACGTCAGACAGTACTCCCTCAGGAAGCTGTATATGGCTCGTTCTAGGGGCGCTTCCTCTGCATAAGCAATGCGGATGACCTTGTTGAGGGTGCGCATGAACCGCTCAACTTCCCCGTTTGCTTGAAGCCAGCGCAGTGTTACTTTCCAATGGGGGATTCCCCAGGATTCAAGATATTCAGCAAATTCCTGTACTTAAAAAGGCGGGCCATTATCAATCTTTAAGACTTCAAAAATCCTGTGTGTGGCGATGATTTTTTCGACTTTGGTGATAACCTCCCCTGCGGTTTGGCTTCCTACTATTTATATCTTCGGGTATTTGATGTAGTCATCTAAGAACACCAGGGCATAGCGTCCATCTGGCAAATGTCCAAAATCAATGCTAACACACTCCCAAGGTCGATGTGGATTTGCTTCTGTGATGTTAGGTGCGAGTCGCTCCGGCTGGCCTGAGACTTGGCACCATAGGCACGTTTTGACGGCCTGTTCTACCATTGTGTCCCTTCCTGGGAACCACACCTTTGCCCTTAGCCTTCTTTTTGTTTTTCCCACGCATTGGTGCCCTCAGTGGGCTAGATACACTGCCTGCTGTGTTAGGCTTGATGGAAGGACTCGTCATGGACTTTTCAAAAGGCATCCGCTGCTGTCAGTGGACAGCTCTTGACTCTCATCAGCGACTCTAGCATGTCTTTTGCTGGGATTGTACGTCTGGCCATACTGGTCTGGATGGGTCACCAGTCATTTGCTTGAATTGCTGCAATGGCTAACTGTAGACACTCATCATTTTTTGTGGCTTCAACCAGCATTACGATTGTCATTGGCATCGGCCGGGAACGTTCGGCCACAAAGCGGACATATTCTTCAGTTTTTTCAGCTTCGTCCTCCTCTGCTTTAGTCACTGCCCTCGGGTGTCTCAAGAGATAGTCTGCTGGCTTTGACGAACCGGGTTTGTAGTCTACCCCATAATCATATCCTTGCAGTTGGAGTATCCATTTTTATATCCTCGGGAGTCTTCGAGGTGGACCCTTAGAAGAGGGTGATGAGAGACTTGTGGTCTGTGAAAACTGTAAACAGGTGGACATATACGTAGATGGGAAAGTACCGACAGGCCCAATGGATGGCGATGGCCTCCCTTCCAATCTGTAAATAGCGCTGCTTGGTTTCCGTCAGGGACCGGCTTGCATAGGCCACCGGGGCCCATTCTTCATTGCGTTGATTTTGAGTGAGCACAGCACCTAGGCCGTAGAGGCTGGCATCCACAGCGATGTTGGTGGGCTGTGCTGGGTCGAAATATGACAGCGTGGTGTCTGCCGAGAGGGCTGCTTTGGTGTCCCTGAAGGCATACTCCTGGTCAGGCCCCCACTGCCAGGAAGTGGCACTTTTTGTCAATTCTCTGAGCGGCTTCGTGACATTGGTCAGGTCTGGGACAAAACGGCCACCTAAGTTAACCATTCCCAGGAAACTCCGCATCTCAGATATGTTGGTGGTTACCGGGGCGTCTTGAATATCACTGAGTTTGTCTGGATAGTGGGCTACTCCTTTATCTGAGAACTTGTACCCGAAGAAACTGATTTTCTTTTGTAGGATTTGGCACTTCTCTCTGTGCAACATGAGGCCGGTATCTCGGATCCTTAGAAACACACTGCGGAGCCTTTTATGGTGATCTTCCTGAGACATAGCATAGACCAGCAGGTCGTCGCTGGCATTAAGGACTCCTGGGAGCCCACTCAGGACCTCTCTGATGGTGTTCTGAAACACCTCGGCGGCGCTCAAAGTCCTGAAGTTCATCCTCTTGTATCTTCTCAGGCCTACATGGGTAGAGAAGGTGGTGATGTACCTGGAATTGGGATGTAGAGGC
Organism: Lissotriton vulgaris; assembly: GCF_964263255.1. Lineage (NCBI taxonomy): Eukaryota > Metazoa > Chordata > Amphibia > Caudata > Salamandridae > Lissotriton > Lissotriton vulgaris. The sequence goes on from NC_141685.1 coordinate 1,604,833,088, forward strand.
TATTGGTGGTACCCTGAGCGAAAGTCCATTTTCAAGAACCAGACAGCACCATTTAAACCACAGAGTATGTCATCTATGGTGGGTGTTATGTGACGTTCCCTCTTAATGGCCGCGTTTGGAAGGTGCATATTTACACAGATGCGCACTTGGCCTGGCTTCTTCAGCTTTCTGGCCACTGCCATTCCAACACCTCCAGTTCCTCTTTGACTTTCTACCTTAAGTGGAACGCTATGCGTCGGTGTCTCAGCGCCACTGGTTGGACTGATTGGTCGATGTGGAGAGAGACCTCTTTTCCTTTTAGGCACCCTATTCCTTGGAAGACATCGTCAAACTCTTCCATGATGGCTGTCAATTCTTCTTCCTGGACGGCAAGGGTTAAGGAAATTAGCCGCAGTTATTCTGCTGCATAGCCACTGACTAGCATCCTGCTCCCTTCTTCTGTCATGTACACTGTGGTGGGAATGCTTAAGCCTTGATGTCGAAGTTCGGTTTTCAAACACCCCAGTAGCGGGATGGGCGTCTTGTGGCCATATCCAAACACACAGATTTTAGTCTCTCATAGCTGTGGGCGTGGACTGAGGTTTCTGTACACGTTGGTGGCCATCAGCTCTATTGAAGCACCGGTGTCTATGGTGGCTCGCACCTATTGGTCGTGAATCCGTACACGGCATTTCAGAAGTCTGCACTTTTTCCTCAGTGGGTGGTCCACTGCAAGCACATAGTGGACTGGATAGTCTCCTGTGTTGTCATCCTGATCCTCACTGTTGGGCGATTCGCCTACTGCTTGGACTATTTCTTTCTGTGGCTTCGATGACCTGCACACGGCCGCAAAATGGTTTAAACTGCCACAGGCTGTACACCTTTTTCCTTCTGCTGGTCAGTCCAGCATGCAGTGGGGTATGCCTCCCCAGTACCCTCATTCCTTTCCTTTGCCCTGTGGGCGTTTGCCTGGTGAGCGACTTGGTTTGGCCTTCACAACGTTTGCTAGCTCAACCTTTATGAGGCGGTAGAGCGCAGCCTCCATGTGCGATGCCCTGGCCTTCAACAACTCCTTAGACCATCCCAGTGTGAGAATGTCGGCCATTGATTTGCCAGACACCTGGAGGATAGTTTCTCTTAGCTTTGAGGAGTAGCAGCCCTGTATTATTTGGGCCCTAATTTCTTCTTGTTCATATTGGAAGCCTCACATGCTGGCCAGTTCTTTCAGGCAACCATAGAACATGTCTAACGCTTCCACCGCTTCTTGTGTGGCTTGGTGGAAAATGAATCTCTCACAGTCCCTGTTAGCCATGGGCTCAAAGTGCGCATTTAGGGCATTCAGCAATGTCTCATACATCTTGGGCATGACCTCCACTAGAGTCTTATAGATACGATGAATGTCCTTTCCTCCTAGGTGTAGGAGTAGTGCTCTGCGTCTTTCACGGGTGATGTGATGCCTGCCCCCTCAAAATAGAACTGAAAGCGTTCATTCCAGTCCTTCCACTTTGGGGCGAGTGACGTAGGAGAGACATCCACTACAAACGGCTCGATCGCTGGGATCGCTGCCATCAGGACATCGTTGGGGGTTCACCTCGCGGCACGAGCACAGCCTCACCACAGCAGAAATGGCAGCCACCTGACTGAGGGCAGATGAGGCCTGGCTGTACGAAGACCTGTCTTCCTAGGTGCTTATGGGCAGCATAGGCAGTGGATGTCCTGCATGGGGCAGCAGGGGCTTAGCAGCCACTTGGTGGGTGGCACTCTGAGCTGAGCAGGCACTGTTGGCGTGAAGCTGGGTTGGCAGAACCCAAGGGCCGGCACCAGGAAGGGTGTGAAGGCAGGGTAGCAGAAGCCTTGCTGGTGGCAGAAACAGCGGTACCTCCGTGGGGGGCTGTGCAGCCATTCTTCACACAGCGAGACAGCGTGTGTTCATTACCGCCTCATCACTAGTGTAAAATGCTCACCTGCTGGGCGCCACTTGTCCGCTGCGAGCATGCAAAAATGCGGGACACGAGTTATTGGTTTTGAAACGTGCTACTGACTACCACCGCCGGTCCCCGCCTCTTTATCTATATACGCGCATTGCGTCATGCTCCAGCGTGTATGTGTGCACTCAGTGCAGAGGTGGACTAGACCTTAACCCCGCACTGAGAACATTACAACCTTCACTTCAGTTGTACAGAGGAATGCAGTTTATAGTTAATTGAATGAGAAACCTGAACCTTAAATATTAAGGCCCATAGTAATAAAAGGTTAATTCAACCACACAAGGCATCTTGCACTGTATCCCCTGTGCCACTGGGAGCCAAATTAACTGATGTATGGCAGGCCCGGTGGGAAAAGGGCATTGTCTGGATCCTCTGAAGTGTGATGAGAGAGCATTTAAGTAGGAACAAGAGGCTATTGAAAGCATGACCAAGTATGGCTAGCATTATTGAAAAAAGGAGGCAACTCGTTGGACAAAATCAACATATTTGAGAATTCGCTTGAGTGTACTTAAATATTATGTTATGTTATCTGGTGCTTGCATGGTGCGTAAATGCTACTCTAACTGCCCATAGTGAAGACACGAGGACCTGAATATCTGATTGCAGAATGAGGCCTGACATGTGTTCTGCCTGTGTTTCAGGAAAGGTGATACTACTCGTGACTCGCTTTAAAAGGCATGTGCGGAAATAGAGTGAGATTTATTCAGCTTTGCATATTTTATCTGAAATTGTTGAGTTCTTTGTTGGTATATGTAGTTTCCTGGTTTGTATTGTGGTTAACTCATTTGGTAATTGATGGGTGTTTTTCTCTGTGGCTGCGTAGATATTTCTTACAGTCCACAAATGTAAAGTTTTCATGGCCTTTTCAAAGCGTGGTTTTCTTATTTCTGCATATGGTTGAAGAGTCGCAGGCGTAGACTGAACCCTCTAATTCAGAATGTGTTTCAGCAAGATACTTGAGGGAGTCTGTTGCAGTAGAGGCTTAATTTAGGAGCCCCCTTTTCTTTACTAGTTTGTTTATATGAAAGGTGTAACTCTGTCAGTTGACATGTCAATATTTGACATGGATGATGGAAGTGAGGACGACACGGAAACAAGCCGGTAGTCACACAGACACATGGTCTCTCTTTTCCCTCTAACCTCACATCGATTGCTCTCATTCTTTCACCTATTCCATAATGACTTATTTCTGGTTCAGGCTGCTGAGACAAACAATACTGTCTTGTTTTGGAATACCGCAAATGCCCCATTTTTGAAAAGTTACTTGTGTCCTAATTTAACATCACATGTTTCCTTATAAGCATGGATAGACCACTTTCAAAGGATTTTTGACCCTTTCATCAATAGTGAATCAAGGTCTTTTCCTGGCCATAAATAGACCAGAAAGGAGTCCCACTCCTATAAGTTGTTTGCCCTTGGTCTTAGATTGGATGAGATCCTGGATGCCATGCCAAACTGTGCTAAAGGGAAAGCTTCTGGATCCAATGGGGTCCTGGTTGATGTTTTCATAGGCATGAGTGAGTTGTCCAACCCAACCAATACCTACTTGGGTTTTTAATGCTGCAGTATTGGGTCCTGCATCTTCTTCTTTGGCCAAATCTGTTATTGTACCTATATATCAGAAGGGTGATAGATCAAACCCGAATTGCTACCATCCAATATTCCTCTTGGATTTATCTGTGAAAATAATGGGTAGAGTTTTTCTGCGGAAACTAGAGGACAGGGCAACTGACAATTCCATCCTGTCGGAGCCCAGTATGGATTCAGAAAGGCACTTGGTATGGCGGAACAATGTGTGAATCTAGAGCTCTTGATTGGGAAATATACCCTAGCCAAGCCTGGTTCACTTTACCTGTGCTTTGCAGATCTTACTAGCTTGTTAGAATTAGTGGATCATTCAAAATTGCGGCATACTCTGCTCTTCTATGGAGCCCATGAATATCATTTGTCTTCTTGCACAGTTCTACAAGAATCTTTCAGCTAACGTATTCTATGGCCCTCATGGAGAACCTTCTCCTTCCTTTAAAATTAGATGGGGTGTAGGGCAGGGGTGCATGTTGGCCCCTATTTTATTCTCTTTATGTATATATGGGGTTGATGATACTCTTCGGTCCCTGTTGCTGGCAATCTGATACTTGTGCTCTTTATGCAAATTACATAGTCCTTTTGTCACGGACCGCTGTTGGGTTGCAGAGAATAATGGATTCCTTTGTGGGATTTATGGAATCTAAAAAAAGTAAGACTTGTGGAAACCCCCAAAGAATGTAAGATCATTCTATTTACAGGGCATAACAAAAGCAAAGATTAAATTAAGGTAATGGCTCATGGGTTGAACACATACAAAATTCCCGGCTGTAGATAAAAAGAGTCTGCAAGGGTGTATTTAGATATTCTACCAATCTTGGAAGTTAACCTATTAAGGAGATGACCTATAAAGCGAGGGCGCTAGCTGCTGCCCTTTATGGCAGGAGCGTACAGGGCCACATGCCTAGTAACCCTTCACAAGCTGAGGAAAACTCCTTCTTAAGGTGCCTGCTGTGTACCTGACCTCTGCATCATCCCCCATTACATATTAAGAAATAGGCCTGAGCCATTTGCAAGATATTTTGGTGCTAAAATCAATTTTTTTGTGGTGCTCAATATGGGCCAAACCCGAAACCACATTTACAAAGGCAATCATACAGAACTGTCTAACACTATACTAAGCTCTCAATATTCTGTGGTTGCTCTTTATTAATAACATTCTAAGGTTGGCTTCAGGACTTCTTTAAACCTGGAGAATAAAGTAACGATTTTTTAGAAGAAAAAGAGAAATGCTCTTTAAAAGTAAAGGGCTTAGGAAAACTCTTTCAAAATCCAGCCACAAAGGAGAAAGAAGTGAAATTTAATCAGAAGTCCAAAGGGCAGATTGTGGCAAATTAAAGGCACTATGATAATAATAAAAATCTGGAAAGTTAAGTCTTCCAGCTCATTTAGGCTTTTGCAAAATAGAGAGGGCTACACACAATTTATTTGTATACCATAAAAAGGAAAGAAACAACAAGCTAAATTAAAAAAAAGATTATTGTATAATAATTGGTAACATTGAAAGGAAGACAGAATACTTTCAACCTTTGTGGTAAGCTCTTTAAAATTAATTCCAATAGTATCAGGGGGCAGCCCTGACTTACTCCTCTATAAAGAGAAAAATATGAAGACACTCTACCATTGACCAATGGAGACGCTTTAGGGTAGTGATAAAAAGGGAAACAAAAGCAATATATTTAGGTCCGAAACCATGACTGAAGCATAAACTCCCAACTAATTCTATCAAAGGCCTTCTTAGCATCTATTGTTATAGCCGCAAACGAGGATTTAAATAGAGGAGCTTTACTAAGAACATTAAACAGTAAACGAGGATTGTCAGATATAAGCCTACCTTTAATAAATCCTGATTGCCCCTCTCCAACAAGCTACGGAATGAAGGATTCTAAACGGAGGGCTAGCAGTTAGCAAAGATTTTTTACTCAATATTTAACAATGAGATAGGTCTATCATTTTTACAGTCATGGGGATCTTTACCCTCTTTATGAATAAGACACAAAATAGCTTCCTGAAAGGTACCAGATTTAGAAGAGAAATCCACAAACTGGGTAAACAAGTGAAATAAGTGTGGAATGCGAATATGTGAGAAGTGGAGATACAATTCCACAGTAAACCCTTCAGGCCCTGGAGTCTTCCCCAACTTTAACTCTTGTAATGCATGAGACATTTCCTCAGAAGTAAGATCCTTTTCTAAGAATTGAACATACAAATCTAAGGAAATGATATGCAAAATTTGACCCAATTAATCTACAATAGTGGATGACTGAGCCTGTGATTTGGAGTCTACAGGGATTTATAGAATTTAACAAATTCCTCTAAAATATTGTTATGATTAGTAACTGATGCTCTGTGCCTGGTTGTCACAGAATCAATAACTCGCCTATCTTTTCTTACCTTCGAATAGCTTGCTAGGAATTTACCTTCTTCATTCTTCCCACCATAATAACGTGCATTTTTCCTAGGAAGAATATAGTTTGCCTCATTAGTAGAGATGAAATTAAACTTTAGTTTAGCTTGAAGTGAATTATGAAGATCTGATGGCTTCGATTAGAAATATTTCAGTTCCAAAGTTTTAATTGAAGAAAGTAGGGCAGTATGTTCCTCAGCACAATTTATTTTAGTCCTATAAACCTAACTTTATACAAAATCATGTGCAGACGCTTTATACGTATCCCATAACAAGGGAGGAAAAATAGAAGTGTTATCATTTAATGAAAAGAATTCAAAAGTAAAGGAGACAAAAGAACGAGAAAACTGAGCATCCCGCAAGAGAGAGTTATTGATCCTCCATCTATGCTAAGAGGGACAAGGGTGAACCAAATATAAGTCAGTAATAACCATAACGTGATCAGAAAGTATAATTGGAGGAATATAAGATTGTGTGATATGTTGTGAAAAAGATTTAGAAAGAAAAATAACGGTTAAACGTGAAAGTGTACCATGAGTAATAGGTGTAATCTCGTACAGTAGGATTAAAGAGCCGTCAAGAATCTACCAAAACGCCTTCACCAATGGGTGAATGAGATTTTTTTATGCATTCTCTGGGCCAAAAATTGGGTTGAGGAACATCTATCCCAAAAACAATCCATAATTTGGATGTAGTCACCACCAAAAAATAAAATATGAGTCATGGTATTGTGTACATTTTCTAGCAATAGAGGGCCATATAGTGTGGTCAGGAAACATGGGTGCATACACTGTAAGGGGGATATTATCAATAAGACAATTAACAATAATCCATCTACCTCTATCATATGTTTTCTGTGAAATAAAAGTAAAATTAAGTAATTCCATGCACAATATAACAACCCCATTCTTTTTATTCAATGATGGGGAAATAAACTCATTCCCCACCCAGCTTTGCTTGGATTTTACAGCTTCCAACTCAATAAGGTGGGTTTCCTGTAGAACAACTAGGTCAGGATTGGATTTACCCAAATGTGGTAATACCCTCTGTCTTTTATCAGGATTAATACATCCTTTAATATTCCATGGTAGTCTACAGAATTATAAATAGTACGTAACAGATACGTTGCTTGAGAACGTTGACATAAAAAAAAGTCAGAAAAAGTCAGAAGGTAAAAAAGAATTAATAAAGGAGTGGGAAAAGGAGAAGATTAAAAAATAGTGAAAAAGGGAAACTTGGAAAGGCTAAAAAGGAAGGTAAACATGAAAACAAGAAGAAGAGACAGTACATATACAAAGAGGGTAAATGAAAAATCATACCTGAACGAGTAATAAAAGGAAAAGAAATGGGTAGGTGACGACACATGAGACGATGAAACGCCCAGAAGGGGAGGAATCCAAGCTACACCAGGACCATAAACACTCAAGAGGACAGACCGCACAAACGCAATACATAAGATGAATCTGCAAGAAGATATAAAGAACATCTTGAAACAAATATCAAAACATGCATATTAAATATGCTAAAGACTTCCAAAACACCAATTTAAACCATCTGAAAATCCTAGCAAGAGGAACAAACATAAGAAGAAAAGAAAATCAACCAGTAGAAGGTCCAGCAGTACCCAAAGTAACCAAAGAATGCATTTGTATAAACTTCTTAAGTTCTACTGGATCCTCAAATGTAGTTTTATTATGGAATGTCACTTTAAAGATGCAGGGATGAAAAAGACCATAGCTGGTGCCAAGAGAATGCAAAGGGGCTCATACATTAAGAACTTCTTTCCTTCTGGCTGCCGAAGAGTTAGAAATATCCTGAGATAGCAAAATTCTGTGACCAAGCCAAGTGACTTGACGTTTAGCTTGAGCCACAGAAAAAACTGCCAATAAGTCAGTAAATTAAAAAAAAGTATAATGACTCCTCAGGGTTTGGTGGGAGATGCATTCAAAGGAAGACAAGGTCCAAGCCCATGCGCTCACTGAATATTAAGCAAGGTTGAGTATGGCATATTTAACAGTTTGACAGGAAGGAGTTTAAAAAGGGAGACAGGATCATCTCCCTCCAAAGCTTCAGAAAGCCCATGTATACAAAGATTATTCGGCCTATTTTTGTTTTCCAAATCCTCTGCATGCTGTTGTAGCTCAAGCCCCTTCTTTTCCACAGAATGAATTTTGTTAACTTTGTCACACTAATCCATAACCGGTTGTTCTATCATAGAAGCATGACTCTTCATCAATTTCTATTTGTCATCTAGATGTTGTATCCTGTTATTCGTCTCCTCAACAAAAGGACACAGTAAACAAATGTCCTCCAACAGTAGTTCTAAAGAGGATGCAAACTTCTCAGGCGAAGGAGGATCCTGCTTTAACCTTTTCGATGCCAAAGAGGGTGACAAAGTCTTACTGTTAGTGGATTGTAAGGAGGCATTATGAGGATTAGCAAATTAGCCATTTCTGTCAGGTTGGCACTCTGCAGGATCCGTTCGCAGTAGAAATGCTCCACCTCCGGACCTCCCAAACACCCTGAATATATATACACAGGGTGTTCAAGTGATACGGCAAGGGAAAAAAACGGGAAGGTAAAGGAAGGGGACAGCGGGGAAGGGAAGCTGTAAAAGAGAACACACTTCAGGTTAATACACATACAATAAACCTACTCTCATTACATTCTCGCTAAACGCATAGTAGTTCACCTGTGCTACCTCAAGGTCCTCTGTGTCAGTGAAGCGGTAACTCTCAGTGTGCCTTCTTTCCCTAGACAACACAAGAACCACAATTAAGGTAAACCGCATAGATGTGTATATTAGCAACCATGTATGAGATGCTCATATATCGTACATACCCCAGAAACATAAAGAAACTAAACACCAAACATTCCATGGATGTCAATACGTCTTGACAATATCCAGTTTCCCTAGTAATGAGTCTCGAGCACATACAAGCAAGAGAAGTAGTTATCCTCCTTTTTTATTTTTTTTTATTTTATTTTTAACCAGGAAAAGCAAGAGTCATTTTACAAAGAATAGAGGCAACCAGCACAACATAAGTAGACCATGCAGCAAGGGATAAAGACAAGGCGAATAATCAAGCAAAAACAATAATTTGAACAGAAAAAAACATAGAGTAAACACATAGGGCAAAGAAATAAAGGCACAGATATTTGGATCAGCCAATACCACTAGGAATAATGCCAGCTTTCCAGTTAGTAACCGGACGCCAGAGTGCTTCCCCACGCGCCCTAGATTTAACTCCTCTTGTTTCAAAAATAGCAGTTTCATATCTATAGACCGCTAGGAAGCGTGCTAGCCACATCTGAAAACTTGGCGGGTCAGCTTCTTTCCAGCGAGCCGACAGAATTAACCTTAATACCGCTGTGCCTATAAACAATAATCTTTCTTCTGATTTTGCTAGATTTAAAGAATAATCATGTCCTAATAAAAACAAAGTTTCTGACTCTGGTATTTTGTGACCAAATACCTCTTCCCAAAAGGATAACATCATACTTTTGATCAAAGTCAAATCGGGACAATTATAAAACATATGAATAAGGGTTGCCAGCCCTTGAGTACATCTAGGACATAAATCATTCTCATGCTTACCCCGCGAAAACAGTTTGGCAGGAGTGAAATAAAGATCAAATGATGTTTTATAAAGTTGCGCTTTAAGATTGCTAGCCATAAAAAGCTTCTGACTCATCTCTAACACTCTATCAATGTCTACGTTGGGATTATTTACGGAGAAGTAGTTATCCTCCAATGTTTCCTGTATATAACCAGTAATGGATTCCTTCATCCAAAACAGTAGATAACAGAGTGTGTCTCCAATGTACCAAATGACCAAAAACCAAACACGGTAGGGCGTAGTTATTTCACCACCACCGTCCGCTTTTGCATTTGTAATCCAAAAGAATATGCCCATGAATGTCACGTATCTTAAAGTTAATGAAACAATAAGAACGAGCAAAGTCGTGACACAGCAAAGGCTCCTGGGAATTGTAGTCTTTTGCCTAATAATCAGGTAGGCGCTCTGGGCTAAATCCTCACAATTTCACCAGAGGAATTCAGTTGGTCTACTGTTGAAGCAGGACCAGCACACAGACCAGAAGAAGGTTGCCCTTTAGGAGTAAACACAAACAGCTGTGTCCATATTTTTCCCATAAAAAATAATGGTACAGCTTGTCTGAAGTAGCAAATGGAATGCCCATATTGCCACCAATGCTTCACTGACCATATCAGGAAAAAAATAGATAGAGAGCAACACCATATAGCCACCAGAAGACAGAGCTTCAATTCTTTCTAAGTAACAGAAGACAAAAATTGTAATAACAGCAAAAAAGCTGCATCAAACATAATCTAACCAATATGTCAGGAAGCACTCATCAAGCCAAATGCAAAGCACAGTGATCCTTTTCCCCTTGCCGATGAGAACTGTACATAAAATGGCAGTAGCTTCTGTGGAACCAGCCCCAGTGTCTAAAAACAAAGAAGTAGGCGCAGCACTTTAAAAAAGACGGCACCGCAGCATCACATTACTTGCCTCTTTCTCTGCAAGTAAAAAATGTCCATCATGGTTGCACAAAAAATGGCAAAAAAGCAGCGTTCAGTCCGTAGCACGACAGAGCCTCTCACCTAGGCAGCCATCTTGGGTGGCATGGAAGCAACCCCCCCCCCCCCGCCTCCAAAATATAAGGAGACAATTTATGGACATTGTGTGACATGAAAGAAATGAGTCATTCAGTCTGAATGGGTGGACCTCTTAGTGGGTGCCCATCATGTGATATCAACTCCTCACCATGTGACCTTCTGAAAAGAAGTCCATATCGTGTGACACACTGTGGCACCGTGTGAGTTGGCAGATGTCCAGCACAGTTCACTAAGTTGTGACAGAATCATTGTTGCTGGGGTAAATTTCATTTGATGGCAGATGGGAAACTCTGGGCTGAATAATGTAAAAATGAAATTCTAAATTCTGTACTATCTAAGGAATCTCTGTCAGATTGGCTGGTTGGGAAAATGCATTGCAAATTAAGTTTGTTTTCGGATTTTCAGAAATTTGTTCCCACAACATGGCAACTGCTTCTACTCTCCCTAACACAGGATTGTAACCCTACCATGGCTTGACACATACATGTTTTCATTTGGTTTTCTGAGCATGGGTGTACCAAATATATATAGCTTTTCAATGGGAGTGCAGTGGATTTGAGAAATATGGAAAGCAACTGAAAGTGGAATAATGATAGGGTACCTGCTTTTAGTTCACAAGTATCACTCCTAGGCTACATGAAAACCTACCATGAACATTCATTTTCAACACCTAAGTATTTTAAGTTTCCTATATCTGTATGTCATATCTCCCTTGCCTTAATTGGCTGGTCTGGAGAAAGCGCTGAATATAATGTTCCTCATATGTTAAGCAACTGGTTTACTAACTATGGTAACTTTCATGACTCTTTCTTGTGCAGGACCTATATCTGCCAAGGCTTCACCCATTTCAAGTTACACAAGCTATGTCCATTACAAATGATTGGAGGAAGTCACCAAATTAAAAAACACAACAGGTGCATACAGCACTTCATGGTACGGTGACTACAGAATATTTTAGGGCTAACATGATACTGTATGGTCTTACAGTGTCTAAAGCACTCAAATTGTTATTAGATAACAAAGCTTTTAGGAAAGATTGGTCTCTAATTGTTTGGTGGTGCATCACGGAGTGACTCATTCTGATCATTAATAAAGCTAAGAAGACCTCAGTTTTGCTCCGGATTGAGATTCATGCCTTGGAGAGTCAGATCAAGTGCACTGTCCAAGTTATTATGTTAAATAAAATACTTGAATAATTGAATATAACAGTAACAGAGACCAAATAATTCTTGATGCAGTGTAAAATTATAAAACTTAAGAAATATACAGCTAATTTTCCCAATGAGAGGATCTAACCATAGACTTGGTATGATTTCCAATCACAGCGTCAGACCAAATCCCCTAAGAAAGGACAGGATTCAAATGATTTGACCTTCAGGTCAGAGGTCTGGAGTAGTAGTGGTCAATCCAATGGGAGGGATGAGAGTAAGAGGAAGAGGTGTGGCGCCGCGGCTAGGGTGACTGACTCCAGAATCTGGGGATCACGGTTCGATCCCCGGCCCTGGCGGCAGATTAGCCCAGCACCATGTGACTCTGGGCAGTAGCTTGCTTAATCTTCCCGATGGCCCCCAGCGCCTAGAGACCCTTACATGTGATTGTGCGCTTTACAAATGTGGATCAGAGTCTCTCTAATGGAAGAAACCACTACTCCCTTGTGGACCTATGTAAAGGCCTGGCTCACATCACCAACTGACATGGTGGACACCAAAACCTTGGGGTTTCTCTGTGACCTTCTATCAAACAGCGTTTTCCTAAGATCCCACACGGATGCCTTTATTAGGCATAGCTGTGTACAATCCAGAGGATGAAGATGCACACCAGAGGTCCACTGGAGTACACCTCCCTCTCTTCAGCAAAGCATGAGTGTGATGAGGAAGTCAGCATCATCCACCAACCACAACCCCAATTGATTGTGAACTTGAGCAGTCATACTCCTAAAGAGTAAGAAGAAGTCCTCTTAGACAAAGGCTTTTGCTTAAATCCTAGTAATATAGGAGATGACTTTACCTTTCATAACTAATTGGTCCATTTTTTTTTTATTTCAGTCAAATGGAAATTGTGACCAGCACTATGAATGAGAATGCTGGACTCAAGAAGAAATCCTAGTTCAGTCCATAAAACCACACTATAACACCAGAGGTTTTGACCTTTGAGAAGGCTGTATTTTAGGATTTCGGTACATGGAAAGACAAACCAGAAGCCTTTTTAAAAAAAAATCTATCAGGATGAGAGATGGAAATTGCATGGACCTTGGGTTCTGAAGCACGGATTACTATCAAACCAGCAGAAAAAGGAAGAGCAACAGTGATTTTAGACACCAAAACCTACTGGACAGAGTGTCTCCGACAACTGCAGGATCGTCAGTATTACCAACCACAGCAACAAGGCCCCAACTGTGAGATTACAAGGACCATAAACAATTGGCTGAAAAAGGTAGCGATTCAGGATAGATTATAACCAGAGAGACTAGTGACAAATAACCACAGGATACCATACTTGTATGTGTACCTTTAATGCGCAAACCACAACTGTCACTCCCTGGACGGCCATTAGTATCTGAGGGTCATATATCTGGAGGCATACAAACAGACCCACACCTAAAACAAATGACTGAAGACGAAGAGACTGTGGCAAACCCACACCCACTTTTTTTTAAGAACAATGCAATATGGCAGACGTTCAGAACATCCTAAGCGAACAAAATCAACAAGTTCATATCAGATTTAAACCCAACAACTCAAACTGATGACTCCTTCCCATCACCACTAATAAAATACCTCAAATCCATCATAGCATTAACATAGGCCATCACTATGAATGCCTCATTAACCCAAGGCACAATTCCAGTTTGTCTTTAACTAGGTGCAGACCCCTAAGACCTTAACAACTTCTGCCCAGTAACCAACCAGCCTTTTCTAGTCAAAGCCTTGGAAAAAGCATACGATCCCAGCTCAGTCAACACGTAGAGGATCATAATCTGCTCAAGATACTTCAATTGGGGTTCAGAACAGGATTCAGTACAGAAATAGCCATCCTAAACATAATTGATGACATATACAGAATGCATGACACTGGGAATTCATGCCTGCTAATACTTCTAGATTTTATTTCCACCTTGGGCATAGTTGACTACACAACACTAGAATCATGCGTGGAAATCAAGGGCACCATTTTAAAGTGGTTCATCTCATACCTTAACAGTAACTCACAACTAGTCAAAATAAATGACTCACTATCCAACACAGTCAAATTAAACCAAGGTGTCCCGCAAGGCTCAGTACTATCCCCCACATAATTCAACTATTATATGCAACCATTGACAACAATCCTGAATGAAGCCAACCTCAACCTACAACCTTTATGCTGGCGACATGTGTTACCCTAAAATCACAGTCAGTCATAATACTTTTATTTGTTTTCGTTTAAGAGGTTACACAAACCACCATGATACATTGTAAATTAAATGTAAGACATTTTTGACAATGCTAAAAGTACGTGCATGACCCTATCAGGTGTTTGAGCAGACGACGAGTAATAATTTTAAAAGTATCTGATTATGCAATAAAGTATTATTCTTGAAATTTACGAATAATAAAATGCGAGATGGCGGTGCTATTTGAAAATTGAGCGGGCCATTCAGTTCTGGACTGCTCCAGTTCATTCGTTTGCATTTTTTTTGTCCAGTTCTTTTGCCGCCATTTGCCAGTAGTAGGCTCTGCAAGATAGTTGAATTGACCAGCCTCCAAGACATTGTATGACTGCCCCTCCACAAGTCCTTAATTGTGCCTTCCTCAGTAACTCACGGAGCAGTGTTTTTCTGATTTCTAGTTATGAGGGCAAAATGCATAGAAGGTGTAGCAGTGACTCTTCACCCTGTTCGCAGAGGCGGCATTCTTTGGTCGACCAGCTACATCTCCATTTCGGAGTTAAGTCTTCAGTGGGGAAAGAGCCCAGACGCAGCAGCGTCAAAAAGTGCTTTTTGTGCTGCGAAAAGTGTCCAGATAGGTACACTTGGGGCTTCAGTGACTGATACAATTGTATCACTCCCCATGCGTGACTTTTCATGGCGAAGGTAGTTTTGTCCATTAGCAAAGAGACCCGTGTAATTGCGTTATTCGCTGTGGATTTGAATCCAGAGTATGTGGTGGTTGTGAGCCATGCTTCCTCGAGTTGAAGGGCCAGGAGGGAGGGACTCTTTTAGGATGGTGAAAATTGAATTCGTTTGCCTGGTTTGTTTTTGTACTCTCTTCCCAGCAGAAGTGGGCCAGAGTGCTAGCTTCAGTTTCCCTCATCCGCCAGTAAAATTTTGGCCAATGCACCTTGTCTTGCGGGTATCTGGTTTTTAAATCCGTATTCCAATCGAATTTGAGAATGAGAGATATATTGGGGAGTTGAATACAGTCTCTTAAAGAGATAGGACTGTGCTACTTTTAGGGCAGTAGCATCTTTTGTTTTCAGAATTTCCGACCCCTAGGATATAGAGGGGAGGAATTTAGCAGCAAATATTTTCAGGAGATTTCCTGTTGAGCAGCCTGTTAGCTTCTTCTGAACCGTTTTAAAGGCAAAGAGGAGTTGTTTCACTTTCATTTTGCCTTGTTCCAGTTGTGACTTAAAATTTAGATTATGATCAAGATGAAACCTCAGGTATTTATAAGAGTCCACCTGGGATATTGAGTTCGCATCTACCTCCCAAGTAAATTTACCTTTTTTCCTGTTTTTGCGGTGCTTTGAAAGGCATAGCACCTTTGTTTTTTGATGATTAATTGAAAGTTGGGCGGAAGTAATGTAGGCACCTAATTGAGATACCGATACATTGTCAAATGCTGCTTTGAGATCGATGAAGGATGCATGCAAGGTGCAGGATTTTGCATAGGCTTGATTGGCTAGAAGAGTTACCACCGAGATGTTTGTAAATGTGTCCATTCATGCCCGAAATCCTGTTTGCATGTTTGGCATCAAGTTTGTTTGATCCACCCAATCCTCTAGGTCTAGCAACAAATTCAATGCACATATTTTAGCCTCAACGTTGATTAGTGCAATCATTCTATAGTTGGAGGGGTCAGAACAAGGGCCTGATTTATATATGGGGTTTATTATACTTCTTCCCAATGAGCCTGGGATTGAGCCAGTTGCTAGACTAGAGCAAGTGTAAAAAGCAGGGTCAGAATACTGCTCCAGAACAATGGTTCCTGCCGAAATAGGGCATTTGGCAGACCATTGGATCCCGGGGCTCCCTCTGACCTTAGATTTTTTATGATCTTATGGACCTAGTCTTGCGAGAACTGGCTAACAAATTCCTGTGAGTGGGGCTTAGGTAATTCAGCGACTGTTCCTGCTTGGCGCCCCACATTCTTGGGTTGCATCCCGTGGATTATTAGAACTGGGGTGGAGGTTGCATTTTTACGTTTGATCTATATGGGCTCTCCAAGTGTCCTCCCTTATATCTAAGTTGAAGTGTCGATTCTGGCCATTTGACAGCTGGTTGGTTATACCCCAGAAGAGTCTGGAGTCTCCTTTCTTGCTGGCATGGAGGAGTTTTGCCCATGTGAGTACTCTGTGATCTCGCTTGGCTACCTTGATGTTCATTTTAAATTCCTTTCTGGTTTTTGCTATTAATCATAGGGTCTCTTGGGTGGTTTCTTGACTGCAGGTTCTTAGACATCCTAAATATGTATTCAGTTGTTTTTTTTGTTTCTTTAGGCTGTTTGTGAACCATGCTGCCCCAGATGAGTCTCCTACTTTGTTCGCATTGCCCTGTCTTGGGAGTTCTTTGTCTAATTTAAGAACAAAGGATCCCAGGCCTCTATACACGATGATTCATGTTCAATACTCTCCATGAAGGTGGTGCATATGCCCATTATGTCACCAATAATTTCCTTTTTCCAGGTAAGGCGCTTTAGCTTAAAAGATTGAGATTGTGAAGACATTACTTTGTTTGTTATTGGTCTTGACGTATTTGTGAGTAGTTTGAAGGCTTGTGGTAAATGATCACTTTCTGCTCTATCTGGTATTTGAAAGTTTGATATTGTGGTAGAATATCGTAATCCGCAAAAGTGCAGTCGATGATTGAGCCTGTTTTTTGTGTAACCCTTGTGCAGGCTGAAGGGTTGTTCATCAAACCTTGTGTGTTCAGCATGCGCATTGAAAGTTCTTTCAAAAGAGCCGCACATCTGTTACCGTGGAAATCTCATCGTTTGCTGGTATGTGGGCGGCCAATTTTGCTTTTTTCCCTTCCATGGAGTAGGTTCATATTGAAGTTTCCCGACAGTATGATATTATAATGCGGGTGAGCGAGTTTAAGGGTAGCTAATGCAGCTCGTAATTTCTCTACTTTTGACGTCTGTAGTTTGGATGCAGGATTCAATATTAACAAGGTTTAAGAGGGTGACACAACTATTTTAATACATAGCATCCAGGTTGAGTCAAGATCTATGACGGCAACATGCCATGGGTTGTTGGTCGAAACAAAGGTGGAGAGTCCTCCTTTTGGTCTTCCCTGATTAGAGGCTCACTTAGCCGGATTTAGATGTTCTTTGAAACCTAAAATAGGTGAAAAGTTTGTCTGGATGGGAAAAGGTGATGGTGATTTTTCTTGTGGTTAGGGCTATTACCTTCATTGGGCTGTCTTGTTTTGGGCCTTTGGCTCCTCTAAGCAAGCCCTCTGTCTGGTTGTGTGGTTGAAGTGGGCTTGGATAGCAAATGAAAGCAGGGTTTTTTAACTCGATGCCCCATTTGGCGAGTGAGTCCTGTTGCTGCCAAATCTGCTTGATGATGGAGCCAATTGGATGGAAATTTGGTCTGAACTCTATGCTTTCTATGTTATTGGTGTTAATGTGACACAAAGATGGAAGGGCTTTGCATACTTTCAATAATGCTCTTCTGTTGAGGATGACATGAGGTCCCCTTGAGACGTAATGGCGAATAAAATCCAACTTCTGATCGCGATTGAGGTGGACAGGCTCTCTTTCAATACACAGGCTCTTATTGGTTTGCAGATCAGCCGTGATTCACTCTGGGTCTGATAGGAACAAAGTCTGATAATTGCTTCTGCGATTTTGTGATGAAATTTCATTACCCATGGTGGAGATTGCTGTGCTAAGTCCCTGTCCGGGAGTGTTTGTTGTTTCTAAGTTCGGCCTCTCTTCCCTTTCTATTATTTTTGACCCGATGACCTCCTTCATGCTGTTTATTGTTGGCTCTTTCATGTGGTTACTTAGTTTGAGCTTCTTAGTTTGTGTCACCTGAGTTATGAGATGGTGTTTTCCCTTCTGCTCAGCCGGCTTTAATATTCCATATACCTTTGCAGGGTTAGTTTTTTCCATTGTGTGCGAATTATGAGTGCTTCGGGCAATAAACAATTCAGTCATAAGTGTCCGGTGGTCCTCAGTAATTACGCCTTCCTGTAAGATTGAACTTGTGGTGAATTCACTTTCATTCCTTTCTGGCTCAATCGTGGTGCCAAATACCTTTGTTGACTTCCTGAGTTATTTACAGTTTCTGGCCTTCTTCAGATGTTTTCTCTCCCGCTTGGATAATGGAGTTATTACTTTTGATTGATTTGCTGAAGGCTGATTTCTATTAACCTTGGGTGAGATGGCCAGGGCGCGCATGGGTCCCTGTCCATTCTGTTGTTGAGGTATATCTGTACTTACTTCAGTTTGTGTCGGGATGGACTCTGTTGCTCTATCGTTATGGGCCCTCGGAGTGCTGAGGCATTCCTGGACCTCTTCCCTCATTGATTCTTTTGCTTTCTTGAGTGAAGGTGTGATCTTCATTGGTGCTCTGCTCTGCTGATGACCCTCAATATTTCAGTCATTAGGGTTGGAACTGTTCCCAGTTGGTCTATTATTTGGGTGCAGTGACAATGACATCGTTGGTATGTTGTTTCGCGATCTCGTTGAACCCTCATGATCAAATCATTGAGATTTTGAAACATTTGTTCGACCCCCTGGACTTAGTTTGCTAAAATGTTTAAAAGGTCTACTTGTGTGTCCAACTTATCTGTGTGGTAATTCATCGCTTTGTCGGTGGTGTGCAAGGTATTTAGCAGGTGCCACCAAACTGATGGTGGAGGTTGACTGGGTGATCCTTCTAAAGGTGCACTGACATGTTGTTCTTGGTAAAATGGCCTGTCCGGGGATGGAAGGTCCGGAAGGTCTGGAGTACCCAAGATCTTGCTGGGTTGAACCTTATTTTGCTTCACTGACGGCATAGGAGATATTTCCGGGTTGTTGAACGTGAGTGAATTGTAATCGTGTTGGCTCGGGTTCTGCATTTTCGGCCGAGTTGATATTCCTTATGCGGTGAACTGATTCGGAGATTGGATTAATCTTGTTTATTGCTGTTGACGTATGTTATTTTTGTCAAACCATGTCGATACCTCTTCCGTGTTTGTATTTCCAAAGGGATTTGCTGTATTTGTACTTTTCTGAGGAATTGCGACTGCCTCCTGATTTCCAAATAAATGTTGTTGTTGTTGCTGTAATTGTGTTTTTAAGGTGGATGGGTGACCATATATTTGTGCCTCAACTACTTGCAGGTTACAGCGCTGGTCGCAGTGCAGCGGGTTTTGAGGTGTCGTTTTTGAAGACTGTAAATCTGGAATTTCTTTCTTTGTAGTGAATTGAGGATCTGGACGCATCACCCGCGGTACGTTAATTTCCTTCCAACCCCTGTTGGGGCTGCTTACGTATGAGGATTTCTGTCAGCTCATCTCAGGGGTCAAAAAGCATAGATCATACAAATTCTCATTCACAGGAAATGCACTAAGGATATGGAGCTCAATTCCACTGGAAATCCGTGCTAACCCATCAACAGCCTACTTCAAGAAGAGTGCAAAATCCTTACTATTAGAAAGATGCCTTGGTATCATGAGGGAATAAGCCTACTAACATTAGGCACCAAACCCGTTAGGACCTAAACACATAATATAACTGCCTGGTTATTTGGAAGGAAGGATAAACAAAACTCCACATCCATACTGAGTAGGTCCATGAATTCTAAACAAATGAAAACTAGTAACTATGGGGAATAACATAGTACCTAAGACAGCACTTGAGCGGCTACCAAATGGATCTTGGACACTGACAGCAAACTGTCCATACCTCATAAAACTTACAATCCATGAATTCCTATCACCAGACTGGGAGAAACTGGACAGTGACCTCTGATATTTGTACAAAGAAATGTTCTATGTGAATTGTGCAGCACTCTGATACCCCTTGGTCACGTACCTACTATAAAAACTTAATGAATAAAAAAATATATCTGAAAATGTGTCCACGTGGCGAATGCTATGTGGGCTTGACCCTATGTAAGATTAAGTCTCAAATAAACAGAAAATCTCAGCGCTAAATGATGTTGCAATAACAATACGAAGATGACGAGGCATTTACAGGAACACAATCACAGTGATGAAGTCATTAGGCGGACTGTTATTGGCAAGCCTAGCCATCGATCCCAGTTACATGTTTTGAACAACTTTCTGTTCCTGAATGAACAATGTTGGGTGTTTCGGATTAAGACCCACATCATAGGGTTAAGTGATGATATTTTGAGGACCTCTTTACCCTGAGCGCAGTATTGTTAGAGATCAGGCCCACCATAAACTCTTTCATAAACTCTTTCATAGACATTTGCTAGGCAAAGACTGTGAGAAGTTAGCCTGGTATATGATGTCCACCATTCTAGTGGGCACCTTGCACCAGTCTAATCGACCCTTATTGATGGTAGGTTATGAAGTCAACCTTATAGAAAGCTTTCCTAGTTGTAACTGTGGAGATCAGCCTTCAGGCTAAGACTTGGAGACAAGTTAAGCAAGTTGTTTTTCCACTTATAATCTCTTGAGAACCAAATAAAAGCACACAACCCAAGGTATATATCAAATATATATGTATTTATTCTAAACACAACCTGTAGGAGACTGGGGGTTGCTTCCTATGGTCACCCCCACTTTTTGCTGTGATTCTTTGGTTTTTCGACTTTAGTGTGGCTGTGGGCCTGCTAATCAGACCCACAGCCCAGCTGTGGGTCTCTAAATTGAAACCATATGCTTTAGGTACATACCAGATTGGTTACTGGGTCACCCTTGTGAGCCCCTGTATAGTGTACCATAGGTACCCAGGGCATAGGTACACCTTAGGCCTACCAGGGGCTGCAGCATGTATTGTGCCACCCCTGGTTTGCCTTCCAAACTGACACCACAGGTCTGTTCACACAGTCTGGGTAAGATGATGTAATCACCCCTTACTTAGATATAGTATACCAATATCTATATATACATATAGATACATCTACACCTATAAGTCACTCTTATGGCAGGCCTTAACAATCCTGGAGGCAGTGTGCTTGGTTTTATGTGAGAGGGTGCCCTAGCATGAGCTGAGCCCCTCTGCAGCTTTCAGAACCATCTCCTTATAGCTGTTCTATGATATAGCCATACCATAGACTCTTAAGTACATTGTAATCCTCGCGGTTAATACTAACTTTGGTTTGGCTTTATCAAAACATGTTGTGTAAGGTGTCAAACACTTTGGAATCAGATTGGGGATGAAATCCACAAGTGGATAACTGCTTTGGAGAAGGCCTGCAAAGTACATCAGGTACCCCAAAATCAGTGAGCAGCAATTTTGTGGCTCTCCTTTGCAGACAAAGGAAGAGACAAGCTCCTCACTGTTAGAGAGGAGGAGCCTGACAACTACAATGTCCTGACGAGTGCTCTGATAGATGGGTTTGGCCTAACCACTGAGCAGTACAGGTTGCTGTTCAGGGATACCCAAAAGACACAGACTCAGGACTGGACTAATTTTGTAGATTGTGCTACTAAGGCTCTGGAAGGCTGGTTGCTGGGCAGTAAAGTAAGTGAATATACAGGATGTATCACCTTATTATGAGAGAACAGATTCTTAATAACTGTCAAAACCAGCTATTGCATCAACACCTGATTGACTCTGATCTGACCTCTCCGCAAGAATTGGGTAAGAGGGAAGACAAATGGGTCAGAACCAGGGTGAAGCAGAAGGTACAGAACCAAGGTGGTGATCAGAAGAAGCAAGACCAAAAGGGTGGGGAGAAAGCAAAAGACCAGAAGTCTTCTCAAGGTCCCCAAAAAGCTTCTAATGGTGGGGGTTCCCAACAATCTAAAAAGAAAGACGGCCCAGGAAAGCATGGTGCAAGTTTTGTAAGGTAAAAACTCACTGGATCAGTGATTGCACCAAGAAAGAGGCAGCTCCAGCCACCATTGCCCCTAATGCAACTTTCCCCCCTAGTTCAGCTCCAAGTGGTGGTTTTCAACAGAAGGGTGTAGTAGGGTTAACCCTGTGAACTGAGATGGATTCTGGCCTAGTCAGAATACCAACTCAAGCTGTTTTGATCTGTGTTGGGCACGTAATTATGTCCTCGACTATGAGTCCCAATAGCTTGGGCAAGTACAGACAAACTCCTTTGATTAATGACAAAGTGGCTCAGGCCTAAAGGGACACATGTGCTAGTGTCACAATGGTGAAGCCTGGCTTTGTGGACCCTGGACAGATCATACTAGGTGCAAATTACCTAGTGACCAATGCTAGGCGGAGATGGGACATCCTGCTGCCCTGCCTTTTGTTTGCTTATAGAGAAGTCCCACAGAAGGGGGTTGGCTACAGCCCTTTTTAACTTTTGTTTGGACATCCTGTAAGGGGACCCCTTTGTCTGGTGAAGGAGGGATGGGAGTTACTTCTCAAACCTCCTAAACAAGACATTTTGGACTATGTACTTGGTCCCCGCTCCCGGATGGCTGAGTACATGAAAAAGGCATCCAAAAACCTTGAGGCTTGTCAGGAATTTCAAAAGGCTGTGCTGACTGTTTGCCAGCCAGGACAAAAAGTGTGGGTGTTGGAGCCTGTGGCCCCAGCAGCTCTCCAAGACAAGTGGATTGGACCCCACGCTATTGTTGAGCAGAAGGGAGAAGTCACCTATTTGGTTGACCTTGGAACTCCAAGGTGCCCCCACAGGGTGCTTCATGTCAACAGACTGAAACCATATGTTGACAGGGCAGACACGGGCTTGCTCATGGCTACTGATGAAGGACAGGAGGAAGAGAGCGACCCTCTCCCAGACCTGCTCTCTCAGAACCCTGATGATGATTCAGTTGATGGTGTAGCCTTGGCAGGCAGCCTCACTGACTAACAGCAGCAGGACTGCAGACAAGTTCTGCAGGCCTACAGACATATGTTTTCTCTGACTCAAAGTCAGACTTCCTGGTGCACTCATGAAGTGGACACTGGGGACAGTCTGCATGTTAAAAGTAAGATTTACAGGCAACCTGATCATGCCAGGGACTGTGTCAGGACAGAGGTCCAAAAGATGTTGGATTTGGCAATCATTGAACTCTCAGAGAGCCCTTGGGCCAGTCCAGTAGTCCTTGTGCCTAACCTTCACACCCAAGATGGTAAGAAAGAGATGAGGTTGTGCGTGGATTACAGTGCTGTCACTAGGACAGATGCCCATCCAATACCCAGGGCAGATGAGCTCATTGACAGATTAGCATCTGCCAAGTTTTTGAACACATTTGACCTGACATCTGGCTACTCAGACTAGCTGATGATGCAAAGCCAAAGACAGCATTGACAACCCCTGGTGGACATCAGTTTGTGGTAATGCCCTTTGGTCTGAAAAATGCACCTGCCACATTCCAAAGGTTGGTGAACCAAGTCCTCTCAGGTCTGGATGACTACTGTGCAGCTTATCTAGATGATATTGCTGTCTTTAGCTCGACCTGGGAAGATCACCTAATCCACCTGAAGAATGTTTTGGAGGCCCTGCATAAGGCAGGCCTAACTATCAAGGCTACCAAGTGCCAGATAGGATAGACTCAGGTTGTATACCTGGGCCACCTTGTAGGTGGAGACCAGGTTCAACCATTGCAGAGCAAGATCCAGACCATAATAGACTGGACTGCTCCAACCACCAAGACTCCAATCAGAGCTTTCTTGGGCCTGGCTGGGTATTGCAGGAAATTTGTCAAGGGATATGGTTCCATAGTGACACCCTTTAATGACTTAATTTCCACGAAAATGCCAAAGAAAGTTCAGTGGACCGTCAGCTGTCAAAAGGCATTTGATGACCTGAAGCAGGCCATGTGCACTGCGCCAATTCTGCAAAGTCCAGTCTACTCCAAAGAATTAGTTGTTCAAACAGATGCTTCTGAGTTGGGGTAGGTGCTGTGCTTTCACAATTAAATAAAGATGGTCAGGACCAGACAGTAGCTTTTATAAGCAGGAGGCAGACCCCTAGAGAGAAACGTTGGTCAGCTATTAAGAGGGAGGCCTTTGCTGTGGTTTGGACCCTGAAGAAGTTGAGACCATACTTGTTTCTGTCCCTGCGTTGGGGGGGGGGGGAGTTCTGTAGGAGAGTAGGGTCTGCTTCCTATGGTCACCCCCACTTTTTGCTGTGATTTTCAGTTTTTTCAACTTTAGTGTGGCTGTGGGCCTGCTAATCTGACCCACAGCCCAGCTGTTCTATCTCTAAATTGATGCCATGTAATATAGGTACATACCAGATTGGTTACTGGGTCACCCTTGTGAGCCCCTGTGTAGTGTACCATAGGTACCCAGGGCATAGGTGCACCTTAGGCCTACCAGGGGCTGCAGCATGTATTGTGCCACCCCTGGTTTGCCTTCTAAACTGACACCACAGGTCTGTTCACACAGCCTGGGTAAGGTGGTGTAATCACCCCTCACTTAGATATAGTATACCTATATCTATATATACATATAGACACATATGCACCTATAAGTCCCTCCTATGGCAGGCCTTAACAATCCTGGAGGCAGAGTGCTTGGTTTTATGTGAGAGGGTGCCCTAGCATGAGCTGAGCCTCTCTGGAGCTTTCGGAACCATCTCCTTATAGCTGTTCTATGATATAGCCATACCATATACTCTTAAGTGCATTATAATCCTTGTGGTTAGTGCTAACTTTGGTTTGGCTTTATCAAAACATGTGTGTAAGGTGTCAAACACTTTGGAATACTCCCCCCCACCAGTCTTGGTGGCGAGGGTAGCATTCCACCCTTTTAGAGGAAGAAGACATGTAGTTACTGGTTTACCCGGTTAAAGTTAACAGAGCCTCAGCATCACAAAATAGATGCTGCTGCCACAGACACAAGTCTGACCTCCTGCTGCTGGACCAAACTCCCACAATGGAGGCCTGAACAATAGGTTTCCTGTCCAGGGAGGTGCTGGCACCTTCCCAGACAGGTTCTTAGTGTATTGGGGCAGGGAGGGCTGCATTCAGTGAATGCTTTCCAGACACTGCCTTGGGCACACAAGGTGCTCCATGCATTTCCCAGTTTAAACCGGTTGCTGGGGCACTCAGCCCCAGCTCTGGCGCGAAACTGGACAACTCCAGTGGAGTTCGGTGGTGTGATCAAAGGCGACGAGGGAGCCTTTGGAGAAGATTGGGTCAAGCGTGTGGCCGGCAGTGTGGGTGGGTGTGGTGACGAGTTGTCTGAGGCCGAGGTTGGCGAGGTTGTCGATCAGGGTGGCGGAGTTGGCGTCATTGTTGTTCTTGAGGTGGAAGTTCAGATCCCGGAAGAGAATGTAGTCTATGGAGGCGAGTGCGTGGGTGCTGGAGAGGTCGGCGATGGAGTCGCTGAACTGAGCCCGGGGTCCGGGGGTCTGTAGATGAGTGTTCCTCTGAGGGTGGTGTTGGGGTCGGTGTGGATCCGGAAGTGCAAGTGTTCGGCGGTGTTGAGGGTGTCATGTTTGTGGGGGTGGCGACTTTGGGGGTTGACTTGTGGATGATGGCTATTCCTCCTTCGATTCCATTGGTGCGATCCATGCCGGTGATCTTGTAGCCGTCCGAGATGGCTATGGTGATGTCGGGCGCCGAGGAGTCGTTCCACCAGGTCTTGGTCAGGAAGGCCACGTCTGGGGCAGAGGTGTCGAGCAGATCCCAGAGCTCTATTGCGTGTTTGCATGTGGAGCGGGTGTTGAGGAGTATGCAGCAGAGGTGGTTGGGTCCAGTCCTTGGAGGTTTGATGTTTCTGTCGCAGGTGAAGCTGCAGGTGCGGCAGGAGAAGGGTCCGTGGGTCCGTTTTGGGGCTGCCTGGAAGCAGGTGTGGTTTCGGCCGGCGTTGAGTGCGTGGATGGTGCTGGAGTCGTAGTGGATTCTGGTGTTGTGGCGTTCGCGGGGTCCAGGGGTTCTGGCACTGGGCACGGTCCAGGCGTGGACGGGCACAGACGGGCTTGCCTTCGGTGCGCCCGCTGCGCGGCCGCTTCTCAGCCTGCATATGAGGAGGCTTGGGAGGGAGGAGCAGCTGGGAGGCGGGAGCGGGGAGGCCAATGGGTGTGCTTGGGGGCAGGGCCGCAGGGAGGCAGCGGAGGTGAGGCCGGGACAGGAGCGGTGGGGGGTGGGGGGGGCTTAACTGGCACGCAGGGCGAGGGAAGCCCAGGAACCAGGAGGCGGCAACAAAGGGCACAGGAATCATCAATCCGCCGGTCAACAGGAGACGAGAGGCGGTGTGGGGGTGACCTGCCTGCAAGCAAGGTCAAAGGTCACTCCCTCTACCATCACTTGACCTGTATTTGAGGAGGCCTGGGAGGGAGAAGCAGCTGGGAGGCGGGAGTGGGGAGGCCAATGGGTGTGCCGGGGGCAGGGCCGCTGGGAGGCAGCGGTGGGAAGGCCGGGACGGGAGAGCTGGGGGGCGGGGGGAAAAACTGGCACGCAGGGCGAGGGAAGCCCAGGAACCAGGAGGCAGCAGCAAGGGGCACAGGAATCAGCAATCCGCCGGCCAACAGGTGACGAGTGGCAGTGTGGGGGTGACCTGCCGGCAAGCAGGGTCAACGGTTGCACAATATGAGAAGGCCAAAATGCAGTTCTTAGAGGATCACTGCTCAACCTCTAGTAGCTATAGGACAAGTAGCGGGCAATTCCATGCAAAAACTGTGTGTTAAATTCAAGCAGTACCAACAATTTTAAAGTTCAAAAAAACACAATAAACTTCACAACCAATTCAGAAAGGGTAAAAATTCAATTAGCCTAATGGTACCAAAGTGATTAAAATCAGACAAGGTGAACTGGAGATATTTTATTAAAGTTTGAAAATAATAAGCATCTGCATAACATGAAGGGACCAATTTTCAGTTGGTTGTTGACTAGGATTTAGGCCACCATAATGGAGTGGAGGTCAGATACACAAAGCAGATCTTCTCAAAGTGTTTAGTTTCTGAATTAGTCTCAACCAATAAATCAATCAATGATTTGGAGAGAGCTGCTTATCACCTGTGAGGATATCCAGACACAGGAGGGCGTGGGGGCTGCTGCTGGGAGTTGTCAGTTGAACATTCAGGTTTTTAGGCCATCTCTGAACTTCTGTAGTGTGGTGCAGTGGAGTGGGAGGCGACTCCAGGTCTTAGTAGCCAGGTTGGAGTAGGTGTGGCTGCCGCGTCTGTGGGCCAACAGTTTGAACTGGCACCTTTCTTGGACGAGAGCCAGTGGAGAGCTCTGAGGTGGGGGGTGATGTGGGCTCTCCTTGGGAGGTCGAGGATGAGCCTGGGTGTAACGTTTTGGATAGTTTGCAGTCAGCTCAGTAGTTGTGAGGTGATGCCCATGTAGAGGGAGTTTCCAAAGTCCTGGCAGCTAGTGATGAGGCCTTAGGTGACGGTGCGTCTGGTGTTTATGGGGAGCCATTAGAATATTTTCTGGAGCATACAGAGGGTGAGGAAGCAGGCTGAGGAGAAAGCATTTATCTGCTTCTTCATGGTGAGCTTGTTGTTGAATAGGATGCCGAGGTTTCTGTTGTGTTCTGTGGGAGTGTGCGAGGGACCCAGTTCTGCTGGACGCCAAGTTATCCAATGGGGAGGTGTTGCCCCCAAAGTTGGGTACCTCTGTTTTGTCTGTCTTGAGTTTGAGGCATTATTTGCATCCAGCTGGCTACGCAGGTCATGCAACTGTTGAAATTGGTTTTGTTGGTAGTGGGGTTTGAAGATAGGGAGAGGATAAGCTGAGTATTGTCAGCGTATGATATGATGTTCATACCAGAGGATTTGACCAGCGTGGCCAGGGGGGCCTTGTATGTGTTGGACAGGATTGGACTCAGTGAGAAGCCTTGGGGAATGTTGCAGATGATGTTCTTAGGCCCTGAGGTGTACGGTGGAATGTGGATGCTCTGGGTTCTTCTGGTGAGGAAGTAAGCGATCCATTTAAGGGCATTTACCGTTGGAACCCCCTCTGATGGAGTCGATTTTTAGATTGTCAAAAACTTCCAGCGGTGTAAGCTTCTATTGCAGAAACCGGTAAGAGTCCTTCCGAATCGAATATGTCCTCACAAAGCTCCAGGTGAATCCATTGGTTTTGGTTTCAATAGCTCTGAACAGGAACTAGTGGATTTCATAGCCACCCAAGTGGCTTAGCCACTGGAATAGATTTGCAGCTTCATCGTGATCCAAAGATTTACCAACAGCTTTGTTGCTTTTCTGGTTCTTATAATCTGCCAGCGGGGCAAGCTTACTGGCAAGAGCTGTTACTGACCAGAAACCTTTTCTGTGAGATCCTGCTTAATCAATATGTCATCAGTGATGCATCAGTGATGTCACTGACCATGCCATGATGTGAGGTCATGCGCAGTGCATTGCAGGGGGGGTAAGATATAGTTAGCTCAGGTAACCACAACTGCTGAATTTCACTTGTTTTGTAAGAGTGAAATCTGAGCCTAACTAGAATGTCCCTGTAACCTTTGGATTTTTCAGTGAACTTCTACGTTTTTTAAAATTCTATATCCTAACTATAACGTCTCTGTAACCTTTAGTGTTTTAAAGGAATGTGTAAGCTTTTTGGACATTTTCTTTCTTAACTGTAACCTCTAACCTTTGACAATGAGTGTATGAGTGTCTCTCTGGGTGTATGAGTGTCGAAGTAGGCTTGTTGTGAGTGTGAGAGAGTATCAGTGGGGTTGTAAGTGGGTGTATGAGTGTCTGAGTGGATCTGTAAATTGGTCTGTGAGTCTCATAGGGGTGGGTGGTAAACTCTGATCCACTGGCAGAGTTTGTGCAGTTTTGCCACTCTGCTTGGAACATGGAGTTCAGCAAAAACTCCACCAACAGCCGGTGGAGCGGAGTGTACTGAGTCGCTCAGCCCTAGACTTCATCCCCAAAGAATAGTGTGCCAGGACGTCCATTTGCAGAGAGGTTGAGAAAGGGGGCAGGGCCTCTGACAAGGTGTGATCAATCCTGCTGTGGGGGACTTACTTGCGGCAACAATAGGAGTACGTGGCCCGCAATGACCCTGAGCAGCCAAGGGGACTTCACTCCCCAACCAGAATCGCACCAGGAGAGGCATCTGCACAGTGGTTGAGAAAGAAGGCAGGACCTCTGATGAAGTCTAAGGAATCATACTGTGGGGGACTGACTTGTGGTAAAAATAAAGGTTCTTGACCCCCACCAACCCTCAGCAGCCCAGGGGCCTTCATCCACCAACCAGTAGTGCACCAGGAGGTGCATTTGCATAGGCGGGCATGTGTGTGCTTTACATGTGTACAATTTAAATTTTGGGGGTCTCTAATTTGCAATTACCAATTTCGGCCCCTAGGAAAGAATGGAGTTATATTACTTAATAGCGATTCACTAGTTAGCGAATCGCTATTAGGTGATATTAAGGACTCCCAAAAATGTTACGGATTCCTTAATACATTGCATTCTGGAATTACCACATAGCGATTGCTTTAAAAATCACTATTTGGTAATCTCAAAATCCTACTTTCATACATGTGGCCCTAAGCATGCATGTGTATGCGGTATAGAGTGAGTGTTGTTTTAATTTTTATAAGGGGCAGGTTGTGTTGCACCTTAAAGTTTGCAAAGTCCTTCCTTTTTGGTTAAGGAATGTTATGGTTGAGATGCATGATTTTTTGTAAGTACTCACTTCACAGAAGATATGGATGAGGACTTTATTTAAATCAGTACCAAGCATACAACCCCAGGCAGACCAACTGCTAAATCCCCAAGAGTCCAGAACTCTGCTCGCTTAGTGCCGATGTCACCTGGCGACAATCTCCCAGTGACATCAGTGCTAGGCATGAACAATACAACATGATTGACTTGAGATGCATCTGGTCTGTAGCGTCCTACCTCAGTGGTTAAGGAGATGTTGTTGGGGTCATTTTGTGAGAGTCCTTCCTAAGGGGTTAAGGATTAGGTGTATGGGTGTTGTTTTAGTCTGTAATTTAAGATGCTCCTCCCTCAGGGGTTGAGGAGATGCTGTGAGGGTCAAATGTGGTGCACCCTGAGTTTTGCAAGATTCCTTGCTTAGAGGTTAAGGATGGTCATCGGTCATGTTGTGTTGCACCCTAAATTTGTAAGAGTTCTTCCTCCGTGGCTAAAGATATGCAGGTTTCCATCTGTGTTGTAGTCCATCCTTGTTTCCTCCTATTGTGACTAAGGAATAATTCCATGTTGTATCATGGTCCATCTTTGTTCCTCCTCCAAGGGTTGCGGAACCATCTTTCCATGTAAGGTTAGGTGTTACTATCATATACTATGTAGTTGCATATTTGTGTGTGTGAAGGTGGTTATTGGGACTGTCTAAATACTTTATAAGGATGAATAATTTTATAGGATTTATTATTGATTGTTTTATTTTCCTTCTTATTCACTGTTACATTTAAAAAAAAATTCAAGGGGAAGAGATGTGTTGCAGCCTGATGTTTTTATAATGCATTCTCTCAATAGTTTCTTGGGGCCTCATGTAGGTAAATGGTATTTACCGATTCGTAAATAGCTAATTTTACCGATTCGGTATTTACAAATCTGTAAATGCTATGTAGGTAAATATTTGGTAGAAATTACCGAATCGTTAAGATTTGGTAATTACCGAATCGGTATTAACCGATTCAGTAATTGTCATTGATTCCTATGGGCCTTGAGGCCCATAGGAATCAATGGCAATTACCGAATCGGTAAATACCGATTTGGTAAAATTACCGAATAGTCAAGGGTGGCAGGGGGTCACTTTGACACCCTGTTGCACCCCTGATCAGTGCTTGTGTGCCATGTGACACACAGGTGTACATGCACAGATTTGCATATACACAGGTATTCGTTATTTACCACCAACTAATAGTTGGTGGTAAATAATGAATCCTTAAGGCCCTGTGGCACTGTTTACAGTGCCACCTACATCTCAAATTACAGATTCGGTAAATACCGATTCGGTAAATTACCGAATCGGTAAATTTACTGAATCTGTAATTTTTAAGGCCCCTACATCTCAAACTCCAAATACCGGTCAGTAACGGCCGAAATCGGCAGTTACCGACCGGTATTTGGCCACCTACATATGGCCCTTAGTTCCCTGCTCCTTCGCCAGTGTGTGTGTGATGTAATGGAATGTTGATGAGTGCCTGAGCTGTAAGAGTGTCAGTTGGGGAGAGTGGGCTGGGCAGTGAGGATGCTGCTCCTGGAGGGACAATTGCATCTAACCTATAACTTAAGAGAAATCTTCTTCTAGAAATCTACCTTGTAACCTATGTTAACCGACTACTGACTCCTGCCTTCAAGAGGGTTGATTTAATTTACAATAGTATTCAACAGTAAGGCATGTAAAAGTTTCATGTTAAACAGGTCCTTAAAGTGAAAAAGGCCATTAAAGCTATTATTTCCACTGGAAGGGGGGAACAAAAACAAATGTAGGATGCAATAACAAAGGGGGAAGCAACAACGACAACTGAGAACAATGATGGGTGAAGCAAAAAGAAGAAAAGGCTCTCAATCTGACCGCGAGCAGTATAAGAACACACATGGGCACGAAGGAAGTACTTAGGCCATGCGCCAGACAAGAGACAAATACACAAAAAGGTAGTGAAGCCAGCACTCTCTGACAAAAGAAAAGCAAGGAAGTGAGAGTGGCACTAAAGCCAACCAAGTGCACTAAGCCTGCTGTAAGCTAGCAAAATGTCTCACAAGCAACAGTGCATGGACTGTCTTAGGTGAAAACTAAAAAAGTTAACATCCACCAAATGTGGGTAACTTGATAGATGAGCCAAGTGTCGTCATGTGGTCAAACCTTATGTCCATTATTATGTGATTGCGGATAGAAAATTGTCCACAGGTGTAGCGTGTTGCATTACTTCACAAACTCTACAGGACACAGTCACAGTGGCTGAGTGAGGTCATCAATGATGTCAATCAATCAAACCAATCAATCAATCAGGTTCTTTTAGAGCGCCGCTAGTCTCCCATCTCAAGGTGCTGGGGGAGGGAATTCTGCAGTTTAGTAGAAGAGCCAGGACTTAAGCTCCTTCCTGAATTGAGACAGGATCGGTGATAGCCTGAGATGCAGAGGTATGGAGTTCCAGGTCTTTGCAGCAAGGTAGGAGTAGGATCTTTCTCCAGTCGAGGTCTTGCGGATCTGTGGAATAGTAGCCAGGGCCAGGTGGAGCGGAGATGTCTGGTTGGTGTGTAGAAAGAGAAACGGTGGTTGAGGTATTTGGGTCCAGTGTTGTGGAAGGCTTTGTAGGTGTGCGTGAGGAGCTGGAAGGTGATTCTTATGTTGATCAGGAGTGAGTGGAGGTCTCTCAAGTGACGGAGATGTGGCATCAGCTGGGGATGTCCAAGTTAAATCTGGTGGAGGTGTTCTGAATGTGCTGCAATTTCTTTTTTCAGTTTTTGGGTGGTGCCGGCGTAGAGTGTGTGGCCGTAGGTGAGCTTGCTGCCGACAAGCACCTGGATGACTGTTCTCCTGGACCCGGTGGATCCATTTGAAGGTCTTCGAAGGCAGGAGGTGCCTGTGGAAGCAGGAGGATGATGCGGCATTGCTTTAGAGGTTCCTTTAGAGCATATAGTAGAGGATGGTGCCGAAGTTGCATGCCTGGTTGGAGGGTGTTGGGTGAATTTCAAGCCCTGCCAGGAGTCGTACCATGCGGAGGGAGTGGAGCCCAGGATGAAGACTTCGGTTTTGTTGGAGTTGAGTTTGAGGCAGCTTTTCTCCACCCAGGTGCCTACTGCCTTCATTTAGTTGTGGAAGTTTCTCCTAGCTGTTGTAGATTCATCGGTGAGGGAAAAAATCAGCTGTGTGTGGTAGGCATAGGAGACGATGTTGAGTCCGTGGTTTCTGATGATGGTTGCAAGCGGGACAATGTAGATGGTGAAGAGAGTGGGGATCAGAGAGGAGCCCTGGGGTACTCCATAACTGATCTCTGTAGGTTTTGAGGAGAACTGTGAGAGCTTGTCTCTCTAGGCTCGGCTGGTGAGGAAGGAGCGGATCCACTATAATACTTTGCCACAGATGCTGGCGTTGTGAAGTCTTGTGCAGAGGGTGCGGTGTGAGATGGTGTTGAAGGCAGCAGAGAGGTCCAGGATGATGAGGGCTAGAGGTTTGACTCAGTTGAGGGGAATGTGGATGTAGTCAGCTGCGGGGAGGAGTGCAGTCTTGGAGCTGTGGTTTCTCCTGAAGCCATTTTGGGAGGGGTCCAGGTTGTGGTTTGTTTTAGATGAATTCTGTGAGTTAGGCATTGATGACCTTCTCGATGACTTTGACTGGTAAGAGTAGCAGAGAGATGTGTTTGTAGTTCTTGTGGTCTGTCAGGTCAGCAGAGGGTTTCTTCAGCAGGGGGCAAATCTCTGCGTGTTTCCAGTCTTCAGGGAAGGTGGTGGATTCAATGAAGCAGTTGATGGTGTGGCAGATTTCAAGGGTGATGGTGATGCTGGCTTGGTTGAAAATGTGGTGGGGGCAGGGATCCAAGGGGATTACAGGGTGGATGATTTTTGTGATCCCTAGGGTGTTGTCAGCAGTGAGGGTGGCCCAGTTGAGCAGAGTCGGCTTCAGTCTGGAACATTCAGGCGTGGTGGTTGTGGTTTCGGTGGATGGGACCTGGATTGTGAAGCTGTCATAGATACCTATGATCTTGCAGTGGAAGAAGGTGGCAAGGTTGTTGCAGAGGTCTTGGGAGGAAGATGTCTGTGGTTTCTGTGAAGGGTTTGGCAAATTCTTTGATCACAGTGAAGAGTTCTTTGCTGTTGTGTTCGTTGGTGTTGATATGTTCCTGTATGGCAGTTTTGTTACTGGTTCTGATAAGGTGGTGATGTGTGGTGTCGGTGGTTTGGAAAGCTGCGTACTCTGCCGAGATCTTGCTGCTCCTCCATCTTCTTTCGAGCCATTTGCAGGTGTGCCTGAACTCTTGGAGGGTGGAGGAGAACCAGCTGACTTTTCCAGAGGGCTGCTTGCTGGTGGGTTTCCTAAGTTGAGCCAGTGTGTCTGCGCAGTCGGAGATCCATCTGTGCAGGTTCCATGCTGAGACGTTGGTGTTCGTGGTAGTTGGCAGTGGGATTTTGCTGAGGCAGGTGGCTAGTTGGTCTACAGACGCCTTGTGCCAGCTTCTGCGTTGGTCGCTGTGGGCATGGTGGTTTTCAGTGGGTTTGGTGAAGGAGAAGTGGACGCAGTGTTGGTCTGTCCAATGTAGTTCGGAGGTGTGGCTGATGGTGATGTTGCTGCTTGCCGAGAAGATGGGGTCAAACATTGTCCTGCTGAGTGGGTTGGGGTGAAGACCAGTTTCAGTCCGATGGTAGCGAGGTTCTCTAGTAGGCATGAGGTTTTGTCGTCTTCGAGGTTGTCCAAGTAGAACTTAAGGTCGCAGAGAAGGATGTAGTCCATTGAGGTGAGAGCTTGGTGTGTGATGAAGTCTGCGATGGATTTGCTGACAGGAGATAGCGTCTGGGAGCACTGTACATGAGGGTGCCCTGGAGGTTGGCATTCAGGCTGGGCTGGATCTGGAAGTGGAGGTGCTCCATGTGGGGTGAGTGGTCGTCGGAGCTAGTTGTGAGGTAGATGGTGTTTTTGTGTACCATCACAATGCCTTCTTAGGGCTGGTTGGTGCGATCCAAGTGGATAATCTTGCAGCCGGTTGGGGATGGAGGTTGAGATGTCCATGGCTGAGGGGGGGTTCATCCAGATTTCTGTGAAGAAGGTGAAGTAGAGGAAGATGGAGTCAAGCAGGTCCCGGATCTCACAATGTGTCTGTTGAGGGAGCCTGTGTTGAGCAGGATGCAGCTGAGGTGGTCGGGTCCGGTTCTTGTGGGCCATGCGGTCAGCAGGTCTGGTGTGTGGAGGCAAGAGTAGGTGCAGTTGTGGCAGGTGATTGGGCCTTGGGTATCCTTTAGCGACGTGAGGTAGCAGGCCATGAAACATCCGTTGTTGAGTGCATGGAAAGTGCCAGCGTCGTAATGGTAAAAGCCACAGGGACCAGGGTCTGTGGCACTGAGCGTGGTCCAGGCGCAGATGGGCACAGAAGGCCTTGCTGTCAGCGCACCAGCAGCGTTGCCACCATTAAGTAGTGTAGGAAGGAGAGAGGGCTGGTCAGCTGGTAGGCAGGAAACGGTGCTGGAGGGGTGGGGCTGTGGGTAACGAGCAGCGACAAGGGCGGGAAGAAGGATACAGAGAGAGAGGGGAAGGGGAAAAAGTGAAATACAGAGAAAAAAATAAAAATTCAAAGAAAGGCTAGAAAAACAAAACAGAGAAGTGGAACAGAACAAGAGAAAGGATGAATGAGGAAAGCAGAGAAAGTGGAGGATGGGCTAAACCCCTGAATCTGGAGCGCAGCGGGCAAACAGCTACTAGGTGGAGATGCACGGCAGGGGAGTAATACACGCTGACCAGGGCAGTGAGGTCAGTCCTTCACTGCGCAGCAGCTGACGTTAAGTAGTGTTATGATCAGCTGGGAGGCAGGAAGTGGCGCTCGAATGGGACAAGCGTGGGGAAATTTGCAGCAGGAAGAAGGGCACAGAGTAAGGGGAAAAAAACGAAATACAGAGCAAAAAAGAAAAAGACAAAGAAAGGCTAGAAAAACAGAACAGAGAAGCAGAACAAAACAAGAAAAAGAAGGAAACAGGAAAGCAGAGACAGACTCACCACTAGGATCCCAGGGACGAGGTGCAAAAAAGAGCCTGCAAGTGGAGGAGGGCATCAAACACTAACCCATGAGTGCAGCAGGTGAACAGCTACCAGGAGGAGCTGCGTGGCATCTAAAATGATCTCATTTTAGATATCATCAGTGATATATTCAGTTATGTTATTTAACATGTTATGAGTGATGCAATATGCAAGGTCATAAGCATTGCCTGGCAGGGGAATCATTTATAATTGCTCATTGAACTATAACTTGTGAATTTCAGTGTCTTTTTGTTTTTAAAGGTTATGTTTTATCTCATGAAACACCTAATTAAAGTGTAATTTCATCCTTTGGGTTTTCAGTGAAATTCTCTTTAGTTTATTTACCTTAAGGACAGGATAATTATTTTTAAAGCGCTCGAATGCCGTGGCGTCTTGGTGCTGGGTGTATACGTAGGGAAACTAGGCTATAGAACCAGAGATTTAATTTGAAGGGAACAGCCAGGTCTTCAGCGTTTTCCTAAAGATCAACCGATTAGGTTGAAGTTGCATGGAAGAGGGCAATTTATTCCACAGCTTGACTGCACAGTATGATAGACTCTGACCCCCCCACCTTGCTCTACTGACTTTAGGGATGTGGATGAGGCCCGTGTTTGTAGATCTAAGGGTTCTAATGGGAGAATACCATGAGAACACCTTCTGGATCTCCAACAAACCCCCACCATATAGAGCCTTGTGCACATGACCGAGGGACTTGAATTCCACTTGTTGCAGGACAGGGAGCCAATGAAGTGACCTTATGCCTTCCGAGGTAGAGTGGCCTTTAAGAATATTTAATGACAATCAAGCCGCATCATTTTGCAGTGTTTGTAATTTCCGCCTCTAAGACTTATTTAAAAAGAGCATTGCAGTAATCAGTTTTTTGCAGCTCCTGTGAGATGAAGGGGAAAATCTTGTGTGGACTAAGTTAAAGTTTTATTGCTATACCCCTGTAAAAGGTCAGTTTAACCTTTCTTTTTTTGTTTATCGTGGCCTCCTCCTTGACCCTTAAGAGGCCCCAGGACCTCCATCTCAATTAATTATAATATAAAAAAGCAGCTTAATATCCATGATACAGTCAAAGTGTGAAATTACGGTATTGTATAGAATGCTTAGGTAATGTATAGAATGCCTGATGGGTTTCGGCAAACTATGAAAGTTTTTTGTAAAAATGTTACATACTTTTCCTAGGCATTATATACAATTCCTAGGCATTATACAGAATGGCCAGTACCATTTACGCAAAGTGTTAAAAGGCCACAAGATGAGATTCCTAGGCATTCGGCAAAGTGTGAAATCCCGGTATTGTATAGAATGCCTAGGTAATGTATAGAATGCCTGATGGTAGAGGAAAACTAGGAAATATAAGTTTTTTGTGAAAATGTTACATACTTTTCCTAGGCATTCTATACAATTCCTAGGCATTATACAGAATGGCCAGTACCATTTACGCAAAGTGTTAAAAGGCCACAAGATGAGATTCCTAGGCATTCGGCAAAGTGTGAAATCCCGGTATTGTATAGAATGCCTAGGTAATGTATAGAATGCCTGATGGTAGAGGAAAACTAGGAAATATAAGTTTTTTGTGAAAATGTTACATACTTTTCCTAGGCATTCTATACAATTCCTAGGCATTATACAGAATGACCAGTACCATTTAGGCAAAGTGTTAAAAGGGCACAAGATGAGAAGCTTTTATTAATTAATACGCATTTGAAACTGAAAGAACAAAACAACGAAATAAAGCACAGGATATTCTTACCGGAAAACAATGAAAGCAGAACTGAGATTGAAGTACTTGTTACACTAAGAAAGGACGGATTAGGCCTATGATATACTTTGCCAGCAGAAAATCCGGCAAAGTATACAATGTCTAGGCAATGTATAAAATATCAATCATTTCATACTTTGACGTTCAATTTTCAGGCATTTTCAGGCATTCTATACATTACCTAGGCATTCTATAGAATGCGGGATTTCACACTTTGACTGTAACATCCACATCCCATAGGGTTCTGTAAGCTCAGAACAGAATACATCATGCACCACCACCGAAGAAGATACTTGATGGTGGTGGCACGCTCTGTTATCTGGTCTAAGCTTGTGGATATTAAGCTGCTTTTTTTTTTACGGCCCTCCGTTATTTTCCTATGATATCAAAGGAGCAATACGAGTGTTCCAAGAACTTTGGGGACAACAGATTCCTTTACACTTAGACATCGATGGGATATTACTGCAAAGTAATACATAAACCCTGATGAAGTCCTCTCAGAGGATGAAACCTTTTCAGCGGGCTGAATATTTGATGTTTTGAAGAATAGTAAATTGAATTGTTTGGAGACTTCACACTACAACTCCAATGTTAGTTTGTTCTTGGAGAAGAGTATATTGATACTGAGACCTCTGAATAATGTTTTTTTTTCTGAAGATAAAAAAAGGAAAACAAGCTCTACAGCAATATAGTTGGGCTATTGAGGCACTCACCTTTGTGTTTTTCTGTTCAATTATTTCAAAAGAACTCCAAGTTGCAGGTGAATGCTCTTTGGCTAGAGTGCAGGGACCCCTTGCGGTTGGTTGCATGGATGCATTTTGTGACCTGAAAAATGTTTAAGTAAAAAAAGACCAGAAGACATGCTTATGGTTGTTTTTAAAATAAATTGTATTTAAAATACGTTGAGGCAATACGCATTGTTAAACATTGTGCTGTGTGTATTTATAAAATATACATTTTATTAAAATTATTTGTAACTTTTTGACAAAGTCAATAGATTTGCTTTATATTTGTTGATGTGAAATAACCTATAGGTCTGATTTTTAAATTTTATACAGTTAACTAAAGGGGTTGGGCATCCACGCACAACCCCATGCTGTGCACGGCCGAAGGCTAGGCATTCTGTGGAGCTGTGCTCACAACCCCACACCTGTCACAGTGATGGACATCATATTCTATGTTAAAATCACTGAAAAATACGAAAGGCTAAAGTTATTTTATAGAATTGTAATAATATCTTCCTCCACTATCAACTACATCAGTAATGGTACTGTGTTTAGGATGTGTACATTCAGTGGCACACTGCAATAATAATAGAAACTGTCCATGCCCCAGTGGTGACATTGCCATCAGAAGTCATTAGCCATGCTCCTCTCGGTCGTTTGACATTCTGTGACACACAATGTAGATACATTCATGCTAGACCGTGTCCCTAGTGACATTGCTTTATATTGCTGCTTTGTAGGCCTTTTTCACATGGAATTTCCCTTCGCTTGGTGTGTTCCTGTAAATTGGGCACTAAAAACTGGACTTTTCTGTGTTTTTGTGGTACCCAGAATTTGCAATGATCCATACGCTGCAGAGTGAAACACCCTGATGCAGGACAGATCTGCTGGTTGTGGTCATGGAGGCCAAGCATATTGTGCAAGTTTTGTATGGATTTGTCTTCTATGGGCTCCTGATGTGTGTGATGCAGGAAGAACAGAGCTGCTGGGTGCCACAGCAGGTAATTTTATGATGTCCCTGCCCTGCCTTGTTCCACTGAATCGAATGCCAAACTTATGTTGGTGTGTGTGTTCTTCTGTAGCAATCCAAACCTCTCCATACCTTCTGTTCTAATAGTTTTCTTGAAAAACATATGTGCTTTGTGCACTCCTCGTACGGGGCTCTATGCAGGTGTCCTGTAGGAGTTGATTTAGCTAGGTAGCTGGTGATGGGTGAGTGGTTCAGACAGGCAATGAAGGCGTTGGCTTGGTAATGCTGCCACAGCTGAGCTGCCTTTCTAATGGGCATCAGGTGCTGACTCATTACACTGACAGGTGCCCTTGAGGGAAAACTAAG
The DNA here is from genome assembly GCF_964263255.1 of Lissotriton vulgaris. NCBI lineage: Eukaryota > Metazoa > Chordata > Amphibia > Caudata > Salamandridae > Lissotriton > Lissotriton vulgaris. The sequence continues at coordinate 1,604,872,415 of NC_141685.1, forward strand.
ACTTTGATCAGTTTCCCTGAAATACAGCTCTCGGCCTTATCTCTGAGATTCCAAAGTGCAGTGGTGCTGGAACAATTTTCAGAGTAGGGATGCTGTGTTGCCTCACTGAAGTTAAAGGGCTTGTGTAAAATCAAAGCACTAAATAAAGGGTGCGAATGTGCCATGTCCATTGAGCAGGAGAATGGGGTGGCTGTAGTACATGTCCAGTGTTGCATTTTGAAGCACATTTTCCTAACAGTATGAGTGAAGGATGGAGTGATGGGGTGCAGCCCTGTACAAAGAGAACATATTCCATTCAAATGTCCTCCTGAAATGGCCATTACATTTAAGTAAGGCGTACACTTTTGCTGCTAATCCTTTGTGCACAAACAATAACAAGTGGACATTTGGATTCTGTGCATATTAATCCCACGAGTAAAGTGTCCTGGTTTGTTCTGATCCATTACAATCTTCATTTCTATCACAGTTCAGATTTAGCAAATATAAATAACATGCCTCCTTTCAACCAGACATAATTTGGGGCGGGGGGGAGGGGGGAGAGACCGACGACGGACCGGTAATAAGGTGTGACAAAGGCTGCTTTATTGGAAGCAGCTGCATCCTAAATAACCAAACCTTGGCCTGCGCCGAACAAAACTAATCCTCACTAAATAAGAAGAACCTGATCCACCCCCACCCCTCCCCTAAATAATTTCCCCCCAATCACAACATACTCACCACATAACCACAACATCCCATCTGCAACATGCCTCCTTTGTGAAATAGACATTCCTTGACCTCTGCAATCCCCACCCCCATCAAACAATCCCAGGCCTCCCACCCATAGCCCCTTTTTCTCCTGGAAAAGCACCATTCGAAAGCCATGTAGTGACTTTCGACCCCCCTCTAGGAACCCCCCCTTTAGGATATCTGCACACCCCCAAGGCTACATCCAGGGCCTCCTTCATCTGGACAATGTATAGCTCCATCCCATAACGAGACAAATGTACCATGTCCTCTCTGAAAAAATACACTGCCTCATACCTCAGTTCAGGATGCTCCATGCGCCCTATCCCTTCCTTGGCACAAAACTCCTTCATCTCTCTATTGATTTTTCTCCGAACCCTGTCTATCGCCCCTGGACGCTCCGCCCCCACCAGACCCTCCTAGGAATGAATTCGGACCAGATCACATGACATCCTGCCCATTTCTACCTAATTTCCAACAAGTCCCGCTTCATTTGTTTCATCAGAGCCAGGCCCTTGCACGTAACCAGGTCATTTTCCCCCACATGAATGAGCACCACATTCGGACACACACCCCCCGCACCACATTGTTCAAAACCGGCATCAATTTGTGCCAACGCATCCCCCCTTTTCCACGCCAATGACACCTAAACAATCTGTTGTCCAGTTCCAGATTAGGGGTTCCGATGCTTGTCCCACTTGGCCCTCTCCGTTCTTTTTACAAATGAATGCCCCACAATGTAGATTTCTAACTCCGCCACAGCTGGCCCCGCCACAGCACCTGCAAAGACACAAATGTAAGAGGGCAGCAGAACATCCACGTCATTGCAACCCGCCTACCCCCGCAACCGCACGTATGTTTTGGAACAATCCGACTTCCACCGCCCCAATCGTTTTATGTCCTCCGTCCCCCATCACTTACGTGCCGCGTCCGTCGCCGCCCCTATTCTAAAGGAATGCATCCCGAACGCCATGAAGTCCTCACCCATCCACCGCAGGGCGTGCTGCAGGACCCCCAGCAGCTGGCCTGACGTCACCTGGCCGTCCATCCCTCGACCAAAGACCTCCCCCCTGACTCCTTCCGCCCTGCCGCCAATCGTCTGCCCCACTCCACAGGGCACAACCCGTCTAACCTCCCCGACCCCAGCACCACCCAGGTCCCCACCTCAAGCGTACCGCCACCTCCCGCGCCTGCACCTCAACCTCCTCCCACAGCACCCCCCACCCCCCTTTCAGTCCCACCAGCTCAGAAACCCGAAACACTCCAAAAAACAGCCATGACATGAGTGCAAAAAACAACACAGTCTCTCCCCCATCGCGACACACCGAAGGCAATGCCGTTATCAAGCCTCCCAGCATCTCTTCCGTAATGGGCTGCCGCTGGCTCACCTGCGCACCTCTCTTCCATGCCCAGCCTTCCAATAGCCTCGTACCCAGCTCCCCTTCCAACGGCGGATACCCCCACCACAGCTTCCCCATGAACGCCACCGTCAACAATTTTCCCGCAATCCTCACCTTTGACAAACCCTTATCCATCAGGGCCAACATGAAACACACCACCTGTTCCTCCCGCCGCCACCGGTCCCCCTGCCTTACCGCTCCAGACTGCCGAAATTCCGCCCACGCCTGCTCGTACGCCTTTCAAGTGGACGCCGCCACCGACGCCCTCACCAGTTGAACGAACCTGCGTCTTCCACTGACCACAGCTCCCTCAGCACTGGCCTCGAGGTCTCCTCCGCCTCCGTGGCTAGCCCATGGAACCTCTGCCACTGTGAACGAGACAAAGCATCCCCAATGTCATTGTCCACCCCAGGCACATGTCTGGCCTGAAAAAAGGTGTCATGCTCTAGGCAGCGAAGCACGATAAGAACCTGCGGGTCCCACGCCGACTGCCTGTTCCACGGACATATTATCCACTCTGAACAATACCCGCTTGTGCGCCAACTCCCGCGTCCACACTGTCACCGCCACCACCAAAGGGAACAATTCCAAAAACACGAAGCTGCGGCTCCCCGCCTGCCACTGCGGCGGCCACTGTTCCACGCACCAGCGGCCCGCCCAGTATAAACCGAAGCCTCCAACACCCGCCGCATCGGAATACATCGTGACATCCCACTCCCAGTCTTCTGGCGGCGCTATAGGCACCCCGTTAAAAACGTTCCAGAAATGCCAGCCACACCCGCAAATCCTCCTTTGATCCCGCCGACAGCCTCACGTGATGGTGCGGCAATGACAAACCCGACAGCGCCAAGCCCTGCCGACAGCAGAATGACCACCCCGCTCGCACCACTCGACACGCAAAATTTAAGTGCCCCAACAACACCTGCACTTCCCGCACCGTCACCTTCCGCCTGTCCAACATGCCGCCTACCAACGCCACAATCGCCGCTTTCTTGTCTTCCGGTAGACGTGCTTCCATGGCTGCTGAGTCAAACTCTATGCCTAAAAATGACAGCACCGAACTGGGACCATGTGTCTTCTCCGGCGCCAGGGGAACACCCAAGTAACCCATTAGTTCCTGGAAATTGCGCAGCTGTTGCTGACAATCCGTCGAACAGGGCCGTCCCACCAGAAAGACGTCATCCAAATAGTGCTTCACCGTCTCAGAGCCTGTGCGCCAGGAAAAAGCCCACTGCAGGAAGGAGCTAAAACGCTCGAACAACGCGCATGATATCAAGCACCCCATCGGCAGTGCCTTGTCCACAAAAATGCACCTGTCGAATTGAATTCCCAACAACTGGTAATCCTCCGGGTGTACCGGGAGCCAACGGAAAGCTGATTTGATGTCGCACTTCGCCATCAGCACCCCCGGCCCCACCACTGTCACGATCTTCCGCGCCACATCCACCGACGAGTATGACACCGACGCGAGCTCCGCCGATATGAAGTCATTCACCGATGACCCCTCCGGCCACGACAAGTGTTGTATCAACCTGAACTGCCCCGGCTCTTTCTTGGGCACCACCCCAATCGGGGAGATGATCAGGTTCGGCACCGGCGGCTCCGTGAAAGGGCCTGCCATCCGGCCCTCCTTCACCTTTTTTTCTCCCGCACCACCCCTTTCCGCACGTTCACCGACTTCAGGTTATCCGCCCAGCGCGCGATCTGAGGCCCCTCGTACCCCAACCGAAAGCCCTCCCGAAGCCCCGTCGCAAAACGGACGCATCGTCCACCCACGGATTCGCTGCCAGCAAAGGCTCCAGCCGATCCAGCCTAACTGGTGTACGAGACATTTCCCAGAGCTCCTGCCTCCCCTGACCCCCCTCCCCTCCCCCTAGCCTGGCCACCCGACGCTGCAGGGGGCCTCCAACACCCCAGCAGCGAACCACTGGGTGCCTTTTACCGCACTTCGAGCTTTCAAGTCGAAAACGGCACACCTGCCGGCCACATGCCCCCTTGTTGAAATCCCAACAAGCTCCGGCCGTGTGCTGCCCTGCACTCTTCCCCTGACCCACCCCCCACAGGTGGGGCGGGCTGAAAAGAGGGTCGATGCGAGCAGAAAACCGCTCGCCGTATAGACGGTGTGGCCGAACTTCGCACCGCCCATCGTCTGCTGGTACAAGTCCAAGTCCAGCTTCCCCCCAGCACCCCCCACTTCGCGTCCAGGTCCGACGCCATCCTCGCCCAAAACTCCTCATCGTAATGTGACCAAGCATAGCCGGCATAAGTCACTTGCGCTCTCCGTACCCTGTCCGGATACTTCTCGCAATAGGCGCTCGTGTATAATAGAAAGGCCGCCAACCAATTGTCAATCGTCAGCGGCACCTTGGGGCGCCTGGCCAGCTCCTGTTCCTCCTCCTTTGACCCCTCTTTGGGTATGAGCTCCCTGCGTAGGAGCTTCAGCATCTCCACGTAATCCCCTTTCCATATTTTCTCTTTCGTTGCTAGCGAACGATGGTCCCCCAACGGTTTCGTCACCCCCATGTACGGGAGCATACGCACCAGCACCACACAGCTCTCCTTCCCCCCGGCGGTCGCGCCACCCTTCATCACACTCGCCGCCGCTGCGCCCCCGTCCGTAACCGCCCCGGGGCCCGTGCCGCCCCACCACCGCCACCGCTGTGCCCCCGTCACCGGCCGCCCCGGCGCCTGCCGACGCAACCGCCACTGGCGGTCCGCCCACGTCCGTGCCCACGCCTGTATCTGCCACATAGCGTCCTTTCACCAGCCGCACCAAGTCCTCCCCCCGAACCTCAGTCCCCACCGAGACCTGCGTGCTGCGCTTCCTGCCCAAACTGCTCCCTGCTCTGTTCCCCACCTTACCTGGCATCAAGGCCGGCGTCCGCACTGGATCCTGCTGCCTAACCAGTGGAGCTGGGGGGGCTATCACTCTGGGCGCCTCCAGCTGCGGTCGAACCTGCAAAACACTGCCAACAGCATTACTGCCCCTCCCGTCCCGAATCTCCCCTTCCTCCTCAGACTCTCCATCACACTTCCCTTGCCACCCTTGCCATTCTCGATCGCCCACCAGGCCTTCCAAACGACTCAACCCCGCCTGCTCCCTACACAGCCTCATCAACGCACCCAAATCCACACTCACTCTCCTCCCATCCCATCCGCTCCACATGACTCGTGCTCAGTGTTCACCGCACCATCTCGCACTCTTCAGGGTAGGGCGAGCTCCTGCCATGTCCCTCGTTAAAGCACGACCGCCCGTACAAGGCAGAGCCGGTCCATCCCCTCGGTGGACCAGAGCCGCAAGCTGCTCACCCGAGAACCTCGCCCACTGCTCCTGCAAAGGAAAAAACGGGGAGTCCAGCATGCCGGGGAAACAACGCCCCCCCTGATCCCCCGCAACCCATCCCCTCTAAGGCCCCCATCCCCAACCCGCAGAGTGTCCCCCTCTCTTCGCCGGCCGCTCCTGACACCCCTGACTACCCCCACCTGACTCGCCCGCCCCAGTCCCCCCATGTTGCATGTCGCGGGTCCCCACCCCCCCCAACCCGGACCCCCCCAACTCGGCCCCACGCCCCCCAACCCCACCCTGGAGCGCTTTGACCCCCCTGCTCCCCGCTCCTGCCAAGCCCCCCCACCAGGAAGCCCGCCCCCCCACCTCCCCCGGGCCCCCCCCAGCGTCCCTCCTCACCACTCCCCCTCCTCCCCACCCCTCGCTCCCCTGCCGGAGATGGCGACCTGCTGGGCCCCACCATGTTCTCCCGCTCCCCCGAAGAGGATCCCCAATCCAAATCCGTCTCTCCCCCCCTCGCCCCCCCTCCCCCTCCAGGTCGGAGTCTTCAATCAGCAAAGGGGAACCCTCTCCCCCAACCCCCCTTGCCCCTCACATCCCCCCAACACTTCCCCTGCGTCTTGTCCCTCTACCACAGGCCTATCTCCACTGCCCCCACCTCCTGCTGCAGCAAACCAGGCCCTCCCCTCCCCCATGTGTGGCACCTCTCCCTGCCCTCCCTCCATCTGGGGAGCGTCTACTCCACCCTCCCACCGCGTGGCCCTGCCCCTGCAAACTCCCGACCCGCCCCACCTCCTTCCCCCAGCGCCGTCCACAAAAGCCAGCTCAGCCCGCAACGATGGAGCCCTTCTCCCCCCCGCCCCCCTCCTACGCATCCCAGACCTCAGCGCCGCATGCCCACGCCGCCCACCCTCTGCGCCGCTCCAGCCCCTCCCACCAGTACCACGAGAATCCACAGCCGAGACCGCGGGGCTCGCATGCCACCACAGCTGCCGCAGCGCCGTTGGCAGCGCGCCGCGGCGGCCTCACCTGCACCTTCGGCCTGACCAGATCGAGCCGCCCTGCCTCCCCGAGCAAGCGCAGGGCCTCCAACACAAGAGGATCCTTTACACCCGCCATGTCGCCACCAACTCCGACCGCCCAGCCGATCCACTTGTACTAGCGAAGGTAACCACACTCCGGCGCCGCACCGCACAACGTGCAAGGACAAGACCACGATACCAAGCAAAAACCACGAGACCAGGGACCCCCACCGGCTGCTGTGTCACTGCCACCGAAATGGTGGTCAGTGACACAAAATGGCCGGTATTATATCCCCTTAGCCCAACCAGCCCAAGGACCAGCCCAAACTCAGCCCAACCTCCTGCGGGCAGCCCAAGCAGCCCAAAACCCCGGAAACCCCTTGCGCTCCTTATTCCCCCACCTCCCTCCGGGCCCCAAAGCCCCGGGGCGGGGGGGAGGGTTGGTAGGCCGCCCCCCCTAAAAACCCCATTCCGTAGTTATTTGCCCTTTACTTGCTACTTATATGTACTGCAATATTTGTAAAGTTAATTTACAAGTAATTAAATTGCGTTATTTCAATCGTTTGATATACTGCGGCTTTCACTTTTCACACTCTCTGTAACCAAGAAGGATTGTCACTAGGTTTCAAAATTCGTTCACTTCTCAAGAAGAGAAGAGCAAAGTAAACATCAATCTTCATGTTATGAGAAAAAATAAGCAGCAGTTTGTCAGGGGATATTACTTGATATTTGACCTCTATCTTTGAATGCACGTCAAATCTTACAAGATAAAAAAAAATGAAATAAAATAAAAAGCCTCTTTATTGATCATTCTCATTTTGAACTCGGGCAAAGTTATTCTAGGGGTGCTGCAGCACCTCCGCACCCCCAGTGCAAGCGCCCCTGACGGATGCAGGATGCAGTAAATCTCCCAGTGTATAATTCGGGTAAATGTGTATGTACGTCGGATCTTCACAGTTATTATTTTCTTAATATGGAAACTAGTTTGTATTGAAACCAGTGCATTTTCTTATGGAGCCTGAAACAACTGAGGTGTTTGGGGCACTTTTCACTCTCATTACACTGCAAATATATTCACTCCTGCTAGAAAAATCATCCAGAATGTTAACGAATACTCACAACAACAATGAGTTTGACTCAATACAGTTGGAAGAAGCAATAAGCAAATATCTTCTTTTTTCACAGAGCATTTTGAGATGATGCATTACTTATTAAAATGCATGTTTTAGATTTATCTGAAGAGGAAGATAACTATATACAGGATTCTCCAGCCTTTTATCTAATTACCAACCCCATCCTATCAAATATCATAGCACAAAATCTGGAATGTGTGGTATCAAAATATCGATACCAAAATATCGCCTGTTATTAATAATGTGTCCTAAATATTGTTTACAAAAGTATTTCCCTATTCGATTAATAATAAGCAATCTACACCCAATGGGTCGATATTTGTTTATTGTAACCAAAAGGAGTCACTCTTTTTTAGATATAAATATTCTCAAAACCTCGTCTTGGAAAAGAAAAGTTTTTCTTTAAATAACCCTCACCCATCAGGGTTACCCCTTGATTGCATGCTTTATCAAATGGTTCTTCCCTAACCCGCTACTCTCTCGCATTGGGGGAAAGACCACCTGTCCCTGGCTACAAAGGTCTTCCCCTGTGGGAGTCATCACATGTTAAGCAAAGGAGCAGAGCAAAGTGGGTGAATTTGCTTAACATGTGAAACAGAAGAAACAGCAGCATCTGGCCCCACATTCTGCTGGGTGACGCTATAAAATACCAGCGGGGTGGTTGGAGGATGTGCAGGAGGGGAGAGAGGGGGCCAGCAGGATGCAAGCAGGGGAGTGCACGGCAGGGTGTTAATAATGAATATAAGCACTTACCTGATGCACCCGTCTACCTCGCGCTCCTCTGATACAGTTCCTGTCCCAGGAGTCCCTTGAAAAGCATCACAACTCCCATCCATACCCCGCGTTGCCCTCGTATGAGAGCAGTGCGGGGATTGGCCTGAACGGGCTGAAAATACGCTCTGCTCAAGACAGGGAGCCTGTGGGGTTTCTCCACCACGGCTGTTCAGTCAGTCGCTGCCGATACTGAAAAATACCTTCAAGCAGGTAGAGGGTATGCGGGAGGGGGGAGAAGGGGCAAGCGGGAAGCACATGGGGGAGCGTGCAGTGGTGGGTTATGCAGCGTCCTGCTACTAATGACCACAGACACCATTACTTATATCTAAGAGCTTTATTTAGTGCCTCTTACTCATGCACTGTCCCTACTCTAACTGACCCGTTCCTTTCCCCGGCTCCTCCTGTTCCTGCTCCTCCCATGACTCCGCCCCCCAACCACTAGACTACCTCACACAGCTCTACATCTCCCCCTTTCTTAACAAAGTGAGCTTAATGTCCTCAGTGTTCGCAGTTCTTCAATCCACCACACGGGTTGGCGGACAGCCTGTTCTTCAAGCCTCAGTAGTGTTGAATCAGTGGTGGGTTTGGCTTTGGTCACTCTTTCCGGTGTCTTGATCAGGGCATTCTTGACCACGTTGCGTGTGGACTGTTTACTCTCACAGTCTGCAGTCCTCATGTTTCCTTCTGGTGGTGTAACAGTTGGTTCGGATGCTCGGTCCCTTTCATGAGTGGATAATGTTCTGGTCCTCTTATGGGCACCTGCACCTACTTTTACTTCCTCTTGTCTTGTCTGGTCGAGGGCAACACTGTCCTCCACTTCAGGGTCATGCATGCCAGACAGTACGGTACTATCTGACGAGACTGTCTTGGTTTGGTTCGGTAACTCATTCACGGCCTCGGGTTGTCTGACGAACTCGTGGGCTATCTGTGCATAGGCATGTTTCTCTCTCATCTGATGATCTCTCTCTACTGACATGTCCGGCTTTCCTTGCGGAGTGGCTGGCAGGTCCCTTCCCGTCCGGTGACTAAGGTCCACTGTCTCTGTTTTACTTCTGTAGGTCCTTTGAGTCAGCCTTTCGGACCCCTTCAGGCGTGACGGTGTCTGATCTATGTCCCGATATACTTGTGATTGACATGACAGATTATCTTGTAGCGTGACTGAGTATTCAGAGACCTTAGTGTGTGACATGTTGCTCTTGACAGGAAGGATGTCCTTTGGTTCTATGGTGCGTTCGGGTGGTTGACGCCATGGCTGTTGTCGGGACCATGACTTGGTCGACTCACAGGATCGAACAGACGTGCTCTCTGGGTCAGAGAAGTCTCTTGTTGACTTCCAGGATCGGACCGACGCGCTCTCTGAACCAGAGGAGTTCCTGGCCATGGACGTGCTTTCTGGGTCAGAGAAGTCTTTTGTCGACCTCCAGGATCGGATAGATGTGCACTCTGTGTCAGAGAGATCCTTCTCCCCATTCCTTCTCAAACGTTTCTTTGAAACTGTCTTTGGTAATGGATGTTTGAGTTCCGTAAATTCCAGGATCGGATAGATGTGCACTCCGCGTCAGAGAGATCCTTCTCCCCTTTCCTTCTCAAACGTTTCTTTGAAACTGTCTTTGGTAATGGATTTTTGAATTCCGTAGTCCATGACGAATTGCTCTTCCCCTTTGAATTGTCTTTGAGATGCTTCTCCGTGTGCCTTTGTTGGAACATCTTCAATGCTGTCTCATTTGGGAGGTTGTTTGATGATCCTGTGCTTGTTCCTTGTGCTTGATCCCAAGCTTTTGCCTCTTTGTCCTTCTCGTCTGAAGTTAACAATTTCCTCTCCGTCTCTTCGTTGTCGCGGGAGCCTTGGATGCATGGATCTTTTTTGGTTCGTTGCTGTGGTGGATCAGTCCGTCTTGTGCGACCTGTTTCTCCTTCTTGCTTGTTTGATGCTCTGATTTGGGGGTTATGTGTTCTCCGGCCAGATGTTTCCTTGGACTCGTCTTCACTGCTTGTCGACTGATGTTCCTGCGCCGACTTCCGGTGTTGACCAGTGCGACCCCTACTTCTATGGTTAGTCTTTCTCTCCCACTTGCTGTGCAGGATGCCCTCTTGTCCAGGAGTGCGATCTGTCCCACTTGATGCTCTTTCTCCATCAGAGTATTGTGTGTCATACCTTGAATGACTCCTTGAGGAACTCCTGGGGGGTGAATAACTTGGAATTGTCTTTTGGATGGTTGACTCTGGGTCATCTGACTCTGAGTAATCCTTGGTTGACTTTGAGTAGTCGGATGCTGAGGAATCTGACTCTGAGTAATCTGTGTCACTTTCTTTGTCACTGTATCTTTCCCGTTGTCTTTTTGCTGGTCTGCCTTCCCTCTCTCTCCTTTCAGTTCTGTTTGTTTTCTGAGTTCTATCTTCCCAGGTATCTTGATGGTTTGCTCTCAGGTGCACGTCCTTCAATCCTTCTCTTGCTTTGATTTGCATTCCAATTTCGGCCTTCTTGATGATTTCCTTTAACGACCAATGCCCTTGCAGGATCTTGCGCTTTGTGTCAGGGTTTGTGCAACCTTCAACTATCCGAAGTCGAACCGCATCCTCATTTGTAAAAGTGTTGAAGTGGTAGCCTCGTACCATACTTTGCAAACGAGTGAAGAAATTTGGCAACGGTTCGCCTGGTTCCTGCCGTGCTGTATTGAAAACCATGCGATTATGATCCACCTCTGTCTGTGCGTTGAGATGAGCACAGAGCTCCCTTTGGAGTCTTTTATAGATTTCTGTATCCTCTTTGGAAAATGTCCTGATTGGGCATCGGCCCTCCGGACCCACCAAATGGAGGAGTAGTATCAGACATTTCCTCTCTCTTTGCTCACCATTGGCTTTTAAGAAATCTTCTAATGCTTCAAGCCACCGGTGTCGATTGAGATCCGAGATCCAATCATCAGTCTGCATCGCTGGGGGCGGTACTTCACTGTATGGAGTGACCCGCCGTGCTACGTCTCCTCCCGCCATGAGAGAGGGAGATTCTGGTCAAGGTCTTTGGTCTGGTCGTTAGCTTAGAGATTGATAGTCTTTGTAACCAACACAGTATGCGCCGGCTAATGAACTTGGATGGTTCTGCTCTCTCCGGGGTCCTCTGTAGGACTGCCCTCCTCTGGGTCTTCTGCAGTTCTGTCCAGCAGCTCTTCTCTCTTCGGCGCTCTTCGGTTTGTGCTCAGTGTCGTCGCTATCTGTCTCTTGCATTTGCTAATGCTTGTTCCATTGTGTTGTTGTCGTTGCTTGGTCCTTGTGTTCGCTTGTGCCTCTTATTTTATAGACACGTGTTGCTTCAGTACATTTATTTTCACATGCCAAGGCTTGTCGACTTGCATGTACCAGTGCTTGTTTGTTTCCTTTCGCCACTGCTTGTTGTTTCTACTCGCCAAGACTTGTCTGTTGGCTCTTGACAGTGCTTGTTTGTTCCTTGCCAATGGTTGTTTGGTCTTCGCCAGTACTTGTTTGGCCTTCGCTAATGCTTGTTTGGCCTTCGCCAATGCTTGTTTGGCCTTCGCCAATGTTCGTTTGGTCTTCGCCAAGGCTTGTTTGGCCTTCACCAATGCTTGTTTGGTCTTCGCTATATGCTTGTTTGGTCTTCGCCAATGCTTGTTGATTCACTTTCGCCAATGCTTGTTTGCATGCAACTGCCAATGCTTGTTTGTATGTCTCTTGCCTTCGCCAATGCTTGTTTGGTCTTCGCCAATGCTTGTTTGTTTGTCTTTTATCAATGCTTATTTCCAAACACTGCTAGCCTGACTTAAAGATGGCCGCTCCCGATTTTCACAGGGATGTCCCATTGGCTTGCCTGACTCCAATATGGCCGCCGTCCCTGAAATCCCAGCTTGCACGAGACTTTCACTTTGCTCATTCAGACCCGGGCTGACTCAATCAGGACTCACCGGCCGCCGGTCCCAGGGACATCAGCACTTCTCCAGGTCTCCACACTGATCCACAGGTGAGGTTGGAGCGGGCTCCCGCTTCGCTGCGCTAGGGGCCGCTTCCACGCGGCGACAGCGTGTTAAAACACACGCATCAGGCGTGAGATTGCTAGCGTCGGGGCCACCCGAGCTCCGGTTCCACCGCGCTCGACGGCGCTTGCCACCAAACCTTCTGGGGGCAATGCTCTTCACTCGGGGCACTATTTTTCTGCTTCTGGGGTGCTAGGCAGAGTCGGGGTGGGCTCCCGACCTCTGCTCTATCTGCACATGCTGGGGTATATGCATTCGGCAATGTCGCGTTTCGGCGCGAACTGTTCCGACTTCTCGAGCGCTCCAACGCTCGTTGCTTCGGCTCCCTCTTTTCTCCCTCGAGGCCTCTGAAGGGACAGGGTCACCGGCTGCCAGCTTCTCTCTGGGGCAGCTCCATACAGCGGCGGTTTCTTCTTCTTGGCGCCGCCTTCATTCAGCAGCGGAGCTCGTTTCTCAACGCTGTGGGGACAAGGTGGTTTCACGAGGTGCTGTGGCTGGTGGGGTTTTGCTCATCCCACCCTCGTCGCCAGTTGTAGCGTCCTGCTACTAATGACCACAGACACCATTACTTATATCTAAGAGCTTTATTTAGTGCCTCTTACTCATGCACTGTCCCTACTCTAACTGACCCGTTCCTTTCCCCGGCTCCTCCTGTTCCTGCTCCTCCCATGACTCTGCCCCCCAACCACTAGACTACCTCACACAGCTCTACATCTTAGTAATAACAATGAACACCTGTTGCACCCGCCGCCTCACGCTCCTTTGCTGCAGTTCCTGTCCCAGGAGTCCCTGGGAAAGCATTACGACCCCCATGCAATCCCCACCCTGCTTTCATATGTAAGCAGTGCAGAGATCAGGGACATTTTAAGGATTTTGGGGGCCCTGGGCGAAACGTATTTTGGGAGCCCCTGTTCGGAACATTTTTAAATTTATGATCCAGTATCAGCTCTTTGTGCCCTCTTTGGCTATGTCACTGACAGTGCACAGTCACACTCATCCAAATTGTTAATGTGTTTACTTCTAGTGGCGCAACTAAAGCCCCCACATCCCCCACAATGCAAGCAGTGGGAGGCTGTGCTCCAGGGCCCCCCCACAGCAAAAGTGATAGGTGGTGGTCTGGGGAGGGGGCCCCCCTTCATGTACTTTGCAGGTGGGACCACCCACATTTCATTACACCACTGTTTATATCTAATATTCAAGGATAGTTACTTGCTTTCAATATTGTAACACAGCAGCAGCTCACTAATTTTACTGCAAATAATCTCTGTCTCACCCTTCCATTTCTCATAAATGAGGTCCAATTTTGATATAAAAAATGTATTTTATGGATGTTGCATGAAGCCTAAGCACATTTTTTTGCAAAATATCGGTAATAGATTCTCACACATCACCCACATTAAAAATGTATTGCAGGAAAATGATATTTAAAACATCTGTTTGAGAATTATTCAAGGTCATGAGGGCAGCACTCTGCACAGCAGTGCTGGCTCTATCAGGGGCCTGAAAGGCTGAGGCCCTGGCCCAAAACCCATGTTATCCATGCCTTAAAACGTACCCATGCCTTAAAACGTCTCTGGCGGAGATTGACCTGAGCGGGCTGAAAAGATGCTCTACTCAGAACAGGGAGTCTGAGGGGTTTCTTCAGCCCGGTTGTTCAATACAGCCGGGCTAGAGAAACCTATTTGGGGATGTGTGTTTGGCCGGCCTGAGATGGTCGGCCAAACACACATGTGCACTTAAAAGTGCACATAGCACTCCTTCTCCCCCCTCCCATGCCCCAGCCCCACCCTTCTCTGCACAAGCTTGCTTGTAGTCAGCAAATGAAAAATAAAACAATACTAAGATATTGTTTTGTTTTTCACTTGCTGGCTCAGATCCAGTGGGGCAACGTCGTTGGGTGCAGGATTCTTTTAAGACTGGACCTAAAATGTTTAATCAGCAAACTGTGGTGAGCGTCCCAGTAAATATCTTAGAGAGTGAAAATCATTATTTTTAGTTGCATGTTTTAGAAGCTAAGCAGCAGCCCCTCACTAATCAGAGCCAGAGAATATTTAAAGTTCAAAATCTGTCAAACCAGTTGGAGAAGATTCCCTCTTTAACCATATTCTAAGAAGGGAATCCCTTGAACTCGCTCCAGAATGCATTTTGGTAATCAGTGCCTCTTTCCATGCATAACCTCCATTGGCCTTTGACAGGAACCATTGTGTATCTCATTCGCGTGGGTCCTATAAACAAAACAGGAAAATAAGAATACGCGCGAATATCTCCAAAAGTTGGTAATAGGAGATAGCGATGTTAGCGACTGTTTCCAGTCGCTAACATCTTGGCACACCCACTTTGCATGTCATTAGTGATAAATATCCCTGACATGCAAAGTGGGGCCCAAGATGGTCGCTATCTCCTACTAGCTGTCGCTAACTGGTGTTAGCGACAGCTAGGTAATAGGGAGATAATTTTATCTCCGCTTTCTTGGCTTTTAAAGCCAAAAAAGCCGAGATAAACCCCCTTGATAATATGCCCCTCTGTCCTTGATAATATGCCCCTATACGCTTTAGGGGTGTTATAGTTAGCTGGACATTTCACTCATACAAAACCATTGAATTTGAACCTATATAGTTAGTTGTACTAACTATATTTCGCGCACCCGCAATCCACTTCTGATGATGTCACATATTACATCATTCGTGACATGGTCAGTGACATCACTGATGACATCTCAAATTACAACACTGATGACATCATCCACGTGACAATCACATACACCTTTTCATACACTAGTAAAATCTTTCATCACTCTTTGTAAAATACAGAGTATCATATTTGAATCCATTGACATAGCAATACAAGTATCTAAAAACCCACTCAGTGATTCCTAGATGTATACACACATCTAATGACTTACCTGTAGATTCACTCATACATGCTGTCAATAAACAACAGAACACTATCAAAAATACTTATGCACCTATATCGACATTACACACCAGCACACATCCTATTCACATATGAAGTTATCCTACTCACTTATGCAAACAATGGATCATACTTACATACTTACTTAGCTACACACTTAAACAAACACCACTTCATCTGTTCATTAAGATAGTAAGTCATACTTAGTGTATTAAGAAATAATTATTACAAGTATACAGTTAACCATACAGTCACTCACACAATCATTGAGTCTTATGTATACTTATTTATATACAACACAATTGGGATGAAGAACTTGCAACCCATCTGCATGAGGATGAAATATCTGTGATGTAAATATCTTTGATGAGATCTATGTACCACTCATATATCCACTGATCATATATTAATTGAAGTTTCTGTGTGTTATGAACTAAGTTAAAATATCCATTGATTTTATGTAGATTTTAACTGTATGTTTTATGTGTTTTCTTAGGAGAATTGAAGAAACTCACTCCAATCACTTCTTTAGTCACGGTCCTTGACCTTCTTGAAACTTGGATGAAAGACACTAGCACCTGTATGCAAGTACACCTCTTCACTGTATGTATCCACTTTTCTTTGCACCGTTCCCTGCTGACTCATTGATATACGCCATTTTTTCTTCTCTCATAGTTTGATTGACTGGAGGTTGTTCATAGGCACGAGACCTTTACAATCGTCTTTCTTAACTTACCACAGACCACTGGGAATAATTTGGGAATCTCCAAGATGTACGGGAACTCCTCGTTCTCATGCAGACTGTACTATTTAGGCACTAGACCGAAAGTATATTATTTGTCTGTTCTCAAGCCCGAAAACGTCCAAACACGGACCAGAAATATGGACAAGGAGATAAATTAACATTTTTGCAGTACACCATGAATGTATTTTTCTGGTGGTTACACCCTACCCGCCTGCATTTCCCTCCCGGATGTGAACGCTTAGTTGAGTGCACTAGATCGAGCTTCAATGTGTGCATTCCGGCAGTATTGATAACACAATTGTTGCTTATGACACTATCATTATTTGTTCTGACAAATTTCCAATCGTGGTGTTTTGACGTAACCTTGGTGTTCCAAGTATTACGATACCCAGTATGCTTAAAATAATACAAACATGTATGCGTTCGTTCATTATGATAACACAATTGTTGTAGGTGGCACTATCATTGGTTGTTTTGACAAACTTTTTATTGTTGTCTTTAGACGTAACCATGGTGCTCCAAGTATTATGATACCCAGTATGTTTGATTCAAATAATACAAACATGCACAATGTAGTCCATTCCAAGATGGTGGTTTGATTTGCTACCATACACCACATGATGTAGTTGTTCAAACTTTCTCCTCCATTTCCATGAAATGTTACTGAATGTGTATATCTCGATGTAACCAGCAGGGGTTATTCACGTGTGATCAAGACAGGAAACATTGTCGAAACGCGTAGTGTGTTTACTGGATAAATAAATCCTTTATACTGCATCTATCCTGAGTGCGTCTATTGCTTGCAAGCAAACCTGTGAAAAAATTATTTATATACAACAACTGACAAATACACTGCCTTTTATTTAGCTTGTTTGTTGGACATGTACCATTGAGAAATATATTTGCTCATCACCACACCCATAAAGATATTCACTCACCCAAACAACTGTTAGAACATGTAGTTTTAACTTCATATATCTACTAAATCAACTAATCACACATCTTTGGGCAGTCACACCCCCCCCCCCCAACCACACACACATTCACTCTCCTATACAAATACTCAGTTAACTAATCAATAACTAATATAGACTTTCACATAGCTAGTAACCAACTGGAGAACCAGTTTACACAACAACTGACAAAGTGATACAATATTCACACAGTTTAGTCTCTATCCACTATATTGAGTGAGACACTAAAAATTGGTAAAGTAAACAGTCAATTACACTGCTACTAAATCCTCCATCCAAATATTATTTTTTATATATCCACTCATTCTTCAATGCAAATTGCTATTTATATAATGCATATTTAAATAACGAATCAAACCACATTCACTGGATGATGTCATCAGTGATGTGATCAGTGATGTCATTTGAGATGTCATCAGTGATGTCACTGACCATGTCATGAATGATGTAATATGTCACATCATCAGCAGTGGATTGCGGGTGCGCGAAATATAGTTAGTACAACTAACTATATAGGAGCAATTTCAATGGTTTTGTAGGAGTGAAATGTCCAGCTCACTATAACCCCCCCTAACACTTATAGTTTTTTGAATGAATTTCAAAGGTTTTTTAAATGCTAATTCCTAACTATATAAGGCCTGAAACCTATGGTTTTTCAGTGAATATATATATACAACATAAGCAACAAAGAGTTTATAGACAAGTATTTACATGAAATGGCATTGCGTATCAAGAAGCAGGAGGAAACCATAAAAGCCAGGAAAGCGTATAAATTTACCCGGGACAAGAATGATTACGAGCGAGGCCAAGTTTTCACCTTTGCCCGTAAATATGATTTGATCAAAAAACAACGGAGTGCGAAGGTGTTACTGAAAAAAAATCAAGAACCGAAAGCTGGAATGAGCAAAGTCACAGCCTCATCCTCTGACGCCAGTATCACAATATCTGATACGGAAACGGAAGACAGTGGTTCCGAAACGGGGAGCATTGCAGCTCTGGGTCCCCTGACATATGCTGAAGAAATGGACTTTGTTCATCAACAGAGAAAATCGACCCTACGCTCGAAGAATGCCAACTTTCCCAAAGACAGCGCAGGAACTATAAAAGGCGGCAGCGAAGGAAATGCACAAAGCAGAGGGCGAGGAAGAGGGCGATACAACAAGAAAAAACAACAGAACAAATAAACGTAAGTGCCGAACAAACAATAATCAATCTTACCAATGTGGAACTGAATACTGCGGAAATGCAATTATTGAGTCTGTGTTTGAGTTATTCTCCAGAGAGCAATTTTAACTTTGTTGACACACGAGTCGATGTTTATAATTTTACACGCAAACTCAAACTTGCTAAATTCTTTAAGTTAAAAATAAAAAAAAAAAAAATATATATATATATATATATATATATATATATATATATATATATATATATATATATATGTAACAATCCCTGCTACCTCTCGCCCGGAGCCCAGTCCTGGATACCGCTGCACAGGAAGACGAGAGGAGACCTCAGGTGCAGTGAGCAGTAATTTTTATTTCCTCGAGGAAGCGGCACACCACAGCATGACGTTTCGGCCTACACAGAGGCCTTGATCACATGACGCACGCTGGGGAAGAGGCAATTTTTAAAGTGCTAGTGCTCAGTGAAAATACATTCTCATAGGTAGGTTGTGGTCACATGTCACGCTGAGTCATAGACATAGACATAAGGTTGTGAGCAACACACATCACGGGATAATCCCTGAATCTGCGTACATACTGCAAAAAATACACTTGGTAATATTAAAAGTGCAAATGCTGATTGATTGTTGTAAACAATACAAAACAGGAGTCACTGGGTAATCCAATGGATGGATAATGCAGGATAAACGTCATTGTGCAAAGTGCAAATTGTGTCATGCGGATAATTATTATGATGCTCAATATATACACTATATACAATACACTTCATGTACAAAATCATGTATAACATCGAATTTTAAAGGAATGTATAAAAGTATAAATCCATAAATAACGTGTTATAAATATATAAATATATATGTTAAAACCATGACTGTACAAGCATATTGACAAAAACATATATATGTAACCACAGCACTATTTACACGGGATGAGACCTGTAGTGAACATGAAAGATATTACTATATATATATATATTCACTGAAAAAACCATAGGTTATAGACCATATATAGTTAGGAATTAGCATTTACAAAACCTTGAAAATTCATAGAAAAAACCATAGGTTATAGACCATATATAGTTAGGAATTAGCATTTACAAAACCTTAATTTACTCGCACAAAACCATAGAAATTCGCATATATAGTTAGTTGCAATAACTATATATCGCGCACCCGCAATACACTGCTGATGATGTCACATATTACATCATTCATGACATGGTCAGTGACATCACTGATGACATCACTGATGACATCTCAAATGACATCACTGATGACATCACTGATGACAACATCCAGTGACACTATGTTTCTGTAAAGTTTAAATATGTCTTACATATTGAAGAATGAGTGGATGTATAAGTGTTTGGATGAAGGATTTAGTAGGTGCATGACTGACTGTATGAGAGAGTGATTAAATGTGTCTCACTGAGTGCATGGGTTAGTGACTAAACTGTCTTAATTTGTGCATCATTATATCTGTTGTTCTATGAACTGCTGCTTGTGCTGATCAGTAGCTATATGAGTAACTATATGGGTTATTCATTGGTTGCCCAAGTATTTGTATGGGAGACTGAGTGTGTGTGTGGGTGGCTGGGAGGTGTGTGACTCTGTGCATACATGTGCGAACAGTTGATTCACTCGATCTATGGGTTCAAAACTGCATGTGGAAACAGCTGTATGGGTGGTTGACTGTGTACGAGTGTATTGGTGAGTGAATGGATATATCAGTGCTACATGTCAAAGTAAGTACATATGTAAAACACAGTACATGTGAGAGTTCACATATATAAATTACTGTGTATAAGAGCCAATGAATGTGTGAGTGGCTGCATGGATCATTGCAAACTTATATCAGTGATTGTATAAGACAGTAAATATGTGTTAGAATATGTTTGAATAAGTAAGGTGTGTATAACTGTATAGTTGAGCAAATGGAGGTGTGATTGATTCTTTGCATGACTGACTAGGTGTGTGAGTAACTCCATGGATGAGTGACAGTATGTGAGTGTCTGTTTACACTGAGTGTATCTAAGGTTATATTAGAGTCTGAAGAGGTTCATCGTATTATCACATGAATGATGTCATCAGTGATGTGATCAGTAATGTCAAATGAGATGTCATCAGTGATGTTATCAGTGATATCATGTGAGATGTCATCAGTGATGTCATCAGTGATGTCATTTGAGATGTCATCAGTGATGTCATCAGTGATGTCATCAGTGATGTCACTGACCATGTCATGAATGATGTAATATGTGACATCATCAGTAGTGGATTGCGGGTGCGCGATATATAGTTATTGCAACTAACTATATATGCGAATTTCTATGGTTTTGTGCGAGTAAATTAAGGTTTTGTAAATGCTAATTCCTAACTATATATGGTCTATAACCTATGGTTTTTTCTGTGAATTTTCAAGGTTTTGTAAATGCTAATTCCTAACTATATATGGTCTATAACCTATGGTTTTTTCAGTGAATTTCAATGGTTTTTTAATAGCAAATATCAAAAGCTGTCAAATGTCAAGTACGTGATAGGTAAAAACATTTTCGTGTTTATGCACGCTGATGTGCTTTGAACGCTGCCCCCCCCTCTTTTCTCTTAGGAGTACTCTCTCTTTGCAGATAGTGAAGGATAGTTAACGCAGGCGTTTACCCCCGTTGTAATCCGTCGTGCCTGCTGCCCTCTCTATTTGATTGATTGTTATCCAAGCATTTACTGTTTTAGAATTGGTTCTCTTTGGTTCATTCTCTATTTACAAACAAGCACAGAATCGCAATACTCTGTTTAGTCTTTGCAGATAGTGAAAAATCGTTTAAAAAAACAAAAGGAATCGAGCAAAATCAGTAGGCCACTAATGGGATCTCTTTTTGACCTCGCTAAAATAGAAACATTAAGAACAACCCCTCATGAGAAATACGAAACTAGTGAGATGAACTTAGCTCCACACCATGATGGCTGCAAGACAGCTCGGCTCCGCCACCCACCCCACCCAAAATAACGACAAACCCTATGCAAATATTATAAATATATACAACACACCAGCAAAGTAACAGGGTAAAACATTTTATTAAATAACTATTTACATAACTATTTTATACTTTTTGTTGCCCGATCCGGCTAGCTCAATCGATCGAGCATGAAACTCATGCACTCTGATAGCAAGCGTTGCTGCTGATGCTATGCAGACAAAAACTGTTTTTCAGTTTGTACATTCTTCAAGATTTTTCCATCCAAGGCTGGTTGAGAGTTTGTAGAACGATGGCTTCAGATTTTCAACATACGGTGTGGTGGCACGGACTGGGAGGGGGCGCTTGGCTCCTGCCCCCTCCCCAAGTCGTGTTGCCCTGGTGTGGCCTAAGATCGCCCCCGACATAGGCGGCCGGCTCCCGGGGTCCGGCGGAACTTTTTGCCTTTTGATGACTCTTCCATTCTGGACCTTGTCCCACAATCCGTTTGACCTGAAGACACGCTGTAGTGGGGCGCCCCTTTACCGTTTCAGTTGCCATTCCGCCCGCTTTTGCTACACTGTGCCTCTTCCGCCATGCAGCTGTTTACCGCCCGCTCTTGCGACTACAGCGTCTCGCTCACCATGTAGTTGATTTGCTCCCGCTCTTGCGATGCAGCGATAGACGGCTGCCACAGGACTCTCAAAATGGCGGCCGGCTCTTCAGATTTGGGCGTGGTCCACTAAAATGGCCCTGGGACACCTTGGAACTCGGACGCTTGTCTGCTAGGGCTTGGGCCCCATTCTTGAAAGCGTCCCCTGAGCCTTGAAGATTCTACCAAAGTCTTGGGGGCCCCCGACTCCCGCAGGCTTCTGGTGGGGAGCGGCTGCCATGATTGCTCATGGAATGGCCACGACTGAGCTACGAGATGGTGGTGCTCTCATACTGACTTAGGGTGTGAGTGGACGCACTGCTGTGTTGAAGAGAGGTTTCAATGTTGTAAGGTGCTCCGGAGTAACACCCTCCGACAAGGGGTGTAAGAAAATGCTTGAGGTAGCACTGCCCAAAATTGAGAAGTGACCCCCGGGCTCCTTGCGAGTCCTAATAAAATAGGTTTCCACTGTTAGTCATTCAAGTTTTTAACGTTGATTTTTATTGTATTTAACAAGACTCTTGTTGTATTCACAAGAATGTAGTTCATTCACTGGATGAATTCATTTCACGAGACATTTCAATAAATCCCAATGCATTTCGGCAATAATGTTGCCTTCTTCCAGGGGATAATTGTCTACAATGAGGAAAAGGAAAACGAGTCAGGACTACAAAAACGGGTGAAAAAAATAATTAAATAAATTGGTGATGTGCCAGTTAAATATCCGCTAAACGGGTGAAGGAAAATGGAACTAAAAATCCGTGCACGTTAATACCAGTTGACAGAGTGAAAGGTCTAAGCTGTTTCAAAAAACGGAGTGGAAAGCGTGTGTTCCGGAGAAGACGTCTGTGAGCATGCAACTTGCTCGTGCGGAAAACGAGATATCTAAGTTAACCAAAAAATGTGTGCCCCTTGGTTAGAGCGCTTACCGTGCTGGTAGTGTCGGTGGCTGCTTAACAAGCCGGGTTGCCGCATGGTTTGTTAAATCCCGAAAGATTATAAACAGTCGGGTAGATACTACGCGCTTAGTGACGTTGCTGCTATGCGCCCGAGGTGTGGGATGGAGATCAAAAAAGGACTAAAAACGGGAGAAGCTAGAAAAGGATTAAAGATGGTATTTCCTAATAAACTAAAACGGAGGTGGTGCATAAGGTGCGCGTGTGATAAAAAACGATCACAAATAATACGTTATCGATGAAAAAAAGGAAGTGATAATGCAAGGATTACAAATTAAGCAATGGAGTGGAGAAATAACATTAATATATGTTAAAAAACAAGATCGCAATAACTAAAAGGGAGATGTCCATAAGTCACATTTAGGAACGAGTTCAATAAATGTTAAATGATGCAATTTAAAGGTAACAAGCAAATTCTACACGGTCATTAAGACCATTAGGTTTCATACTGGACAACGTATAGATCCAGTAATTTTCACGTTTCAAAAGTTCATTGTGATTGTCTTTGCCTTGTTCTCTGAAAACAGTCTCCAATGCGCAAAATCTCAATTGGCTTATTCCATGGCCCGCTTCCAAAAAATGTTGTGCTACCGTAGATTTGGTTTGGCTGGTTCTGATGTTGGATTTGTGTTCCGTTAATCGTGTTTTCAGTTTCCTTTCGGTTTGCCCAACATAAATCTTGCCACAAGGGCATTTCAGCATGTACACGACATTGGAAGTGCCACAAGTTGCTGTGGCTCTGATTTTAATTTGATTCCCTTTCATAGGGTGACTGACTGTCGTACCTTTTATTACGTTGTTACAATGGTTACAGTTCCAGCAGGGTGTAGTGCCTTTATATGTTTGTCTCTCTGCTGTAGAGTATTTGATAAGATCCCCAATGTTTTTAGCTCGGGTATAAGCGAAAATAGGTTCTGTTTCAAAAACTCTATTAAAATCGGGTTCCACTCTAAGTATATCCCAATGTTTTTTGATGGTTTGCTTGAATCTGCGACTTGACGTGGAATACTTGGAGACTACTGTGATGACATCAGTTTTTTGCTTGGTAGATTTTTTTAGTAGGTCGTCTCTAGTTTTGGTTGCACACCTTGTTTTGGCCTGGTCAAGAATCTGGTCAGGGTATCCTCTGGCTTTGAACCGTGTTGTGATCGTGTTGGCTTCGGTGTCGTATCTGTTAAATTCAGACGTGATTCTTTTAGCTCGGATGAGCTGGCTGTAGGGTAAATGGTTTTTAAGTGGTTGTGGGTGGAAGCTTGAATAATGTACTGTATTGTTCCTATCTGTTTGTTTTCTAAACAGAGTCGTCTCAAATCCAGTGTGGGTGTTGGTAATACTGACATCAAGATAGTTGATAGATTGTGATTGAACTTCAAAGGTGAACTGTAACCGTGGATCGATGGAATTGAGTTTGATGAGTTCATTCATTAATGTCTCTTTAGGGCCTTGCCACATAAGGAAGATATCGTTGATGAATCTGACGAACATTTTCAAATGGTCATTCCATATGGTTTTACTCAAAATGTGATCCTGTTCAAACCTGTGCATAAACATATTAGCATAGGCCGGTGCGGCCGAATTGCCCATTGATGTGCCGGTTAGTTGGTGAAACCACTCATTTTTCCACATGAAGTAGCTATGCAGTAATGAAAATTCCAAGAGTTCCATTAGGAATATTTTCAGATTTTGGTTGTACTCAGTCCTCAACAAACAGTGTTCCACTGCTTCTATTCCTATGGAATGGGGAATAGATGTATATAAAGCTGTTACATCCACTGTGCACAGAAATAAGTTCGAGAAATCATCAATTTCCACGGTGTTGAGTCTGTTTAGGAAGTGGGTGGTGTCCCTCAAAAACGTAGGTATTGAAGAAACAAAAGTTTGAAAATATTTGTCCAAAAATTTCCCCACTGGGTCATGTATGCTTCCACATGTGGATACTATAGGCCTACAGGGAGGCGTCTGGAGATTTTTATGTATTTTAGGAACTAGAAAAAATTTTGGGCTCTTAGGGTACTGTGCTGTTAGATATCTGCTGGTTTTAGTCGTGATTATTTCATTGTTTAGAGCTTTGCTGATGATCGTGTCTAGTAGTGCCTTATATTCAGTGGTAGGGTCGTTCGGAAGTTTGTGATAAGTGTTAGAATCCAAGAGGTGGAGGGATGCCTGTTCTTCATAGTAGGTGGTGTTTAAGATGACGATTGCCCCTCCTTTATCAGGTTTGACACATGTTATTTGCTGATTGGATGCAATAGATTTGATCGTGGTGTATTCCTTAACAGTGAGATTCTTATACTTTGACTTGGGTTGAAAGTTGAATTTGGCAAGGTCTTTTTTAACCAATGTCTCAAAGGTGTCTAAACTTTTATGTGACACAGGTGCTAGGAAGGTACTGCGGGGACGGAGTCCCATAAGTTGATCCTCTTCAAAGTTGTCAGAAGTTTGAACAATATTTTGGAAGTAATGTTTAAGGCGGAGTTTCCTCATCAATTTGAAAAATGACACTTCCAGTTCCAGTCTGTTAGTGCTAGACGTTGGTATGAATGAAGTACCTTTCTGTAAGGTTTTGATTTGGGTGGTATTGAACTGGAAATCTGAAATGTTTATGACTAGGTTGTCTGTTGTTGTTTGCCCTTCACTTTCTCCTTCTTGCTGGTTGCAGTCCGAGTCTGTGGTGGTTCTTTGGTTTTTTCTTTTTGCCCTCCTGGGTCTTCTTGTTCTGGGCCTACCTCTAAAAAAGGCTCCGTTGATGTTGATTGAACTTCAGATGCCGCTGCAGTGGTGGTTGGTTTTTGAAGGGTGACACGAGATCTTCTACCTTGAGCGTACAATGAATCATCTTCAGATGATGAGGTTTCTGTGTTGGTTGTATACGGTTTATTCTGTCGTCTCTTTGCGTAAATTTCTGCCCATGTGTAAACTTCTCCCATCTTATAGTCGATGGTATCTCTCCTTAATTTCCTTACTTTGCGTTCATTAACTTCGGCGGTATGTTTAGCAAGCTGTGAGTTGATGTCTTCAATGATTTTTGTGAGTTCTTCCGTAGTATAACTATTCTCTAATTCAGTTTTTACTGCAGATATCTCTTTGGATAATTCCTCCAAAATGTTAGACAATTCTTCGATAATCAGTAAAATGAGATCCAAGCTGCACTTATTAAGGATAGCGTACCATCTGTCTTTGAATCTCTGTACATTCTTACAAAGAGAGGGTTTCAAGGGTATCCTGAGACCTCTTGGAATTCTTTGCGCCTTATGATACTTGACCAAAGTACTTGCATGTAGGCGTTGGTTTATTTCCTTTTTGGAAAGGTAAAGTAGTTGTCTTATATTTTGTTCCTTCGTGCGACTGGTGGACAGTTCACTGGTTTCCTCATCCTCATCCACAAATCCAACATCAGAACCAGCCAAACCAAATCTACGGTAGCACAACATTTTTTGGAAGCGGGCCATGGAATAAGCCAATTGAGATTTTGCGCATTGGAGACTGTTTTCAGAGAACAAGGCAAAGACAATCACAATGAACTTTTGAAACGGGAAAATTACTGGATCTATACGTTGTCCAGTATGAAACCTAATGGTCTTAATGACCGTGTAGAATTTGCTTGTTACCTTTAAATTGCATCATTTAACATTTATTGAACTCGTTCCTAAATGTGACTTATGGACATCTCCCTTTTAGTTATTGCGATCTTGTTTTTTAACATATATTAATGTTATTTCTCCACTCCATTGCTTAATTTGTAATCCTTGCATTATCACTTCCTTTTTTTCATCGATAACGTATTATTTGTGATCGTTTTTTATCACACGCGCACCTTATGCACCACCTCCGTTTTAGTTTATTAGGAAATACCATCTTTAATCCTTTTCTAGCTTCTCCCGTTTTTAGTCCTTTTTTGATCTCCATCCCACACCTCGGGCGCATAGCAGCAACGTCACTAAGCGCGTAGTATCTACCCGACTGTTTATAATCTTTCGGGATTTAACAAACCATGCGGCAACCCGGCTTGTTAAGCAGCCACCGACACTACCAGCACGGTAAGCGCTCTAACCAAGGGGCACACATTTTTTGGTTAACTTAGATATCTCGTTTTCCGCACGAGCAAGTTGCATGCTCACAGACGTCTTCTCCGGAACACACGCTTTCCACTCCGTTTTTTGAAACAGCTTAGACCTTTCACTCTGTCAACTGGTATTAACGTGCACGGATTTTTAGTTCCATTTTCCTTCACCCGTTTAGCGGATATTTAACTGGCACATCACCAATTTATTTAATTATTTTTTTCACCCGTTTTTGTAGTCCTGACTCGTTTTCCTTTTCCTCATTGTAGACAATTATCCCCTGGAAGAAGGCAACATTATTGCCGAAATGCATTGGGATTTATTGAAATGTTGTCTCGTGAAATGAATTCATCCAGTGAATGAACTACATTCTTGTGAATACAACAAGAGTCTTGTTAAATACAATAAAAATCAACGTTAAAAACTTGAATGACTAACAGTGGAAACCTATTTTATTAGGACTCGCAAGGAGCCCGGGGGTCACTTCTCAATTTTGGGCAGTGCTACCTCAAGCTCTCATACTGACGCCAGCTTCAGTCTGAAACATCCAGAAACACTGTAGACTACCAATTCGATCAGTTCCGGTAGCGCCCCAACGTGACCCGGTAGGGAAGAACTTGCCCTCCCCTCTTTGACTGATGGTTCTTGTTGCCTGTCCCTTCTGTTGTCATTTAACAGAACTTTTTAAACTGCTGAAAGGGGTTGTGTTCCGACCGCTGGTTGGTGGAGACATTTTGACTATATTCTGGACCTACCTTGTCGCGTAATGCGTTATATGACACGCCGCGTTAGCGCACCCGGAAGTGCTCCGGTGCGCGAAGCGCAGCTTCCCGGAAGCGATCCGGGGCGCGGCGCGTAACGTAAGCATAACAGGTCATGTGACTTGTTTATAAAACTTTTCATTGGTTCATTTTACTTTTGTTATTCTAATGATGAAAGGCTTGGTCATATGACCTAAAAATTACGCTTTTTATTGCTTTCGAACATTATTTTTTCTTAAACATATATGTTATAATGTTCCAGGCTAATGTACTTTCCCGGAAAATTTACAACTGTTCTGCAAGTAAAATATATTCCTTTTTCTAGAAAAAGGGCGTTTCTTCGTCCCATGACGGAGCCGTTGAGCAAAAGATGCTCGGCCTGCTGTCTTAGTCGCCGATACGCCTGAATATCAGATTCTTATCGATCACTTTATGTTGCAGGAGTAGAAAACACAACAGCCCTTGACCATTTATCTTTACTGCGTTCCTGCGTATTATACCTTTTATCCGTCATGTAATTGGACTGCTTTATTTCACTTGCCTTTTACTGATTCGAAAACAGAGACTAAAATTAAAAACTTTACCAATGTAAATACTACTACCATGTTTTGTTTTAAAAACCTTTATTGTGAAAATGTCAGGATACAAATACGGGCCTATAACCACGTGGGCCGGCCACGGAGCAAACTGGAATCGTATATGATGAGGAGACATTTACACTGTAGAGGAACGTAACAAGCGGGCCATTAGGTTGCAAGAACTAAGGTGTCTAACAGTTGCGGAATCGGTGGACGTACATTTTGTAATTAAAATACGACAGGGCCACTTACAATAAAATTATCTAGATTTACATTTGCGGGCAAGTACCATGGGTGACGTTAATTCGAAATTTCAATAGTACAGAAATCAATAACACATCAGAACTTAATATCAATAGGGATGTCGAAATATTCAATCAATTCTCGTCCCCGCCCGCCATGTGCTTCAAAACTGCTTACGTATCTCGTGATATCAAGGTTGTGCAACCAGTACACAACAAGGAGTTACGAGTCCCATTTATACCGGCGCCATTTTGGGCGAGGCCGGGCAGGTCCAGGATATAGTCAAAATGTCTCCACCAACCAGCGGTCGCACCAGAACCCCTTTCGGCAGTCAAAAAAGGTTCAGTTAAATGACAACAGAAGAGATAGGCAACAAGAACCAACAGTCAAAAGAGGGGAGGGCAAGATCTAAAGCCATTGTTCTACAAACTCTCAACCAGCCTTGGATGGAAAAATCCTGAAGAATGTACAAACTGAAAACCAGTTTTTGTCTGTATAGCATCAGCAGCAACGCTTGAGTCAGCTTTGTGTGAAGCCGCCATTTTGATTCAATCAATAGCGTCCCCCTGCACACATTCAGGGACCTGGTCGTGTCTTCAGATCAAACGGATTGTGGGACAAGATGCAGAAAGGAAAAGGAAAAAAGTTCCGCCGGACCTCGGGAGCCGGCCGCCTATGTCATGGGCGATCTTTGGCCACACCAGTGCAATAGTGAAGCTGCAGCAGGTGCAAATAAGCTTCAGACAGTGTTACAAGCACTGCTCAGAACTCTCAACTATGACACCACCTCCGTGCCATCCGGATCTTGGTGCCTTGTGCTGGTTCCGACCTATTCACACATCGGTCCGCTACTGACACCACCTCATAAGCCAACGGGGCACCCCACGCCGACTTTCGGCGCAGCATTGTAGGATGGCCACACCAGTGCGGCAACTTGCTAGACACCACCTCGGTGCCATCCAGATCGCGGCGCGTTGTGCTGCCTTCGGCCTACTGTAGCCGCAAGTGCGGACGCAACTCAGCTGGATAGCGAGTGAAACACCAAGGGTCGCCCAACTGCAGCCGAGGAGCCTCCATCTTGGGGGCGACGCACAGCATCCCATTGCTTTCCAATGCAGTCAGATCCTCAAACAGCCCCCACTGACTGACGCAACCTCACAGGCCAACGGGGCACCCCACGCCGACTTTCGGCGCAGCATTGTAGGATGGCCACACCAGTGCGGCAACTTGCTGGACACCACCTCGGTGCCATCCGGATCTTGGCGCGTTGTGCTGCCTTCGGCCTATTCGCACATCGGTCCGCTACTGACGCCGCCTCACGTGCCAACGGATTTTCTACGCTTTTTATAGCAGCGCGTAACGTAAGCATAACAGGTCATGTGACTTCTTTATAAAACTTTTCATTGGTTCATTTTACTTTTGGTTTCCTAATGATAGAAGGCTTGATCATATGACCTAAAAATAACACTTTTCATTGGATTAAAACATTTTTCTTTCCCAAACGATGAAAGCCCCACCTTGTTTCTGGATGTTTCAGACTGAAGCTGGCGTCAGCATGAGAGCACCACCATCTCGTGGCTCCGTCGTGATCATTCCGCGAACAATCATGGCAGCCGCTCCTCACCGGAAGCCTGCAGGAGTCGGGGGCCCCCAAGACTTTTGTAAAATCTTCAAGGCTCAGGGGACGTCCGAGTTCCAAGGTGTCCCAGGGCCATTTTAGTGGACCAGGCCCAAATCCGAAGAGCCGTCCGCCATTTTAAGAGTCCTGTGGCAGCCGCCTATCGCTACACCGCAAGAGTGGGCGCAACTCAACTACATGGTGAGCGAGACGCTGTAGCCGCAAGAGCGGGCGATAAACAGCTGAATGGAGGATGAGGCACAGTGTAGCAAAAGCGGGCGGAATGCCAACTAAAACGGTAAAGGGGCGCCCCAGTACAGCAGACGAGCCTCCACCTGGGGCGGCCCGTTCACGCCGACCCCCCCCCGGGGCGCCCCACGCCGTTTTTCGGAGCAGCATTGTAGGATGCCAAAACCAGTGCGGCAACTTACTGGACATCACCTGGGTGCCATCCACATCTCAGCGCATTCTGCTGCCTTGGGACTATTCGCACAACAGACCGCTACTGACGAGGCCTCCCCCCGCACCCCCCAGGACGCCCCACGCCGTTTTTCGGAGCTGCATTGTAGGATACCAAAAACCAGTGCGGCACCCTGGTAACATCACCTGGGTGCCGTCCAGAACTCAGCACGTTGTGCTGCCTTGGGACTATTCGCACAAAACACAGCTACTGACCATTGTTGCTTCTTTTTTCAAAAAAATGTTTAAATGTATTTACTGTTATGTTGCGTTGTATATATTAACAGCGGAATTGCGCTGCCATTGACGGGGAAGAAGTCCATTGAGTTTCTCCCACCCCACTGCCGCTTCCATCAAGAAGCAAGCGACTAACCCACGGATCAAAACAAAGGAGACCACTCTCTCCTCCAAACGGGAAACAACCCTCGTGTTTACTCCCCCCTGACGGCTACTCCAAGCGTAGCCAGCATCGAGCTCCTCGAGCCAGTAGGAGGAACTCACTCCTCCATTCGGAAATAACCCTTGTGACCTAACTTCCCCTCGCGACTGCTCCAAGTAGAGCCAGAATCAAGCTCCTTGTACCAGAAAGAGAAATGCTCACATGCCATCACGCCCGTAATCTGTGGCCCGTGAAGGCATTCGCATTGTAATGCAGGCATTAATTTTAAAACTGTCCTGATGATGATCCCAGTTAATTATGAGCCCTTAGGGATCGAAACGTCGATGCTCTAAACAGTGTAGCACATGACTCAATATGTATATCTAAAGTTGTTTACACTGTTGGGTGAATTTTGTGAAACTATTTATTGTAATCGCAAGCCACCCTCTGGCTCAAAAAACTTGTTTCTTGCCTGAAAAACTTCTTTCCTCCTTCTATCTCTTTTGTTTCTATTGGTTTTCCAACCTTTTTGGGATAGGTACAGGACTGTACCCCATCTCGCTGCATATTTTTTGTCCTTCTCTAGGTCAATACAATTCTATATTATTCCTTAAAATAAACTCAGGCCCGGCTGGGCGCTGAAAAATATAGTGCTGATTGTGGTCTATATTATTATCTCCCTGTTACATTGTAAATCCCTAGGACCCTTGTTCTCTATAATAAGTTAATTAACCCATGGTCCGAAGGCCCCTTTTTGGGTTTCCTTGTGTTCCAAAACGTATATATTTATAAGTTATTAAAGTGTTATAATCCTACTACTTTGTTGGAGTGCTATATATTTATAATGTGACATATAATTGTAAAAACTTTGATGTACAAAGAGGCATCCCTGGAATCTTCCGCTTCAGGCTCGGACCCACACACCCTCACAGTGAGAATCCCCTCCCCAAGCACAATACAGGATGGTTATCAGATAGTAGGAACGCGTGTGGTGTGACGGATCTCATCGGGTGGGGGCCTTGATCTACTGTAACTCCTTTGAAGAGGGGTGATTCTCTACAGCTGGGGCCATAAACTACATCTGCAGGGCTAGGTGATAGCCTGGGACCGGCCTGGACAATCGGACACAGAGGAGGAGGAGTGTCAGAGGGTGCGGTAGTGAATAGGGTGAAAGGGAGGTGTCGGGCGGGCACAGGGTGTGATTCTCAGAGAAGAACAGCGCAGATGGGAGGAGGTTTCTGGCCCATGCATGAGAGAGAGAGCGGGGGTGACCAGTGCGTGGGGGAGATGCTTGCGAGGGTGGGGAGCCATGCTGAGAATCGGCGGCGTGCAGAGAATGGGTCTGGTCAAGGCATCTAAAATGGCTGCCGTGCACGACAAAAGTGTGGCATTGGAAAAAAAGCAAGATGGCGCACACAATGTTTATCAATACGGATTAATTTATAACAATTATTTTTAACAATATATTTACTCGCAGTGACAAAATGGCGGTCAACAGTTCCTGATTTCCATCGAATCGAACGTTAACAGACGTCACGCAGCAACAAAAAAAAAACGCTCACGCACAGCCGCTGGAAGACATGTATCAACATATATGAGCCTCCTCAGCCACCCTCAGAAAACATAAGGGGTCAGGATACGTCTCCCGTACCCCCTTATACCTAGTAATTTAATTAAATCGAAACACAAAATGGCGAATTCACGTTTCGCTAACAGTTTGCGACCCAGTTCGCGAACCGAGAAGCGCTTCTACCGCGAAAAATCAAATTTTTATTATTTGCCCCACGGGACCCTTTAATAACCCCAACATCATTCCTAGGGGGTCAAGAGAGGTCTACCTTGCCCCCTTTCATTAAATTCCTCCTTCGTTTTTCTCCTCCTCTTGTCTCTCGATCCTACCGAGAGACAAGATGGCGGCCGCACCGGACTGTTTAGAATGTTGACAGACACCGGAGAGCCAATCAGCTTCGCTACGCAAAGCTCCGTTACGCGAAAAGTATGCGATCTGGTGCGCTATCTGGGACGCTGTCACAGATATATCTGTTTTTTTAAACGTTAATTTCTCAAAATCCACTGGAGCACATATATTGAGACCCAGCAAAGGCACATCGGGCTAACAGTCCCTATAATTTTGCCAAGTTTCGTGTAAATCCATTCAGCCGTTCGAGCTAAAAGTGAGGCCAAAGGCCCTATGGAAAAATGAATGGGAAAAACGCGTTTTGGGACCCCCCTTTTTTCTCGGCCCCCCTTGACGGAACCCCCCCAAATTTTCAGGGGCTGCTCAGAAACAGAATGTGCCATTTTCCTGAAAATTTCAGCCGATTCCGTCCACAAACGCCAAAGTTATTAGACATAGAATTTTCAAAAGTTCCATAGAGAAAAAATCCTAACTATATATACCTACTGGCGACCGCCAGTAGGTAATATATATATATATATAAATAAATAAATAAATATATATATATATATATATATATATATATATATATATTACCTACTGGCGATATTGTAAACAGTCCGGAGCGGCCGCCATCTTGTCTCTCGGTAGGATCGAGAGACAAGAGGAGGCCAAAACAAAGGGGGAAATGAAGGAAACAGGGCAAGGTAGACCCCTTCTGACCCCCTAGGATTTATGAGAGGGATATTATAAAGCCACGTGGGGCCAAAAAAAAACAAACGCCGTAGAGACGCGTCTTGGTACGCAAACTGGGCAGCTAACCGGGCAGCTACCGGGAAGCTAATCGGCAGTGTAACGGGAGTCTGAGGAGAAGCTGATTGGCTGTTATCATTGTAAACAGTCTGGAGCGGCCGCCATCTTGTCTCTCTGTGGGATCGAGAGACAAGAGGTGGAAAAAAAAAAGGTGTAAATGAATGAAAGGGGTAAGGCAGACCCCTCCTGAACCCCTAGGATTGATGAGGGGGCTATTAAAGTTCCCTGGGGGGTGAAAAAAAAAATTTGCGATTTTCGCGGTAAAGGTGCTTCCTGGTACGTTAACCGGGCAGCTAACCGGCAGCGTAACGGTAGTCCGACATATTGTGTTTTTTGAACGTTTGTGATATGTGCACGTGTGGATTTTGTCTAATTAAGGTTAAAAAAATATATATATATCTTTAAGCGTGTTCTGGCGCGCTTACGTTTTGGGTTTGGTTTGCGCTGCAGAGACGATACGTCACGGTTATGCGATGCATCATGAGGCGTCTCACGGGCTACGTGATACGTCACTTAATAAAGAATATATTTTACAGCTATAGATATTAGCTTTTAAAAAACCAATGAAATTCACAGAAAAAACCATAGGTTATAGACCATATATAGTTAGGAATTTGCATTTACAAAACCTTGAAAATTCACTGAAAAAACCATAGGTTATAGACCATATATAGTTAGGGATTAGCATTTAAAAAACCTTATTTTATTTGCACAAAACCATTGAAATTCCATATATAGTTAGTTGCACTAACTATATATCGCGGACCCGCAATCCACTGCTAATGATGTCACATATTACATCATTCATGACATGGTCAGTGACATCACTGATGACATCACTGATGACATCTCAAATGACATCACTGATGACATCACTGATGACAACACCCAGTGACTGTATGTTTCTGTAAAGTTAAAATATGTCTTACATATTGAAGAATGAGTGGATGTATAAGTGTCTGGATGAAGGATTTAGTAGGTGCATGACTGACTGTATGAGAGAATGATTAAATGTGTCTCACTGAGTGCATGGGTTAGTGATTAAAGTGTCTTAATTTGGCAATCAATATTTATGTTCTTCTGTAAACTGCTGCATGTTTAAATCAGTAGCTATATCAGTAACTATATGGGTTATTGAATGGTTGCCCAAGTATTTGTATGGGAGACTGAGTGTGTGTGTGGGTGGCTGGGAGGTGTATAACTCTGTGCATAGATGTGTGAGCGGTTGATTCCCTAGGTGTATGGGTTCAAAAGTGCATGTAGAAACAGCTGTATGGACAGTTGACTGTGTGCATGAGTATATTGGTGAGTGAATGGATATCTCAGTTCTACATGTCAAAGTAAGT
Source organism: Lissotriton vulgaris (assembly GCF_964263255.1). Lineage (NCBI taxonomy): Eukaryota > Metazoa > Chordata > Amphibia > Caudata > Salamandridae > Lissotriton > Lissotriton vulgaris. The sequence continues at coordinate 1,604,907,268 of NC_141685.1, forward strand.
ACATATGTAAAACACACTCCATGTGAGAGTTGACATATATAAATAACTGAACATAAGAGTCAGTGAATGTGAGAGTGGCTGTATGAATCATTGTGAAGTTGTATCAAGGATTGTATAAGAGAGTAAATATGTGTTAGTATATGTTTGAATAAGTAAGGTGTGTATAACTGTATAGTTAAGGAAATGGAGATGTGATTGATTTTTGGCATAACTGACTAGGTGTGTGAGTAACTCCATGGATGTGTGACAGTCTGTGAGTGTCTGTTTACACTGATTGTATCTAAGGTTATATTAGAGCCTGAAGAGGTTCATCGTATTATCACATGAATGATATCATCAGTGATGTGATCAGTAATGTCAAATGAGATGTCATCAGTGATGTCATCAGTGATGTCATTTGAGATGTCATCAGTGATGTCATCAGTGATGTCACTGACCATGTCATGAATGATGTAATATGTGACATCATTAGCAGTGGATTGCGGGTCCGCGATATATAGTTAGTGCAACTAACTATATATGGAATTTCAATGGTTTTGTGCAAATAAAATAAGGTTTTTTAAATGCTAATCCCTAACTATATATGGTCTATAACCTATGGTTTTTTCAGTGAATATATATATATATATATATATATATATATATATATATATATATATATATATATATATATATATTATATATTCACTGAGAAAACCATTGGTTATAGACCATATATAGTTAGGGATTAGCATTTACAAAACCTTAATTTACTCGCACAAAACCATAGAAATTTGCATATATAGTTAGTTGCAATAACTATATATCGCGCACCCGCAATCCACTGCCTAACTATATATGGACTATAACCAATGGTTTTTTCAGTGAATATATATATATATATATATATATATATATATATATATATATATATATATATATATATATATATATATATATGTAAATTACCTACTGGTGGGTGCCAGTAGGTAGTTATAGTTAGGACCTATTTTCCATAGGAAATTCGCAACATTCTATTCCTGAAAACTTTGATGCCGGATGACAAATTTTCGAGAAATTTTTAAAACTTGTGGTGCGCTCCGGTCTGCTCCTATCTTAAAAGTTTCGGGGTGATTCGTCAAGCAGGGGCTGAGAAAAAAGGGGGGTCTCAGAACGTGTTTTCCCCATGCACCTTCCCATAGGAAAGTTTAGACACGCATACAACCCGAACTGCTGAACGGAATTACACCAAATTTGGCAAAGAGGTAGTTCTTGGTTCAGAAAGAGGCCTTTTTGGTGTAAATCCGTTCTGTAGTTGCTGAGAAAATCAAAAGTAAAAACACATATTTATCAATGGCCACACAGGATCTGATTACCCTCCCGATCACGAGCTAATTGGCTGTCAACACTCCAAAGCAGGAAGTGTTGGCAGCCATCTTGTGCCTCTGTAGAACCGAGGCACAAGGATTCTTTAAAAGAAATGCGCAAAATGCAAAAAGGGGGCAGGGTAAAAACACCCTGACCCCCTATGCCTGCTTCGGTAGTCCCACAAGGACCCCCTGGGCCCCCAATTTATATTTTTAAATCGGCAAAATCCGCACAGGGTGCGCAGATCCTGCAGTGAAAAAAAAAACAAAGTGCGGGCTCCCACGCTTCGTTAATTATTAGTCCCCAGGGGCCAAGTCCAAGGGCAATAATATTTAATGTAATGGGGTACCCAGAGGGGCCCTTCAGCCCCAGGGACCGCCACCCCCGGGGCTTTTATCAAATATGTGTGGGGGGGCTCAAAGGACCCCCAAGCCCCCAGGACCGCCACCCCAGGGACTGCCACTATTGGGGCTTTAAAACAATATATGCGGAGGCTCATGGCCCCCCGCAACCCCCGGAACCGCCACTCCCAGACCTTGTCATTTAAAATAAATGAATAAATAAATAACCTCTGTGCGGTGGCTCGAGCCCCCCACGCGCCCAGAGGACCGCCACTTCCCCCGGGGCACTAAGAATTTGGAAATGTTGGCGGGGCCGCACAACTGCCTTCCTGGAGCCCTTGATGGAACTGGGGACTGCCACCGTCCAGAGCCGGCTCCTGCATTGCCCCTGGGTGCTCACCCCTGGGTCACTGTAATTTGCTGTGGGGGTTTCGGGGACCCGCCCCAGTCCCCAACGGAGAGGGCTAGCCCTGGGGGATGGGGTCCCCGGGGCTACAAGAGGCCCGGGAGGGGGTCACATGGCCCCCCTCCCCAAAATGTATAGAAAAAAACAAAGGCCGGCCCCTTGGGTTGGGGTCCCCGGGGCCTTAAGTGGTCTGAGGAAGAGGGCAACACAGCCCCCTCCGAAAAAAAAATTTGTTTTTAAAAAGGCAATGCCCCGGGGGATGGGGTCCCTGGGGCCGATTAAGGCCTCGGGAGTGGGGCCATAGGGCCCCCTTCCAAATTATTTTTTTTTAAAAATTAAAATTAGGGGGCAGGCCCTGGGGGATGGGGTCCCCACGGCCAATGCATTTAGAAAAAAAAGGGGGGGCCACACAGCCCCCTTATTAAAAAGGCCACACCCCCTTCTTGCAGCACTCTGTGATGCGCCCCACCTGGCGCGTTTGCAGATGGGAAAGGAATTGCCCTTGAATACTGGGAAGCCCTGGGGGCCAACTAGCCCACCAGGAACCTCCAGTAAGCACCAGCGGGCTGCGTTGCAGAGAGGTGTTCTGAGGCCACGCCCCTTTTTACACCTCTCCGCAACGCAGCTCTGTGGTGCTTAATGGAGGTAGCTGGTGGGCTCGTTGCAACCCAGGGACCCTCAGAATTCAAGTTGAGGTAATCCCCAAATTTGAAACGTGCCACGGGGCGTGTTTGCACAGTGGTGAAGGGAGGGGTCGGGCCTGAGGTGACAAACACACCCTGTAGCGCATTTTCAGTTGAGGAATAAATTCCTCTTCAATCCTGAGGGTCCCTGGGAGCCAACTAGCTTGCCAGGTACCCCCAGTAAGCACCATGGAGCTGCATTGCATAGTGTTGTAAAAAGGGGCGTGACCTCTGAACACCTCTCTGCAACACAGCTCTCTAGTGCATACTGGAGGTACCTGGTGGGCTAGTTGGCCCCCAGGGACCCTCAGGATTGAGGAGGAATTAATTCTCCAACTTAAAACGCGCCACAGGGCATGTTTGCAGACATGTCACCTCAGGCCATGCCCCCTTTCTACACCATAGTTCAAACGTGGCAAGTTGTAAGTTGGGGAATTGATTCTCTTTCAATACTGAGGGTCCCTGAGGGTCAACTAGCTCAACAAGTATCTCCAGTATGCCCCAGGGAGCTACGTTGAAGACAGGTGTTCAGAGGCCATGTCCCTTTTTACACCTCTCTGCAACGCAGATCTGTGGCGCTTACAGGAAGTACCTAGTGGGCTAGTTTGACCCTAGGGACCCTTAGGATTCAAGGGGACTTAATCTCTCAACTTAGAACGGCCACAGTGTGCGTTTACACAGTGGTGAAGGGAGGGGACGGGGCCTAAGGTGACGTGTGCAAACACACCCTGTGGAACACTTTTTAAGTTGGGGAAATAATTCCCCTTCAATCCTGAGGAACCCTGAGGCCCAACTAGCTCAGCAGGTGCTTCCAGTAAGCGCCACTGTGCTGCGTTGCAGAGAAGTGGTCTAGGCCGTGCCTCTTTTTACATCTCTCTGCAACGCAGCTCTGTGGTGCTTACTGGAGGTACCTAGTGGGCTACTTGGACCCTTAGGGACCCTCAGGATTCAAGGGTACTTAATCTCCCAACTTAAAATTGCCACAGAACGTGTTTGCACCGTGGTGAAAGGAGGGGACAGGGCCTGAGGTGACTTGTGCAAACACGCCCTGTGGCGCGTTTTAAGAGGTAGTTTTAATCCCCCTGCCCTATTTTATACTAGGGGCTTACAGAGGAGGTCCTGCTAATGACAGGGGGACCCCAATGCATATTGTTCCTTAGTGTATGTAGGTGTTTTCATTGTATTCTAAGTGTCTTTTAACATAGCACTGGCTCTAGGACTGGTTAGTCAGACTCAGTTACCACCAGTATCCGTCTGGAAAAGTTGAGGGTACACGATGATTTTGCAACAAGGCTTCTTTCTGCTCCTCTGTTGGTTCTTTCTGCACATGTCTTGCTTCTTTTTGCACGTTACTTCGTCTTTGAGGACTTCTGTTGCTTCTTTCTGAATTTATTTATTTCTGTGCATTTTTTCTTCTTCCTTCACATGTCCTATCTCTGTAGGCATAGTTTAAAAATAGCATTTAAAAAAACTTTGAAATTCACTGAAAAAACCATAGGTTTCAGGCATGTTATAGTTAGGAATTCGCATTTAAAAAACCTTAGAAATTCACTGAAAAAACATAGGTTTCAGGGGCGTTATAGTTAGCTGGACATTTCACTTGTACAAAACCAATGAAATTCCCCCATTATAGTTAGTTCAGCTAACTATAACTCACGCGCCTGCAATGCACTGCTGATGATGTCACATATTACATCACTCATGACATGGTCAGTGACATCACTCATGACATCACTGATGACATCTCAGATGACATCACTGATTACATCATCCAATGAATGTGTATTTTTCTGAAAATTAAATATGTTTTATATATGTACATTTCAAGGTCGATGGAAGAATAAATGGATATATGTGTCCTTGGTGGTGGGCGTTGGTAGGGGCTCTGAAGTTGTTGTGAGTTTCTGTGGATTTTGTTTTCCTCCAGGCCTTTTCAAGGCTGCAACAGGTGTGTCTGGACTCTCAAAGTTTGGTGGTGAATCATCTGGCTTTCTTGGCATGGGTGTTGTTGTTTTTCTTGGGGGGGGCTATGGTGTTGGCGCTGTGGGAGATCAATCTGTGCAGGGTTCTGGCTGCTGTGTTGGGGTCGTCGTTTTCCACGATAGCTGAGTGAAGAGGTAAGCTGGTCGTCAGTGATTCTGGTCCAGTTTCTTCATGGGAGCAGGTGCTGGTGTCTGTGGAGGATGGGTTTTCTGAAGGTGAAGTGGACGCATCAGTGGTCAGTCCATGTGAGTTCGTTGGAGTGGCTGAAAGTAATGGAGTTTCCTGTTGTGAAGAGGGGGTCGAGGGTGTGTCCTGCTGAGTGCGTTGGTTCGGTCATGATTTGGCAGAGTCCAATGTTGTGCAGGTTGTCCGGGAGGGATGGGGTGTTGGGGTCAAGTTGGTTGTCGATGTGGAAGTTGAGGTCTCCCAGCAAGGTATAGTTGGTGGATGTAATGGCATGCGGGGAGATGATGTCTATGATGGAGTTGCTGAACAGTCCGCGGGGACCAGGGGGTCGGTAGATGAGGGTTCCTCAGAGGGTGGTGGTAGGGTTGGTCTGTATCTTGAAGTGTAGATGTTCCATCATGTCTTTGGGCTCGTTGGAGAGTGTGCTCAGGCGGAGTGTTGATTTGTGGACAATGGTGATTCCTCCTCCCGGGTGGGTCGTGGCAGTCCTTTCTGGAGATCTTATACCCTTGGGGAATGGCGATGGCGATGTCCAGTCCAGAGGTGGTGTTGATCCAGGTTTTGGTGGAGAAAGCTGCATCCGGGACGGTGCTGTCGAGGAGGTCCCAGATTTTGGTGGCATGTTTGTGGGGGGATCGAACGTTGAGGAGGATGCATTGCAATGTCTTCAGTTTGATTGTGTTCTTGCAGTCGGGTTGTGCTGGGTCCGTGTTCCTGGCGGTGCTGTAGGTATCGCGGCAGCGGTGACAGCTAAAGGGTCCATGGGTGTTGGCCGGCGAAGCTAGCTTGCAGTTGTTGTTGCGGCCTGGGTTGAGTGCGTGGAGTGCTGCTTGGTCATAGTGTTGGCGGGGAGGAGGTCCAGGGTTCCGTGCGCTGCAAATAACAGCTCTCAAAGTAATGACAGCTTTACATACAGCTGATAACAGTCTACAGTCTTGCACACAGGGGCAATAAATTAATTGGCAAAATCAACAGTTACTTCAGTTTTGTCATGTTATTTGGGCCACTTCTTCCAATAAGTCTACTTATGGTCTCGCCCAGGGCTCTCAGAGAATCAAATGTAAACTCACAGTCTTAGCGCTAATAATGGTGCACTGCAGAAGCCAACTTCTCAATTTAACTGCTGTGCACTGCCCTCCTGTTTTACACAGCCACATTCGCTTCCGGTTCACTCACTACGATGCTGTACAACCAGCTCCAACCTTGTTGGCACCAGACTCACGATGAATCAGCTTACATTTGAAAATTAAGCAGGTGAAACACCCTATAATTCCGTTGACTGCAAGCTATCTGATGAAAAAGACACTGGTGGGGTTTTCAGGGTATTTCTCTACTCAAGGCTTTAATCTCTTATTCCTTTTTTTCTTAGTCTAGAATCGCTTTAATTTCAATCTCCTTTTATGAGTGTTTCTTTTATCCAGTCATCACTAGTATTGTAAATGAAAGATACCCTCTAGTAGGCAGCAGTCAGTAGCCAGTTCATGTAGGTTACAATGTACATTTATTGAAGAAGTTACAGGTTATATGAAATTGCCCCACCCGGAACAGCATCCTCACTGCCCAGCCCACTCTCTCCAACTGACATTCTTACAGCTCAGGCACTCATCAACATTCCATTACATCACACTGTTGTAATTTTCCACAGAAGTGGCAGGAACCTTGAACACAGGTTTATTTCTTACAGCCTGAATAAAGCAGAACCTTCCCTGGCAACTAACTGACAGGAATAAAATCCTGGCCCTCCCCAAGTGACGACACATGACAGTAAAGATTCACAGTACACAAACCGCATTACATCATCATTACTTCACATCCCCATCATTTCAGTCCACAACACATTGTAATGCATCCCTTCCCTTCACACACCCAGAACTGACACTTAGGCACCCATTAGGATATAGGGCGGTGGCACCACCGCGGTGGTGGCAGGGCGGAAAAACAGCTTTTTCCGCCCGCGAGCAGCGGAACTCGCGTCTGCCACATTAGGATAGCAAAACATAGGTATTTGCCGTCTGCCGCGGAGCGCCACGCACCGCCATCAAAGTGCGCCCGCCACCCCAGCGGTGTGAGCCAATCGAGACTCTCCGCCGTGCGGAATGACGTCCGCCCGCTCAACAAATTAGGTTGGCCCAAACAAGTCGATGCACCGCAGTGGAGACACCGCCCAGTTTAAGCAGGCGGAAACTCGACAGCGGAGCGAGATAGCCGAGACACGGACCTGAACGCCATGAACCCAGCCCTCCATATGCACCCGGTGATGTTCCTCCTACAACACTATCGTCAGATGGGCCGCCACGGACGCAACTACACAAATGCAACACACAACACACAGGCCGACACAGGGTCCAATCACCACACAGACACCCTGCTGGGGGTCACAACACATCCACAAGGGCACCCACACATCACCCACCTGACAACATGGCACCCCTCAGCATCCGGGACACACATCACCTGCCAACCAGCATCAACGTCCCGCTCCCGGTCACGTCACCACCGCGGTCAACACATGCGCACTATGCAGAAGGCAGGGCCACTCCAAGGCATGGGCAGGGGACAAACACCACAGGGCCACACCACCACAAACCACACTGCAACACACCCCATCAAGTCACAGGCCAGGTGCCCATCCCATGCACTCCCATGCACACGAACAAGCACTGCAACAAGCAAGCACAATACACACCCTGCACCACACAACACACAACCAGGGAGACAGCCACTGCAGCAGTGGCTGACAAGGAACACACAACACCAGTGCCACACACACTGAAGGCTCACAATCCTTGCCAGCACATACACACAAACAAACACATACCCTGGGTGTAGCCACAAACACAACACACACACAGGGATGCCTCAACAAATGCCTGAACAAGAACAACACATAAACACTACAGGAACACATACTGAACTCCAACAGATACAGACATACCCTGTACTCCCAACTGGGGAAAAGCGATGAGAGCACAGACACAACAGGAGTACACAACATCATCACTCAGGAACAAAACACACACACCATAACACAACTCACACAAGAAGTGCATCTGGACAAACACACACTGCCACATCAAACCTACCACAGATGCACAACAAACACTAATCAACAAACACCACAAGGCTTCAGGGGATGCACATCAGGCAATGCCCAGGCCACAAACACACAGCACTGCATGCTCAACAAGCAGTGTGTGCATAATAAGCACAACAGCCACACACACACATGATCAACACAACCACATCACACACACCTCAATTCAGCATTGCACAAATAATACAGCACACCCAGGAACTGAACCAATACCACACCCAACACCAACACATCCACCACCAACACATCCAACACAACAATTACACATGCACCACTCCGGGACACAAGAGCCAATCCATTTCCACCAGAGCACGGGGCAGCACACACAGCTGAAGTTGTCCAGGTCCGCCTCTTTCAAAAGCATCCAATGACCGCCTTGGAGGTGGTTGTGCACACCTTCCGCGATTTTCAAATCTGCGTCATGCCGCGGCGATCATCGCTGCCATTGGCTGTAGGCAATGTTCCATCGCTGTGACGCACAGCGGGTATCCGGGGTGCGCTACCGCGATGGTGCATCATTCAAAAGCATCCAGTGACCGCCTCCGCGGTGGTGGTGCACACCTTCCGCAATTTTCAAATCTGCATCATGCCACCGCGATCATTGCTGCCATTGGCTGTAGGCAATGCTCCATTGCGGTGATGCACCGCGCGTGCCCGGGGTGCGCTACCGCGATGGTGCATCATTCAAAAGCATCCAATGACCACCTCAGCAGTGGCGGTACACACCTTCCGTGATTTTCAAATCTGCATCATGCCACCGCGATCATCGCTGCCATTGGCTGTAGGCAATGTTCCATGGCGGTGATGCACTGCGGGTGCCCGGGGTGAGCTACTGCGATGGTGCATCATTCAAATGTATCCAATGACCGCCTCCGCGGTGGTGGAGCATGCCCACCGCCATCTACACATGTCTCCATGCCATTGGCTAACGCACTTGTGAAGGGGGTTGTGCTGGTGTCACACCGCCGGGGCCAGGCGGTAGCTACCGCGATTCATGCGGTGGAACATGCCCACCGCCATCTACACATGTCTCCATGCCTATGGCTACTGCACTTGTGAAGGGGTGGTGCTGGTGTCACACCGCCGGAGCCAGGCCGTAGCTACCGCCATTTTCGTAACTTGAAATGGCTATGTCCATCGTGAACACTGTATCAGTACCCAGCAGCAACATGGTGAAGGGCACTTCCTTGTACACACAATGCCATTCTTCCATGTCATCCACAAGTGGACGCAAGTTCTGTGTGACATATTTTGGTCTGTGGTCCCTGCCATGTTAGTTATGCATTCAATGGTTGATGATGCTTGACACTCTTGAGCTGGTGTCAATGATGTTGAAGAAATCAATGTGTTGTGGGTCAGTGCTGGCCTTGACAAGGCTAGTGTCACTGTATGGTTTCATACCAGACTGGTGTTTTCACATCAGCTCATGCACACAACTGTAAGTTTTCCTGCTACTGTGATGAATGTGTGGATGGATGTGTGCAGACTTTACATGATGCATTGAGGTGTGACAGGTACAGCAGATGGTTATGATACAGTAATGGTAGTTTCAGACACATTAGCGGATGTCACAGCACATGTGACATGTGTGGTTCAGTATGTGTGCATTCACATTCGCCAATGTGTTTGTGGCACTCGTGTATTGTTAGTGGAGAGGTGTGCCCTCTGTGTGTATCAAAAGGCCACCCTTGTAACCTGGTGTGCTATGCATCTCTCAGGCAGTCTTTGTATTTCCATGACATCGTTGATGGTATGTGCTGTGGCCATCTCATGATGGTTGTTACTGAACTTTTCTAATTTACATCTCAACTAGGAGGAGGCCAAATCTCCTACGTCACCTGACAGAGCTGGAGGACATGGAGAATGTTGCAAAAATTCGGAAATTCCTCCTGGACAGGCCAACACTGAAGATCCTGTGTGATCTTTTGGAGCCCCACCTGCAGCCTCGCCGTCACTATCCAACTGCATTCACACCCACATACAAGGTGATGGCAGCCCTCCACTTTTTTGCAACTGGTTCCTTCCAGGAGACCATGGCTAGCGCTGGAGGGATGTCGCAGCCCATGTTCAGCCAGGTGCTGAGGGATGTTCTTGCAGCCATGATGCTCCATAGGAATCGCTACATTAAATTTCCTAGGAGAGCAGAATTGGCCGGTGTGAAGGGTGACTTCTTACCCCTTGGGCGCATCCCACATGTTGTTGGTGCCATCGATTGCACCCATGTAGGTCTTGTGCCACCACAGGCAACAGAGCACATTTATAGAAACAGTCAACATTATCATTCTATCAATGTGCAGGTGGTGTGCCTTGCGGACATGACCATTTCCCATGTGTGTGCAAGATTTCCTGTGTCTGCACATGATTTGTATGTCATGAGGAACAGCATGGTGCCCCGGATGATGGAAAATCTGCATCCCGAGTGTGCTTGGATTGTGGGTGAGTATGTCTACTGATGTTGCGTGATGTGTGTTACCTGCTGCACTCTGGCTGTGCAACATTGCAATGGGTGTTTGTCATTCACAGGTGACTCTGCATATCCCAGTAGGCCATGGCTGTTTAGCCCGCTAAGGAATCCCAGGACCTAGGCTGACATCCGGTACAATGAGGCCCATGGCAGGACCCAACGTGTAATTGAGCGGACTTTTAGTGTGCTGAAGTCAAGATTCCGCTGCCTTGACAGGACAGGAGGTGCACTGGCATACTCGCCTGGGAAGGTATGCAAGATCGTTGTGGCATGCTGTATGCTGCACAACCTGGCCATTCACAAGGGGATCGTCCCGCTCCTGGATGATGGTGAGGAACCAAGGCCACCACCTGCTCAAGGACCTGAGTCCAGTCATGAGGACAGTGGAGAGGATGAAGGAGTTGACCTGCGCCAAAAGCTCATTGACCGCTACTTCACTTGAAGGTGGGTGAAGACGTACGACGTTTACATTGTCTGGTGTGGTTGATATTGTTGTGAATGGCTATGCACAGATGTAACAGACAGGCACACGTACAGTCACCTGTGTGTGGTTAATGTGACATTGACGTTCCATATGGGGACGTATGCTGGCCTCTATTTGTTCACACCTACAGCCCATTGTCTTGTATGCCAGTAGTGTCTTGTGTATGTTTTGTGTAGTGTTCTGTCTGTGATGCCATAATGACACCAGTGACTGTGGTTCTGTTGTGTCTCCCTAGGTGCTTCAGAATGATCCTGCCCTACATACAGTACATCATTTGGACACATCATGGACATTGTCAGCACTGAAAATGTTGTACTAAAAAAGATATTGCACAAAATCTGGTGCGTCAGGTATTTTATTAGTAAAGTGGACATGTGATTTGTGCGTGAATATTTACATAAAGGTGCGGAATGAGCAGTGAGTTGACAGTCATGGTCGAGGAGATGCAAGAGTAGACACCACATGGATGTGGTGACCCAGTCCAACCGACAAGTGCCATTGCCAAGGAAATATGGGGGAAAGACAGTCCAAACAGTCAATGCAGTGGGGAAGTGGGTTGCCATCAGGGCTGGCTCCGTGACTGGCGTGTGGCAGGTGCTTTGCCTCCGAAGACTCCCAAGCTCTTCTTTGGATGCCCCCTTGATCTTTTTGGTGGTGGGGGCAGCGACGGCTCGTGGAGGGAGTTACGGTGGGGCAGGAGGGTGGGGAGGGGGAGGGGCAGGGTGGAGGTTGCTAAAAACCGGCATATGGATAATTGCAGGTAAGTAAACAATTTAATTAATAAAACGAATTTCGTAGCTCGCACTGCATTGCATTTTGCGATGCAAGGCGCACTACGAAATTCGTTTTTATTAATTAAATTGTTTACTTACCTGCAATTATCCATATGCCGGTTTTTAGCAACCTCCACCCTGCCCCTCCCCCTCCCCACCCTCCTGCCCCACCGTAACTCCCTCCACGAGCCGTCGCTGGATGGGGGGTCTGCTGACTGGCCAGCGGTGTCAGGGGACTCGTCCCTCTCTGTTGGTGCTGGGGAGGATGGTGCACTGTCATCCTGTGGCACAACAGGAGGGGGCTGTGGTCTTGTTTGGGACACAGGGCTGTCCCTCTGCAACGCCACTTGCTGGCCCATGAGGTCCACCATCTGTCCAAGGCGGTTGTCGATGGACCTCATCAGCCGGATGAGCAGCCTTAATCGTTCAGACAGGCCACTTTGTCCCTGGACCTCTTGGTATGCCTCCACAACTCTGGTAAAGTGATCCAGGGAAGGTGTCCACTCCTCCCGAGGTCTGGTGGTGACCGTGACCCTGACCCTCCCACCTGCCCTGCTGCCACAGACCTGTTGCCTCGCCACTCTGGGTCCACGCACACTCTCCCTGCCCTCCACAGTTGCTGGTGTGGCCTGGTCATCCCCTGGGGCAGGGGAGGTGCTGCAGGTGGTACTGGTGGTGGTGGTGGTGGTAGTGGTGGTGGTGGTGGAGGCAGAGGCCGTGACTGCAGGGGTCTGCTGTGCTGTTGTTGGTGCAGCAGACGTGGTGGTGGGGAGGATGGAGTCCTGGGAACTCAGGGTCTGTGTGCACACCAGATGGGCCGGGCTGGAGCTCATCGTCCAAACTGTCCTAGGAGTCAACATCTGAGAGTCCATGTACCAGGGGTGGAGACTGGCTCTGCTGGTCGATGTTCTGGTCCTCAGGAGTGAGTTCTTCATCACCTGTGGAATAGATGGGGAATGGTCAGTGTTGTGCACTGTTTAAGTATTGTATCATCTGTGTTTCATTGAGTGTCTGTACACTACAAAATTATGAAGTCTCCACTAGTATTACTGATGGCAACACTGTGTGTAATTTTATAGTGCAGAGGAACATCATTTTACTCATACATGTCAGGTGTCGATGCATTGCATGAAATTGTTGTTGTGTTTAGGGATGCGAGTCTCACACACACACATCAGGAAGAGTTAAGATGGCTACCTACCTGTTAGCTGAGGGAGAACAGTGTGATGGCTGACACATGCTCCTTGGTGGGGGAGGCCTCCATGCTGCTGGAGTGTGGGACAGGGGGCATGCTGCTGGAGTGTGGGACAGGGGACATGCTGGGAGTAGTGATACAGGCCTCCCACCCCCAAACAGTGCTCTTATACAAGATGGATACCTACCTGGAAGTCTGTTTGTTGAACAGTGCAATGGCTGACACATGCTCCTGGGTAGGGTAGGCCTCCATGCTCTGGAGTGTGGGACAGGGGGCATGCTCGGAGTGGTAATACAGGCCTCCCACCCACAAACAGTGCTCCAATACAAGATGGCTACCTACCTGTTAGCTGAGGGAGAACAGTGTGATGGCTGACACATGCTCTTGGATGGGGGAGGCCTCCATGCTGCTGGAATGTGGGACAGGGGGCATGCTGGGAGTGGTGGGACAGGGGGCCTGTTGGGAGTGGTGATACAGGCCTCCCACCCCCAAACAGTCCTCCAATACAAGATGGCTACCTACCTGTAAGTCTGTTTGTTGAACAGTGCGATGGCTGACACATGCTTCTGGGTGGGGGAGACCTCCATGCTGCTGGACTGTGGGACAGGGGGCATGCTGGGAGCAGTGATACGGGCCTCCCACCCCCAAAGAGTGCTCTTATACAAGAAGGCTACCTACCTGTAAGTCTGTTTGTTGAACAGTGCGATGGCTGACACATGCTCCTGGGTGGGGGAGGCCTCCATGCTGCTGGAGTGTGGGACAGGGGGCATGCTGGGAGTAGTGATACAGGCCTTCCACCCCCAAACATTCCTCCAATACAAGATGGCTACCTACCTGTAAGTCTGTTTGTTGAACAGTGCGATGGCTGACACATGCTTCTGGGTGGGGAAGCCTCCATGCTGTTGGAGTGTGGGAAAGGGGGCATGCTGGGAGTGGTGATACATTATTCAGAAAAGGGGGTGGTGATGAACAGAGTGTCTGAATTAAGCAGACCACTCTTACCCAGTCCAAAGATCAGGGCTTGATCCATCACCGTTTTTCAGCTCACTGCACCATCCCAGCTCAGAACTTGGCTATATGCAAATTAGTCTGGCCCTGGCCCAGTGCATCATGGGAACAGGGCAGACCAAACTACCAAGCCAATTCTTATACTGGGAAGGAAACAAGCTACCGGGGACCGGTTTCTGGCATTTCAGCCGTCTTCGGCCCGGCTTGCTTGAATCCTGATGGTGCAATGAGCTAGGGACTTACATCTGAGTATACCCTTCCACGCTTATGGTGGACAAAAATTATTCAGAAAAGGGGGTGGTGATGAACAGAGTGTCTGAATTAAGCAGACCACTCTTACCCAGTCCAAAGATCAGGGCTTGATCCATCACCGTTTTTCAGCTCACTGCACCATCCCAGCTCAGAACTTGGCTATATGCAAATTAGTCTGACCCTGGCCCAGTGCATCATGGGAACAGGGCAGACCAAACTACCAAGCCAATTCTTATACTTGGAAGGAAACAAGCTACCGGGGACCGGTTTCTGGCATTTCAGCCGTCTTCGGCCCGGCTTGCTTGAATCCTGATGGTGCAATGAGCTAGGGACTCACATCTGAGTATACCCTTCCACGCTTATGGTGGACAAAAATTATTCAGAAAAGGGGGTGGTGATGAACAGAGTGTCTGAATTAAGCAGACCACTCTTACCCAGTCCAAAGATCAGGGCTTGATCCATCACCGTTTTTCAGCTCACTGCACCATCCCAGCTCAGAACTTGGCTATATGCAAATTAGTCTGACCCTGGCCCAGTGCATCATGGGAACAGGGCAGACCAAACTACCAAGCCAATTCTTATACTGGGAAGGAAACAAGCTACCGGGGACCGGTTTCTGGCATTTCAGTCGTCTTCGGCCCGGCTTGCTTGAATCCTGATGGTGCAATGAGGTAGGGACTCACATCTGAGTATACCCTTCCACGCTTATGGTGGACAAAAATTATTCAGAAAAGGGGGTGGTGGTGAACAGAGTGTCTGAATTAAGCAGACCACTCTTACCCAGTCCAAAGATCAGGGCTTGATCCATCACCGTTTTTCAGCTCACTGCACCATCCCAGCTCAGAACTTGGCTATATGCAAATTAGTCTGACCCTGGCCCAGTGCATCATGGGAACAGGGCAGACCAAACTACCAAGCCAATTCTTATAATGGGAAGGAAACAAGCTACTGGGGACCGGTTTCTGGCATTTCAGCCGTCTTCAGCCCGGCTTACTTGAATCCTGATGGTGCAATGAGCTAGGGACTCACATCTGAGTATACCCTTCCACGCTTATGGTGGACAAAAATTATTCAGAAAAGGGGGTGGTGATGAACAGAGTGTCTGAATTAAGCAGACCACTCTTACCCAGTCCAAAGATCAGGGCTTGATCCATCACCGTTTTTCAGCTCACTGCACCATCCCAGCTCAGAACTTGGCTATATGCAAATGAGTCTGAACCTGGCCCAGTGCATCATGGGAACAGGGCAGACCAAACTACCAAGCCAATTCTTATACTGGGAAGGAAACAAGCTACCGGGGACTGGTTTCTGGCATTTCAGCCGTCTTCGGCCCGGCTTGCTTGAATCCTGATGGTGCAATGAGCTAGGGACTCACATCTGAGTATACCCTTCCACGCTTATGGTGGACAAAAAATATTCAGAAAAGGGGGTGGTGATGAACAGAGTGTCTGAATTAAGCAGACCACTCTTACCCAGTCCAAAGATCAGGGCTTGATCCATCACCGTTTTTCAGCTCACTGCACCATCCCAGCTCAGAACTTGGCTATATGCAAATTAGTCTGACCCTGGCCCAGTGCATCATGGGAACAGGGCAGACCAAACTACCAAGCCAATTCTTATACTGGGAAGGAAACAAGCTACCGGGGACCGGTTTCTGGCATTTCAGCCGTCTTCGGCCCGGCTTGCTTGAATCCTGATCGTACAATGAGATAGGGACTCACATCTGAGTATACCCTTCCACGCTTATGGTGGACAAAAATTATTCAGAAAAGGGGGTGGTGATGAACAGAGTGTCTGAATTAAGCAGACCACTCTTACCCAGTCCAAAGATCAGGGCTTGATCCATCACCGTTTTTCAGCTCACTGCACCATCCCAGCTCAGAACTTGGCTATATGCAAATTAGTCTGACCCTGGCCCAGTGCATCATGGGAACAGGGCAGACCAAACTACCAAGCCAATTCTTATACTTGGAAGGAAACAAGCTACCGGGGACCGGTTTCTGGCATTTCAGCCGTCTTCCGCCCGGCTTGCTTGAATCCTGATGGTGCAATGAGCTAGGGACTCACATCTGAGTATACCCTTCCACGCTTATGGTGGACAAAAATTATTCAGAAAAGGGGGTGGTGATGAACAGAGTGTCTGAATTAAGCAGACCACTCTTACCCAGTCCAAAGATCAGGACTTGATCCATCACCGTTTTTCAGCTCACTGCACCATCCCAGCTCAGAACTTGGCTATATGCAAATTAGTCTGACCCTGGCCCAGTGCATCATGGGAACACACAGCAGACCAAACTACCAAGCCAATTCTTATACTGGGAAGGAAACAAGCTACCGGGGACCGGTTTCTGGCATTTCAGCCGTCTTCGGCCCGGCTTGTTTGAATCCTGATGGTACAATGAGCTAGGGACTCACATCTGAGTATACCCTTCCACGCTTATGGTGGACAAAAATTATTCAGAAAAGGGGGTGGTGATGAACAGAGTGTCTGAATTAAGCAGACCACTCTTACCCAGTCCAAAGATCAGGGCTTGATCCATCACCGTTCTGAGCTGGGATGGTGCAGTGAGATAAATAACGGTGATGGATCAAGCCCTGCTCTTTGGACTGGGTAAGAGTGGTCTGCTTAATTCAGACACTCTGTTCATCACCACCCCCTTTTCTGAATCGATTTTGGCCACTATAGGTGTGGCAGGGTATACTCAGACATGAGTCCCTTTCTCACTGCACCATCAGGATTCAAGCAAGCCGGGCCGAAGACGGCTGAAATGCCAGAAACCGGTCCCCGGTAGCTTGTCTCCTTTCTGGTGAAGAATTGGCTTGGTAGTTTAGTCTGCCCTGTTCCCATGATGCACTGGGCCAGGAACTGACTGATTTGCATATAGCCAGGTTCTGAGCTGGGATGGTGCAGTGAGATAAATAACGGTGATGGATCAAGCCCTGATCTTTGGACTGGGTAAGAGTGGTCTGCTTAATTCAGACACTCTGTTCATCACCACCCCCTTTTCTGAATCGATTTTGGCCACTATAGGTGTGGCAGGGTATACTCAGACATGGGTCCCTTTCTCACTGCACCATCAGGATTCAAGCAAGCCGGGCCGAAGGCGGCTGAAATGCCAGAAACCGCCCCCCGGTAGCTTGTCTCCTTTCTGGTGAAGAATTAGCTTGGTAGTTTAGTCTGCCCTGTTCCCATGATGCACTGGGCCAGGAACAGACTGATTTGCATATAGCCAGGTTCTGAGCTGGGATGGTGCAGTGAGATAAATAACGGTGATGGATCAAGCCCTGATCTTTGGACTGGGTAAGAGTGGTCTGCTTAATTCAGACACACTGTTCATCACCACCCCCTTTTCTGAATCGGGAGTGGTGATACAGGCCTCCTACCCCCAAACAGTGCTCCAATACAAATTGGCTACCTACCAGTTAGCTGAGGGGGCACAGTGCGATGGCTGACCCATCCTCCCGGGTGGGGGAGGCCTCCATGCTGCTGGAGTGTGGGACAGAGGGCATGCTGGGATTAGTGATACAGGCCTCCCACCCCCAAACAGTGCTCTCATACAAGATGGCTACCTACCTGTAAGCGGTACAAAAGGGGGTGGTGATGGACGGAGCATCTGAATCAATCAAACACTCACACCCAGTCAAAAGGTCTGGGTTTAATCCATCACCGTTCTTTAGCCCACTCTGCCACCCCAGTTCAGACATGGCTATATGCAAATCAGTCTGACCCTGTGCCTCATGGGAACAGTCCAGCCCGAACCGCCAAGCCATGTCTTCCCTGGACCGGAAACAAGCTTCCGAGGACCGGTTTCTGGCATTCCAGCCGTCTTCAGCCCGGCTTGCTTGAATCCAGTGGCAAAGTGAGCCCCTTTTGTACCGCTTTTGGCCGCCATAAGTGTGTCAGGGTATGCTCAGACGTGAGTCCCTTGCTCACTTTGCCACTGGATTCAAGCAAGCCGGGCTGAAGACGGCTGGAATGCCAGAAACCGGTCCTCGGAAGCTTGTTTACGGTCCAGGGAAGGCATGGCTTGGCAGTTCGGGCTGGACTGTTCCCAGTGGTGTATGGCCTTCTCTTCGGGAGTGTTGCAAATGATTGTGGTCAGTGAAGGTGGTGGTTTTATACTCAGCTGTGTGGGTGTGTCCAAGTGGAATATGGCTGTCAGGTCTTGTGTTTTTATATTTTTATTTGCATTATTAATTTTTATTTGTATGTTTTTTTGGGGGGGGCATGGCTACTTTGATTTGTGCATTGTTTGGCACACTGCAGGGTTTTGGAATCGTCCGCCATGTTTTTTATGTTCAGTCCGCTGTGGTGGCTATGCTAGTCTTCCGCTATCTCTCCCATTTACTCCTGTGTGCGACCGTGGCGGTCCAGCACAGCGGTTCCGACCGCGGGATCCTCGGGGATATCCTAATTTCCCGTGCGGTGTCTCCGCTTTCCCTTGCGGCGGGTTGTTGCTTTTCCGACCACGTGGTCGGTATTTTAGACCTCACCGCCCGCGTCGGGCGGTTTTGGTAGGGCCGCTACCGTCGCGGTCGGTCTTTTGTGGCGGTTCATCCTAATTTAGCCACCGGTTTATCCACGGTCCTGGCGGGTGGTTGTTTTCCGACTCCATAGCGGTTGGGGTGATTTTCCGCCGGCTATCCTAATGAGGCCCATAATGAGGAAAGACATAGTCAAGTCAACAAAAAACAGGAAGCACCTGGGAACCAATATACCAGAGTACAAACAACAATTCTAGGACTCAACTATAAACAGCAATACTAGCCCTCCTACACACACACAAAATCCCCTGACCAACCTGGTCGTCTGCAACATCTTCTCTCCCTTCCCACAACCTGTCTATCACCCGGGTTGTGGCCATTCCTGGAAACATTATTTCCCTGAACCCTCTCTCTCAGCAGCCGTACTTGCCTGAAAATCACCACCATCCATCATCATCCACCCTGATCACAAGCCCAAACTTTTGTCACTCTTCACAAGTTCCATGTCGGATCAGTTTAAAACTTCAGCCAGTTTCGTCCCACAACCTTCACTTTGTAGGGACACCGAAACTTCGACAACCCTCCACCAACTCCTCCAGCTTAACCTTCACACAATCTCCTACACCAATTAATCTCACTTTTTTACCACAATCCACATTTCTTACCACCTTCTCCATACATCATTCCTGCAACCATGAAGGACAGAACATCGTTCCTGGTCTCCTACCCCTCATCAACTCAAGGGGAGTTTTCCTAGTAGCAATGTTGCGTGTGATGCGATACGACCACAGCATGTCCTTTACTGCATTCTGCCACTTGCTGGCTAATTCTAGTCCATTTAATCTATCGGTTCAGCCTCTCTACTTGACCATTCCCTTGCAGGTTATCTAGTGAAGTGCAAAAATGTTTCACACCCACACCTTCAAAAAACATTCTCATCCTTTGGAACCCGAGTTGCATACCGTTGCATACCGTTGTCAATAACAAGTTTGGAATGAATTCCCTCTCTCCTAAAGATTTCTTCCAGCATGGCAATGGTGGACTTTGTGTTTACACTCCTTATGACCACAACTTCAAACCGAATCACTTACAAAATATCGAAGTTCACAATATCGACCTACAAAAAGATCGCAGCAAAAATATCGAAGTCAATAATATCGACATCCCATCAACATTATGGTAAGTACAAAAATATTAAGAAAAATATATTGATGTCAAAAATATTGTTGTTAAAAATATCGTTTTTTATTTAAATTAAAAAATATTGTGAAAAAAAAAAACACTACATATAATTAAAATAAACATGGTTAAAAATATTTTAAAATGCAAAAAAATTATAAGTAATATACATAATTAAAGAATACATTAAACATATACATATAATATAATATATATATATCTATATATATCTATATATATATATATATATATATATATATATATATATATATATATATATATATATATATATATATATATATATATTACCTACTGGCGGTCGCCAGTAGGTAGTTATAGTTAGGATTTTTTTCAATGTTAAATCTCAAAATTCTATTTGGAATAACTTTGGTACCGGTTGACGAATCTGCCTGAAAATTTCCTGAAAATGGCCTCGTCGAGCTCCGGTCCTTCCTTGAAAGTTTGGGGGGGATTCGTCAAGCGGGGGCCGAGATAAAAGGGGGGTCCCAAAACGCGTTTTCCCCATGTTAATTTCCATAGGGCGGTCGATTTCACTTTTAGCCCCAACGGCTGAATGGATTTGCACGAAACTTGGCAAAATTGTAGGGACTGGTAGCCCGATGTGCCTTTGCTATGTCTCAAGATATGTGCTCCAGTGGATTTTGAGAATTTAGGTTCAAAAAAATATATATATCTATAGGCGCTCTCCGGTGCGCGCACCGGAGTGCGCTCCAGGCGCGACACGCGACTTGCGCGCAGAAAGCTGATTGGCTCTTGGGTGTCTGTAAACATTCTAAACAGTCTGGAGCGGCCGCCATCTTGTGTCTCGGTAAAATCGAGACACAAGGGGTTTGAAAAAAAAAGGGGCAAATGACCATAAGGGGGAAGAGTAGACCCCCTCTGACCCCCTAGGTTTGATGTAGGGACTAAAATAGGGTCCTGCAGGGCATTACATTTTTTTTTTCGTTTTGCGCGGGGGAAGCGCATGGTACGCGCACCGGCGAAGCACGGGGAAAATCCAGGACCATATTTATGAAGGCCTTGCGCTGTTAGTTTTGCGCCTCCTGTGCGTCAATTTTTGTGACGCACCAGCGGTGTGAAAAAATGCGCATTGTTATGCAATATTTAAAAAGTGACGCATCTATCTAGATGCGTCACTTTTTAAATATAGTGCAACGAGGCACATTTTATTACACTGCTGGTGTTATGCGTCACTTTTCTGTGCGCACTCCTTATGACATTCCAGATGTGTCATATTTAATGTATGACGAATCATGTTGCAAGGAGTTACAGATACGTCAGTATTTCTGACATATCTGTAAACATAAAAGTGATGCGAGGCAGGTGCAAGATTTTGACGCAACAGCATCCTAAAAGTGACGCAGAGAAATCTTATAGATTTCAGTACGTCGTTATTACCAAGCTTTTTGCGGGGGAATGCCCCCTTTGCATACATTATACCTGACGCAGATATAATGTGGCGCAGAGTTTTAAAAAGTGACCCATGTACCTAGATGCGTCACTTTTTAAAAATAGCGTCAGGTATAATGCATGCAGAGGGGGTGTTCTCCCGCAAAAAGCTTTGTAATAGCGACGCAGTGAAATCTTTGAGATTTCACTGCGTCACTTTTAGGATGCTGTTGCGTCAAAATCTTGTGCCTGCTTTACAGCAGGTGTTAGACTGAGGCAAGACCTTTCCCCATTTGAAAGGACGCATTACTGGAGTTGCGTCACTTTTGTGACGCACTCCAGCAATGCGTTACTTGGAATGTCATAAGGAGTGCGCACAGAAAAGTGACGCATCGCACCAGTGGTGTAAAAAAATGTGCCTCGTTGCGTTATATTTAAAAAGTGACGTATCTAGGTAGATGGGTCACTTTTTAAAATCAAGCGCCACATTATATCTGCGTGAGGTATAATGCATGCAGAGGGGGTGTTCCCCCACAAAAAGCTTTGTAATAGCGACGCAGTGAAATGTTTGAGATTTCACTGCGTCACTTTTAGGATGCTGTTGCATCCTTTAAATATAGTGCAACAAGGCACATTTTATTACACTGCTGGTGTGATGCGTCACTTTTCTGTCCACAGTCCTTATGACATTCCAGATGTGTCATATTTAATGTATGATGAATCATGTTGCAAGGAGTTACAGATACGTCAGTATTTCTCACATATCTGTAAACATGAAAGTGACGCGAGGCAGGCGCAAGATTTTGACGCAACAGCATCCTAAAGGTGACGCAGAGAAATCTCATAGATTTCAGTACGTCGTTATTACCAAGCTTTTTGCGAGGGATTGCCCCCTCTGCATACATTATACCTGATGCAGATATAATGTGGCGCAGAGTTTTAAAAAGTGACCCATGTACCTAGATGCGTCACTTTTTAAAAAATAGTGTCAGGTATAATGCATGCAGAGGGGGTGTTCCTTGCAAAAAGCTTGGTAATAATGACGCAGTGCGTCACTTTTAGGATGCTGTTGCGCCAAAATCTTGCGCCTGCTTCACAGCAAACCTTTCACATGGTGCTTTTTCCATGTGAAAGGACACATTACTGGAGTTGCGTCACTTTTGTGACGCACTCCTGCAATGCGTTACTTTTGTGTTTACAGATACGTCAGAAATACTGACATATCTGTAACTCCTTGCGAATTGATTAGTCATATATTAAATATGACATATCTGGAATGTCATAAGGAGTGCGTCCAGAAAAGTGACGCATCGCTGTTTTCACGTAGCGATGCGTCACTTTTCAGAAATGAGGCCTCCAGTTTATTCACTGTGTCATAACTTTCTTTTCTAACACTCACCTTCTTTCATTCCTCCTACTTCACTTCCTTTCACCTCTCATACCTTTCTGTTCTTTCTTACTCATTCTCCTTTCAATTATCAATGCACTATATTTCACTTACTCTTCATTTTTTTAAGAATATAGCTCTTTGATGAGAATTGGAGGTAGTTCTGAAAAGAACTTTTGGTTTTCTTCTTTTAACTGAACAGGAACAAAAACAGGGAATGGAAACTGCTCAACAGGAGCAAAAAGAAAAGAAAAAAATTAGGGGTGGGAAGGGCAGCGATGGTTCTCCAATGCTCGAACCATGAGCAGGACACTTTGCTCCCCATAGGTGAGGAGTTGATTGCAGTATCTGCATTTGACGATCCCATGGTTAAATGCAGGTTGTATGTTTGCTACCTGCTCCTGCGATTGTTCTCTCCCAGAAGAAGTTGCTCCTCCTGTTGATGTAGAGGCCCCATCTCTGGGAACCTCTTGTGCCAGAGCCCTGACACTTTCCCGGGCAAAATTCTGGGGGTGCCTCCTCTCCACATGGCGAATCATGGTGAAGTTGCCAAAAGAGTATTTTTTTTGGGGGTTACCCCGTGACAGGACCTGTTTGCAGATCCTGCACTCTACTTTTGGTGCATTCACCTTCTTCTGGTCTGCTGGAAACGTAAAAAATTTCCAGATGAAATGTTCTTTGACCTTCGGCTGAGGAGGCTCTTCATCAATGAAATCATTGGAGTCATCTTCACTGCTGGATGGTCTGGCAGCCATGATTAATCAAGGAATATGGAACAGCAACGTAGGCGCTTCCGAGGGCACTTACGTTGCGCGCCGAAGTGACGTCATCAATCTTTTATAGAAATGCATAATCATTTTCCTTATTAAAAAAAACTAATTTTATTTGTATGGTACGAAATGTTTTGCATTATTATTAACTTTTCATTCATATTTTTTTTCACGAACGACAGTTGCGCTCTGGGTGCGCTTTCAGATGAGCTCACGGAAAAGCTTACCGGAGAGCTTAGCTGAAAGCTTCCCGGAGCGCGCACCCAGAGCGCGAAAGAAAAAAATTATATAAAAAAAACATGAATACTTAAAAAAAAACAGCAAATTGTAAAAAAAAAAAAAGGTTAGAAACTCGATATACAAAGGAATTAGCATTTAAAAAACCTATGAAATTCACTGAAAAAACCATAGGTTTCACACCAGTTATAGTTAGGAATTAGCATTTAAAAAATCTATTAAATTCACTGAAAAAACCATAGGTTTCACACCAGTTATAGTTAGCTGGAAATTTTACTGATATAAAACCATTGAAATTCCCACGTTATAGTTAGATGGACTCACTATAACTTGCGCGTGCAATGCACTGCTGATGATGTCTTATTAAGCCAGTTAACCAATCAATTTTTAAAAACCATCCATTTAGACACTTATTTAAACATTTATTCTTCCATCAACTTTTACATATACATATATAAAATATATTTATTTTTCAGAAAGACACACATTCACTGGATGGTGTCATCAGTGATGTCATGAGTGATGTCACTGACCATGTCATGAGTGATGTAATATGTGATGTCATCAGCAGTGCATTGCACGCGCAAGTTATAGTGAGTCCATCTAACTATAACGTGGGAATTTCAATGGTTTTATATCAGTAAAATTTCCAGCTAACTATAACTGGTGTGAAACCTATGGTTTTTTCAGTGAATATATATATATATATATATATATACCTACTTATTAATATGTTTTAATAACTTTCACATTGACAACTTTTTTATATAAATTAGGCATACATCTATACACATAAAACAATAATATAAATACAAATTAAATAAATATATGTAACAAATTAAAAAATATATATATTTTTAATCTTTTTCAAATTAATTATACACTAAATTACCTAAAAAATAAAAAAAAATATTAGATAGTGGAGGAAATAAAATTACTATTCCAACTCCAGTGACTGCAACAGTAGGGAAAGTGTTGGATAGCGGAGGGGTAAAAATCACTATTCCCACTCCAGTGAGTGCAACAGTAGGGAAAGTGTACGATAGTTAAATTAACATACTTATCAATTAAATATTTTTTTATAAAAGAAATAACATATTAATAGTTATTTAACAAAAGAGTTATTAATGAATACCTATTAAATTAAATTAAAAGTTACTTAAATAACATTAAATTACTTCCCACCCTATTCCCCTATAAACACACAATGCACTACACATAAAAAATAACACATTTAATTCAATCATCCATTAATCAATTAACACAAATTAATTGCCAATTAATAATTAATTAACAATAATTTAATTTACAATAACAAAAATAAAAAATAATTATACATTCATTATAATTAAAACATTTTTTACCAATTAATAAGCAATACATTATTAATCAATAGCAATAAATAAAAACATATGAATTAATTAATTATATTTAAATTAATTCCCACCCTATTCCCCTATAAACCCACAAGCTGCTACAAATTAAAAATAAGATAATTATTGTAATTATTAATTAAACAATTAATACAAAATATTTACAAATTATTAATTAATTTACAATAAATTAATTAACAAGAATATATAAAAACGAATATAAATTAATTATAATTCATATAATTATAAATTAACCAATTAATACAAACTAATTGCCAATTAATAATTATTAATAAATTAACAATCAGTAACAATACATAAAAATATATTAAGTAATTAATTATAATTAAATTACTTCCCACCCTATATCCCTATAAACCCACAACCTGCTCTGATACCAAAACGCATTTTTTTTTTAAATGTACTATTTTCTAAACATTTAAAATTAACGAAAAACATTAAAAAATATTAACCATACATATAAAATGCATACTAAAATACATAACACTAAAAGAAAATCAATAATATTTACAAGAATATTTTTACTAACGATATTATTTACTTCGATATTACTTACTTCAATATTACTTACCTTGCAGTCGATATTCTGGTCAACGATATTCTTGGCTTTGATATTCTTTCCTTACGATATTAAAAACTCAATATTAGTGTAGGTGGATATTCAAATTTCGATATTTTGACTGCTCACCCTTTAAACCACCTCGATTTGGCATCCACTAGAACAGCCGCAAACCTCTCCTGCTTAGGCATAAAATCAAATGGCCCAATAAAATTGGACGCCCTTGAGGCAACCGAAGGTGACAGATAGACGCTCGGTACTGCAGCACCAGGAGCGCCTTGGAAAGGGCTCCTTTGAACTTAAGTAATTGGGCTTGCTCGCTTTTTAAAAAATCTGTAGTTTTACAATTTCACATTTTAAAGTTGCTATCACTTACTCCCCATTTCTCATCACATATCTATTGTTCTGTGGGGTGCCTCCCCATTTCCACCCTTTGAGTGGAGGGAGCTGACACCACCCAGAAGTGACGTAGTAACTCTGCCACCGGATTCCCGATCTCAGGTCAGCAGTTCAGCTGCCTGATACTATAAAAACAGATGACCGGCTTGATGCGCAGCGGACGCACTTGAGGCAGCCGAAGGTGACAGATAGAAATCAGTACACTCGGTACTGCAGCACCAGGAGCGCCTGGGAAAGGGCACCTTTGAACCTGAGTAATTGTGCTTGCTCGCTTTTAAAATTTGTTATTGTTTTACAATTTCACATTTTAACGTTGCTATCATTCACTCCCCATTTCCCATCACTTACTTGTTGTTCTGTGGGGTGCCTCCCTGTTTCCACAGCGGATTGTTCCATTTGAGTGGAGGGAGCCAACACCACCCGGAAGGGATGTAGTAACACTGCCACCAGATTCCCGACCTTAGGTCAGCAGTTCAGCTGCTTGATACTATAAACATAGATGACCGGCCTGACGCGCAGCAGACGCACTTGAGGCAACCAAAAGTGACAGATAGAAATCAGTACGCTCGGTACTGCAGCACTGGGAGGGCCTGCGAAAGGGCTGCTTTGAATCTGAGCAATTGCGATTGCTCGCTTTTAAAAAAATCTATTGTTTTACAATTTCAGATTTTAACGTTGCTATCACTCACTCCCCATTTCTCATCACGTACTTGTTGTTGTGTGGGATGCCTCCCCGTTTTCACCACAGATTGTTCTGTTTGAGTGGAGGGAGTCGACACCAACTGGAAGTGACATAGAAACACTGCCATCGGATTCCCGATCTCAGGTCAGCAGTTCAGCTGCCTGATAATATAAAAATAAATGACCTGTCTGACACACTGCGGACACGCGCAGCGGGCGCGCCGCAGGCCCACCTGAAGCAAGCCCATCTGCGCCCGTCCGCGCCTGGACTTCGCCAGGAACCAGCCCGTCTCTAATTCTTTGATAAGAATTAGAGACAGGCAATGTTGGCTTGGTCTACCTGATACCAATTCATGCATCATACCACAGTAGTAGAAGGCCCTTATGCTTCCAGAGCCTGTGGCTATCTGAGTATGATACCCACACAGCCCAGGAACAACACTATAGCAGCCGACTTAGGAACTAGCTACTCACACTGCTCCAGTAAACAAATATGTCCCTGACATGCCTCCCACAAAAACGTAAGATGGGATTGTTTCCTAGCAAATGTTAGATCTCTCCCCAAACATGCTAATAATATTTGGGACATGCTCTCCTCTTCTCTTCCCCACATTAGGTTCTTGACAGAAATTTGGACCAAACCATCTTTCAATCCAGCCATTGCACTAGCGCTACCTCATGGCTATCACATACCAAAACTGGATAGACCATGCAGGGCGGGGGGAGGGGTAGCTATTATTTATAAAGACCCTATTATAGTCTCCGTTTTAGATCAATTAAGCAATGACAAATTAGAAATCCTTGTGTTTATAATTGACCTACATGCACAACTTAGCTGGAAAGGAGTCCTTGTAAAACCCCCCCCCCCCCCACCCCCCCCCGGGACCACTCCTTAATTCCGTCACCCTACTCATGGACTTTATCTCCCCTTATGTCATTCGATTTTCTTGCTTCTCAGGGATTTGAATGTGCACAGTGAAAATCCCAACAACCTTGATGCCTCCTCATTTTTGACAGATCTGTCCACACTTGAATTAACAAAAATCAACAATGAACCATCTCATGTGGCAGGGCACACGCTATATCTAATCCTCTCAAACTCGCCCAATATTGTATGCGGCACAATTTGCCCTCTCTCATGGTCAGACCGCTCAAAAATCCAATTCTGTATTACCGGACCCCTAAAACACACACCATTTGGAGTTATAGACAGTGGGACAAATTGACGCCCACTCTCTTCCAAGACACCTTTGTTCCAATCCCAGCACTCTGACTCCGACAGTGTGGAGGAACATCTAACCCCCTTTCAGGCAAGCATGAAATCCACAATTCATATGCTGGTACCCTTGAAAATATCCCCTATGGTCTCAAATCGGCTACAGACACCGTGGCAGACCCCAATTCTCGGGACTGAAAAAAGCCAATGAAAAACTAGAACAACATTGGCGCCACACACATGACCCGCATGACAAAGAAAGATTTAAATCTGCTTTGACTAAATACCATAGCAACCATAGGACACAATGGTCAGGCAGTGCTCCTAATACTGCTTGACCTGTCTGCAGAATTCAATACTATCTCCCACCAGATCTTACTTGAGAGACTCGGAGATATAGGCGTCCAGGGGAACGCACTAAAATAGATGACTAATTTTCTAGCTGAAAGAACTCAAACCATCAACCTAGGCCCTTTTAGATCACAGACCACTAATGTTACCACAGGGAGTACCCCGGGGCTCATGTTTGTGTCCTACTCTGTTCTTTATTTAGGTTATTTGATTGGCTGGCCTATTAAGAAATGTAGGATTCATACCTATGTCCTATGCCGAAGACACACAACTGCTTCGCTTTTTTGACAGGATTAACACCAACATCCAGACCACCTTTTTGGAAGGCATGAAAGCCATTACTGATTGGATGCGTAACAACTTCCTTCAATTGAATGCAAAGAAAAACGAAAATATGTTATTCAGAGAAGCAGTAGCGAGGTGGTCGCCCAACTGGTGACCAGGAGAACTGGGCCCAGCCTATCCCTAAAACAAGTGGTAAAGAACCTAGGGGTCCAGATTGACCAGAAGCTAAGCCTAGAGGAGCATGCCACCACAACAACTGGCACCTGTTTTCAGATACTTAGCCTTTCTTGCAGAGTCTTCCCCCTACTTCCGCTATCCACGTGGAAAACCCTGATATAAGCTTTGGTCCTAAGCCGTCTGGACTACTGCAACCCTCTTTTGATTTCAGCCAAGGAATCCTCCTTGAACAGACTGCAGGTAGTTCAGAACACAGCAGCCCGATTAGTGACCAAAGCCCCTTGCAGAACTGCCTCCCTCCCCCTACTCCGTAAGCTGCATTATCTACCCATTCGTAAAAGGATCAAATTCAAAATTTGTGGTATGGTCTACAAGTCCCTAAACAACTTGGGACCAAGGTATTTGACAGACAAGCTGGTTAGATATATACCTTCCAGGACCCTTTGTATGTGAAGGAGATCCTTGGGATCTCCTTTATATACCTTGCATAAAACAGGCCCGGTTGGGGGGGGGAAAGCCTTCTCCTATTTGGCCCGTCTATATTGGAACCAACTGCTCATCCACATACGTCTGTGTTCTAACTACCTAGCCTTCAGAAAGCTGCTAAAAACCACGCTGTTCTGATCTTCTCCTTACTGGTTGACAAAGGCAGTCACAGCACGTAGATACCCCGGTTGGGGTGATTCATGCACTGTATAAATGTAATAATAAATAAATAAATAAAATCAAGGCTAATATTTTCCCACATGAAATCTGCTTCTGACATATGCTGGTGATCTCCACTGATACTCCATTCAACTATTAGTCTCTTTTCAGAATTTCTCCACCCATTGCTTACCACGAGACTGGCATGCACCTTGAACACACAGATTTATTTCTTACAGCCAGAAGAAACCAGATCCTTCCCAGCCAACCCTGAACTAACTGACAGGAATAGAATCCTGGCCCCAGTGTGACGTTAAATGGCAGTAAGGTCCTCATTCTACAATCCGCATTACAACATCATTACTGCACACACCACACACACTGGCTGAGCAGCAGGGAACTGAGAATCTATGGAGAGGATGAGATATAATAACATCAGGTTACAAAACATACCATGTACCCTGCCTTGTGGGCAATTAAGCCAACTGAGGGGTGGTTTAAATATTTTTAAAATGAAGATGTAGGCATGTCAAATTTGCAGTTTTAAAACTGTACAGCCAGGCTACAATAGTAGGCCTGGATATCTGCTTCACAGTGCCATTGCAGTGGGTGAATTAATGTGGGCTGTAGTTCACTTTTAGCATGTAATTTATAGGCCCTTTGTACACCTTGCACCATATACTGAGGACTTATGAGTAAATTAAATGTGCCAGTCGGAAGTATACACATTTTTTCATGTTGAAAAAAGGCACACAAGCACTTTACTTTGGGATCGCAGGGGTAGACTGCACAGAGTTCTATAGCGAGAAAACGCAGAATTCAACAAAAAGGCAAAAGATTCAGGGCAAGCCTCCAGAAAGGGCTTATTTCCAACATGAGCTTTCTAGCATTATGCGTAAGAATATAGTTCAGGTGTTTGTACAGGTGGGTGTGATTTCAGATTTCCTTGAGTGCTGTAACAGGCTGCAGTTGGCTCTGGCTTGTTTCATGGAAACATCAAAATGTGGAACACGATCCTGAAATCCCCAGGCTTGCTAAACTCCACTGTGATGAATTCTCAAAATGAGGAAAACAATTTCCTCAAATAATTTAAATAATTTCAACTAAAACAGCATAGAATGGGGACACAGATGATAAAGCAGATGAAGAGTAAAAGTGATATGGAAGGGGGAAGTAGTACTAGGAGGGGTTAGAGGTAGTAGGGTAGAGGCACATATTGTGGCTCTTACTTTTAAGTTTGTTGTATGTAGGGATATCAATGCTATAGTACCTGTAGAGGTACATGGTTATAGAGAGGGGAGATGTAGTTTTACTATGACCTGTAGAGGTACAGTGGTATAGAGAGGGTAGATGTAGTTTTACTACGCATAAAGGTACAAGGATGCTCTGAGATATAAGTATAGTAGAAGTATTAGGGTATAGTCAGAAAAGGGCTTGAGGGAAAAACTAGGCATAGAGCTACTAGTATAAAAGTAGAGCTAACGGCACAGGTTAAGGTACTAGGATTTGCGAATGGGAAGAAATACTTGGGTATGGATGGGGGATTGGACATTCTAGCATAGAGGTACGTATTTACAAGTTGGATAGAGGCACTAGAGTGTAAGTACTACAATATATTGGAAGGTCCATAACTGATAGTGTATAGGGGTACATGTATTAGTGTATAGGCAGTGGCAGATATTCTAAGGTATAGGAACAAGTACAGCTATTAGAGAGTAGAGTTGAAAGGGTATGGGAAGGAGTGGTAGAGGTACTGCAGTAGAATTTAGTGATATTAGGATAGAAACTAGGACTAAGCAGAAGTGGAGGTAGTTGGTTATAGGCAGGGTTAACAATATTAGGGTAGGAGTTATTTAGTACAGATAGTGAAGGTAGAGGTACAATGGTATAGATGGTACAAGGATAATAGGGGACTGAGAAAGAGAAGCAAATAGTAAAGAGGAGGATGATCTCCATCCCTCCCCCCAGACACATAATGAGGAAAAAGGAGAACCAGGTATTTCTTCCATAAAACAGAAATGTTTGATCTTTGTGATGCTGAAAAAACAGAAGGCAGTGATTTTTTGGGAGGCAGGGAGGTCACACACCAATTGAATCGGACACCATGGGAAAGATTAATTTGCAAAACATCACAGAAACAATGGTTTTTAAAGAAAATATTCACAGAAGTTTCCTAAGTGTTTCTCTACAATTACAAACCTTTAATACCTTTTAGTGTAGTTGTTTTAGAGAATTGCTCAGGGATGTGAGAGATATTGTAAGTGACATTTTATTTATATAGTGCTTTCTACCAGTGATGAGTCATTGAAGTGCTTTTCGATGAGTGGCCCTGCTGCTCCCAAACCCAAAGTGGATTAGTGGTGGATTAGTAAAGGGAAATATAGGTTGTTATTTGGAGCAATGTACATGTGAGTCTGTTAGTTTGATTGAATAGGATAAAGGATGGCTAGAGGAGGGAAGTGCCTAGAAAGTATTATTTGGGAGATCATAGTAGTAAAATGAGAATTGGGATAAGTTAGAGGAATTACGGAGGAGGGGAGAGTATAGAAAGGGGTATTAGGGAGATCATAGTAGTAGAATGAGTATAGGATGAGTAATGAATTGGAGAGGTATTTTTCTTTACAGTGGGATCAAAGTAATACATATATAGATATATTACTGCATAAAAAGGTATACATTTATATGAAAAATAATACAAATATATAAAGCTGTATTATATAAAGTCCCATATATACATGTATGGATAAATATTTAGAAGCTCTGACTTTCAAGTGTTGCTATGTATACAGCAACATTATTTATTTTTATACATTTTGGGGAATAATTGTATTTTTGTATTTGTTTTTTTATTTAAATGTGTTTATTTTTATTTTACATCATTCCCTAATATTTCAATAGTGAATCACTAATCGATACAATGGTTATGATCATATTTACACATTGTGATAGATAAAACAAAGCAGAGGCCCATAAGGATATCATCAAATAACTTAGGTATATATATATATATATATCTCAAAGCTCTTTAATTGGCCTGGCCGGCCATAAAAGGATACACAAATTATATAAAATGCATAAAAATCCATCAGAGATTAAAATCATCAATGAATGCACAATTAAAACTGCAAGTTCCTCGGTCAGCAACTAACAGTTGACAGTAAAATAGACTCCTAAGTGTTTATAGAGTTGTTAAGAATATGAGTCATAGGGGGCAAGATGGCCGCCGTGAGGCCGTAGGGGGGGCAAGATGGCCACCGTGAGGCCGTAGGGGACGGTCGCTCTTATCCTCCTCTCCCGAGGAAAATGATGTGACTCTTGCCATTACCATCGCTATTACTGAGACATCCCTTGAGTACCTAGCCTCACTATCTCTTTTTGCCTATCACCTCGGATAAACTGATGTGATCCATCTAAAATCTTAAAAACTTTTAAGACTCTCGTCGAGGGAAGTTTGAAGACGACAAGTTGAATTGAAGGCATGGTATGGCGGGTTAGGAATGCTGGAAGCACTCTCCTCCTGGGCAGCCCGTAGTTCATTCTTTTCACGGAGACCAACTGCTCTTTTAGGTGCTATAAAACATCGTTACTGGGGGTGGAACAGCCTGAAATGGATTATGGCACGAAGCTACAGAAGTTAACCAAGGGCCAGGAGGGGCCACGAGAAAAAGAAAAGGGAGATTGGCCTGAAGAGGATTCCAGCAATGGCGGAGTTCCAGCATCTAACCTTAGGGCAAAATCCCGGCTGCAAGTTCAAAATCGCAAGGGGGGCCCCAGAGGGACTGACGAAGAAAACTCTATAAAAACGATAACAAGTACTCTAAAGGAAAAAGAAAAGGAGACCTTTAAGAAGAAAACGGGTTCGAATAAAAAGAATAAAGAGCTACTTAAAGATCAGACGGCAGCTGTGGACAGAGGAAGCCCTGCGGGAAGAGAAGTGATTTTCCGTCAACCTACCTTGCTTGAATCCTTCACTGCAAGACCTGGGAATGCTACGCTGAAGACGAACGAGGTTACAGGGCAGCTGCAGCTACAGAATCAATCTCACCCTCAACTTCAAGCACAGCAGTTACCGCTCTCCGCGACCCCATTGCTTGAAGGTACGGAAGTTACAGAAGCCGTCATGCCTGAGGATTATGACGGAACACACAGCGGCAGAGTGAGCGCCGAGCCGGCAACTGACGCGCAGGTGACAGGGTCGGTCACAGAGCGCAAGATGCAGGATATGCGAGAGGTGAGCAGTGGGGCTTGTACGGATATGTCGGAGGCTGGGAGAGTGAGTCGGGCGGAGAGAGAAATGAGAGAAACTGACTTCTTGGATGCTCGTTTAGCTACAGCTACAGCTACAAGCACACAGGTACAGGGGTACATTGGAGTACAACCTCGGACTGATTTGGGGGAGTCAGCAAGGGTTAATGGTGTAGACGGAGCTATAATACAAAAAGGTGTTGAAGGAATTATGACACAAAACTGTGATGCAGCTAGTAGAGAGCTACATAAGCCCTGTAATGATATAAACATTGAAGCTAACATTGAAGCTAACGGTGATAAGACAGCACAAACTGGCAGCAAAAGTAGCGGCGATATCATCTGCCGTGATATAAATGAGGAAAAGGTATTGATCCCAACCACCAGCTTATCAGGACGGGCTCAAGGTGACAAAGTAATTTTGTTGGTTAGCAAGAGTGCTATTAATACAGAGGGTCGGAATGAGACAAACACGAACAGTATAAATATTGAGGATGTACAAGCCGACCCCATGTTGCAGAAAGGCGGTTTAAATAACATCTCTACAGTAGCCATAGATTCGCCCAGCGATGAGTGCTTTTTCACTGGGAATGATAGCAAAGACGATGATGAAGAGGAGGACAGTGATGAGGTGGAGGAAGAGGAGGGGGAAGAATCAGAGTCAATTCCAAGTGAGGGTCCTAATACTGATACGGACACGGGCACGGACATTGAGCCTGATCCCGACTCAGTTTCTCAGGAGAGCCAGGAATCAGATTTATTAGTTTCAGAAGCAGAGCTGGACACTATACAAAAGAAAGGAGCTAGCCGCCGGGTTACCAAGACAAAATACAGGCCACGTAGCAGAGCTAAGGTCTCCTTAAGTCCTGAGCAGTCAAAAGTCGCAAAAAAACTTGATTGGGATTACTCAGCTACTTCGCAGCTACACCATGAGGGAGCTAGTGGCTTACAGCAATTACAATCAGGGTCAATGGGATCAACTTCTAACGCGAGCTCTGGACCAAACTCCAATTTTGATCTTCTGTTTACAACCTTAAAACAGATTCAGAGCGAAGCCAGAGCGGAGAGCCGTAGGGCAAGACAAGCCAACAAAAAGATACAGGGAACATTAAGAAAAGTAAATAAACTTTATGCTGAAGTTGCAGGACGAGTCACAGAGGTTGAGAAAAGAACAGGCAAACTAGAAGATGCGGTGGTGAAATTACAGGAAACCAAAATGGAACAAGAAAAGACCTCTTCAGATGTGATGTGGAAGCTCGAAGATTTCGAAAATAGACAGAGACGCAATAACATAAGATTACTTGGGGTGGAGGATGGGAAGGAAGGTCAGGATGTGCGGGCATTTGTGATTGATTTACTTAAGGGTGCGTTCCTGGAAATGGATAAGTGGGATTGGGAAAATGAAATCCAGAGGGCCCACAGGTTCCCATTGACTCAGAAGAAGGGGAGCACGTTTAGTAAAACACGGGCAATCTTGGTCTTTGTGGGTAATTATCCGTTAAGAGAGGAAATACTGAGTAAGGCAAAACCACAGGCCAATCGCTCATATAAAGACATAACTTTCTTTGCCCGACCTGATTTTTGCCACGCCACTGTTGAAAGGAGGTGGCGTATGCGTCAGCTAATTACTCCATTCCAAAATGCAGGTTGTGAGGTGTATTTAATGTTCCCATCACGGTTAAAAGTTAGTCTTAACGGTCACTTTAGAATTTTCTATTCAGAGATTATGGCCCAAGAGTATCTCAACTCCCTTAGAGAGAATAGAGGGGAGAACACTCAAGTAGTTGCTGTGAGGCAACCATCACGTAAGAGGTAGCTATGAGCTAGGAGCAGATATGTTAGGAAATGTAATTATAGGATGTCACAGGGTGTCATAGGGAAGGGGAAAAAGAATAATACTTAGTATGCTCTTGGATTTGATTTACGATTGTACTGCAATGGCAAGGGTGTGGAAGGGATTGGCATATTAGAAAGGGAGAGGGGGAGGGAGGGGACAGCCCAGGGGCCCTGGCTGTCAGATATAGGTCAGGATTGACCTATTTGCCAGTATGGGGGGAGGGCATCCAAGGGTGGGAAGTCAGGGGAGGGGGAGGGAGGGAGGGGTACAGAGCACTACACAATAAAAGAGCATAAGGAAGGAACAGACAAACCACTGATGAGATTAGGCAGAGCAGGCAGAGTTACATGGATAAAAGATAAGATTGAGCAACACGATACTGGGTCAAATTTATTGCAGAAGGATCTTTTAGAATTTACAGATAGGAAATTCATTACAAAACAGGTATGGGTACTAGGTTAGTAACATGGAATGTCTGTGGCCTCAATGATCGTCGGAAAAGACAAAGGATTTCTATAGTATTAAAACAGATGAACGTAGATTTTTATTTTTCTACAAAAAACGCATATCATGGTCTCACAGGAATATTTGTTGGACCAGTTGGGATTTCACGTATTAGTATGCTCAAAGCAAGGTGCTAAAAATAGAGGGGTCGCTATATTAGCAAGAAATAAAAATGTGATTACCAGGAAAAAATTGGAAGACCAGTGGGGAAGGTGGGCACTGGTGGAATGTCATCTGGAAGGGGAATGGACTACTCTTGGGGTGGTATACGGTTCTACAGAAGATGGTCCCGAGGTCTTTGATTTTTTAGATATGGAACTTGCTGCTTGGGCTCCCCGAGTGATCATTGCTGGGGATTTAAACATTAATGGGACAGATGGGTTAGGGGTGGGCTCTTTTAGAAAATACAAAAGCAGGAAAAAAAGGTATACCAAGCATTGCTTAGTTTGGCAACGAATAATGGGCTTGCAGATGTGTGGGGGAAAAGCAGATCAAAGGAGAAGGGGTTCACATACTACTCAGCCCCACACCAAATATGCGTAAGGCTGGCTTACTTTTATATATCAACTGCATTACTTTCCATATCTAGCATTGATAGATTTCCACGCATATTTAGTGACCATAATCCACTTATTTTAACCTTAGCACTGTCCACTGTGAGAATAAAAGAAAGGACTTGGACTTTTGAAAGAGCGTTACTACAAGATGATAAATACATTCATCATATGGAAAAATGGATTAAAAGTTTTTTTGAAATTAACAGGGGTAGTGCGTCAGCAGGGATGGTCTGGGATGCCTTTAGGCAGGGGCGCGTGGCGAGACACTGAGTTTTAGCACCTTTAAACGCAAACAAGAGCAACTTAGAAATAGAGAAAGGTTTAATGCGATCCTTGAAGTTGAGGAAGAACTACATCAATGCGTATTATCAGGGGCTGCATTGGATCATGTGCTAAATAAGCTTTTAAAAACGAGAATGGAGGCAAAAAAAGATATTGCAACTAAGGCAGCTAAGAACTTTATTATTAAAAGAGAGAAATGTTACGAATTTAGCGAGAGGATTGGGCGTACTCTGGCCATTCGCACTAGGCAAAAAGCGGCTTTAGGGGTAGTAAGGGAAATTAGGGACATAACAGGTACCTTACGCATACACTCTGAAGAAATACAGGAAGAATAAGGAGACATTATACGACGACAGCCAGGACAGAGACTTAGGGGAAATAAAGGATTATTTAAATAAAATTCCATTTGATAGACTGACAGAAGAGGCAGAACGGCTGGAAGACCCGCTAGACCTGGAAGAGATAAAAAAAAGCCATGACATATCTTCCCTCAGGAAAAGCTGCCGGCCCAGATCAACTACCAATTGAATTCTATAAGGTGTTTTGGGATATACTGGCTGAGGATATGGTTACAACTATGAAATCGGCACAGATGGGGGTATCCATACCAGGGAGCTGGGGGGGGGAGCGGAAATTGTAATAATACTTAAAAAGGGGAAACCTGTTACGGAGCCGGGGTCTTATAGGCCGATTACTTTAATGAATTCAGATACGAAAATCTATTCCAAGGTGTTGGCCATAAGATTCGCCAAAATAATAGGAAACCTTCTTTCTGATAACCAACACGGATTCATCCCGGGTAGGGGCACCACCCATCACACACGAAAAGTAATCACTTTGTTCGATGCAGTAGAAATCGCAGGGGACCCGATGACGGTTATGTTATTAGATGCCGAGAAGGCCTTTGATCGGGTCTCCTGGGACTGTCTGTGGCATGTCTTAATCAGAGCAGGATTTAGAGAAGGATTTATAAAAGCAATTTAGTCATTGTATACTGCCCCAGTGGCTTCTATATGGGTTAATTCAGGATCCACGCGCGCATTTCAGGTTAGGCGAGGAACAAGGCAGGGATGCCCGTGTTCCCCGCTTTTATTTGCAATGTATATGGATCCTCTGATACGCAAAATAGAGCTGAGTGATAGAATTATTCCACTGGACACACGCATGGGTCAATGCAAGATACTTGCATACGCCGATGATGTGGCAGTGATTACACCGAACCCCACGGAGGTGATAAGGGAGGTAGAGATAGAGGCCGATAGATTTGGTAAAATCTCAGGATACGCGTTAAATATCACCAAGACTCAGATAATTAAAAATCAGCAGACAGACTGCTCTGATAATCGGGTGGCTCAGTCAGCAGTATACTTGGGAGTGACTATCACTGCCGACTTGAATATACTAGTGGAAAAAAACATCACACCCATAATAGCCAAAGTAAGGAAGGAGCTGGATAGGCTTGATAACCTACATTTAACAATTGTTGGACGTACCAATATTGTAAAAATGATACTACCCACATTTTTATATATATTTAGAGCCATTCCACTCCTATTAGAAGCTAAGTGGTTTAAAAGCTGTGAGCACAAAATCAACAGGTTTCTATTGGCGAAGGGGAAAACTAGGAGAGCCCTTCGTTACATGTCACTCCCTCGTGAAAGGGGAGGGTGGTCACTCCCAGATCTTAAACTCTATTATTGGGCAGCGGCCTTTCAGTATATGGCGGGCCTTCTAGGGGGGGCTGAGGTAGAAGGGAAGGACAAATTAGGTACATTAGCCATATATGGTCTGGTTTAGGGGGCACAAGCAGAACATTTCTTATTGGAGTTCACTGATGCGAGTTATTTTAAAAGGACCAGATTTAAGACACTCCAGGCTGCATACACGGTATGGAAAGCGTTTGCTAAAAAGTTTGGCCTGGGGAAATACAATGCCTATATAAGAATGAATAGTAACCCTACTTTCCCGTATGAGGTATTCAGCGGTCCAGCTTTTGATGAATGGGGGAGAAAGGGAATAACTATGATCGGCAATGTGGTTGGCCCACAAGGACTGCTGCAATTTTCAGAATTGCAGGCTTTATATGACTTAGATATGAGACACTTCTTTAAGTATTTGCAAGTCAGAAGTTTTTATTACAAAAAGGGGGGGGGGCGGCTGGATTTGGTAAAAACCCAATAATGGAAATTATTCAAAGAGGTGTTGATTGCACGATTAAAAGACTGTACTCGGAATTGACAAAATCAAAACAAGATGATATGGAAAAATGGGCAGAGAAATGGGAAAATAGTCTGGACATTGGGGCGGAATTTTTTTATCAGTCATTGGAGCTGGGACAGTAAACTCTCTGCTCAGCTTCACTCCAGGCGCAACATTATAAAACCCTGTACCATCTATATTATACACCTGCAAAAATAGCCCAATGGGGAGGGGTATCGGGCACCATATGTTTTAGATGCGGAAGCTCAGAGGCAGATCTAGTGCATATATTTGCTATTTGCCCCCACCTGCAAACAACAACAAAAGATATTGAAACTTTTCTAAGTACATTACTAGGAAAGGAGGTAGTTTTAACTCCAACAATAGGACTTCTAGGAGTTAATAATGAAGACATGCAAATGTATGGTAATAGATTTATTTTTCTGGCCATGGCAGTCCTGAGATTATGTATAGTCACGGC
The DNA here is from genome assembly GCF_964263255.1 of Lissotriton vulgaris. NCBI lineage: Eukaryota > Metazoa > Chordata > Amphibia > Caudata > Salamandridae > Lissotriton > Lissotriton vulgaris. The sequence goes on from NC_141685.1 coordinate 1,604,946,764, forward strand.
TTGGCTGGATCCTTTGCCACCAACATACTCCCAGTGGTTAGGTAAACTGCTGTCAATATATAATTTAGAAACGGCAATATGTGCAAGAAGGGGGAAAAAGGGGAAAAAGCTGGGAACACAAATTTGGGAACCTATCACACTATGGAAGGAGGGAATTTCTTAGTTAAACTAGATGCCATTAAACTAGTTCAACGGTATCACTCTCTTAGTTTTTCTTTTTTTTGTTTCTATGACTGGTATCTAGATAAAAAATGATCAAAAACGTAATGAAGGTAATTGTACTGTATTAGCCTGTATTAATTGTAATTGAGATTGTTTATGTCTTTCCTGCTTATAAATTAAGTGCTCTGTACATGTATATACGGGGGAAAAATGCTTAATAAAAATATTCAAAAAATAAATAAATAAATGTGTTTATTTTTATTTTACATCATTCCCTAATATTTCAATAGTGAATCACTAAGCGATACAATGGTTATGATCATATTTACACATTGTGATAGATAAAACAAAGCAGAGGCCCATAAGGATATCATCAAATAACTTAGGTATATATATATATATATATATATATATCTCAAAGCTCTTTAAAAGGATACACAAATTACATAAAATGCATAAAAATCCATCAGAGATTAAAATCATCAATGAATGCACAATTAAAACTGCAAGTTCCTCGGTCAGCAACTAACAGTTGACAGTAAAATAGACTCCTAAGTGTTTATATAGTTAAGTATATGAGTCATAGGGGCTTTAAAATTCACATATAGATAATAATGAGAAAATGACCACCCAAAACACAAATGGCAGTGATCAAAGTAGGCAGTTTCCTCGACCTGGGGGTGATATTAGCCCTCCATTGTTTTCCTGGATAATTACATATATATATATATATAAACTCCTTGTCCCTTCCCCTGCGGCTTCTAGTTCTCTGGGAATGCAAGCACACTGTGACACACACCTTTCAAAATAACACCTGCCTTCCTGGGTGTGGTACATGCAAAGCCTCCTGGGCCTCGTAGTGCGTTCATTCTTAACCACAGTGGGTGTGTGCCAGCCAATTCCAATTAGAACATATCTCTTTCCAAGTGGGCAGACGAAAAGCAGCTGTACCTTCGTGCTCTGCTTTGTGGCTGTCAATCCGAGTGGGTGGACGCTTCCCTGCAATAGCGCCCACTCGGTCCTCGTTCCTACTGTTCAAATACACTTAGGCACTTGAAAGGATTCGCTTCCTCCGTGACGGGCCTCATTTCACGACCTGGGCAGGCCGTTGTACATCCACCACTGCAGGATTCCAATGCGAAAGAGGCCACACAAGGATTAAAATAATTCTCATTATTTAATGGACAGTCTGCAAGCACAAGATAAATCAGCAGCCTTCATCAAACACAGTTCATGCGCCGGGCGCGTTTCGGGAACTCCTTGTCCCTTCCTCTGCGGCGTCTAGTTCTCTGGGAATGCAAGCACACTGACACGCACCTTTCAAAATAACACCTGCCTTCCTGGGCGTGGTACATGCAAAGCCTCCTGGGCCTCGTAGTGCGTTCATTCTTAATCACAGTGGGTATGTGCCAGCCAATTCCAATTAGAACATATCTTTATACATCTATATATATCTATCATATATATATAGCAAAAACCTCCAACAGCGCAGAAGGAAGAGGCCACAGGCAGGGATTACGGTTGAAGCTTTCTTTTTTGAAACAGCAGATGTGGTATGATGCATTTCGGCTATGGAACGCCTTCTTCAGATGCCGCTGCCAAACTAAGGTGAGTAAAGTCCAGCTTTTAAATAGTCCTGCACCACTCCACTGATAAGGAATAGGCGCCACCCCCAACCATGTGATCATCCACTGAGCTATAGTTTGATGGCAAACTACAACTCCCAGAAACCTGCATGCCTTGCCTAATGGGACGTGGGGTAACCGCAAGTTGAATCCTGGTGTTACTGACGCCTTGCAGTATTGGACTCTCTTGATTCAGTTTGTATTTCTTCTTGAAAGCCTGTCCAGTCCCTGCACTACGCTCCAACCTAAGGAGAGCAGGTCCCATGGGTCGAGGACTGATTGCAGTGAACCAAGTAACCTCTGTGGAGTCACAGACTGCCGGCTGGCAGCGTCCCTGGCTAGTCCTGAACTCACGAGGTGGGCTGCCGTTTGCCAATACCTTGACCAACCAAAAGCTGCTTTCGCAGGAACCAGTGATGCAGGCAGCAAACTTGATAGAGCGGGGCCCCTTAAGGTGTCTATATATATATATATACTCTAACCAAGTTATATATATATATATATATATATATATATATATATTACCTACTGTCGGTCGCCTGTAGGTATATATAGTTAGGATTTTTTCTCTATGGAACTTTTGAAAATTCTATGTCTAATAACTTTGGCGTTTGTGGACGGAATCGGCTGAAACTTTCAGGAAAATTGCACATTTTGTTTCTAAGCAGCCCCTAAAAATTTGGGGGGGTTCCGTCAAGGGGGGGGCGAGAAAAAAGGGGGGTCCCAAAACGCGTTTTCCCATTCATTTTTCCATAGGGCATTTGGCCTCACTTTTAGCTCGAACGGCTGAATGGATTTACACGAAACTTGGCAAAATTATAGGGACTGTTAGCCCGATGTGACTTTGCTGGGTCTCAATATATGTGCTCCAGTGGATTTTGAGAAATTAACGTTTAAAAAAACAGATATATCTGTGACAGCGTCCTAGATAGCGCACCAGATCGCGTACTTTTCGCGTAATGGAGCTTTGTGTAGCGAAGCTGATTGGCTCTCCGGTGTCTGTCAACATTCTAAACAGTCCGTTGCGGCCGCCATCTTGTCTCTCGGTAGGATCGAGAGACAAGAGGAGGAGAAAAACGAAGGGGGAATTTAATGAAAGGGGGCAAGGTATATCCTTCTTGACCCCCTTGGAATGATGTTGGGGTTATTAAAGGGTCCCGTGGGGCAAATAATAAAAATTTGATTTTTCGCGGTAGAAGCGCTTCTCGGTTCGCGAACCGGGTCACAAACTGGTAGCGAAACGTGAATTCGCCATTTTGTGTTTCGATTTAATTAAATTACTAGGTATAAGGGGGTACGGGAGACGTATCCTGACCCCTTATGTTTTCTGAGGGTGGCTGAGGAGGCTCATATCGGTAAAATTCGGTAATATTCGGTATTTCAAAATCGGTAAATGTGATTTACCTACATCTGGCACTAGGTGTATTATTGTTTTACATAAAATGTTTTAAACCTTTGTTTGAAATCAAATGCATGCACACTTAGTGCCAGATGTAGGTGGTCGTTTCAGGCCATTTACCGACCGGTTACGGCCGTTTTCGACCGTTTCCGATCGTTAAATGGCAAATCGGTATGTAGGGGCTTAAATCCAAGGCCACGTGTAGGTAAATCTACATTTATAGAATCGGAAAAATTATTTGTTCGGTAAAATACCGAATCGGTAATTTTACCGATTCTGTTAATTTGTTATGTAGGGGGGAGTCTTCTGAGTCCCAAAGACCTTAACGAATCGGTATTTTAGCATGAAATCAAACTTCATGGTAAAATACTGATTCCGGTGTGCATGCACATGTGTGCTCGCACACCTATGTCATGTGAAAGGCAGACCTGCCCTTAGGGCTGGTTTGCTTGCCACATGGCACCTGTGCCTGTTTTGAGGGTGTCAGAGGGTGTCAAAGTGATACCCCTGCACCCTTGTGCATACTTTTTTTTTTTTTATAGCATTGTCGAATCTAGTTCTTACTGTTATTGATTTACTGTTTGGTAATAGTGGTTAATAACATTTTTTATTATATCACCACAGATTCAACTGCAGATTATTTGGGAATGAGACAATGCTGTCTAAGGATAGAATTCGAAAGGCTACAAAACGTCAAAGACAGCTTGACCCCGGGAGCCGGCCGCCTATGTCGGGTGCGATCTCAGGCTACACCAGGGCTATAAGACTTGGGGAGGGGGTCGGAGCCAAGCGTCTTCTCCGAGTCCGTGCCATGACACCGCCCCTCGGGGGCCTCCGTCAAGCGGTTTAGGGAGGTACCGTATCACATTGTTTTCAAATGCAGTCAGGTCCACAAACGGCCCCCACTTACTTTGAGAATAGTGAAGCTGCAGCAGGTGCAAATAAGCTTTAGACAGTGTTACAAGCGCTGCTCAGAACTCTGAACTATGGCACCCAACATCCAGGACTTATGCCATTTGTGCAAGGCAGTGACATTGAAGCAACTCAGGGACCAAAACCATGAACGAACACTCAATTTTACTATTGATGCTTGACTGAGGCAAAGGAGATCAGTGTGCATGAGTCTCATGCTCGATCGATTGAGCTAGCCGGATCGGGCAACTAAAAGTATAAAATAGTTATGTAAATAGTTATTTAATAAAATGTTTTACCTTGTTACTTTGCTGGTGTGTTGTATATATTTATAATATTTGCATAGGGTTTGTCGTTATTTTGGGTGGGGTGGGTGGCGGAGCCGAGCTGTCTTGCAGCCATCATCGTGTGGAGCTCAGTTCATCTCACTAGTTTCGTATTTCTTATGAGGGGTTGTTTTTAATGTTTCTATTTTAGCTAGGTCAAAAAGAGATCCATTAGTGGCCTACTAATTTTGCTCGATTCCTTTTGTTTTTTAAAACGATTTTTCACTATCTGCAAAGACTAAACAGAGTATTGTGACTCTGTGCTTGTTTGTAAATAGAGAATGAACCAAAGAGAACCAATTCTAAAACAGTAAATGCTTGGATAACAATCAATCAAATGAAGAGAGAAGCAGACACGACGGATTAGAACGGAGGCAAAGGCCTGCGTTAACTACCCTTCACTATCTGCAAAGAGAGAGTACTGCTAAGAGAAAAGAGGGGGGGGGGGGCAGCGTTCAAAGTACATCAGCGTGCATAAATACGAAAATGTTTGTACCTATCACGTACTTCACATTTGACAGCTTTTGATATTTGCTATTAAAAAAACCATTGAAATTCACTGAAAAAACCATAGGTTTTAGGCCATATATAGTTAGGGGTTAGCATTTACAAAACCTTAATTTACTCGCACAAAACCATAGAAATTCGCATATATAGTTAGATGCAATAACTATATATCGCGCACCCGCAATCCACTGCTGATGATGTCACATATCACATCATTAATGACATGGTCAGTGACATCACTGATGACATCACTGACAACATCACTGATGACATCAATCATGTGATAATACGATCAACCTCTTCAGACTCTAATATAACCTTAGATACACTCAGAGTAAACAGACACTCACAGACTGTCACTCATCCATGGAGTTACTCACACACCTAGTCAGTCATGCACTGAATCAATCACACCTCCATTTCATCAACTATACAGTTATACACACCTTACTTATTCAAACATATTCTAACACATATTTACTCTCTTATACAATCCCTGATACAAGTTCTCAATGATCCATTCAGCCACTCACACATTCACTGGCTCTTATACACAGTAATTTATATATGTGAACTCTCACATGTACTGTGTTTTACATATTTACTTACTTTGACATGTAGCACTGAGATATCCATTCACTCACCAATACACTCGTACACAGTCAACCACCCATACAACTGTTTCAACATGCAGTTTTGAACCCATAGATCGAGTGAATCAACTGTTCACACATGTATACACAGAGTCACACACCTCCCAGCCACCCCCACACACACACTTACTCTCCCATAGAAATACTTAGGCAACCAATCAATAACCCATATAGTTACTCATATTGCTACTGATTAACACATGCAGCACTTCATAGAACAACAGATATAATGATGCACAAATTAAGACAGTTTAGTCACTAACCCATGCACTCAGTGAGACACATTTAATCACTCTTTCATACAGTCAGTCATGCACCTACTAAATCCTTCATCCAGACACTTATACATCCACTCATTCTTCAATATGTAAGACATATTTTGACTTTTCAGAAACATACAGTCACTGGATGTTGTCATTTGAGATGTCATCAGTGATGTCATCAGTGATGTCATTTGAGATGTCATCAGTGATGTCATCAGTGATGTCACTGACCATGTCATTAATGATGTAATATGTGACATCATCAGCAGTGGATTGCGGGTGCGCGATATATAGTTATTGCATCTAACTATATATGCGAATTTCTATGGTTTTGTGCGAGTAAATTAAGGTTTTGTAAATGCTAACCCCTAACTATATATGGCCTAAAACCTATGGTTTTTTCAGTGAATATATATATATATATATATTAGAAAGCAATGCGCCAAGCGCTTCGGGAGGGCTACCCACGGCGCTTCAGTGCCATCCAGCTTTCTTGTGCCCCAATCACTCTCACAGCCTCCCTCCAGCATGAAATCCGAAGTCCGACGCGTTTCGGGGCCGACACGCCCCTTCTTCATGGACGTAAGACACAGTGCACAGGACAAACACCATTGCGCTTCAAATGCAATTTATTTAAAGCGGGGCCGCCCTAAGTGGGCGTGGCTCAACTGTTGCTGTGCTCCCAGGCATCCTGGGAGCTGTAGTCAATGATGGTGAGTGTAACAATAACACTTGAGTAGTTTGTGCATAAGTGTTCGATTGGTCATCTTGGTCATCTTGCCTTTTGGGTTAAAGGTGGGGGGTAGGCTCTGGGATGATACAATTTCATCACGAAGTGTCGCGCTGTCAGGGCAAAGATGAGTATCTTCGCTCCAGTCCTCGTCGTGTTGTTAGCTCCAGGCGTGTGACAAGGCGGAGCCCCTCCCACGATCCAGGCAGACCGGAGTAATGTTAGAAAGCAATGCGCCAAGCGCTTCGGGAGGGCTACCCACGGCGCTTCAGTGCCATCCAGCTTTCTTGTGCCCCAATCACTCTCACAGCCTCCCTCCAGCATGAAATCCGAAGTCCGACGCGTTTCAGGGCCGACACGCCCCTTCTTCATGGACGTAAGACACAGTGCACAGGACAAACACCATTGCGCTTCAAATGCAATATATATATATATATGTATATATATATATATATATATATATATATATATATATATATATATATATATATATATATATATATATATATATATGAGTTCCATCACCATCAGCAGCCGCCGACAAAGTGAAGAGGCCAACACGGGAGAACAGGTGGGGACAGCTTTATTCCTCCATGGCAGGTAAGAGAACATGAAACACCTGCTATCATAGCGAATGCATTTCGGCTTCAATTCTAGCCTTCATCAGCGCCGCAGGTGTTGTAAGTCAAACAGGAAGCGGCAAATGTAACTGACCCAATGTCACGCCCCTCCTCTTGTGACTTGCTTTGCTCCACCCCTTCAGCCCACGGGCACACGCAAATGTCTAATGGCGAGTCTGTGTGATGACTCGCATTCCCAGAGTGCATCATGCTTCATCTCTTGGGAAACGTTGCGTGGGGATGACAAAGCGTGATTAAAGTGCAATTGTTTCTTATTCCGCTGTGGAAGAGCGCGCCGTCACCTCCAGTCTCCCTCCGTCCCAACCTGCTTGCTCCTGGTAACAGTGGGCGGGGACCAGGCAGACATGCACGCCCAGCCCAATGTAGGGCCGAATGACCCCAACACCGCCGTAAATGTCCCAGACAGGCAGGTGGACTCCGACAAATCCCGGTACCCCGGGCCACACCAAAACGCCACCGAAACAGCAACCAGCAAGGTCAGAGTCAGCTTGACGAGACGGGGACCCCTTGGCGCGGTACTGGAATCCGCGCTGTAACATGAGTTCCATCACCATCAGCAGCCGCCGACAAAGTGAAGAGTCCAACACGGGAGAACAGGTGGGGACAGCTTTATTCCTCCATGGCAGGTAAGAGAACATGAAACACCTGCTATCATAGCGAATGCATTTCGGCTTCCATTCTAGCCTTCATCAGCGCCGCAGGTGTTGTAAGTCAAACAGGAAGCGGCAAATGTAACTGACCCAATGTCACGCCCCTCCTCTTGTGACTTGCTTTGCTCCACCCCTTCAGCCCACGGGCACACGCAAATGTATATTTATTTGTTAAGCGACTGATAAGAATATTTATATATTTTAAACCACAAGTAGAATATATATTTGTACACATAAATGCACATATCTAAATATATACATATAATCAAATTGTACATGCTTACTGTTGTAAAGTGTTTCCTAATCTCCTTATCTGTCATCTGTCTTCTCATGCTTTCCAGCTTCTCTGTATTTAGAATGCTATGTATGTCATAGAATGCTGGCTATGAGATGGGCCTTCACTTGGTGATGGAAGGCTGAGTGTCCAGGAGGACTTACTTGACCATTTAACTACCATCTTGGTTCACCTATACCATCTGGGCCTTCAACTACAATAAATACTAACTTGGAACTACACCTTGACTCCATAAAGATTATTACATCATTTCACTTACATACACAAGCATATGCTGTTATTTTGTGTTTTGAGTATTGTGGTCATGTAGGAAAGAGCCAGCTCTTCTGAAGATGAGATAGTTATTTGTGGATCTTATGTTAGGGGTTAATGAATACCACAGTTTAGCTGCTTAAACAGAGAAAGATGAACCAGGTATGTTTTTTTCTTGTGTGCTGGGGTTTAGTCCGGTTCTAAATATTGCTTTGGGGTGATACAAATCAGCTTAAAGGTGGATCTTCTGCCCACTGGTAACAAATGTAGAACCTTCAATGCAGGGAAGATGTGTGCTCCTGGCTTTACATGTAGGAGTAGTCTGGTAGCTGAGGTATGAGTTCATTGTAGTATTTGCATAGTTGATAAAGATGATCCGTGGTAGAGACCATTGGCATAATTAAATTTACAGTGCAAGGGAGATAGTAGCTTGGATCTTGTGTGGAAATCCTAGGTGTGTGAAGATGTGTTGCAGAGTTTTTATAGTAATGAAGCTTATCTTGCTAACTTATCCACTTGAGCATTCATTTATAGCTTGTAGTCTATGGTAATTGCAAGGCATCTTACTTCCTTGAATACCTAAGGAGGTGGTCCCAGATCGCCAGGCCAAGCGCAGTGTTAGTCATCATTTTTGCCATTCCCATCATGTAAGTATTTCAGTTTGGTATGCATTCAGTTTGAGATTGATCCATGCCATCCACTGATGAACAGCTTGCTGGCAAGCTGGCAACTGAAGATTTTTGAGTTTCCAGTGTCTTTGGAGCTTTCCAGTTTAAAATGTATTTGAGCGTCATCTGTGTAATTATAGCATCTGAGCTGACCTTCATTGATCTTTGGCGGTAATGACTTTATGTAGATATTGAAAAGCATGGATGAGATGATAGAACCTTGACAGATACCTGCTTTTATGAAATTTGGGGTGGATGAGAAAGCGGAAGTATGGGTGACATTTGTCTTGTTTTGAAGGTAGGATGTGATCCAGTCAAGAGCAGTCCCCTCTATGCTGGCTTTGTAGAGTCTTTGGATTAGACTGTGTCAAATGTAGCTGAAAGGTCAAAGAGAAATACAGCAGAGACTCTGATCCTGTCTGCTGTGTTTTTAAGGTAATCCAAGATGGCAATGTGGACAGATTCTGTGCCTCTACCTGGACTGAATCCAGTTGGGAATTTGGAAAATATGGAGTTATCTTGAATGCATTGTGACATCTGGTTGAATGCTGCTCTTTCTGTCAATTTACCGAGGTAAGGTCCATTTGTGATCGGTCTGTAGCTGTTTGGGTCATGGGGGTCTTTGTTTATTTTCTTTAGTAATGAGTGTATGTATTCCTTTTGTAATCTGCTGGAAAGACTCCTGTTTAAGAATTATTGATGATTGTTCTGACTGGTGTGGCAGCAGAGGTAGTTAAAATAATCTTCTTGAATATTTGTGGTGGCCAAGGGTCTGAAGGGCAGTTGGCTGGCCTGCTTGTTTTGACAAGTTCCACGAATTCACTTTCTGAATTCATTCTCCGAATTCATTCAGTTGTTTGAAAGAATGCATAGGCTGGGTTAGCCTTCCCTTCGAGGGGATTGATGGAAATGATTTGGTGCTAGTGGTTTTCGTTTGTTTTGAATCAGAGTCCAACATGTCTGCTTTGGTTGTGTAATGATTTGCCAGTTTGTCAATAAATTTCTGAGAAAAGGGATGAGTTTCTTCTGTGCATTTAGTGCATTTAATTCACTGAGAATGTTATACAATTATTTATTTGCACACTTAGCACCCTTTTTTTAGTTTTTTTTTATTGTTGACTTGCATATTCTGTTAAATGTGTGTAGGTGAAGTTTGTCTGGATTGTTATTGGTTTTGACACAATTGTGTTGCAGCTTTGCAATCTTTTTTAGTTATGCATTTCATCCAAGGTGCTTGTTTTCTTTTGTCCTGTTTTTTGTTTTAAGAGGTATTAGGATATCAAATGCTTCCTGGAGCCACTCACAGAGTTTGTGAACTGAATTTATTGTGTCTAGACCTATGCTGGATTTTAGTTGTGTTTCTAAATATTCAAAATTGAGTTTGTTCCATGGTCAATATGTAGTTTCATGTAAGATGACCTTAGGTATGGTGAGTTATGGTGTTTTGTGTTGGAAAGCTAACAGATGGTAGTCTGAACATGTGATAGAAGAAATCCTTTGAATGGTACCTAGTTTTGGATTTGCAAAAATGGCTTCTAGGATGTGTGTGGGTTTTTGGATGATCTGCTGTAGGTTCAGTGTGTCTAGCCCAATGATGATAGTTCTCTTATGAAGCATATTAGTTTGTCAAGCCATATGTTTAGGTCCCCAAGAATTCATAGGTTGGAGTGGAGTGTCAACATGTTTTCATCCATGTAGAATCGTGTCTGGCAATGTTGCATTGCTAGACAGTGGTCTGTAAAGAAGGAGGAGGTTGCAGAAGGTAGTTGCTGTAGGGTTGCATCTGTGATGAGGGCCTCACAACCTTGTACGGAAATGTTGTCAGCTTTGGTAAGATGTATTGTTTCCTTGAAGATAACCACTAGTTCACCTGTTTTACATATGCGATTTTGCCTGCAGGAACAGCTTCATGCTGTACTGGAGCCATGTCAGCTCCTAACCATGTTTCAGGTATGAAGAGTTAGTCAGGTTGTTTGTCAGTGAGTATATCATAGATCTGGTGTTTGTTTATAGACAGTGATTAAGCAAGTATTACTAGGCAGCCTAGAAACTGTGTTTTGGTGGTGCTGTGATTTAGTTTTCTAGAAGAGTGAGTAGTATTCTTTGAACATGTAGCAGGTGTTTTATTAATGTTGGTATTAACTGTATCAGAATAGCAATAGTGTTGTTTGTCTTTATTGTATTCCTTGTCCAGCAGGCTTAGAAGGCATTTTGTTCTGTCTGTATGTGCAAGTGGTGGAGATGGTGGTTGAGAGTGAGCTGGTGGGCTGTGTTATTTTTATAGAGTAGTCTTATTGTATAATAGACAAGGATATGCAAAGTTGTGAAGAGTGGTATATTGTTACTTATGTTTAGGATGGAAGGTGTATGGGTTAGAGATGGTGGTTGAGCATATGGGTCATTTTCTAAGGCTTAAATGAGTGTTGTTGTGTTGGGGTGTTTGTGGTAAGTGTTGGTAAAGATAAAAAAATTGTGTGTAAAGTTAGGTTTGTATTATTTGTGAAGTCCTGAGGTTGAAAGTGGGTGGTTGTTTTTATTTTCTGATGGAGTGTAGTATAAAATTGTGTGTGTGAAATTTTGATGTCAATATTATGGAAGGTAAGATCGCTGAGTGGTTATCATCGGCCAGCGACCCTCATGCTCCACCCGTTAAATTCTCCTGCGCCCGCACGCGGATCCCATAAATGGTTAACCTCTGACCTCAAAAACTTGAGCTGCGTCAAAAAGAGGAAATGGAGTTCAAAATACTCCACTAAAGACAAGGAGGAATTTTCTATAGCTCGCAGGGAATATAAAAAAAAACATTCCGAATACTAAAGCAGCATACTTTTCTACCAAAATACTAAACTTTCATAACAAATCCAAAGACATTTTTAAGATAGTAAATGATTTATGTAATGATGAGAGAACCTCATCCACTCAGTCCCCTACTCAAGAGCTCTTCAACTCTGAACAATTTATTTATGGATACAATCTCTCTCATCAAAGACAGCCTTCCCAATTCTTCCAGTTGTGAACCACTGGATGATACTTTCAACAACCACTCCACTTTAGACGCCCTTCAACCTATTTGCTTAAAATACTTTTGGAGCTCATGACCCATGTTAATTCCAGGTCTCCTAATGACAGTTGTCCACCACATGTTTTAAAAGACATATTTTCTGCCCTGCCTCAGAGCGTACTCCCTTTTCCTAACGAATCTCTCGCTCAAGGCAAGGTTCCCAGCGCCTTTAAGAACACAATGGTCGTTACCCTTATAAATATACCAGGGGCGGACCCCACAAATCCCTCTAATTATTGCCTTACTTCCATTCTTCCCTTTCTGGCCAAAATACTGGAGGCCCATGTGTCGAGATGTCTCTCGAATTTCATCGAACATTCTGACTACTTAGAACCCAGCCACGCCGGCTTTCATCCGGCGCATTCAACGGAGGCTGTGATCCTCGCAGTCCTGGATACTCTCAGAGCAAACGCTGACAGGGGTGACCACCAGGCTTTGGTGCTCCTGGATTTGTCGGCCGCGTTCGACATGGTTGACCATAACATCTTGTTGAACCGTGTCAAGCAGGCTGGCTTGAGGGGACCCGCACTCAGATGGATAGAATCTTTCCTTGCCGACCGGACTCAATCAGTCAGGCTCTGAACTTTCATTGCTCCTAAACTTACTTCCACCTGTGGGGTTCCTCAGGGATCATCTCTATCACCGCTATTGTTTAATTTATATCTCAGACCCCTGATTCATTCTTTAAAAAACAGGAAGATCACCATTTTCAAATACGCAGATGATCTTCAGCTAATAATCCCACTGGGTTCTCAAGACTCTGCGGCTGAGTTCTAGGCAACCATGTCTCACATCCAGCGTTGAATGGACCTGAACCACCTGAAACTCAACCCAGGCAAGATGGAATTAGTGCTGCCTGGGAAGAGTGAGATCAGATGGGGCCCCAAATTTATTAAAAACATAATCACCAAATACGAACCCCCGCGCAACCTCCGCTCAGCCCACCTCCATCTGGTAGCAATCCCCTCATTCAAACGGAAACGGCAAGGAGGATGCTGCTTCTCCTATCTAGCCCCCAGTTTCTGGAACTCTCTTTCAAAGACCCTCAGGAGTTGTGACAATCTCCTTGTCTTCAGGAAAGCCCTAAAAACTTGGTTGTTTGAGCAAGCTTATGCATAGGAACTTTTGGCAACTTCCCTCAGACTTAGCGCCATGAAACCTACGGGTGTCTGTGCACTCTATAAGTTGATATTAATATAACATAACATAACATGTGCTGGTGCATGTGTTATGTTTAGTTTTTGTTGACTGGTGAGATGAGATTTTCATGTAGGGAGTTTGTGTGAAGGATTTGGATGTAAAGTAGTGTTGGTGAGCGGAAGGTGAATGGTAAATGAGGTGGTGATGTGTATTGGAAGAGATTGTATGTGATGGTTGAGAGGAGTTGAATAGGGGTTATGTGTGTTTGTATGAGATTTAGTAGCAAATATTTGAACTTTGTACACTTTTTGTGTTCCAGAGTATGAACCCCTAAAGGGTCATGCAAATGTAGTGTTCGCCACTGAAATTAACCTCACATAGTTTTTCCTATTGTATATATTGTCTCCTCCTTAATTGTTCATTCTATAGAGTCTTTGCCTTTATATTGCCATTATGCTCATTTAAAATCACAGGTTCCATTTAGTGATTTAATTTTTTAATGAAAATGCAATTGCACAGTCTACCTAAAGTAGCTTTAGGAATCATACTCTGAATAAAAGTATGTATGGTTCAGATATCTTTCACAACATTGAAGAGTTTTACAATTCCACTAAAAAACATCTTTGGTTTATTAACCCATCTATCTATATGTCCATCATACAGCAGTGCTAGAGGCACTCCAATGATTTGAAACCACGTGATGACTTTTGACTACCATGATTGTAATTGACTTTTTGTGTTTAATTTTACCCTAGCCTAAATGTATGGCATTTTTCCCTGCATGTGCATGTTTCACTTGAAGATTTCCTTCGTATCTCTTTATAGTTTTAGGAGAGTGGCAGCTGTCACAGATTAAAACAGCCGTGCCAGGAACAGAACATGTGGGATGTGCATTTGAAAGCATGAGAGACAGAGAGAGAAGTGTAATGTACTTCTTGGTCTCGAAGTGCAGTGTTATGAGCAGTGGTGCTCAAATGTGCATTATGTTGTATATTGGGAGATGAAGTGAATGATGCTAACAGGAGTGGTGCACAATTGTGCATTGTGTTGTACATTGGACTTATTAAGAAGTTCTTACTATTGGCTTTGACATGCCCTCATGTCATCTTGAATTCTGACTCTGGCTAGCTTGAGCTTTTTGCACGCACAGGCAGGCCCCCAGATTAATCAAGTTGTTTAGGTTATTCACGCTCAAGATTGCTTTGTTTTTGAAAGATTGTTGAATGTACTGCCGGAGACTTTCGTAAGCTTTGTTAAGATAAAGGCTGGAACACATTAGAATGCAGAAGGAACCTGAGAACCCCTTTCCCTTTGAAATGCTTGCATGGAAAGTGGCCAATCTCAGTAAGTTTCCTTGGCGCAGAGGGAAACCTCTCAGAACCTTCTAGCGTGTTTTGAGATTATGAAGCTGAGGTTTGTTGATTTAGAAACCAAGATCTGGTTGCTCAGTCTCCTGACGCTGGCTGTGAATCCCCAGTCAGGATGTGGCCAGGATGAAGTTTGCACCAGGTGTGGTGTTTTGTTTTTGATTGTTGCCATTGTGATGCATGACTGTCATGCACCTTCAGTTTCCAGTGGATATACCAGCCATTGTTAAGCACGACTATCTGTGTGTACCTTCAGTTTCCTGTGGCTATGATCATCTGAGGTGTTTTCTTTTAGTATTGACTTTGTGATGTGTGAGTGTATGCATGCACATCTGTTAATCATCTTATGTAGTTAGTTATATATGTTTTTGATTTCTCGCAGGACGCCCATTATTATCTGCATGTGTTCAATTTATTATATTATTATCCATGCATTTAACAGTTGCATTTGCCTAGTGTGTCAGAATTGACCTCCCACCATTTAGAGATCTCGTTACGCTGTAACTTTTCAAATTTGCGTTTCAGCACTTGCACATCATTTTCCGTTTCTTTCACTATAGAATCCACTCCACATTTTGGATCTTCCACTGCCAGACTCCGCTCACTGAATACAGAGTCGACTGTCTCCTCACGCTGTTTCATTAAGGTATCAATTTCAATGTATTCTCAATCACAGCAGTGACTGCTTTTCACATAAATTCTTAGCTTAACACAACCATAGGCTTGCTTAGCAAACTTCACCGGGCTGTACTTTCCCGGACTCCTCTCCCCGCTGACACTAAATCACAGACCGTTACCTTCAGTGACGGGTTACTTTGGCGTTCGGGTTCGTCACTCGGCACACAGTTTTTAATCTTCAAGTTTGCGCGGGGGGGCTTCCTCGTAATTTTGCAAAAACACAATCAAATTTTTGCCTGAATTTCAAAGAAGCACCAAATCGAGGTCGCGTTCAATCACACACTTATACAGTCAGTCAGGCACCTACTAAATAATCCATTCAGGCACTTGCAAATCCACTCATTCTTCAATTCACCTTGGGATTGATACATTTGAAAGATATTTAAACTTTACAGAAACACACATTCACTGGATGATGTCATCAGTGATGTCATCTGTGATGTCATTTGAGATGCCATCAGTGATGTCACTGACCATGTCATGACTGATGTAATATGTGACGTCATCAGCAGTGCATTGCGGGCGCACAGGTTAGTGTTAGCTCAACTAACTATAACTGGCAAATGTTTCTGGTTTTATATAAGTCAAATGTCCAACTAACTATAATGTCCCTTTAACCTATGTTTTTTTCAGTGAATTTCTAAGGTTTTTTTAAATGCTAATTCCTAATTATAACCTCTGTAAAACCTATGGTTTTTTCAGTGAATTTCAGAGGTTTTTTAAATGTTAATTTCATATTTTAATATTTATAAAACCTATATTTTTTCAAATAGTTTTTAATATTTTGCAACTCTATCATCCTTTTTTAAACTGTACCAATTATGTAATCTTTTATATCTTCCCCACAATATATGTATATATATATCTTTTTTTTTAGAAACTACAGTCCCGTACCGGTAGTCTACCAAGCTCGATCAGTACGCGAATCCTTTCCACCACATTTAAATGATGTGCATTTTGTATCCAACAGGTTTGTGGCACTGCGTCCTGTGTAACAACATATACATATGAGTTGGCGCCAGCTGCTACTTTGGTATGCGACGGGTACACACTACCAAGCCGCGCGTTATGTCATGTACGTATGGGGTCGCGCCCGCTGCGTGTTGCGTATGCGACGAGTGCACTCTGCCACGCCCTGTGCTACATCATAGACGTACAGTGTCGCGCCACATACGCCATTCCCTCATTTTTTTTGTCTCAAAACTATATCTAAATAACTTTAAAGTGTAAATGACAACAAGCGATAATCAAAAATATTTTAAACATTTACATATTTCTAACTGTAATAAAATTATATTATAGTAAATATATTTTCTCAAAATCACGTCAGGTGATGTCTCCTTGCACACTGGGTGCATGATTTCCATGTAACCATAAAAAAAGGATTTCATTAGTTCATAACATTTCCCATTGTAACAGTTTGAAAACGCCACCCATTTTTGTCAATCACTGTACTGTATTTGATGAGACACACCTCTTCTGCTTAGAGAGCTTTTTTCCAAACGTTTTGCTATGTACACATATCTTACACTACACACAACATGCAACCATCATCTTCATCAATATTCATACTTTGTAAAGTAGCCTTCCACCTGTAATAGCCATACACCTAAAAGTTACATAACCAAAGTTTTCTCCACTGCCAGAGCTAACATGGTTGCATACGCTGTCCACAGCACAATGTAATGTGGTACGGCCCAGGGGCAGTATCATGCATAGATAATGAACACAATGACACATATAGATAGTGGAAGTGGCTACAGGCACGTGCACTTGACACCTTTTTATTACCAGGGTCACATATCCAGTGAGGTCTGTGCTAGATGCGTGTGGGGTGAGTGTAAAGCAGCCCTCAGGGAATGGTTGCTGCTAGCATCAATTACAACAGTAATCATTGGATCACAAACAGAGATTCAATAATAAAAAAAATCGATAATTTGTGCTGCAGTAAGGTAGGGAGAGTAGATGTGAAATATTATAGAAAAAATTCTATCGTAAAAGAACCACAACTTGTGGTATACTGAGGCACAATCAATAGATCTAAAAAAAACACAAAATGATTATAACATAAACGCTCCATCAGTTTTAGTGCACTCACATAGCCACATCAAAAGCATTCAGCATGTGCACAGACAGCAATGATGTGTGCTGCGGGCGGGCCATACTAGGAGCAATATCTGTTGCCATCAACACTGCATCATCTGCAATAGCGACTCCATCTGAATTGTGAACACTGCTGTATGCAGTGTTGGCCAGACAGAGCGGCCAGCAAAGGTCCACAGCCACGTGGCATTGACTTGAGCTCCACAGTTTGCAATACGCGAAGCAACAAAAAAGCATATGCAGAGCCTGCACTGATGGGTATGAGTGGTGCAGACAGAGTGCACTGGAGCAATGTCTTTTCCTACAGATTGCGTCATCTAAAATACCGACTCACTCTCAAATGTGAACACTGCTGTCTGCAGTGTTGGCCAGAGAGAGCATTCAGCAAGGGCCCACAGCCACTTGGCATTGCCTTGAGCTCCACAGTTTTCAATCCGCGAAGCCACAAAGACCGTGTGCGGAGCCTGCAATGATGCGTATGAGTGGTGCAGACAGAGCGCACTAGAGCAATGTCTTTTCCTACAGTACTGCGTCATATGCAATAGCGACTCGAAATTATTTGTGAACACTACTGTCTGCAGTGTTAATTGAAGGCAGTACTCACACACACACAACCATGAATACATTTCCTCACTGCCTCTTCACAAAATACACCAACATAAATTACAGAAAACTCTGCAATAAATAAATCAAAACCAAATCGAATTGCTATTTTATCTGTTCACAGTCTACACTATTCACTGTTACTTTTGACTTATAAGATGAATTTGGTCCTTTACTAAACCTATAACTCATCTAAAAAAAGTTCTTCAAGTACACTAAAACAATATTGTGTATATTTCAATCTATCTCCCCTATTCTGGCGGCCATTTTAGAGTGGTCTCGCTCTCTCTGTGGCGGCCATCATGAACTAGTCCTTCCCAATATATGTCCATACCTATGAACTGGCCTCTCTAGACTAATCTCAACTACTGAGTGTCTGCCACTTATTGCAGTATTATACTTATACTTGTATTCAATGCACCGAGTGCTACCTCATATATTTCTCGCTGCTCACTTTTGTCATTTTTTTTTGGACTAATGCTGCCTTTTGTTTGCACCAGTATTTTGGTCCGTTATATATTTAATATTATACTTTTATGTGTATACTGTACAGTATTATAAGCTGCACCCATCGCACTTTCTTATTCATGTATTGCATTGATCGCTACCTCACATATTTATATACATTAGTATAAGCTACACCCATCTCAATTCTTAGTCCTGTACTGCACTGATCGCTACCTCACATATCTATATACACTTTGTGTAAGCTGCGCCCATCTCTTTCTATCCTGTAAGCTGCACCCATTTCACTTTTTATTCATGAATTACACCAACAGCTACCTCTTATATTTTGGTTATGCTGGCTGAACACTAGTGCCACTTTGTACTTTGTAACCTCATATATTTTGATTGCTCACTAATGCCACTAATGTCACTTTTGATTCTGACTGCCACCTCATATACTCAGTCTACTCACCATTGTCACTATCGCTACATGTAATTTGTTGTTTGCACTTGTTTTTGCTCCTGTTATCATTATTGTACACCCTCCTACGCCTACCTCTACCCAACATGGATCTCATCGGCAAACACACATATAAAATCATCTACCCACCATTACCCAACAAAAAAGCCGCTAAGCGCTTTAAACATAACTTCCTTAGGACCCACCCTGACACCCCCTTTGTCGACACCTATTTCTCATCGATGAATGGATCCATGAATATTGACATCATCTTCCACACCACACGAAGAGTCCAATGGAGAAAAGTGTTCTACACCTTACTCACCGTCTCCTCTACCAGGAAATCCGCTCATGGCTCAACACTCTCCATCACACCATCTCAACTCTTCCCAGGCAGAATCACCATCACTATCTACAATAACAGGATTGTCCTAATTCAATCCACAGACAGGAACCTGGAACTACTAGACAACATGTTCCCCACCTTCAAACAGCACCTCTCCAATCCACAGACCCCCACTCACAGCATCCCCAGTCCTCTCATCCCTAATCGCACAGCCTCCAATCACAACCCAGCTAACATAGTTCAGCCCCAAAACGACACGCACCTCTCTGCCACCCCAGCACCTTAATTACCCACTCACCTTCTGTAGCTACCCCACACTCCTTAATCACAGACATAGATCTCTCCCCCTCTACCCCCTGCACCTTAATCACCCGCCAACCTATTGTAGCTTCCCCACACCCCTCACTCACAGACATAGACCTCTCCCCCATATACACCAGCCGCACCCCATCACAGCTGAGGAACATCTCACAGCTCTCCCCTCCCCAATCCGCGGTAATCAGTCACCCTCCTGATCATACTTCCCATTGCATACCACCCATTCATATCCCCCAAATTCCCCCATGCACTAGCAAAGATCACCCCCCTTTGCGCACTCCCATTATCCCCACCCTCCTAACCCCCTACCACACAACCTCCGCGAACGTCGCAGACGCTGCTGTAATCGATCACCCATCCGATCTCACTTCCCCACACCCCTCATGCATTGGCGATTATCATCCCCTTTCACACATCACCAATACCCCCACCCTCCTTATTCCCCACCCCACCCCTCACACAAGTCGCGCAGAACCCACCTCCACCACCTTGAGCATACCTCCCGCGTCCCGCGACATGACCAACCCTCACCCTCTCTCCCCCCCCACTCTCACACCCCACTACCCCACACCATCGGCCAGACTCACGGAACACCCCTCCTCCCTCAACATAACCCCCTATCCTTTATCCCCTCCCACTCTTAGCCCTCACTCCCCTATTGTCACTCCTTCCCTCTCCAGTCTACGTTCTTCCCTCAACTCACCCACACCGCCTACCACAAGCGCCATCACTCACGCTATCAACCGCCCCCTGTCCTCATCCCCGACCCCGGTTCACAAACTCTCTCATCCTTCGAACGCTAACCCACCTACTCGGACCGCAGAGCCCTGCTCCACCGCGCGCACATCCCGTCACATTCAATCCAGTTCCCACCCCATTACCCGACTCAAACACTCACCCACTGCTCTCACTTCCAATTCCATCCCCAATCCAACACTGGACATGATCATCTCCACCCTCCTACAAGTCAAGGAAGAGCTCCACAACATCAAATAACTTCTTCTCACACACCCCAGGCACCCACTACCCTACACTTCCCCGCCCAACAAGGACTCCACTCGCCCCTCAAACCGTCCCACCCTGCTCTCCCCGCGCTGGCCCTCTATCCCTGATCGCAAGGCCACCGGCCGTCCCCGTCGCACCCTAAACACCCTTTCGGGCCGAGACTTACACAATCTACTCTGCTCCTATGGCCCAGGTCCCACAAAACGCTCCCCCACAACACACCTCCCCATACCCACGATTCTCACAAATCCCCTCAGGCCACCCACACTGAGCGACAGAAGTTCTGTCCCTGGTAATCTCAAAAATATCCCCCTCTCCTTAGAACATTCTTCCACCCTCCTCACCCCTAGACTAAAGTGTATCCTACTCAACTGCAGATCGACCCGAAGACACTCCTCTGGCATCGCGGAGCTCATCTTATCAAGGGGCATTGATCTAGCCATTCTGACTGAAACATGGTACACTGAAACATCCACACCTATAATGGACATACTAGTCCCCCCCAACTATCGCATTATTAGACTCGACAGGAATGGCAAGACGGGCGGGGGAATCGCATGCATCTACAGGAGCAACCTAGCTGTCACTGAAGGCCCCTCCCCCTCCCTCTCCGCCTGCGAACTCATCTGCCTTGAGATTACTAGTGAGGGCAAACCTGTGTGCTCCCTTCATGTTATTTACCACCCACCCGGTGACAACTTCATCTTCTCCCAACAACTAATGGACACGATATCCACCAACGCCGGTCGACAGCTCAATCAAATTTACCTGGGCGACTTCAACCTCCACTGGAATGACCAGAAAGACACTGTGGTGAAGAGCCTTAAGACTTTCCTCGACGCGCTTGACCTCACCCAAATATGCAACGGTCCGACACATGAAAAAGGCTCTATCATTGACCTTATCATCGCCAAAGAAGACTCTACCCAACTAGTCGCAATCGAACCATGTGACTGGTCAGACCACCACATCATCACCTTCTTCATCAACGAAAAAGTCAAACTTAACCCGGCGCAACCTGCCAAAACCAAGATTTGGAAGAGGGACCTGAAGAACCTTAACCCAAAGACCTTGCCTGCCCACACAGGCAGTCTCCTTCTTCCCCCGACGGACGTCTCTGATGTGCATTCATTGACCAACCTCTACCTAGACTCCATGTCTACAATAATCAATGAAGCTGCACCCTTGCAATTGAAGAGAGTCTCCACCAAGAACTCGAACCCATGGTACGATGGCAGACTCAATGAAGACAGACGTGTGATGCGCTTAGCTGAGCGCGCGTGGAGATCGGACCCCTCAGCACTGAACCTTAGAATGCTTAAGAGTAAGAGAAACGCTTACTTCAGAAAAATCAAACGCTCAAAATCAATATTCTTTAGCCAACAGCTGGATCAAGCTAAAAACCGACCAAAAAAACTGTTCGAGTTAGTCAAAACCCAAACCAAAACGCAACCTCCACAACCCAACAACTTAACAAAGGCTATCCCAAGTTGCGAAGACTTCTCTGCTTTCTTCAAGCAAAAGAACAACACTATAAGAAGCGATCTCATCAAGGATGTAAGTCGATTCTCCGGCTCCATACGCATAACTAACACTCAACCTAAAAACAACGCTTCATGGACGTCCTTCGACACCTATTCCGAAGAATCAATCCACAAGCTGCTGGTCACCTGGAAACCCGCCAATCATCACTCAGATCCCCTACCTGCCAATGCTGTTAAAGTCCTCACCCCCCTGTTCCTCCCACTCTGGACTAAAATCATCAACTGTTCCCTGCAACAAGGGCTCATCCAGGATTCCCTCAAGATTGGGCAAGTCACGCCTATACTCAAGAAACCCACAGCTGACCCGGCCGACCTACACAACTATCGTCCTATCACCAATATCACCACTCTAGCAAAACTGTTAGAAAAATGCGTACAACTCCAACTGACAAAACACATTGAGCAGTTTGACCTCCTCAACTCTCACAAATCCGGATTCAGAGCAAAGCATAGCACGGAAACGGCCATGACACACATAATAGATGATGCCCTCCAAATCCTTGATCACAATGAGTCTTGCCTCCTCATCCTTCTTGACCTCTCTTCAGCATTTGATACGGTCAAACACGAGAATCTACTGGAGCTCCTAAATACCAGAATGAGCATATCTGGGACGGTTCTCAAATGGTTCACGTCCTTTCTGCACAACCGTTCTCAGAGGTTCAAGATCAACAACGCGCTGTCCTCGCCTGTGCCAGTAACACTGGGCATTCCGCAAGGTTCCTCCCTATCCCCCACATTGTTCAACCTCATCATGGAACCACTCACCACATTGCTTCAATCCTCTAAGGTACAGTTCCATATGTACGCCAATGACACTCAGCTCTACCTCAAGCTTCAATCCCCTGAAGACATCAAACTGTTGAATGCCACACTAAGAAACACCCAAGCTTGGCTGGCCGACAATCACCTCAAACGAAATGCTCTGAAAACTGAGTTCCTTCTGATCTCTCCTCCTGCGCAAAAGGCCATCTCCCAAACCTGGCTCAATCATTTAACTGCACTCAATGTCCAACCCACCATCGTGGACTCAGCGAAATCCCTTGGCATCACACTGGACTGCAATCTCGACATGCAGCAGCATATTAGCATAGCAACTAAAGGAGCCAACTTCCAAATCAACACGCTGAGAAAACTCAAACCCTTCCTTCCACCCAAGGACTTCCAAACTGTGGTACAAGCCTTAGTCATTCCTCGCATAGACTACGGAATTGTGGCTCTCAGCGGGCTCCCCCTGACAACAACGGCTCCCCTAAGAGCCTCCCTGAACGCGGCCGCGAGACTCATCACCGGCTCAAGTAAACACTCGCATATATCCCCTGACTTAAAAGCCCTGAACTGGCTGCCTATTGAAGCCAGAATTCAGTTGAAAATTGCCTGTATGACACACTCTGCCGTACACCACAAGGCACCCAACTACCTCTCTCATAAGCTGACCATATCAGGAGGCTCAAGATCCAACAGAAGCACAAACACTCTCCTCCTGAAACCACGGAGATTCCGGAAGGAAAAAAAATACAAACGCTCCTTTTCTGGAATGGCACCTAGGATCTGGAATGCACTCCCGCCAGAAACCAGGCTTATCCCGTCCACCATACTCTTCAAGAAAGAGGTGAAGGCCATCCTTATGGCTAAATACACCTGAACACTATTGATACTGGATCAATGACAGAATTTGGCTCCCTCATTAACGGCTGTCTGAATACTTACCTTTGTACACTATGACTTGAGTGCCTCAATAACCTGCAATGCACCCACTACTGACTACTGCTCTGCCTTCAACATTGTGTTTATTCACCCTCTGGGGTGCTATAATCTTATCCGTTTAGACATTGTACTGTTTCCATATTATTGTTTCTTGATTGTTATTACTCTGTATACTCGTGTATGATTGATACCCTACCTTTTGCAACTCACGGTCTACGGAATCTCTTATTGATTTAGGAGGCTTGTTTATCCTACCTACTGTTTCTGTGAAGCGCTCTGATATCTGCAAAGATCTTGTTCGCGCTATAGAAAAACTTTAAATAAATAAATAAATAGACGTTGTAGTTACTTGACTACTGGATTCTGTAATTAAACAATCACCACTCAATCTGAATTGTGAACCCTGCTAACCGCCGTGTAGGCAGAGGCGGTCGTCATTAACGCCTCAAAGCCACGTACCGTTGGATTCAAAAGCACAGAGTTGGTTGCACCTGTCCAGAGGGGGTACACAGAAATCAACACAGACTTTAAGTTACGTCATCCTCAATCATAGAACCAAGACCCCGTTTCCCTGTTCGGACCTGCTGTACCGCGATGTACTGCACTGACTGGTGTCAACCAGGCACAATTTTCATGTGCAGAAGTTAACTACGCAACGATTCAGAAGGGGGGTGGTGAAGAACAGAGTGTCTGAATTAAGCAGACCACTCTTACCCAGTCCAAAGATCAGGGCTTGATCCATCACCGTTATTTAGCTCACTGCACCATCCCAGCTCAGAACCTGGCTATATGCAAATTAGTCTGTCCCTGGCCCAGTGCATCATGGTAACAGGGCAGACCAAACTGGGAGTACCTTCATCTCCACTCTCAGATGCAGTCTCTACATCGTCATTGTGGGATCTAGACTCTGTTCCACTGTTGGGACCTAGAGTTGGTTGCACCTGGTCGAAGGGAATACCTTCATCTCCACTCTCAGATGCAGTTCTAACATCCTCCATTGTGGGATCAAGACACCGTTCCACTGTTGGGACTTAGAGTTGGTTGCACCTTGTTGAAGGAAGTACCTTCATCTCCACTCTCAGATGCAGTTCTAACATCGTCCATTGTGGGATCAAGACACCATTCCACTGTTGGGACCTAGAGTTGGTTGTAATTGTAATTGTAATTTATATAGCGCATTATCACCAACGATCTCTAAGCGCTTGCTTTGGGAACCCGTCCTGGTTTTTCCCTGTGAGATAACCCGTACTGGGCACCCCCAAGGTGAAAGCCAGGCATCCCGCCGTGGGGGGCCATAGTGGAGATTAAGCAAGCTATTGCTCGGAGTTGCAGAGTGTGAATCCGTGATTCGAGCAGGCACCGAAGCGAGAATTATCGAGTCCGTGGACATTTTGGGCTCAAGATCCTGCCGCATCGGGAATTGAACCCTGGTCCCGGGTGTGACCTCTGCTTCATGGTCTGCCTCTTCTAACCATTGAGCCACACTTCTCCAAGTCTGCACCTGGTCGAAGGGAGTACCTTCATCTCCACTCTCGGATGCAGTTGTAACATCGTCCATTGTGGGATCAAGCCACCGTTCCACTGTTGGGACCTAGAGTTGGTTGCACCTGATCAGAGGGGGTACACAGAAATCATCACAGACTCTAACTTCTGGCATCCTCAATCATAGAATCAAGACCCCGTTTCACTGTTCGGACCTGCTGTACCGTGGTGTAGTCCAGCGACTACAGTCAACAAAGCCCAATAATCCTGTAAAGCAGTTAGCTACAGAATCACAGAGTGTGATGCACCTCAACGGAGGGTGTTCTATCAAAACCAAGCTGCAGA
This sequence comes from Lissotriton vulgaris, assembly GCF_964263255.1. Classification (NCBI taxonomy): domain Eukaryota; kingdom Metazoa; phylum Chordata; class Amphibia; order Caudata; family Salamandridae; genus Lissotriton; species Lissotriton vulgaris. The sequence goes on from NC_141685.1 coordinate 1,604,972,453, forward strand.
TCCCCGGGTCTTCAGAGTGGTATCAGGGAGTAGTTTGCTTCCCACTCCTGCTATAGTCTAAACGGATACTAACACCACCTGCACAGCTATGCTACAGCGGCCAGTAGGCTACAGCGCCCAGAGCCCATCAGTTTCCGGCACTCAGCTCACAGTTTAGGCGCACAGTTTCATCCCCAAGTTTACCAGTACCTCACCTCAGCACCATCTCACTCTAAGCAAAACAGCACTTTCACACCGGTAAGGGTAAATACTTCACTTCGGACAGTATGCTACAGCGCTCACAGCATATCACTCATGGTTTAGGCACACACTTTTATCCCCGAGTTTACCAGCACCTCACCTCACCACCATCTCACTCTGGGCAAAACACCACTTTTACACTGGTAAATGTAAATACTTCACTTCTCACTCCCCCTATAGCACACCCTAACCACCCTACAGAGCTCACAGTGCCCCTACCCTCCTCTTTCCTACTCTTTTCACCCTTTGTTTTCTTACTCGCTTCAAAATGGCGGTCAACACCTCCTAGTTGCAACCGCTCGCACCGCTCGCAGCCAATAAGCAGCAAGCTCGTGCTCGTAACGCCTCAGTCAATCAGATGGCAGAATTCCCAAATATCGATATCTGTACATTTCGATATTTCTCCAAAACTACTGAACGAATTTACACCAAATAAACAAAAGCTTGCTTTCTAGACCAAGACCCTTCTCCTTGCCAAATTTGGGTTACTTCCATTCACCCGTTTGACCTGTAGCCTTGTCTACCTATGGAAATGAACATGGAGAAAACACGTTTTGGGATCCCCTTTTTTCTCAGCCCGCAGTTGATGAATCACCCCCAAACTTTCAACATAGGAGCTGATATGAACAAAAATGTCATGAAGATTCATCAAATGACGCCAAAGTTATAAGCAAAACAAAAAATGCTCTTCCAAAGGAAACTTGGTCCTAACTATAGCTACCTACTGGCAACCGCCAGTAGGATATATATATATATATATATATATATATATATATATTCACTGAAAAAACCATAGGTTATAGACCATATATAGTTAGGAATTCGCATTTACAAAACCTTATTTTACTCACACAAAACCATTGAAATTCCATATATAGTTAGTTGCACTAACTATATATCGCGCACCCGCAATCCACTGCTGATGATGTCACATATTACATCATTCATGACATGGTCAGTGACATCACTGATGACATCACTGATGACATCTCAAATGACATCACTGATGACATCTCAAATGACATCACTGATGACATCACTGATGACATCTCATTTGACATTACTGATCACATCACTGATGATATCATTCATGTGATAATACGATGAACCTCTTCAGACTCTAATATAACCTTAGATACAATCAGTGTAAACAGACACTCACAGACTGTCACTCATCCATGGAGTTACTCACACACCTAGTCAGTCAATCAAAGAATCAATCACACCTCCATTTCCTCAACTATACAGTTATACAAACTTTACTTATTCAAACATATACTAACACATATTAACTCTCTTATACAATCCCTGATACAAGTTCACAATGATCCATACAGCCACTCACACATTCACTGGCTCTTATGCACAGTTATTTATATATGTCAACTCTCACATGTACTGTGTTTTACATATGTACTTACTTTGACATGTAGCACTGAGATATCCATTCACTCACCAATACACTCATGCACACAGTCAACCGCCCATACAGCTGTTTCCACATGCACTTTTGAAACCATACATCTAGTGAATCAACTGCTCACACATCTATGCACAGAGTCATACACCTCCCAGCCACCCACACACACACTCAGTCTCCCATACGAATACTTGGGCAACCAATCAATAACCCATATAGTTACTCATATAGCTACTTATCAACACATGCAACAGTTTACAGAACAACAGACATAATGATGCACAAATTAAGACAGTTTAGTCACTAACCCATGCACTCAGTGAGACACATTTAATCACTCACTCATACAGTCAGTCATGCACCTACTAAATCCTTCATCCAGACACTTATACATCCACTCATTCTTCAATATGTAAGACATATTTTAACTTTACAGAAACATACAGTCACTGGATGTTGTCATCAGTGATGTCATCAGTGATGTCATCAGTGATGTCACTGACCATGTCATGAATGATGTAATATGTGACATCATCAGCAGTGGATTGCGGGTGCGCGATATATAGTTAGTGCAACTAACTATATATGGAATTTCAATGGTTTTGTGTGAGTAAAATAAGGTTTTGTAAATGCGAATTCCTAACTATATATGGTCTATAACCTATGGTTTTTTCAGTGAATTTTCAAGGTTTTGTAAATGCTAATTCCTAACTATATATGGTCTATAACCTATGGTTTTTTCAGTGAATTTTCAAGGTTTTGTAAATGCTAATTCCTAACTATATATGGTCTATAGCCTATGGTTTTTTCAGTGAATATATATATATACATACATATATAAACATATATCATCTGTATATCTATATAAATACAAACATAAATGCATGCATACATATACTTATATGCATTTTAGGGTTGTTAGGGCGTTTCCGTGTGTATTATGTTGCTTTTTTAGGGCTTTTGGGTCAATTAAGTAGGGTTCCCGGAGCCTAGGGCTGAGGGGCCGGTTCAGTTTCGTGCGTATTGGTGTTGGCAAGGTTTTGAGGGATTTTGGCGGTTTTTGGTCGAGATTTGGCCGTTTTATGGCTTTTTTTGTGTTTGCGGGGGGCGCGTATTCGGGTTGAAATTCGTCCCCGTTCCAGTAGATGGATTGGGCTGATTGTTGGTGAGATGTTAGGGAATCGCTGGAACTAGTGTCCAGCCAAGTTTGAAGTGGATCGGAGCAGTGGAAGTGCTTTAAAGAGCAATTTTTGTGCGGAGTAGCGAATTGTCATGTTATTCAATGGGAGTTTTTGGTGCGCATGGAGAAGGTGAATTTGGGGTGTTCCAGTTGCGCTAGAGGGACGGGGCTTGGGTGAGCTGTAGGGAGAGTGGATCGGCAGGTGTGCCGAATTTTTGGGATTTGTTGGCCGAAGGGAAGGGTGTGCTTGGGCAAAGTCGATTTGGTGAAAACGGTGCGTTATTTACATGAAAGTTGAAAAAACACTAATAAAAGCAAAGCTAAAAAGCCACCTCATTACAAACAGAATGGCTTTAACTTAAACGAGGGCGAGATCTATTGCATTTTCAATGCTTGTTTACTTTGGTTCCATCAAGAAGGCATTCAGATGTGTCACACATTTGCCATAAATTCTGAATGTTAGCACTCTAGTTGCACATTAGATCACTGTAGTAAAGCTACTGCTCACCAGGGACGTCTGCTGCTGGTATTCAAAGTGCATGTTTCAGTCTGCATGTCAGAATTTTTTTAATGAAATAGAAGAGGATTTGAGAAGTCACTCAAAATGATCCCTAATTTTTCTTTCTGAAGCACTAATCATACTTTCTATGGCAAAATTAACCCCCTCATGTTGTTCCTTTTTAAATTGAGTGTTTTCAGACTTACCACTTCATTCCAATCAAGATGGCTTCTGGTGTGCCATACTTTTGTCATAAGTAAGACTGTTAGCGCTCTAGTTGTTCTTTAGAACACTCTGGGACATTCTGTCATTGGGCTATACTTGGGGTACATCTGGGTGATATTTGGGCTACATTTAGGCTCTTTTGTCTCTGGTGGCCATCTTGCGAGACTATGTCAGAATTTTTTAATGAAATTGAAGAGGGTTTGAGAAGTCACTCAAAATGTGCCCTAATTTTTCTTTCTGCAGCACTAATCATAATTCATATGGCAAAATATACCCCCACATTTTGTTCCTTTTTAAATTAAATGTTTTAAGAGTTACCACTTTATTCCAATCAAGATGGCTTCAGGTGTGCCATACCTTTGTAATAAGTAGGACTGTTAGCGCTCTAGTTGTTCTTTAGAACACTCTGGGACATTCTGTCATTGGGCTATACTTGGGCTACATCTGGGTGATATTTGGGCTACATTTGGGCTCTTTTGTCTCTGGTGGCCATTTTGGGAGACTGCATGTCAGAATTTTTTAATGAAATAGAAGAGGATTTGAAAAGTCACTCAAAATGTGCCCTAATTTTTCTTTCTGCAGGACTAATAATACCTTCTATTGCATAATATACCCCCTCATTTTGTTCCTTTTTAAATTAAATGTCTTAAGAGTTACCACTTTATTCCCATCACGATGGCTCCAGGTGTGCTATACCTTTGTAATAAGTAGGACTGTTAGCGCTCTAGTTGTTCCTTAGAACACTCTGGGACATTCTGTCATTGGGCTATACTTGGGCTACATCTGGGTGATATTTGGGCTACATTTGGGCTCTTTTGTCCCTGGTGGCCATTTTGGGAGACTGCATGTCAGAATGTTTTAATGAAATAGAAAAGGATTTGAGAAGTCACTCAAAATGTGCCCTAATTTTTCATTCTGCAGCACTAATCATACTTTCTATGGCAAAATATACCCCCTCATGTTGTTTCTTTTTAAATTAAATGTTTTAAGAGTTACCACTTTATTCCAATCAAGATGGCTTCAGGTGTGCCATACCTTTGTAATAAGTAGGACTGTTAGCGCTCTAGTTGTTCTTTAGAACACTCTGGGACATTCTGTCATTGGGCTATACTTGGGCTACATCTGGGTGATATTTGGGCTACATTTGGGCTCTTTTGTCTCTGGTGGCCATTTTGGGAGACTGCATGTCAGAATGTTTTAATGAAATAGAAAAGGATTTGAGAAGTCACTCAAAATGTGCCCTAATTTTTCATTCTGCAGCACTAATCATACTTTCTATGGCAAAATATACCCCCTCATGTTGTTTCTTTTTAAATTAAATGTTTTAAGAGTTACCACTTTATTCCAATCAAGATGGCTTCAGGTGTGCCATACCTTTGTAATAAGTAGGACTGTTAGCGCTCTAGTTGTTCTTTAGAACACTCTAGGAGGCTGCAGTAGAACACAAAGGAATCAACTGACAGTCTCTGTCCTTGTTGGATGTACATGTTTTACTGAGAATGTCAGACTTCATTTTCACATGACTGAGAAAGATAATGTGAATTTACAGAAAATATGCTTTCAGTTTAGCTTATAGATCCCCTTCCAAACCACTGTGGGAAAATCATGAGATATTAGTTTTCTTTCAAACAATATTCATGATATCACAGCAGAAAGTTTTTTCACATGGTAAAATCACCTTAGAACCCACCACAATTCCTAAAACGAGTATGGTACCATCAACAAATGATTTATAATGTAACTAAAGTCCTAAAACCCTCTATTAACTACAATGCTTTTTAATGAGGTGCTATCATGTATATTGGTCCCAAGATGGCTGCCAACACTTCTTGGATGAAGTGCTGACAGCCAATCAGATCAGATTTGTGGTTAGGCTCCGCCCAGATATATATATTTTTTTGAACCTAAATTACTCAAAATCCACTGGAGCACATATATTGAGACCTAGCAAAGGCACATCAGGCTAACAGTCCCTACAATTTTGCCAAGTTTCGTGCAAATCCATTCAGCCGTTCGAGCTAAAAGTGAGGCCAACCGCCCTATGGAAATTAACATGGGAAAAATGTGTTTTGGGACCCCCCTTTTTTCTCGGCCCCCCCTTGATGAAACCCCCCCAAATTGTCAGGGGCTGCTCAGAAACAAAATGTTCCATTTTCCTGAAAATTTCAGCCAATTCCGTCCACAAACGCCAAAGTTATTAGACATAGAATTTTCAAAAATCCCATAGAGAAAAAATCCTAACTATATATACCTACTGGCGACCGCCAGTAGGTAATATATATATATATATATATATATATATATATATATATATATATATATATATATATATAGTGTCCATTGCTTGAAGATGCGAACAAAACAAAGCAAGACCCCATCATTTGTAACAGAGTCCTTTAAGTAAAACCAGCATTCTTATCAGAATTCCATTAAAAGCCCCACGTGACACTGCCTCCTTGTTCACGGGCTGGCACAAATGGTTGAGGCAGATTTACGGGGAAGTTCAAGTCCCGATGTTTAAATGTCTATTCCCGCCCCCGGTGGGCTTGCTCAGATGCATTTCATTACAGGCATCCTGGGACTTGTATTTCTCCCTTGTATACATTTTTCCCTTCAGTGGGTTCTGTCAGCAACTCACTCAATTATGCAGATTGTTTAACCCTCCAGTTGGTCACAAGAAGGAAGTACGGTTTTCAGTGATACTGAACTTTGTTTTTCTGCATTCAGTGTGATTCCAGTATCACGCTGCAACCCATCATTTCCCTATGGCGGTGCTATCATACCGGCATGCAGCCTACATAGAGAAAATGGCCCGGCAGGGGTGCTCTCCACAGCTCCTCACCAATCACAACGCTGCCATTGTAGCGTTGTGATTGGCTTAGGGGAGCAGGAGGAGGGAGGCTGCCTATACAGCGCCAGGAGGAGCAGAAGTAGCTGAGGAGTTGCGGCGCGGGATGCGGTAGCAGAGGAAGGTACGTTTTTTATTTTATATATATTACCTTGACCGTCCCACTTCCCTCCCCCTCCACCTCCCCCACCTGAACCCACCCACCTGTTTTGCTGGCCGTGACTGCTTGTTAAATAAATAGAAAGAGTGGGTGCTAATCTAGGTGAATATTAGTGTTAACTTCCCACCCTGAGCAGCGAACCTCTGCCTGCATGCACCATCTATGTACACATGAGGGATTGCTCAGCTGTATAGGAGCATCTGTGGGAATTATAAGGGTTCACCGATGAACGAAACTTCAGCCTGCACCATCTATGTGCTTTTAGGGAATGCCATGCTGTTAAATATACACTTCTGTGAATTACCAGATTAGATGATGTCTGTACACCGTCTATGGCATTTGGACGGTGAGAGACAACTCTGCTGTCCTGTGTATATGTAATTAATACCACCCAAATGGTGCAGGTGGTGGCTTGGTCTCAAGAGGCTGTTTTGAACACCCCAAAGGAGACGAACAAAACTCAACTTTTTATAACACACTAAAGCGCATAAGCATGCAATCTTCCCGTGAAGCGCCCTGATGCCCTGCTCTCCGTTATTCAATTTCATCCCTTGTTAAGTTTTTTACTCAGATTATGCAGCTAAGCTGAATGACGAAACGAAGATACGCAAAATGATCACTTTTCCGCATAAAAGGAGAAAGAGGTGTGAGATTGCGAACATTCTTTTGCTCCTCTGCTGAATACCTAGCTAGTCAAAGCTCTACTGGGGTTGTCGGGGGGCCTGGCCCTTGCTTGACTCCAAAGCCATATTTTGAAAGAGTATCACCAAGTTCCAGCATTGTGCGCGTGAGAAGATTCAGCCCTCGCCCTCCTGACCCTGAGATGGAAAAAGATGTTAGAGGTGCTGTATTTACAAATGTACAATCTTTAGTCACCTCTGCAGAGAGCTGACCCTGCTGTCAGAACTGGGCCTCCCATACTTACGAGAGAGAAGAAAGTATTTGGAATCAGTCGATAGCGATAAATAACATTGATGGATAAGAATGTTTTTAGAAAGGCGAAACTACTTATGCTATAAGGCCTAAGATTTTTCTTTCTTTGCAGTGAATAAAAAGCCGTTGTCAAGTAAGTATTATTTTCAGCCACGTTTAACGCACCCACGTACAAAAATACTCTTTGCAATCAATGAATGCCCTTTTATATATTTTATATGTTGTAATCTGGAAATTAACATTTGTTTACAGTCATTTAAAAACATTCAAGCCATATAATGGTCAGGCAACGCAATATATTAGATTGTGTTAGAGCGGAATGCCACAATTGCAGCTTAAGGGCAGGGCTGAAGATCAGATAAGACAGGTGCCTTACAGTGCTAACAGATAGCAAAAGGGTACTGCATTGCATCTGGGAGCTGTAAATGGGACTATTTTGCTGGTAAGGAGGTGCCAAGGACAGAATGCATTTTGGCTTGCTGTGCCGATAATCTTGGCACGGTTTTTGCATACAACTGCATGAAACGTGAATATTGTGTTGTCTAGTGATAAAGTACAAAAGAGTTGTAGGTCTGTCTCCCCTAAAAAAGTTGTGAAAGATCACCAGAATGTATTTACTGTGTCCCTGACTGCTGCTGGCTTGAGTCTCTGGTGGTCTATTTGATGCTGATAAAGGTTTCTTTAGGCCCCCTCATCTGTGAGGTGCTCAGCAATGCATTGTATCTCAAAGTCTGTTATGAAGCTCTGTGATTATTCTGAATAAGCAGCTACCTATGTTATATGACATCTCTTTGTTAATGTAATAACTGCACTTTCACAATTGCTTTATTAACGTTCCTGCTTTCTCAAATTTGCTTTAAAATGCACCAATAGTCCACTCTTTTTTAAAAAAACTTCTGGGGGAGAAGCCCCCTAACACCCTGCAGGTTGTTCTGGCTTTCTCGCTACGCTTGCTCGCTGCCATGCAGTATGACAATAATTTTCACAGCCTACCAATTTCAAATGTCACCAGCCACCACTGTTCTGTGATTAGAGTTACTTTCAACAAGACTGGTTCATAAACTGCAACACATCTCTAAGAAACGTTATGCAGGATGACAATCTTCTCACTCCTGGTTGAAACAGGCAAGTGTAAAACATAAAAGTTCGTAATCCTAAAGGAGAACTCCTGCAAATAGTGTTCACGTTGAGGTTGTAGATCTATTGCCTTAAACATAAGTTTAGTCTTGAAATACTTCTCTGACTCCAGTTCAGTCTTTACTTGGCTTCCAAAGCAACAACAGTCTGTGAGGTTTCAAAGATAACAACAAAGTCCTGGCTGCAGCAAATGTGTATATAGATTTCTAAGCAAGAGCACCATAAATGACAAGAAACCTGTACTCTAATCATTCAAGATGGCCACCACCTAGTCTAGTGAGAGTGCTGTGACTCCATGGACTCCATGGAACCGGTATTCCTTGTTTTCTTCACGCATGTGCGTAGCATAACACATCCATTGAAGAAGTTACGCTTTTTTCCCAACCTGCGACCACACTCTGTGCACCCTGCAAACATCTTCTATTCCTGAAGGCCTATGTGTCAATAAGTTTGGAGAGGCACGTGTCTGCGAGTGAAGATAACAGCATGGCAGCCGGCAGGTGCGGATAACAATAAAGCACTACTGCAAAAAGGTAAACAGGTAAAAACGTTCCTAAATACATGTCTTGTGGATATGCACAAGTTTAATACACCATGTGAATTGGCCAATGGGAAATATGCCAAATGTACACCCCCTTGGCAAAATTAAGAGTTTGATTTTTCAGATTTTGAATATTAATTGGAAATGTGGGAGGTTTAATTCGTTTATAAGGGCTAGACTACTTAACCTAATTGGCATTGCAGTTTATTTTCTGGGAGCTCTTAGCTCTACTCTCGCTGTTAATTCATTCATGAGTGCGGTCGTACCTTCAAACATTGGTGTCTTAGTCATACATTTAAGTTTACTCATTATTGTCACTGTGGTATATTCCAGGCTCCGAACTACCTGTTCAAATAAGGAACCACTCCATTAAACTGTAAAACAGGCAATAATTCCACGAAGATGAAACGAAAATAAAATCTCAACGCAGTAGACTTTATAACTTGAAACCTGCGCAATATCTATCCACCATGTACGCATGCGAAGACATGTTTTTTTAAATATGTTTTAAGCGTCCTAATGTCGGGGGTCAGTGAATGTGCCTTTGACAAAGTGTGTGCGCGAGGCATGGATAGGACTTTAAGTGCCTTTTCCAGACAGCGTTTACACGAGAAAGGGGAAGGTGAACTGTCGTTAACACACAATGATTTATTGTGCATGTTCTTTTGGAAGTGAGCTTGCCAAGCCACAGGACTGTTTCCTATTCTGATTCTTGTCGGGGTGACCCAGCGCGCTCTAATTAGTTGCCAGTGCCTGCTTGCAGTAGTCTGGTTCTACTGCACACAATGGAAACAACAGGTCACACAAGTCATTTCTTTAAATGGCAGGCGTGTGTTGTCTCGATAAAGCAGACAACGTTTGTTAAACTGACCTCTCCTTGTATGAAGGGGCTAAAAAATAAAGGCATTTGAAAATAAAGCGTTTACTTACTGCTGTTAAATTCATGGTAGACCTACTAAAACACGAGAGATAGAAGCTTGAGTGGTGCAAGACTATCAAGCAAGGATGGAATTTCCCTTTTTTAAGAGCTCTGGCTCACACAAGCTCACACAATTGCCTGCAAGTGAACGGCAATGCGCATCGCTTCACGAAACCAATTAATAAACTGTTTTGCCTCCACTATTGGGGTCAAGTAATTCACCAATGTGTTCATCTGCAGTGGAGAGGCAGCAAGGCCAAGGAATGGGCAATTTTCTTCGCAAGTGCTTGCTTTCAGTCCACAGTGAACAGGTTTAAGGATGCAGCACAGTCTGACTTACCCTTTGCAACGAGGAGGGGCCTCGAGAAGTCCCAGTTTTGTTTTGCCTGATACTGACCAAGTATTTTATCAAACATTTGTTCTTAGTGATTTAAAAAAAAAAAAAGACAAATGAGGTATAGACCTTAATAGATACTATATATACTCTCAATGTCCAGCCGGACTGAGAATTTTTAATATGAAGTCTATTAGGAATAATAAGTGATACAAGAAAAACATTACAGCGGGACTCAATCAGGCACCCGATACATAAGACAGGGAGCAAGCAAACAATAGACAAAACAATTTACAGGCAAACATTGAACTTTGGTAGTTTGAACTGGTCAAAGTATAAATCAAGCTAAAAACAACAGTAACCACATAATTTATGCACAATGGCTACTAGTGGCACTATTTTTAGTTTTTAGACGACGTTTCGATCCCAAGCTCATTAAATTAAGAGATCATCATCAGGACTACATAAATGAAATTGCCTGGTATAGACCACAGTGCCTGTTGGGTTAAAAACAGGGAAACAAACAAAAGGAGGCCTGTCCGAAAAACAGTTAAGTAACATGTTTTTAAGAATGTCAGCGAATGCTTGCATTGTAAACTGAACGATTGCAAAGTTCAATTATCCGCGAGTGAGAAGAAAAGGAAGGTGATAAGTATCCAGTGCTGAGAACTGCGCACATTTAGTATTGTCAAACCCATTTTCACAGTGTACTAACCAGGAGAATTCATGCCAACAGTGACTTGTAACAGAGTCATTCAATTCAATAATTGCGTTTTATAGTTTGCGGAGATGTTCCTGAAGTAGAAATTTGCATGCAGTGATAGCGTTCCTTAATAAATTCATGAAAGTTCGGACGCGTTTTAATTGGTGTCTGGCTTGCGGTGAAAAGATGTAGATGTGAGGAGCCCGGGCTCGTGCTTATCAGCTTGAATCAGACAGGATTAAGCACCATGCAGTGATGTCAAGATAACCTAATGATATTTAGGTTGTGCATAGTAAATAATTGGCTTACCCTGAAGTTTAGCCTCGTGTTTTAGGGGATAATATTCACTGCGCGGCTCCTTGGCGTGGGTAGAATCCTATGTAATGGCGATATCTACGTACTGAAATCAAAAAGGAGTTGTATGCGCTAAATTAAGGGTGAGGTTTAAGAGGGGAACAAGTGGTAAGTGAATTAAAAATTTGCAAACATTCATGACAAGAATTTTCAATTCTATTAAGGACACGGAGGCGAGGATTATGCTTTCTCGATTTCTTTATTACAAACAGCAGCCAATAGGAACACAGTAAAGAAAAAGTAGACTACAAATCCCATGAGCACTTAGGCAACTATAGAGACTACATCCCTATATAAACAACCATAGAGGGCAATACTTCCTCTTTCTTTGTCCAGTAAAAATGAAACAGTCAAAAGTCAATTGAAGTGGTACCGAAGAACAGCCTGGAGGAAACATCCGAAGGCAACAGCAAAACGACCAACAGGAGACATTCCGACCATCCAAGGGCGAGGAGACCGTAGAAGGAAAACACTGCAGAGCCAAAATCCAAAATGCTGGAAACGAGGCAGAAGAGCAGCGATGAAGAGTCACTTCTGGTCTGAGCCTGAAAGAAAACCGGAGCCGTAATACACCATCCCAATACCATGGAAGGTAAAAGTACAAAGGGTATGGAAAAACAATGCAAGGAACAGTGTAGAGCTATAGCAAAGCAATGATACAATACATAAGCAATGCAGTAGAATACATTTGGGTGGGATAATCCTCGCCTCCGTGTCCTTAATAGAATAGAAAATTCTTGTCACGAATGTTTGAACATTTTTAATTCTATGGCAGGACAGGAGGCTCAGATTATGCTTGTTCAAAGCTGATCCACCACAACAGAAGCAATATCAACAATGGGTTTGAAATAAAAAGTTTTAAACACAGAGTCGGAAGACCAATCTGCAGCCTTCATGATATCATTCAGACTCACTCCAACAGTAAAGGCCTTGGAAGCCATGGCTCCTCGAGCGAAATGGGCCCGAAAAATGGAGACATCAATTCCTGCCTCAGACATGAGCCAACGCACCCAGCGTGCCAGAGTGGCCGGCACCACAGGTTTGAAAGGCTTCTGCAAAGCGATTAGTAATTGACCAGACAAACTTTGTCGAAAAGGAGCAGTACTTACCTCATAATCCTTTAAACATTGTACCACACATAATTGTGGACGTTGCTGAAAAAAAGGATACGTCACAGAAGACATATGACTTTTTGTGCGGCGGGAAATGGTAAAAGTCACCCCGTCCGGCGAGAAGGAACGCCCTGCGAGGTCCAATGCCCGCACATCTGAAATGCGTTTGCAAGATACCAAACAAAGTAACATCGTTAACTTTGCTGAAAGTTGTTTCCGAGACAGAGAGGAATTGGGAGGCCAAGCCTCCAGGAAACGTAAGACGATGGAGACATCCCAAAGAGCCACATACTTGGGACAAGGCGGTTTAACCAGTCGAATGCCCCGAAGCAACTTGGAAACCAAAGGATGTTCCCCAACAGGTTTACCGTCAACAAAATCGTGGCCAGCAGAAACTGCAGAGCGAAAGGAATTGACTGTTCTGTAAGCAGAACCAGAAGAGGCGATGGAAGCCAGAAAATTAACCACTAAAGAAACATCTGCTGAAGCGGGATCCAAATTCCGTTCAGAACACCAACCACACCATCTCCGCCAAGCTGATGCATAACGCTTGTGCGTGTTGGGGGCCCAAGCCTCACCAATAAATCTTGTAGCGTCTCCAGATAAGCCTGGGACTTTCCAGCGTTCCCCGAAATTCGCCACGCAACCAACCGAAGTTGACCGGACAGAATCAGAGGGTGCGGATTGAGCAGAGGGTCGAGCAACAGATTCCGCTTCTGGGGAAGAAGGAATGGAGTCGAGCAACTGAGCTCCAGGAGATCCGGAAACCAAGCTTGAGCCCTCCAAAGAGGAGTTATCAGAATGATCTCCGACTGGAACTGCTTTGTCCGTGCCAAAACCCGCGGAATCATCGCGAACGGGCGAAACGCATAGCAGAGATGAGGAGGCCAAAGCTGAAGAAACGCATCCGTGGCCAGAGCCTCGGATCCGGACGCCAGCTGTAAAACCTGGGTAGTTGGGCATTGAGGCGAGAGGCGAACAGGTCCATCCAAGGCAGACCCCACATGCGAGAGAGATTCCAAAACACTCTGGGGGGAAGCCTCCAATCGCTGAAGTCTAGCAGGTGGTGAGAGTTCCAATCTGCCACCTGATTCCGGCGACCCGGAAGATACTCTGCAATAAGAGTGATCTTCCTCTGGAGGCAAAAGTGCCAGAAGTCCTTCACAATTTCGGCCAAGAGTTTCGACCTCGTTCCCCCTAGTTTGTTCACATACCGAACCGCAGAGATGTTGTCCATGCGGAGGAGTATGCAACACCTGGTAGCCTGAGGAGAAAGACTGCGGATCGCAAACGAGCCCGCCAGGAGCTCCAGACAATTGATGTGAAGATTCAGTTCTTCCCGTGACCAACGACCGCCCGTCGTCACGGACCCGCACCGGGCTCCCCAGCCCCACAAACTGGCATCCGATTCCAGTACCACATCCGGAGTAGAGCCGAACAGGGCTTTCCCGTTCCAAGCCTCCATGTGGTTGAGCCACCACATCATCTCCGACCGGGCATCTGGTGACAGAGGAACAAGATCGGAATACCGAAGACCCATCTGCAAATGTCTGATTTTCAGACGTTGAAGGGCTCGATAATGCAAGGGCCCCGGAAAGATCGCCTGACTGGAGGAAGCCAAAAGACCGACAACCCGAGCGATCGACCTCAAAGACACAGTCTGTTTGGATAACAGTAATGTCAACTCCCGTTTGATAGACCTGATCTTCTGGGAAGGTAGCAGAAGTTGGCAAGAGACTGAGTCGACTAGGAAGCCCAAGAAGTCCATCGACTGAGAGGGACGCAAAAGAGATTTTTGAGGATTCACTAGAAATCCTAGAGATTGTAATAGCTCGATCGTCCAGGACCAATGGGTCATCAACCGGGCAGGACACTGAGCCAACAGGAGCATGTCGTCGAGATACACTATTAGACGGACCCTGCGCGCTCTCAGCGACTCCACCACTGGTCGTAGAAGCTTCGTGAAACACCACGGAGCGGATGAGAGGCCGAACGGGAGAACCGTGTACTCGAACCATGTTCCCAACCATTGGAACTGAAGGAAACGGCAATGGGGTTTGAAGATTGGAATCGCCAAATAAGCGTCCTTCAAATCCAGGCGAACCATCCAGTCACCCTCTCGAAGGAGATCCCTGAGAAGATGGATGCCTTCCATCTTGAAGTGGCGATAAACCACTCTGTTGTTGAATTCCTTGAGGTTGAGCACAAGGCGAGAGCCTCCCCCCTTCTTCTCCACCAGAAAGACATTGCTGACGAACCCTTGAGGATGCAGGGAAGTCCGCACAATGGCCCCTTTGAGCAGAAGAGACTCAATTTCTCTGGATATCACGTCTGGATCTAGTTGGGAAAAACAAGGGGAGAAGGGACGTGACTTTGAAGGGGAGGGTGGTAAAACTCGATGCGATACCCTTGAACTGTCTGTAATATCCATGCATCGTTTGAGATCGTGCGCCAATTTTGAAGAAAAAATTGCACCCTGCCCCCCAGAACAACACTGTCGTAGGGAATCAAGCTCACCTGTAGAGGAGAAATCTTGGCGACCTCCTTGGTTTCCACCATAGCCTCCTTTGTTGGCTTGTCCACGACCCTTGCGGGAGAGGTAGAAATTAGACTTGGAACCGGAATAGGATGACTGTTGATGTCCACCTCCCTGCAGGGACTGTTGGCCAGGCTGCTGGCCAGAACCACGGCCGAACGAACGTCCCCTGGAACGCCCGGCCCTGCCAAAAACCGGGCGGAACGCCCTGCGTAAGGAAGATTGCGCCTTGTCCAGGCCGCTAAAGGTGGCCACAAATTTGGTCAACTCTTTTAGGAAAGGCTGACCAAACAGGAGACCCTGAGCTAGGGGCCCCGATTCTGACGTTGCGAGTTCAGTCAGCCTGGGGTCCATCTTCAACAAGATGGAACGCCGACGCTCAGTGGACAGAGCACAGTTTGCGTTCCCCAGTTGACAAATAGCCCGCTGGGCCCAGCCAATAAGTTCATCGGGGTCGATGCCAGATGCAGACCCCTGAGCCTGGTAACCTAAGTCCAAAATTTTGGTTAGCGGGCCAAGAAGATCCAGGAATTTATCCTGACACAGGCTCCAAGATCGGTCAATGCCCTTTTTGGGGTCCTTAGTGAATTTCTTTCGGTAGGTCAGAATAGTGGGATCCACCTCCGGGGTGTCTGCCAATTTATCCGCCAACTCCGGGCGAGGACACTCGGAGTGGAGACGAGATCGCACTTCTTGATCAAATGGCTCACGGATGTGTGCCTGGATATATTCCGCAACCTCAGGAGCAGGAAGCCAAGACTTCGAATTTGAGTGAACTATATCAGTTGGCTCAAAGGTTAGGACAGGCGGATGGGAAGAGGCATCAACAAAATGTTCTTTTCTAGATTTTTTAGCAGGGGGAGGACCAGAGGGACCTGAGGAGGAGGAGGAGGAGGTATCATCAGTGTCTGGAGGAGGTGGACGAGATTGTTTGGAAACAGTGGAGGCAGACAAGGACTTGGCCAATTTAACAAAGTCAGATTTATGAGGGTTTTTAGGCAACTTAGAGGAGTGCTTGCCAGAGGAGGACGGTATCCAACCTTGCTGCTGAGCATAGTCGGTCAAATGACGTTTCAATGGACCAATAGCTCGGACCAGCGCAGTATTGACCGAATGCTGGACCCCCTGGTCAAGGGCGTCGACCAAATCATACTCAAAAGATTCCTCAGGCTCCTTATCATAGTAATACTCCTCAGAATCCTCATAACCAGTCATGGCTGAATGAATTACAGCACAATATGAGGAAAACTATGCCCACAGAACAATAAAGCAATGGTCAAATACCAAGTATAAATTACCCTGTCAGGGGGAGTGACGACCCCAAGCAAGCCAGACAGGCAGAGCAACAACTCAACCCCAAATAACAGTTAATATAAAGTGTGGATAGACAGGCTTGCAATAGTCAGCCACTCTCGGCAACGCCTCTATCAATTATACAGCCCAAAACTCTATTCTGAAGTAAAGGGCGTCAGTAGGGACTCTCCGGCAGGCAGTGGGCTGAGGCTGTGGTGAAACGCCGCCTCTCAGCGTGTCCAGGCTCAGTGAGGAACACGGAGCGCCAACAAAGCCAACGCGCATGCGCGGTGGCTCGTCTGTAATACCCGGAAGAGAAGAGGAGCGACGCGCGACTGTAGCGCACGAGCCCCCGAGTCCCGGTCCCACTCCACAAAGCAAACACGGGCACGAAGCGCCCGATTTGAAAAGAGAGGCGACCCGCGCTCTCCTACAGACAAAAGACAACTGCAAACCAGGCCAAACAAAAGCAGAAAAAACGTTGAAAGCAAAATGGCAAAGCAATATGGCAAAGCGTCGGAAGACGGCAGATAAGCGGCAGATAAACGGCGCAACAATGCAAATAAGCAAAAAACACAATAACATTCAATTAGCACATGAAGCATAGAAATGGACTTAACTGGCTGCGAAGCAGCAAAGAAAGAGGAAGTATTGCCCTCTATGGTTGTTTATATAGGGATGTAGTCTCTATGGCTGCCTAAGTCCTCATGGGATTTGTAGTCTACTTTTTCTTTACTTTGTTCTTATTGGCTGCTGTTTGTAGTAAAGAAACCGAGAAAGCATAATCTGAGACTCCTGTCCTGCCATAGAATTAAATAGTAGAAGGGACCATGCGAGGCGCGTACCTTTGGGTTGTTATCCAAGTGGAGAGTAATAGCTGTGAAAGTCCACCTTGCATTTTAGGCAGAAAAAGTTTGACCGCTTCCTTCGGTATGTAGAAGGTTTGTCAGCGGTGTTTTTAGGGCTTTGCCGATACTGTTGAGGAAAGGGGGAAGGGATTGATGGGTGTTAGGGACCATGGTTAAGCCATTTGTTTACGGAAGGGAGTTTGGGGCAAAGGGGTATCGGACGTGCCAAGGTGGGAGGCGTCTCTTACCTTCAATGAAATCAGGCAGCGGTTTGCCTGCGGTTTCAATGCACAATGGCAGGAACTGGGAGGCTAGCATGTGACTGCGGTTTAAAAGGCTGAGAGCGGCCGCCATTTTCGTGAGTGTATTCATGGCAACTGAAGACGGACTAGTGATAATAACGCGACCAAAAGACAACCACCTATTCTATACAGTGAGTGTAGTCATGGAGAAGGAAGACAGACTGATGAAGAGTGATTGTGACGAAACGTGCCTAATTGTGAATTTAACACCTTGGCTACTTGAGAGATTCCTCTCCTGTGCTGGGCCCTAATAGAAATGGATGTGGTCATGACGAGCTCAGCTCGTCATGAGCACACGAGCACTGTGCCTCATGACGAGCTGAGCTCGTCATGAGCACCGAAGGTGTTAAAAATTGAATACTGTGATAAGGAAGATGGAAAAGGTCTTCCCGTGTAGGACACAGTGGGCATTTTTACATAGGCATTTACAAGTAATTACAGCATATGTTATACATTATCAGAGAATTCATGACCATATTTTTAAGGAAAAACTTGAGAGTAACTCGTTGACAACACTGACCATTGTACAGTTGGTCACTGCATTTATCGTAGGTTCATAGCAAGGTTGTCTAGTCTTCATTTCTATTTAGCCCGTTCCTGATGGTGTCAAAGAAAATTAACAATTTGAGTTCTTCTCTGTTGAGTAGTTGGACGATGTTGCTACCTCTTTTTGGGAGTTTCAGTACTTTTAGAATTGTCCATCGGATGTCATCCTCATCATGGTTAGCCTGTGTAAAATGTTCAACCAATGGTGCATTAGGTGTTTTGCACCTGATCCTGCTGCGGTGTTGACCAATCCTTGTTTTTATTTTCTGCGTTGTCTGGCCAATCTACAATTTTTGACAAGGACATTTAATCAAATAAATGACATTGCAGGTATTGCAATTTGAGAAGGCACGACAATTTACAGTTATGTTATTGAAAGTGAAGGATTTGCCCTCAATGGAGAATTCGCACACATTGCAGCCACCGCATTTAGAATGACCTAACACAGGAGCCAATCCCGATAGTGAGTCAAGTGTGGTGGTAGTACTGGAGTTGGGCAAAGCTGCTCTTACTAAGTGAACTTTGAGATTGCGGCTTTTGCGGAAAGCAGAAAAATGGTTGTTCGATGTTAAGGCTGCTTACATTTATTATTGGCTAATGTTGGAATATGGTTTTGCGTATTTGGTTAGAAATTGGTCAAAATGTAGTGACACATGCAATTCTTTCTAACTCATTTTTTGGTTTGGGTGTAAGAAGAATTTCCTGGGGGCAGGACCAGGCTCGTTTGGATGCATTCCTGACTATCTTTTTTGGGTAACCACGTTCTTTTAGTTTAGTGGAGATAGTGGATGCCTCTTTGAAGTAGTCCTCTTTGGTGGAGCAGTTACGTCTTATTCTCAATTTTTGAGAATAAGGAAGTGAATCCCTTAGAGCCCTAGGGTGATTACTTGAGTAACTTAGAAGCGTTTTACGCTCTGTGGGTTTTCTGTAGAGGCGCATGAGTAATTCGCCTTCAGAGTGAAAAATGGTGAGGTCTAAAACTGCAATGGACAGTTTGTCAATGGTGATGGTAAAGGTGAGACCTGAACATTTACTATTTAACCAATGGAGAAACTGATGCAAACAATTGGTGTTGTGTCTCCAGATGACGAAAATGTCATCTATGTATCTCCCCCAAAGGCAAATGCCCGAGAAAAAAGGGTTTGATGGGGTGAGGCTAGAACCTGTTTCTAACTGATCCATAAAAAGAATGGCTTGGTTTGGGGCACAAATCGCGCTCATTGAAGTGCCTTTGATCTGTTGATAGAAATGATTGTCAAAAGTGAAGAAATTCCTGGTCAAGCAGAGTTCCAAGAGTTGGAGAATGAAAAGTGTAGGGACATTATGGGGACGAGGTCTTGAGTCTAGTATTTTTTGTATTACCAGTAAGGCTGCAGTTTGCGGGATGGTGGTATATAGGGACTCAACGTCCATGGTGCATAGTGAGTCGGTCACAGGGTTATATGGGTGGTGTTCGATGAGATTAATCATCGCCATGCTATCTCTCACATAACAGGCATCGGAAGAAACATAGTCCTTGATAAAGTAATCCACATATGAGCCAAGGGGCTCCAAAATGGAACCACAGGCCGAGACAATGGGCCGGCCCCGTGGGGTTGGTAGGGTTTTTGTAGACTTTTGGCAAGGTGTATATTACTGGGGTTCCAAAGATACCATCGAGTCCCCTTGTTTGTTTGTAAAAAACTTTAGCGTCATCAGGTCACCTTGTTTGTTTGTATGATACTGACCAAGGTTCTGATAAGTTCTAACCAGAGATTTGTTCAGCTAAAAAAGACTAATGTGGCTTGTAGTTAGGAAAAAAATGTGGCATAAGAGTCCTTGTCTCACTAGTCGCTGTAGTGGCAGTCTTGGTCTGGTGGTTGCATTGACTAACCTGCCCCACTGCCTGCATCTTTTTGACACAATAGTCACAAGCTCAAATTCATTTAGCCTTTCATACTTCTGAGGTTGATAAAATGAGCACCATTGAAAGTATAATAAAAGAAAATCTTCGGGATTTAATTACTTGTACTGATTGGAACACCTTATCGATGCATAATTATAGTTGCCTTTTGTAAATTAATTCAAACAAAAACAATGGCTCCTGTGAGTAAATACTTAACACGTTATAATAGTAGAAATGCACAATGGCAATCTGGGTGATATAAAAAAGACGAAAGGCAAGTAAGTGGTATATGCACTGGAAGAATATATTAAATACCAGCAAAAATTAGATACACATGTAAACAATTCATACATTTATATACATTTATACAATTTCAAAACAGTGTGATCGTGTCCCAAGTGAATAGATTCTCGCAAAAAAACTAAACATATTCCAACAAATCATAATGAAAAAAGTGACATGAGGTTCCTAACATGGATTTGTTTTTTGCAAAGGGAAGAAGCGACCTGTATATTAATTTCCAAATAAATGCAAAAAGTTGCCCAATAGCGGCAACTTATTTTCAAGAACGGTCCGCTTCTTTTAAAAGTTGTCGACGACGTTTCGACCTTATGCGGGTAGAAGGTCTCTTCAGGACTTAGTGAATGTGGGGCACCTGCTCAATTCTACTGTGATTTACGTATAGTGACACCGTGAGGGAGGTGAATAAAAGCAACTTACAGAGATCCCAGCCGGGACCCTATAATGACTGGATGTGGTGTGAATGTAGAACACAGTCTCGCTATCGTATCTCGGACTGCGACTTGGGTTCAAAATTGCCTCCGAGCACTCAGTGGTGCTGCAGGTGAGGCAATTTGTTTTGATAGCGATGCAACCAACTTGTCTAAGGGCTCAGATAATGCTGGCTCTTAAATCTGCCGTATGGCTTCGAACAGTCCAGAGGATGCAACCGGCGTCCGCACAATGGCAGAGCATGCCGAACGACTGTGCGATTTGTGTTTGTAAATTAATGGCAGCAACTGCTGGTAAACTAAGATCTGCTAATCAGGGCACTGACAAAAAGACTCATGGTTGGTTTGACCATAATTGCTTCCGTGTGAATCAGAACCTGAAGAAAGGTCTAGAGGCCACACCCAGAAACAGGGATGAAATCATTACCCTGAGAGTCATTGATAAACAGCCTTGGAAAAAAAGAGACGAGAAATTTAAGATAGGGCCATGGCCAATTTGGAACAAGCAGCTGACAGGAGAGAACCTACTTTTCTGGAAAATTGTTAATCAGCCGTTCCTTAAAGATTCAGCTGCTGCCAGGGTTGAGGCCCTCGAACAACAGGAGGATTGGTTAAAACACTATGGAGGGATTTTTTACCTTGGTGACCATAGCAAAGTTTTACCCCCGTTGCCATATACCCTACAGGGCCTGCACAGCTAAACTCAATAAGTCAAGAAGAGGTAGCCATTAACTTAGAAAAGTCTGCTAAGCCAGAGGCACTTGGTCCTGATAAGGAACAAACAGATACTTTTAAATCTTATGTTTTAAATTATATGTTATCAAATAGTGGATCATGCGAAGTTTTGGAAGACTGGCAAACTTGGGTGTCACAATTGAGATCATTACATTCCTGTCACAATTATATGAGCACTTAACTGCCAATGTCCGGGCCAAGGGGGCAATGCACTTCCCGCTGTAAGGTCACACATGATGTACGACAGGCCTGTGCCTTGCTCGCCTCCTGTTTTCATTATATATTAATGGGGTGCATGAGATATTGCAAAAAGTGAGGGCTGATGCTCCCAGGGTCGACAAGCGTCCAACCCCTCTTCTCCTATACCCTTATGACGCAGCCTGATTTCTAGAACAAGGATATGAAATTTAATCTGAAGAAAACATTGACCATGGTATGAGGGGAAGGGATGGCCAAAAATAGGATGCACCATATTAAGGGTGAGGGTTTAGTCGATACATAAAATATTTCATACCTTGGCATACAATTTTCTAGCAGTGATCACTGGGGGTCACAGCTAAAAGCTAGGAAACAGACATTTTTAAGATTTGCAGAAGCCCTTTTCAGATTTTCTGTTAAAATAGGAAACAACGTAAAGTTGGCGAGCGTGAGCAAAGAAATCTTACTGATAAGGGTAAGGGTTTAGCTTATACCCAAAGTTTTTCATACCTTGGCATGCAATTTACTAGCTGTGTCACCGGGGTCACAGGTAAAAGCCAGGAAACAAACATTTTTAAGATCTACAGAAGGCCTTTCAGATTTTCTGTTAAAATAGGAAACAACGTTAAGTTGGCAAGCGCTAGTGAGGAAAATCTTACTCCAGACCACTTCCCAGGGAGATTTCTGAAAGCGGGCGTTCGCAGATGGCCGCTACTGCTTACGTTGAGAAACCTTCCATTTGTGTTCAGGAAGCTGCTTCTCAAGTAGAACATCTACTTGAGCGGCAGAAAGAAGCAGCTCCTTCTTTTTCTGCACATGGTGCTGTTCTCTGCCCAGGCCTACTTCTTAGGCAGATTTTTGGCAGCACTGAGGTCAACTTCCTCTTCCATTGTACACAAGGAATCGGCAGTATATTTACTAGAAGATACCATCCAGATAAGACCAGTCTTATTTTGGCATAGCATATGGAGTAAAACTGGTACGAAATTCACTAAAAGAGCTGATAA
Source organism: Lissotriton vulgaris (assembly GCF_964263255.1). Classification (NCBI taxonomy): domain Eukaryota; kingdom Metazoa; phylum Chordata; class Amphibia; order Caudata; family Salamandridae; genus Lissotriton; species Lissotriton vulgaris. Next base: position 1,604,995,139 of record NC_141685.1, read on the forward strand.
CAGATTGTTTAACACTTGAGCACTGAGAGAAGATCCCATGGCTGTCCTATATTAAGAGCCTCCTAAAGTTGGTGGACAAAAATACTAGTATTGAGGATCTTGCCAGCATTTTACACTGTAGTAAGAAGGAACTAAAAACTGTTCTCTTTAGGAAGAGAGAGGCCGATAGGGACAAACACGAGAGTAATAAGTCTTCTGTACGTAGCTATTGCTCAGGCCCCACACAAGAAGGAATTCAAAATCATCTGTTAACTCTATGAAATGTGCAACACAGATTGTATCCTACAAGTTTACGGCTTGACACCTTGCGCTGTATGGTTGCTTTCTCCAAAATTGGGAATTGGTCAATGATACTTCCTAAATGTCCATGCGATACTAAATCTAATCAGTCAACTTTGCACTATATTCTGTTTTGTACATTTCCTATGGACATAAGAAAGCACAATTTACAACCTTTTTGTAAAACTGAAAATTGTAGGCATTAATCGTAGGTGTTCAACTATATCTATACACTTGACAATGTGGATCTATGTTATTCTATTTCCACTATTACCTTAACCACCCGCTCTACATGAAATGTCTTTCATACTTGGAAACATTAACACCCGAGGCTGAGTTATGACAAAGCTTTGAAGTAAAAATGTGATTAATTATTTATCTGTTTTACACAGCACAAAGCCAGAGAACATTGTGCACTTTTGATGAGATAGGATATTGTATAGTGATCATCCCACATATCTACTGTAATGAAGTGAGATGCTCCTTTACTAGTCATCTAGGAAATTTATGAGAGAGGAGAGTTTGAGAGCACCGTCCACAGTCTAATGCTATTTTTAATGCTTCTTTCCTTTTAAATATTTTAACTCTGCAATGATGCAGTGTGAAATGAAATTGAATTTCAATATATTATTGTGTTTTATCTTGTCTTATTTTTGTAATTCTTTATGGCTATTACTTTTATTTAAATACAGATTTATATGATGATGATGAGAACATTGACCAGCAATACATTTTTGTAATCTGTCAGTATCAGCAAAGTAGTTCCTTATAGATAAACATGCACTCTTCAATAAACCTGTTTGTATGTCCTTGCCAAAATCATGTACATTTTGCAGTTGTCAAGAAAAGCTTTTTCTTTGGATTTTTTGGTATTTGTACTGCAGCTTTTATATGCTGCTTACTGGATCTTGAGCTACATGATTGCAATTGATCAAGCTCTTTAAAGTGGGCTTTGATAATTTACCTTGAGGTACACTTTTAAAGAAATTTCTTTTTATACATTTTCACAGAACAAAGACAACATCACGAAAAACATCAATTTATCCATAAACATTGAATTCACATTACTTACAAGAAAAAGGAGGAGCCCCCCAACAGTCCCCCCTCTGCCTTTCCACTGCTCTTGATTGTGCATAATGAATTATCGATCGTTACCCAGGAAGATGGCAACAAGATATGGTAGTCTAGCCCTAAACGGCTCTAGCCAGGTACCTCCTTCAGGGCACATACCTTACATGTTGGGCGGACTGAGATCATACATAAATCACATCAGGGTAGCCATGTAACAGTCTCTGTTATATAAAAATACATTCAGTTTTCTGAATCGACATCGTTTTCCAGTCATCTAGAAGCCAACTCAGTCTGGGTTAAGAGACCAATTCTACATTGGAATCCAAAAAAGATACAGGGTGACGGACCCGTTGGATAGCACCTCACTATGATACTGCAAATAATTTTTTAGAGATCATGCACACTGCTCCAGCACCAGTCACCCTATGGTGCCACTGAGTACAGAAAACAAAAGGAGGTTCACTGAAGAAAATGAGTCTAGTCCGTTATTATTTCTCCAAATTCTTTCTTAATTTCAAAATTCATATTCATTCATAAAAACAGCTCACGCGTTTCTTTCCCAAAACAAAACTTGTTGAACTTCATCAGGTCTTTTCAAAGATGTAATCTATCGTGTCATGAGGATATATTTCGTAATGCAATTTCTCCCTACGGTAGGGGTAAGCTCCAAAGGCTAAAGCTTGACACCTTGAAACGCATCAAGACTCTCCTTCCATGGCGCTGAGGGAGTACTCAAATTTGGAGAAATAATAACGGACTACATTCATTTTCTTCAGTGCACCTCCTTTTGTTTACCAATTCTACATTGGTCAGTCCTTTCATATTCTCACCAGGATCCAGGGTATTTGTTAATTCTGTTAGCATTGCCGCCCACGTAGCCAAACCATCCATCCGTTTTTCATCTCATCTCATATGTTTCATTTGTGCTTCTTCTGCCACTGCCCATTCAGACACATTCTAGAACAAATCTGAATAGCTCAGGGGAGAAGGTCTTAGCCATTTTATAGTGAAACATCATTTTGCCAGTAGGACACCCAATATCAGGAACTTCCTATTTAATTTCTTCTTAGTTGGAGTGGGGTATCTGGCCAAGCAAAACAGCAAGGGGTTTACGGTGTATGTCCCAATCAGTTGCTCCATTAAGACTCCTGACTATGTCTTTCCAGTGTTTCGTCAAAGAGGGTCAGTGCCACATAACATGAAGAAAATCTGCTGGGGGCATCTACAACTCTACAACTGGGACAGTTTGCTGATCAGGTGTTGAAAATGTTATGCAAGAGTTTTGGGGAGAGGTATGTCTGGTGTGTGTAATTACATTGGATCAGCTTAAATCATGTGTTTGAGCTGACTGTTTGTACTCCGGTGTGTAACTTTTCCCATTTTTTCTTGGACAAGGTCTCCTCTAGGGCTGCCTCCCATATGACGTGGGTTTTTGGAATGATCTTTGGAAAATCTTTCCAAAGAGCTCGGTAGAGCAGTAAAATCAGTCTGCGCACATCTGCCAGTGCTAAGATAGATACTAGCATCTGTGAGGGTTCTGGCTCCTCTGGCAAGCGGACCATAGCTCTCTTGCTGGTTTGGAGATCTTTGTGTGTTGTAAGTACTGTTCAGCTTCGAGGGCAAAGGAATCCATCACATCTTCTCATGGTTATAAATTGGTCACCTAAGTACAGGTCGCAGATTATGTCACAGGCCCCGTCCTTCCATTTTTGCACAGACATTCCATCAGTGGTTTTTACAAACCAGTTTGGAACCCACATCGGCATGTCCCTTGCATATGGGGCATCTATCAGGGATTGGCTCTATTTTAGAGCCCCTCTCGAAGTTTGAGGATCCCTTCCTCAGACCACTGATACAGAGCACTAACACATATTTCAAAGACACAAAGGCAGTCCTGTGTCTCCTGCGGGATTTTCCTTTCAATCCCAACACCAATATTCTAATTGAAAGTGATGTTGCCTCAATACCAGTTTGCCCCATCAAGAAACCCTTGATATCATCGAAGAGGTCTTTTTCGAAACAGACTGGACATATCACACATGCAGACGGTCCTAGAATGCTGCAGATGGGCTCTTACGAAAAACTTTTTTTTGTTTTGAAGGCATGCTGTTCCTCCAACAACACAGGACTAGCATGGGGAGCACATTTGCCCCGAGTATAGCGGGTTTGTACGTACATCACCTTGAGACTCACACAATTCTCAATCAAACTAACCCCTTTCTTAATCACAAAAACCATGGAAAAGATACATTGATGATATCCTCTTGATATGGGAAGGAGCTGAGAATTTTCTAACATGACTCAATACACAAAACACTTACATGAGATTCACTCACACCATGAGTAGGACAGAACTAGTCTTTCTGACCTGAATATCCTTGCAGAACAAGGTACTTTGATGACCAATACTCAGGAAAAACCAACAGTGAAAAATTACCTGCTACTATATGACAGTTTCTATCCTAGGCATCTGAAAGAAAATCTACAGTTTGGACAATTTCTAAGAATCAGGAGAAACTGTACAGAACTCAACGATATCAGGAGGCAGACAAATCAACTAACAAGGAAATTGATGGCAAGAAACTACCCAAGAAGAATTGAGTCTTAAGCAAGGAAACGCGCATTACACAATCTTAGGGATGCTCTCCTTGAACCCCGTTCCACTTGAGGGGAACAAGAAGAGAAGAGACCTATCTCTGTTATTGCCTACAGCTTAGGTTCAGACTGAGTCTCCAAAGTCATCAAAACATTGGCGGATTCTAAACAGTGGGAATTTGAATATACCAACGGCAATGTTCTTCCACAGAAGAAATAAAAGCTTGAAGGACATGCTAGTACGCATCCGCCCTCAGCTCACGAATATGAGACCAGGGAGTCAATCTATTACTGGAATACCACCAATTGGCCACTACCCCATGGGAATTGTAGAGTCTGCCACCTCATCAAAATCACAAATACGGTGTCTTTCAACAATGGTATAAAGTAGGAACTACATAACCTTACAAATTGCAACACTTCAGGAGTAGTGTATCTAATAACGTGCCCTTGCAAATTGCACGATGTAGACATGGCCACTCACAAAGCCAGAGGCAGGATATGCGAGCACTGCAGCAATATCAGGTCTTAACGCATCACAACGAAGATGTCATCCCACTATTTGGAATTCAGGCACACATCCCGGGATTTGCAATGGGTAATTCTCGAACACTTCAAGAATACAGACAATTCTGAACGGAGGCTTTTCAAAAAAGAGCAAAGATGGGTTTTTAAACTCATAACTGGCACCCATGGGGCCAGTTTTTATGTTTTTTTACACCCTCTTGAAAGTGCATGCATCTGCTATGAACCAATGCACTAATCCCTCCTGGGGATCTACTGCATGGAAGTGAGTAATACTTTAATAGTGTTAATCAAAATCTAAAATAAGGAGATAACAAACAATCACAAGTACCTCGTAACTCCTGTTTCTTCTTTTCCCATAACAAACTCTATACAAGACCACATGGTCCATTCCCTGTGTATATATCAATTATCCCCATAAGGACCCGTCGTCGGCCCATAGCAAGGGGCCATTTTCATGTCTCTGAGCGGTCTAGTTTCTTTCGCAAGGAAGACATGTGCGCTGAAGTAGCCGCGACGTGTCAGTTCAAAAAGGAAAGTCAGGACTCATATTGGTAAGCTGCGTTCTCCAGGGATTGAATTTAGGCACAAAGGCAGAGGACGGCCTTGACAAAGTAAGTGAGCTGTGCTTTTTTTCAGGATGGGTTTTACAAGGTATATCTCGCAACAGCCATGAATGGAGGCACTCATTTTTTTTATCACTACATTAATTTAACTGGCCTCCATCTGCCTGATACTAATCCCGATGACACAGTGTTTCATTCTCTCCTTCATGTAGGGTGTGACTACAGGCCCCCTCCTCCCTGGCAAGACCATAACGCACTAGCACAGAGTCATAAATCTGTGTAATTTGTTGTTCATGTATTTGTTTTGTTTCGTGAGGCCTCGCCAGTGTTTGAGTAAAGGCATTCATACAATCACTGTGTGAAATTAATGACATTGGGCAAATTCTGGTTTTCTGACGCATTTTTCTGGTTTGTTAAGCAACTTCACAGCAGGGTGTTCACATCGTGGCCTGTATATATTACCCAAGGTTTGTTATCCACAGCTCATAAGCTGTTTGTTTTTAAATTCTCCACTGTTTTTTCTTGTTTCAGATACGGAATGACGATACAGACTACCGTATGTATGATAGGGGTATGCGCATGGCATGATATCTATTGTGTTCCTATTAAATGACTTTACCAATGGGAATTGTTTTTCCTATAGGTCCTGATGAAGAGCCAATAGGGGAAAGGCTCGAAAGATGTTGACCGGCTAGTTTTGAAGAAAAGAGACTCATTGTAGTCTACCCTTTCAAACGCAACACCTGATTTTAACCATACCGACCAGATGCAGGAGTAAAACAAGAGCACTACTAGTCAGGTATTTCTAACCTAGCAGCACTTAGTTCCCACTCCTCTCACCTGCACTGTCTTTATCATAGACTCTATCTCCAAGGGCATAATCGTTTGGTCATGGCACGCCTCGATCCGCAGCTGATCGGGGCTAACCCCAATGATGAAGTATGCCACCAAAGGGCAACCCTGGTGGATGAGGATTTTCTAAGAAAAACTATGTTTTTCTAATCCTTTTCGATCACGCTGGAGAATTATTGCTAGTTTTTTCATTTTTGCAAACTTCCCCTGCTGGGTTTTGCTATGTTAGTTCCCATACTCGTCATACCTGTTTAATAATAAAGGGCATATCTAGTGGGACACGAGCCCCCATCATAATAAGCAGAGAGGGACACGGTTGTCCCTCGTGGAAGCCTCTTAGCAAACTCTTATCTGAGTTGTCTTCTAGGTCTAGCCAATGGATGGCATGTTGTAAGTGTGCTGCCAAGTAATACATTTCTATGTTGGTTATCTCCAATCCTCCCCTCTCCTTTGTCTGCTTAAGCATATCAAGTCTGACACACTTCCTCCTCTGATCCCACAGGAGGTCTACATTCAATCGGCCCAGTTCGATAAAGTAATGTTGGAGCATTTCATCAAATGTGGCTTGCAGTGCACATAGACACCTGGTGAGGACCAACATTTTCACTATAGCACCCCTGCCATCAAGGATAGAGGGAGATCCCTACAAAAATGGACCGAGGCTCTGAGGCCCTTGAGCGCTACCTTAATTAAACTGGAGGAAAGTTTGTTCTGTATATGCTAACCATACCCCTAAATAGAGTATTCTTTCCTTTCCCCATGGGAGATCAATTTGCGGGAGAGCCTCCATCATAGCCGGGAGCCAACTGACCCAACGGGAGGAGCTGGAATTCTTTAACATTGACATACAGGCCTGAAGCTTCACCAAACATTTTTAGGACAAAGTATGGGGATGGTATATTCTGGGCTCCTCAGAAATGCTAAGGCAGCGTCGACATACAAGGATATCACATGGGGGACGTCTCCAACCCTGATACCCCTGGGCCCCAGTCGCTGCCATGTCAAATCAAAATTAGCTTTATTCAATTCAAATATTAAATCATAAAAGCATAATACAAGAAAAAAAACATGCATCAATTCTACAAAATATTTTAAGAACAATAAAAAAAACATTATTAAAAAAAGACTTCAGCATCGTACTTCATCGTCCAGTTGCGCGCAATGTGTGGATGAGATATTACACTGTTTTTCTAAATCTTACAACCCCTTTCAAATATTTGGCTGTACAATTGTTCAAAATTTCATTTTCTAAAAGTTGCAATTTAATAAATGCCATGTCCACACCACCAGTGACTCCATAGCCAGTGCAAATAGGAGGGATGATTGGGGCAGCCAAAGCGTGTGCCTCTATACAATGGAAATTTGCTGGAAACTAAACCCCCCGTACGTACCCCGGCACCTAGATCAAAGTATTTTAATCCAGTGCAGATATCGGGGGCCACGTCTCAATCTAATGAGTTTCTGCAACAGATATTCCCAGATTACCAATTCCAGCATCTGTACAATGTCTAAGAATCACAGGGCATAGTCACTGTTTTCCCAGTGTGTGGCCTGGTATATATGGGACAGTCACCTAAGGTCTTGCATTGTGCTTCTTCGTGGTATGAAACCACACTGGTCATCATGGATCAAGGCCAGGAGATATGGTAGCAATTGGGGTGCTAAAATGCCCCTACGGATTTTTACATCAATATTTAAAATTGAGATCGGCCGGTAGGAGATGGTGTCTAGTTGGTCCTTTTCCGGCTTAGGGATCAGTATTATGAGGCCTTCTTGCAAAGCCAGATAAGCGTCCCTTCTGAAGGGCCTCCTTATATACCTCCAGCAGTTTATCCATGACTGCGACCTTATATCTTTGGTGAAATTCAGCCGGGAAGCACCATCTTCCGGTGATTTTAAAGTGTTCATTTTATTAATGGTGGCCAGGATCTCTTCACGAGTAATGGGTTCCTCCAATGAGGTTCTATTCCAGTCATGCAATGTCTATTTCCTCTAGGACAATGACCCCATGGGCCCATGTGTCATCCTGCCACGCCGTGTATGTTGCAGCAAGATGGGCCTGGAAAAAGTCATTATTGGCCACCTGGGAATTGACCAGAGTCCTGTCTTTATTCCGGAGCAACATGGCTGGTTCACATTCTTCCTGTTTTAACAAACAGGCCACCAGTGTTCCAGTTTTGTCCCCCTTTGCGTGTAGCTGTTGGTGGTAAGCAGTGTGGGTGTGTTTCTCCAGCCTACGCCAGTCATCTAAGAAGTCTCTACGGGTCTGTCACCACTCCTCAAGTCTAGACGGCCATGCCGGTAGCTCCGTTTCCAGTTTGGCTAACCGGTATTCCCCCCTGCCCAGGTCTTGTTCCAGTTGTCTTTTTACACCATGAGAGGCCTTCAGGCACATTTCATTAACAAGTAAGTAAGTAATCTTTATTATAGTGATTATTTAAAATCTTACAATATTACACATCTAAAACGAGAAAACAGTAAAAGCTATGTTCAAATATAAAAACACTTAAAATACCATTACATCGAATAAATTCATTTGGTTTCGTAGTAATTTACATAATAAAAGTAATTATTCTCCTAATTTCTTTTTAACTATCAATAAGAACTTTACAAAGGTAGCATTCAAAATTATATCACTTGATTGTAGGCACCTAATCAGGGCCTGCCTGCATGTCCTTATGCTGCGTTCATTAAAAGGTAGCTTAAGCAATTCTCTTCTTTCCTGTAAGAGCTCCGGGCAAGTACATAATAGATGGAGGATATTCTCTTCACCGTTGTTACACAGTCTACATATCGTTTGGGTTTCCACTTTCTCCCATAGTGGAAGATGACACAGGCCGGGCAATATTCCAAATCTTGCTTTAAGGAGCACCTGCTTATTTCTTTCCGTCCAGGGTGTTTCCAAATATTGCTGTATTTCCTTTTTCTTGTACCCATCTATTATTGACCAGGCATGTTTTCTCTTTGTAAGGACCGCTTTGTCATTTACAATGATAGTTGGTTTGCAGTTTTATTAATTATTTTCTTAAACGATGCCTTGGTTATATTATTTTCCCAAATAGGCGAGACTGCAAACTCCCTTATTGCTTCCTTAAGATAGTGCCATGCGGTAGAGTTTGCATTTTTATTTATCTCCCTCCATATTAGCTGTGATATTTCATTGTCATGATCATTTTTTATTCGATTACAGATTTTTATAAAGTGACCCTTCCTTACATAGTGCTGATTTGTTAGTCCAAACTCCAATCTAATTTGTACAGGTGACGCATTTGCTGGGAGATGAAAAAGGGCCCGATATGCTCTTGTTATAGCTTTGTTCAGGGTTTCAGTATCCTTGCCCATTGCTGCTTCACTACCATATGTGATGGTTGGTAGGAGTCTTGCTCCTATGATACTCAGGAGAGGGTCATAAGTTAGGCTGGGAAGTGACTTCTGTACAATACTGAACGCTGCAGTCAGTGCATTAGTCTTCCTTTGAATGTCCTTTTTATGTAGCTGGTAATTACCCTTCTCATCGAATAGCACACCCAAGTATTTGTATGCCTCTACTTGTTCTAGTTGCGTTTCCTCCATGAACCATTTACTTTTGTATCTTGTCTTGATATTTTTATTTTTTGTAACTACCATGATCTTAGATTTTGACTCGTTTATCACCATCCCGTTATCGTTTGCGTACATGTGAGTCCTAGTGATTAAGCGCTGTAGTCCAACTTTAGTGTGGCTTAACAGTATGACATCATCCGCATACAACAAGTTAGTGAGACGCTTATCAGCTAATTTCGGGGGGTGAGCATTTACATCCTCCAGTATTCTGGTTAGGTCTGCCAAAAACAGATTAAAGAGGAGGGGGGCTAAAACACATCCTTGTTTTAAGCCTTCATTTGCTGGAATCTCCTTAGATAGTGTTTGTCCATCCCCCATCCTCACCCTTACCCAAGTCTTGGTATATAAGAGGCGAATCAGCTTCAAAAAGGCTGCCGTAATTTTCATTTCCTCGAGTTTTTTCCATAGTACATTTCTATTGACACAGTCAAATACAGATTTAAAATCAATAAAACATAGGTAGAGGAGTTGCTTATCTCTGATTGATTTATCCATAAGCAGAGCTAGAATCATTATATTTGTTGTTGTCCCCAAGCCTTGTATAAAGCCTGTTTGGTTCATAGGCAGTAGCTTGCTTTCTCTGACCCATTCGGAGAGATTAGTCAACAAAATCCTGGCAAACAACTTGGCATATGTGTCTTGCAGAGTAATCAACCTGTAATTTTCTGCAAGCGCCCAGTTTCCTTTTTTAAAGATTGGGGTGATTAAGGATCCTTGCCATGACTTGGGTACAACTCCTTTTTGAATGACTTACTCTATATAGTTTCTCTAGGGCCACGAGCCGACTGGACTACGGAAACACCCTATACGCAGGTACCACCGCTAAACTCCAGAAGAAACTACAACGTATCCAAAACGCCTCAGCCAGGCTCATATTAGACATCCCACGCAACGAACACATCTCTGGTCACCTTAAAGACCTCCACTGGCTACCCGTCAATAAGAGGATTACTTTCCGACTGCTTACCCACGCACACAAATCACTCTACGACATCGGACCAGATTGCCTCAACTCTCGACTGTCCTTTTACACCCCCTCCCGACAACTTCGCTCTTCCAGCCAAGCCTTCGCCACTGTACCTCGCATCAACAAGACCACCATGGGAGGCAGATCCTTCTCATACCTGGCTGCCAAAACATGGAACTCACTCCCCGCTTACCTTCGCCTCACCCAGAATCACCTAGCGTTCAGAAAGCAGCTTAAAACGTGGATTTTTGACAAATAATCCTCCTCCCCTTCCTAAGCGCCTTGAAACCCTCTGGGTACGTAGTGCGCTATATAAATGCTATGACTAGGTAAGTCGCCCATAGTTCCGGATTTTCTTTGTAAAGTGCGAACGGTTTCCCATTTGGTCTGAGAGCACCGTCCTTCTGTTTTTTTATTAGCTTTATTATCTCCTCTTTTTCTATTTGTATGGGTGTGTCCGTGTCGTTGTCTTGAGAAGAGGTTTCCTTGTCCGTGTCGTGTTTGCGCCTGGGTTGCGTTTTCATTTGCCGTAACTGTGTATTATCCTGGTTTAGATGCTTCCTCAAAAACGTCTCCCATTCCTGCTCGGTTAATGGTGATGAGACCACATGCTTATTTGGTCTTGCAAGTCCGTTGATAATTTTCCAGAATTCCCTTGGATTCTTTTGCTTGCTAGCGTGGAATAGTTTTGCCCAAATTGCCTGTTTTGCTTGATTTTTCTCGCTCCATATGAGTTTCTTCAGATTTTGATTTAGTAATTTCAGCTTTCCCAGGGTTTCTACTTTTATCCCAGGTTTCTTTGTTAGCCTAATAGTCCTATTTTGCTCTTTTTTCAATTTCAATATTGTGTATGGAAGGTTTATGTATTTTTCCTTGTCCCTATTATCTTCTTTCCACTTTGGGTTCTTTTTTGTTTGTGGTTGATTTTGCGTTTTGATCATCTTCCCAGCGAAATTTCCCTAACAACGACCTTCATTGCCTCCCATTCTCTGCGTGCTACCACAGTTTTCGGTAAAATAGTGAGACAATCCCTGTCTCACCTCTGCTTCCATGGGTCCATGAGGGTTTGAGTCCTAAGATGCCAAAGTGGAACTGAAAGAGGGTTATGCCTTATTTCCAGGCACAGTAATACCAGGGAATGATCAGACAAGTGACAGGACAGATAGGAAATGCCCATCACATCTTGGGCTAACTTGGACGTCTAGAGACAGTAATCTAGTCTACTGTATGTCCCGGATGCAGGTGTATAGGAGTAGAACATGTTAGTGTTAGGATGTCTTTCCCTCCACATGCGTGGTTTGCATTGAGACCTTGGTGGCGTTCGGTGAAGTAACCCATTAAGAACGCAATTATAATCCCCCGCCAGAAGCATTTCAGTTGCCATGTATGGTCTTAGTGCCACTGTTCCAGCCAGATAATAGGCTGTACAATTAAAATTAGGGGCCTAGACATTCACCATGCACATCTCACGCCCATCTGGCAGACCAAACAGGATCACATAGCATTCATCCAGATCAATCAGATGTCCTTCATGGTGGAAGGGAACTCCCAGGGCAGCCCATGTCAGAACCCTGTGGGTGTGCCTAAAGTATGAGGTGGGGTAGAGTTGGCCCCTCCATCACATCACAAAGCAATGAAATAGTTAGTGAAACAGCATTTATACAATGTCTGTCTACCCGTAAAAACAATTGAGTATTACCAGTTCCAGGGAAGTCCAAAGTAGTGGGAGTATCTCCCCTTTGTACTGCAGCCCCACATCCAGGCCCCTCTCACATCTGGATAAAACTTACAGTTACAAAATGCCCTATAAGGAGTGACCCTGATAGTGCTGTCACTGCCCATGCCCAAATCACTCCAATGCTGAAACTAGGCTCTGTGACTCTCTATCTCTCCAGCATCCATCAGGGTGCCTTCTGGGCAGACCAGAATCTTTTCTGTGAGAGTAGGGCCGTCTGTGTATGTTTCTTCCACTTTTTTAGTGGGTGAAATGTTTTATTGTGTTTGTACTGGGCATAACCCTTTGTGCAAACTCCTGTCTTGAACTCCCAGGAGGTGTATGGCGCCACTCGCATGCATTCATCTGAAGTGAAAAAGAAGAGGACCTTTTCCTCATGCACCACCCTCGGTTTTGCTAAACATCAAACTATAGTGTAAATTGAAATCTCAGATGTGTTTCTTTGCCTCTGTAAATGACTTAGTTTGGTTTCATACTTTTTGGGTGAAGTTTAGGAAATTGGAGATCTAGTGTCCCTCAAAGTGTAGGGGGCCATGAACCCAGACCTACTGCAAAACGGCATCCCAATCTCTAAAGTTGAAAAGCTGTGCCATAAGGGTGCGCAGTGGTGTGCCCAGTAAGAGCTGAGGTACCAACGCCTGATGGGGCCACTCTATGGTTAAGAATTTGGAGAGCTTCAGAGGGAGCAGGGTGCTAGCAATCCAGTCCACAAGATACAGTTCTGCAGGGCCCTTCACTTTTTCTGGAGAACCCACTAATCAGAGGTTATTTCTCCACAATCTTCCCTCAGAGTCTTCTATATGTTATTCCATGCGCATTGTGAGCTTTTGTAATGATGATACTGTGTAGTACAGACATTTCCCGTTGTAGCCTACCTACAATGTTTTCCATGATTGTGACCCATTCTGTCACTTTCTGGAGATCTGTTTGGAG